>NC_141893.1:5002500-5627500 GCF_030686135.1 Camelina sativa
TCCCCTTTTAACTTCAAAATACTATACACGATTAAACACGATATATACTCCTTTGGTGTATCATTACGTTTGATTTTGTCATTTTCTTCACATTTGTAGGCTTGTAGCCCTATTTCATCCGATAAACGATCACTATCCTAAAGAGCATTCAAGATTTATCGAAATAATCCCAAAAATGTTATCATGTTTTTTTATCATCATTAATTGCATGTATGCTGAAAACTACTTTCTATTATATATATGCACAATAAACTCAAGAATTAGACTAAATTAGGTTTTGGCATAAAAAGAGAGAAGGTGATTTTTTTTGTACATTGATAATATATACACGTATTTTAAACATTTCATCTTGATTTTTCGAACGCTAGATAAAAAGTGGGACTTGCTGAAATGCCTAACTAATAAATAATAGTATAAATATATTATGATCGATCCTATGACTTTTCTTATTATCCCCTTTGTTTACACTACATTTTTGTTTTCGGACCAAAGTCAAAGAAAATATATTGAAAAAGAAGAAAATACTCATTAATCCTAAGTGTCTGAACTTAAACCATCTACGTCTTTCCTAGAAATATTTATGGATTAAGCAACCAATCTATGGACACCAGATAACTTATGTTTTTTTCTTTTCTTTTCTTGTTCAGCTAAAGATAAGAACCAGTGAATTAATCCCTTTCCCCGCTGTCAAAACACATTAATTTGTTTTATACACACTAAATTTTCTCCCCTCCACACATGTCAAAACACATTTGGTTATATACAGGAGTATATATATTGGCGGTATTTGTTTGTATATGTTTGGGCATCTATAATAATATTGGTAGCCAAATAAATGTTGTAATGCGGTTAATGCCTTAACATGAAGACAATAGTAATAAGGACGCAACGTTTTTTTTTTTTTAGCTAAGAGACGCAACATTTTAAAGACTGATCAAGACGTCAGGCCCGAGAGCACAGTGTGAGACAGATGTCTACTAAGATCTTTCCTTGTACCTGTGGCTCAAAATAAGTCGCCGTTTTCTATTCAGAAATTATTAAATTTTCAAGTGAATTGCATAAATTTTTGTAGGGAATAGATACTATACATACCAGCAAACTGATAACTACAATTTTTTCTACCATTGATACTTAAAAAAGTTATAATTTTATTTGTAGAGTTGACAGATATGTACTGTACGTAACGTAGGTTTGTGTACGTAGCGTGATATTCTAACTGAAAAAACATATTTTAGTAAGTTTTGATAGTTTTCTTGTAATTATCTTTCTGTATGGTGTTTTGTGAAGGATTCATTCGTTATACTTATATCTATCAGTAAAACTTATTCTATTGCATGCTTTATATAAAAGGATCCGACATGATATATCTAAACCACAATTGATATTATTTCTATTTTGACGAACTTTATCTCGCACTGTGTATATATTATTATTAATCTTATCTTTGATGTGTATATTTGAGTTTTCAAATTAATGATTTCCGTGACTCACCATTTCTTACAGTAGCTAGATAACCCAATTTTTGGAATTCTAATGCTTTGGTATATAGCCTTTTACTTTTTATTGAGTGGATACATAACAATGTTTTTTTTGAAAAAATTCTAGAAGTCTTATATATGAAGTTGCCACAATTTTCAGAAATTTATTCTACCAGAAATAAACTGGTTAGAAATATACTCTCATATACTAAGATTAACTTTATTCCAAACAATTTTCAGAAAATTTAATGTTTTATTAATTCATAGAATCGCAATACGAACCAATACATCAATATCCCCAATAAGAGTAATAGGAAACAATGAAAATGTAAATCTTAAGTCTTACGGACCACACAGACAGAGACATAAAAGACTCCAGTGAACACCATAATTAACAAGAAGAATAGAAGAAACCACAAACTAAGATATATAAAGACACAATAATAGGAGTACATTGATTCACCTTGTCTCTTTAAAAACAAGAAGATAAAATATGCACATAAGTGCGTTTAAATTATATATCAATGGTTATTCGCATTGGAAGCCAGGAGGAAGCTCTTTGCTGCAAACATTGAGGAGCAGACTGAGAGTGATTGGGACGTCCAAGTTGATTCCAAGAACGTTAGCCTTAAGGGCGGTGCAGAGGCAAACGGCTGCTTCAAGATTGGCGAGTCCTTGGATGAGGCTGCAGCATGGCTCGACTGGTGGCTTGCCAAGGGTGTAATGGAAGACGGTTTTGAGTACATTATCGCAGACAGCAAACTTGAGGGTGTCTTTAGGGCACTTTTTCGAGCCAGAGCTAGGGCTTGGAGTTGGTTTAGGTTCAGGGGTTGGCTTTGGCTTGGGAGAGGGGCAACCTCCACCGCACGGAGAGCAGCTACCGCAGGCGGAGATTGTTGTAAAAAGGAGGAGATTGAGAGCCAAGAAAAGGGATATGGAACTTGTGGTTCTTGAAGCCATACTTTGTTTAGGAGATACTGTTCACTAACTATGTTGTGAGTGAATTGGGTGTGGAGAAAAGGAAGGGAACTGAGATAGGTCTTATAGTGGTTTCAAGGAAATCCCAACAGTGTCCATAAGATATTGTTGGATTTTTTTTTAGAATAAAAAATATGAATGATTGACTACCATTGTCCATAAGATAATTGTGATGTAATTATCAAAAAAAAAAAAAAAAATTGTGATGTCAATGTTTTTGTTTTTGTGTTTTTTATCCACAATCTACAAATTTTGTAGGATGTATTAACTATTAACTGATGCAGTTTCTTTTAGTTTTGGGATCGGATAAATACGTTGTCTTGTAATTGATGCGAAACATGATCGATTCCAACTAAATATTATGTACGTTTTGTTACAAATTATGACTGCTGCATTATTAGTCTGCTTTTCATGTCATATCACATTTCTAAGTTCTACATATCTAGGCTTTTAAATTTGAAAAAAAAAAAAGTCTTTTTGTGAATGTTCTTCAATGTACATTAAACTATACGAGAGTATTTAGACTTTCTAAATTTTTTTTTCTTTTTCAAATATGTCTTTCGTATGATGATATTTTATAATTCATGGTAACCATAGAAACCATGTGATAGTGAGTGACAATGCTGGTTCCCTTGTGCCCTTCACAAACAAATGCAAAACAAGATAAGATGGATCATAATAGTACAACGAAGCGCCACACTGCACACACATATATACTAAAGAGTACATCTTCATATCTACAAACATTCGTCTAGCTGTCGTTGCATAAATATTCAAAATTTGTATATAGTAAGATTATTGTATATATCGATTACTTGATATCAAATTCGATCAGAACTACATATTCGATAAATTTTATATATTGGCAACGGGTTAATTTTATACAATTATGAACAAAAATATTTGGGTAGAGCAGATATAATATATATAGAGTTATAGACCAAACATAATATGCATTAACAATGAATGCATAAAATAAAATTTTAATGCTTTATTAATTCATAGAATCGTAATACAAACCAATATAGCAATATCCCCAATAAGAGTAACGGAAAATAATAAAACTGTAAAATTTCAAGAATCTTACGGACCACACCGAAAGAGACAAAAAGACTCCAGTGAACACCATAACAAGAAGAATAGAAGAAATCACCAAGTAAAATATATAAAGACACAATAATAAGAGTATATAGATTCACCTTGTCTCTTTCAAACAAGACGATAAAATATACACATAAGTGTGTTTAAATTATATATCAATATGGTTATTCGCATTGGAAGCCTGGAGGAAGCTGTTTGCTGCAAACATTGAGGAGCAGACTTAGAGAGATTGGGAGGTTCAGGTTAATTCCAAGAACGTTAGCCTTAAGGGCGGTGCAGAGGCAAACGGCTGCTTCAACATCGGCGAGTCCTTGGATGAGGCTGCAGCATGGCTCGACTGGTGGCTTGCCAAGGGTTAAGTCCAGGAGGCCGTTGAGCACATTAGCGCAGACACCGAGCTTGAGGGTGTCTTTAGGGCACTTGCTTGAGCCAGAGCTAGGGCTTGGGGTTGGTTTAGGTTTACGGGTTGGCTTTGGCTTGGGAGAGGGGCAACCTCCACCGCACGGAGTGCAGCTACCGCAGGCGGAGATTGTTGTGAAAAGGAGCAGATTGAGAGCCAAGACAAGGGCTATGGAGCTTGTGGTTCTTGAAGCCATTCTTTGTTTAGGAGATACTGTTTCACTAGCGATCTATGTTGTGACTTGTGAGTGAATTGGGTGTGAGAAAGTGAAGGGAATTGAGACAGGTTTTATAGTGGTTTTAAGGAAAGCCCAAGAGCGTCCATAAGATATTATTGGAAGTTTTTTATAAAAATTATGAATGATTGACTACCATTATCATTATTTTATTGATTACAATTAATCAAAATATTATATGACTATAACACCGAAGTTTAAATATTGTCCATAGGTATATGAATATACGAAATTATAATTGTGATGTCAATCTTTTATTTGGTCTACAATCTGAAAATTTTGTATGGGTATATTAATTGATTTGTAGTTTCTTTTAGTTTTGGGATTTAATACGTTGTCGAAACACGATCGATCCTCAACTGGATGTTTACACACGTTCTGTTACGAATTGTGACTGATTTATTCTTTGTCTGATTTTCATGTCACATTTCTAAGTTTTACATAAAATTTGCGATTTATACGTTTTGAGGCTTTCTAATTTGAAAAGAAAGACTTTATGTTAATGTTGTTCTTCAATGTACATTAAAGTACACAAAATTATTTAGACTTTCTAATTTTTTTCTTTTTCAAATATGTCTTTCGTATAATATATATAATAATGCATGGTATCCATAGAAACCATGTGAAAGTGAGTGAAAATGCTGGTTCGCTTGTACCCTTCATAAACAAATGTAAAAGAAGATAAGATGGATCATGATAGTACAACGAAGCGTCTCACTGCACACACATATACCTAGACATCTTGATATCTACTTACATTGATCTAGCTGGCGATGCATAATTCAAAATTTGTATATAGTAATATTACATTCCATGACTTTTACACGCATAATTTACCACATAACCAAGATGAGTGACTATTTACACATCAAAAGGATCAGAATAAAAACAACAAGAAATGATTTAAGATGCTTGATGTGTGATATGAACTTATGAAGGATCAAAATTAGTGTTTTAAATGACTAACGATGATTTTAAAATACAAAAGCTTATGAAGAATATGGCAAATCAGGTATTATTAATTTATTTTAATTCATAAAATTTTCGTCTAATTTTGCATCCGTGATCGTTTATCTTTTAATCATAGTGACTTGTCTTTACCAAAATATATGTATTTCTTACTATGATAGCATGATCGGCTTTAAAGTTTAAGCCATACTAAATGAAAGCTAACTGAATTTCCAATTTTTTAGACAAAAATTTAGCTTCATTCAAGGGTGTAAAATTACTTTTACTATATAAATTAAACTACATGACCGACATGTGACTAAAATAACTTTTTCAAAAACAGTTAGGTAAAAAGAATAGTAATAAATTAACTTCAATAACACCTTTATAGAATTATGATACTTTATATTTTTAAAACAGTTAATTAATATTATTAGAAATTAATCCTGCAAAAGATATATTGGAAAATAACTCTAGGTAAAGTAAACGTCCTCTGCTAGCATCCAATATTAGCGTCTTATAAGGTTCAGATTTTTAAAAAATAAACGTCCTTTTTGTAGCATCCAATTTAAGCGTAAATTTATTTCCAGTTCAACGTACCCACTTGCTCGTGAGTGCGTATGTAGTTATCGACTGTATATCAGAATCTAATCCCCAAGCAAAGAAAAATGTGAATTAAAAAAATAAGCGGACTAGTGCTGTTATGTGGACTATATTTATCTATAGTTCTTTTATCATATCAAAATTAGTGGTTGTTTTAGCCCTCAGTAGCATATATTTTTCATCGCCATATCGTTTTTTAGCATCTGAGTTATATTTTTTTTTTGTTTTTTGGGTGTTTGTGTGATAATACAGAGTTTCTTTGGCATCAACAAAATCACAATTTAGAGTTAGAAACTAAACTACTAAACAATTGCAACTTGGCCTTCCGCCCTGGCGCCCCAACAGATGATTTTAATTATTGCACATAAGAAAACAAAGTACTTTTAAAAAGGAAAATTTCTTATTATTGTTCCCTTCACGGGATTGCATAAGATTTCTCAATCGCCCATTGGTCTAAATCGCCCATTGGTTCGTCTTGTAATCCATTGGACAACAAAATGATATTTAACTATATGTTTATTCTGGTAATGAAACTATATATAAACTGTCTGCTACTTTTTGTCCGCTGGTTATGAGTAAATACATGTTAAATAACTTAACAAGATTGTACTTGTATAATCATTTTCTAATTAATTCAGCGAAAAGTGCATAAAAGTAGTCTTTATAAGAAGTATCAAGTTGGTAACTATAATAATAGCACCTACACACTAGTTTTATTGACACATGCGATGCGAGTCTGCCTGGTTCACTTCGGAGGAGCCTTCACACTTGCTCCTATATAAGCCCTAGCTGTCGCTCACACTTAGTCCCAAAGCTAATCACATCCTTTCCTCTAGTCACATTGTTAGTTAACATTGATTAGGGCTTAGCTTAAAGATTAATGGAATCCCTCATATCTTTTTCCGCAGCTCTCTTCTTATCTTTTAATCTCATGCTTTTCGCATGTGTTAGTGGTTGTAACACTTGCTTGCCAACTAAGCCAATCCCAAACCCTAACCCAATCAGCAATCCAACAACGCATAGCTGCCCGAAAGATGCCCTAAAACTTGGTGTTTGCGCCAAAATACTAGATGGTGCAGTCGGAACTGTCATCGGAAACCCACCTGACACCCCTTGCTGCTCAGTACTTCAAGGGCTTGTCGATCTTGAAGCTGCCGTTTGTTTTTGTACCGCCATCAAAGCTAACATTCTCGGGATTAACATCGACATTCCCATCTCCTTGAGTTTGCTAATCAACACTTGCGGCAAAAAGCTTCCCTCTGATTTTATTTGCGCCTGATAACTTGTAAAATGATGGATCGATTGAGTAATTTTACCTTAGTCATGTGTGTGTTGTTTGGCCTCTGTTTGTTTGGTTGATTCTCGGCTAACCGAATCCGCATGTATTTTTCTGGAAACTTCTTGGTTCCAACTACTAGTTTGGTTGGTGTAATATTTATCTGTTTGGGTTTACAACCAAAAACCGGTTCTATTTTGGCAATATAATGATCGGATAAATTAACAAAAATATGATATAATTAGAAACGCCCGTGCATATGTTAAACGCGTGCAACCATAGCTTTGTATCACAATCCAAGATAATTTGGATTTCGATTCAGAAAATGGGATGAAAAATACTTTTTAATACATTTAGAAAATGTGCACATATTGAAAGATCTCATGTGATATTTATCTGGTGTAAATTATATGCAAGAATTAAAAGATTTAATCATGTTGGTTTTGTCCCCAAAAAAAAAAAAAAACATGGTGGTCAAGAATCAAGATCCTGAACCGTTCTGATGAGCTTACATTTTTGGGCTGGTTATTACTGGTATTTGTAAAATTTAGGATTAGTTTGAATTTTAGGGTATATATCCCACTATATTAATTGAGAAGTACAAAAATAAATCTAATCTTTAAAGTATAAAAAATTACATCAAAATGCCATTAGGAATAGTTAATAAAATGTTAGAATCATTAAGGGTAAAAAAAATAATTAGTCATCTGACTAAACAGATTAATGTTATATTGGTATTCAAGAAAAAACGTTGAAAAAAAAAACCACTTCAGTTAAACAAGTTAGATTTGTAACGGTATCCCATATATGTACCGAATATTTATCCACTTATCCCCTTAACAGAAAATCAAACAAATTATAATATCAGTTCAGCTAAAAAAGTGAAAAAATATCACGTTGAACCCCTTATCGTATCATATATATTTACCGAATGTTTTATTCCATCAACAGAAAAGAATATCTTCTCTATTTCTCGAATAATTCCTTCACCAAAAATAAGATTATACTAATAATCTCTTTTTAGTTTTTACTTAGTTACATTTTACCTATTTCAAAACCATAGCAAGGATTGAGTGATATTAACAAAGACTTAAAAAAATTTATTCATTATTACATGCTAATGTTTTATTGAGATAGGTTTTCCATTAAAATCTCTCTCTTGACAATTACGATTACCAACTACAGTATATATAAATATGTCATTAATATAATGGTTGTTTTAAAGCTACCCAAATACAACAACGAATTTTTAATTTATAACAATATTATCTAAATTCTGTAAAAAACATTTATAAAATATAAAAGCTATTATATAAACAAAGGATTTATAATCATAAACTATTAAAAATAACATAATAACAAAATATTTTATTACAAATTTACCTCAAATAAAAAATTCAGCCCATGGTTACCATCGGTCAGTACCTACTATATATCTAATTATCCGCACGATAACATTCGGACAAGTGATTTAGGCCACTTCTGCTGGTCTCTGTGTAGGCCGGGGAGTTCCACGCCAAATTCTTTTGAGTGAGATTAACAAATCAGTAGAGACCCTAACAAAACGAAAAGAAAAAGTTAACGTTAAACCAAATAAGGACCAGATAATTTTTTTTGTTTAAACACCCTTTAAAAGATTTTTTATTTATTTTATTTTTAGTCTTACAACTTATATGGAGCTATAAAATTATAGTAACATACTAACATGGAAAAAAAATAGGAAATTGGAACCCGTGACACGGACCCATCTGCGCATGCCACCACCTAAAGAAGTAAAAAAATAATTAAAGTAAATTGTACGTATACGTGCATGTATGGCTGGATCTTTTTTTGTTCTGTGAAAGACATGGCTGTGGATCTTTACCCCTTTTTTTTCTTATTTTTGAATGATAAAAATTAATTCAATTTTTGTTATGGAGGGGGATTAATTCAATTATTATTATTATTATTATTATTATTATTATTATTATTATTATTATTATTATTATTATTATTATGATATAATTTTCAAAAGCTAAAATGATAATGAAGATGATGCAAGTTGTAAAATCAGTTAAATTCAATTATTAGTTTAACAAAAAATTTAAAGAAATTCATTTAAATTTTTCTTTGTATGTTCATATAAATCCAAGATCCAGAGAGTAGCTACATATCGATCATGCAATAATTTTGAAAAAAAAAAAAAAATCGATCATGCAATAATTAGCCAAGTTGTGAATAGAACATTTGTTTATTAGGAGTTCGCCTCCGGAACACTTTTTTTTTTTTTTTTAATTACACACATGAAGTAATTCTCCACAAATCTAATAATAGCTAATGGCAAATTCCTGGTTCCTTAACTCTCTCGTCTCTCTTCTCAACTTTCCGGCTGGTAGTTTCAACCGCCCTCCGTCTTTTCCTTCAGACCTCCATAACCTCTCATCTCATTCTGACTTCCCTTCTCTTGCTTCAGGTCTTCTTTTTCCTCATAAACAAAAAAACTTTCACAGAACTCAAATTACTACCGTTCCATGTCATGTAGAAGTTACTTCTCCTTCTACACTTCCTCTCCAACTTCTTCCTGAGGTTGTCTCTACGACCCAGCTCTTGACTTTTTACTTGGTCTCCTCTTCAAAATTATCTTTGAATCCCAGATCTGGCTCTCTTCTTTCTGGATCTGAAAATGCTACAGTAGCTACAAAAAACTTGAATTCTTCTTCTACTACTGTTCTTTCTCCTTCTTCTCAATCTTTTTATGGCATTCTTGGGACTACTCCCTCTCAGTTACCTGATTCGTCCAACCCTCCTATTCAAAATGCTAAACCAAGTTATGTTGTCATCTCTAAAGCATCTCCCCCTCTCCCCTCCCATTATCCTCCCACTTCTCTAAATGTCCCATTACCTCCTAAAACTGCTACTGATCCAATTTCATATGCCTCAAAAGTAAAACCATTTGTAGATAAATCCTTGAAAAGGTTATCCTTGTCTCTTACTCCCCATCAGGGGTCCCAAGAGTTGAAATTCCTGATGAAGTTTTCCATAAAGGAGCTGAACTTCATAAAGATTTTATTATATGCAAATTCTTTGGTCGGATACCGCCCTACCACCTTACTCAGAGTGTCCTAAACTACATGTGCGTTAAAGGTAAACACCTGGAAATCCATCTCTCCCCAGCGGGAAACTCTGTTCTTGTTAGGCTGTCAAATGATTACTGATATGTCTATGTTTTGTCTCTCTTTAGCATGTATTTATCATGCATTTAGCTAGGATAACTCATTGTTTTGCATCATTTTTTTAGTCTTTTCTATACACTTTGCATGTCTAGGTAGTTCTTTCATCATCCTTGCATATATTGTGCATTTTGGAGTATTTCAGGTATTTAGGAGACGTCGAGAATGCATCGTTCGAGCCACTCTCCAACCGTCATTCGAGCCACCCCGTTCGAGCCGTTCCACTCTAGTAGGATTTAGCTTTCGACGTCTTCATCAAAGTTGTAGAGAATTGAGTCATCTTTCCAATGCCGTTTATTTCAAGCAATCGGAGGTGTGGTTCAAAAGTTATCATCGTTTTAGTGATGCGTATACACCCAATTCGACCCGCTGCCCGTCGACTCGATCCTCACCACTCGAGCCAACACCATCACCCACTCGAGCCACCACTCGTTCGCACATGTCAGGAAGACCGAAGACGTTCCGTCTTACACGCTTCAGGAGATTCCAAAACCGACTCTTCATCTTGTCGTTTTAAGTTTTAGGGATTTACATGTTTTTATCAATAAATACGTTTTGTTAAGTCTTTGCGGAGACATCTTATCTTTTATCTCATTTTGTTCTTAAGGTTTTATCTAGCCTCCAAAAACGTTCTCAGACTTTGTATCCAAATATCTTTTAATTCATTGAGTTTTTGCATTTGGTTTGTTTTACAAACTTGTTCATCTCATTTTTATCTATCTAAGAATGCTTGTTTCAATTTTTTCTGGGTTTGCATCCTTGATGATGATTTTCGGATTTGAGTAGTGTAGTAGTTATTGAGGATGGGATAGATTAGGTGGGGGATCTTAGGATGTAGAGTGTTTAAGCTTTGATTGTATGATTCCCTTCTGGACTAGAGTTAGAAATATTAGTTTCTCTATGATCAATTGGAACTGGGTTTTAGACATTTCTGCATCCAAAAGGTGTTCGATGAAATGCCTGACCAACTATTGCCAGAGATTACGTTCCTAGCCTAAGAGATTAGTTGTCTATGATGTTTGTTGATGTGAATGAACTTGTTTTTCATGCCATGCTTGATCATGTTTCTCTAGCGAGAGCTAGGTTTGGAAGTGGTTGAGTTTGAGTAACTTTTGTCAAGAGATTGGATTAGCTAAGTCGTGTGTTCACTGTTTAGGGATAGTTTGCTTGTGGCATGTTAAACACTCTGTAGACTAGGATACTCCACAGACATCGATTACATGACTTCTTTCTTTTTGATTGATATTACATTCCTGAGACAATTTCGTTTCTTCATGCTTAGAATCATTTTCATTTTTACTTTTGTTTACTTCTTGCCATACATTTTCGTTTCTAGTTCTGTAGTTCATTTCCGTTTTGCATTTTCATCATTCTAGGATTGTTAGATAAAAACACTCTCTTTGAATTGGCTTGACTTGTGAAATCCTGATTGCATCTTGAGTGATAGTAAAGTTTCCCAACTGGATTGACACCTTAAGTATTACAACTGTATAAGGTTAATTGAACCTGCTAGGATAGATACACAAAAATCCTAGTATCAATTTGGCGCTGTTGCCATTTGGGATTCGTTTTCCTACATTTAAGATTTCAAGTTTTGCAATATTAAATTTTATTACACATATCATTCTGAGTACTGACTTGTTTTGGTTGTCTGCTTGTTTGTTTTGCATCTCAGGAATATGTTGATTGCAACGTTGCATGCACACCAGATCAAGAGGACATCAGAACTTCCTTCCTGCTATCGACGATATCAACCGGTTACAAAGACCACGAAAAGCTCGTCAACTCACTGATCATCCCGCACCCGTCACAATGGAACAACCAAATGGACCACATCCAGGACCGCGAAACATTGGTGCTGGGGATGCACCGAACACTCATACTCAGCGTGCTATGTGGAGACTACTATGTTTTATGTGTCCCAATGGTCTACCTCTTTCAACGAATCTTCTCCTTCTCTACAGCGCATTCCACTCTGGGCCCACTTAAAAGATGTTCCTATTGACCTTATTCACCAACAAGGGCTTAGTCACATTGCTGGACTTATTGGTGAACCAAAATAAACAGATGACTGGACCATTAATCTTACCAGTATAAGTACTGCTCATGTAAAGGTGGAGGTTGATTCCACTAAGCCGCTGCTCCCATTTCTTAAAGTTCTAAGGGCAGATGGATCACTCTTCACTGTGAAGGTTGAATACCCGTGGGTGCCTCCGATTTGCTCCCACTGTAAGGAAGTGGGTCATATTCTAAGGAATTGTTTGCTAGCTCCACCTCCTGCAACGTCTTCTCCACCTGCTGCACCTACAAACTCTTCTGGTCCGCAGGTTGTCCCCCATACATGTTATCTCTGTAAAGAAGTTGGTCATTTCATGAGAAATTGTCCAACATCGGTTAACCGTTGCACCCCTGTTACTTCTAAGGCAAAGAGAAACCATGTTCCTAATAGTAATCATGTCAAGCACACGGCTCAAACCGCTCAAACTGATCATGTTGTTCAAACTGTTCCTAAAACTCATGTGGCTACTGATTTACCTTTTGAGTCAACTCCTTTATCACATATAAAGTCAACTAATGTTGGTATCAAGATTGACTATGTTGCTCCAGTATCTACTAAGCCAGCTCCTGTGTCACCTACTGAGACATCCCAATTAGAGGAACCTACTACTGAGCCAACTCTTGTGTCACCTACTGAGACATCTCAATTAGAGGAGCATATGGTTATTGATGTTATTCCATATAAAGAAACTAATCAGTCGGTTATAACCTTTGAGTCTCCAATTACTGCTGACTCTCCAATGGATGTTCAGGTGGATTGTGTTCTCGCTTTGAAAGCAGAGTTTGTGTCTCGTCCTATTGTGGTCTCAGACAATTCGCTTGCCCTACCTTTAACCAATAAATATGATGGCCAGAAAATAACCCCCACTTCGTTTAACCCTTTTATCCCCTCTGAGCCACCATACACCAACACTAACCCTCCAAAGTCCTTCTCACCTACCAAAAACTCCTACTCAGTAATAACCTCTCAACCCTTGTTTATACCTTCACCCTTTAATTCTAAAGTTTCTTCTTCTACTCTTGGTCAGATTCCTCTTTTTACCCAGAAAGAGGCTCAATCCAAACCCCAATGAATCCCCATATATCTTTTTGGAATGTCCATGACCTAAATGACTCGGATAAGTATCGACCTTTTGTACAATGGCTCTATACTAATTAGCCAGTTGTGGGTGCTATTTTGGAAACACATATTAAAAAAAAACATTTTTTTTATTTGTATCCAAGAGAAAATGAATTTTCTTTTTTAAATCGCATTTATCGGCCAAACATTCCTTTGATCAAAACAAAGAAGTATATTACGTACTATATAAGTATATATATCAGTATCACTTCACACGTAATTTTTTTTCACAAAGCACAAATTTGTAGCATGATCGTCCACATGTAGCACAAATTAGTAGTATGATCGTCCACATGTAGCATTTTTTTAAGGTAACACGAACAATCCTCAGAAGACTCAAGTAGCATATATTTTACCTTCGGCAACTAAGCCAATTTAGTAGACGTTCCGGGACTGGGAGGTGGCCGCCGACCTAGGCAAGTATCCGCATCACTACTAACACGTGAAAAAATAGACATGTGTTACGAAAGTCAAAAATAGGAGGAACTCACAAAGTCACAAAAGGATGCGTGTATGTGATAAATATTACGTAAATTTTGTGGAGCCCACCGTCACTATGCAAGCACTGTAACTTCTCTTTTTACCTTTATAAATTGAGCAATGAATCGTTTATTGTAACATACGAATACATTTTACAAAACTTCAATTATTGAAGAAGTAAAATCTCTCTCTCTCGTCTCTCTTTTATTCAGTATCCCGATCGTTCTGCGGGTATAAATTTCTCTCTATTCATTATTTATATTCACCATAAATTCAAACACTTATTTATAACACGTTATCAGCACGATCACTCTACGGTGGGTTATAATTATATATTTATAATATATATTTCATTATACTCTATGTGTTATTCTATTGGGCGGTATGTCGCCTCGTTAAAAAAAAATTATTTTTCAGTGGTTGTTCAAAACACCATTATTTATTTATTACTATAGTGGGAGGTATTCCGCCCCTATAAGTAATTATTGTAGTGGTTGCTTCACGCACCATAACAATGGACGGCTCAGCCGCCGATAATGTGGATGACTCCGTCACCATAATTTATTTACTGTTATCACATGGATGACTCTGTCACCATAATATTGTCGTTAAATTATATTTACATTATGGTTAATATATAAGGAGGCTCAGCCACCTGTCTATTAACATATATCTGAAATTGCTAAATGTTAACTGATTGATCGTTTAATATATGATTTATTTTATGTTAAATATTTTTCACCAACGATCACAAAGAATTTTTTTTCAAAAATCTTACACTTTTCAAACGGCTATGAACAGTAATTTTCAATCTATAAATACACTCATATTTTCACTCTTTCATTCATCTAAAACCGCATCACCCCTCATAAAATTTTCTAAAGAAAGTGGTTTTAGTTTTTCATTTTAGAAAATGATTAGCTTGTTTTTAATTGTTTGTTTAATTGCAATTATTACTTGTATTTATGGTCTCTTCGTTGGAGAATTTACTCACGAAGAATTTACCATTAACATCGGTTTACTTTTCTATGCATTTGTGTTCTTTGTAATCGCTTGCATTATAAATATAAATGGGGCATTTTAAAATAAATTAAATTATCTTACTAATAATATTTATTCGCTTTTGTGTTTAGATAACTAATGGCAAACATTGAGAAACTTAAGTTTCCAGCTCTCAAAATTACTGGAGCAAACTACATAGCATGGAAGACAGATGTGGAACTCTATTTAGAGTCGCAAGAATTGTCGGAGACCATAAAATTGGAAAATATGTCGCCTTCCAAAGATTAGGCCAAGGCAATAATATTCCTGAGAAAACATCTCGATGAAAATGTGACGCATAACTATGCGCACATAAAAGACCCAGCAGAGCTGTGGCAAGCTTTAAAAGTACGGTTTGACAACCAGAGAGAAATAACTCTCCCTCATGCATTAGAGGACTGGAAAAACTTGAGATTTCAGGACTTTGAGAAAGTGGAGGATTGTAATTCTGCTATGCTGAGGATTGTATCGCAATTAAAATATTGTGGTAAGCCAATTACCGAAGTTGAAATGGTCGAGAAGACTTACCTCACTTTTCATAAAGAACATCGAGTTCTCCAAGAGATGTATAGAAATTGCGGATACAAGAGATTTTTTGAGTTAATTGTGACTCTCATATTGGCGGAGAAGAATAATGAACTTCTCCTCAAAAATCACAACTCCCGTCCTACGGGAACAAAGGCATTTACAGAAGTAAATGCAACAGATGTGAAAAATCCGGAGAGAGGAAATCAAACCTATCGAGGTCGTGGTCGTCGATTTAATCGCGGACGTGGAAGATATTTTCAACCACAAAACAAGAGGTCTTATAAATGAGTTCGATCTGAACAAGGTTCTAAGGGAAAAGAATTCCAAGGAAGTAACGCACAGAAGCGTGAGAACATCTGTTATAGATGTGGATCGAAAGGGCATTGGGCCCATGTGTGTCGAACCCCCGAACATCTTTGCAAATTGTTTAAAGAGTCCCAAAAGGGAAAAGGGAAAGAAGTAAACCTCATGGAGCATTTTGAGGGTACATCGTACCTCGATGCATCTGACTTCGTGAACGAGTTCGAAGAGACTGCTCATGCGGATAACTGAAATGCTTGTAGTGAGACTAGTAGTCTCCAGTAACGCCATTAATAAGTATTATGTATTTTAGTTGTTTTTAAAATATTATTGTTTCTTAAAATAAGATAAATGTATAATCATTATATGTTTTTCTATAAATGAAATTTACTTTTATTATTAACGTTTATGTTTATTACAGAAATGGATGAAGATTCAAACAAAACAATTAAAAGGAAAAATATCAAAGAAATTTGTATACCAGATAGTGGAACAACACACACTATTCTGAGACATAAGAGATTTTTCTCTGAGTTAAAACCAACAAAAATTATTGTCAATACAATATCAGGTCCTACAGACTTGATTGAAGGAAGTGGTAAAGCTAAATTTGTATTGCCTAATGGAACAAAGTTTTCCATAAAGAATGCCTTATATTCTCTGAATTCTAAAAAGAATTTGTTGAGTTTCAAAGAAATATACCTTCAAGGATATGAAACTCAATCTGCCACTGAGAATGGAAAGAAGTGTATGTATATAACTTCTAATAAATCTGGAAAAAGGCATGTGTTGGAAAAATTTCCAGAACTTCCTTCTGGTTTGCATCATACTTATATAGATGCAATAGAATCGCATCTTGTGATCAAAAGAAATCCAAAAGATTTCACATTATGGCATGATCGCCTTGGTCACTCAGGCACTACAATGATGCGAAAAATTATAGAGAGCTCACATGGTCATTCACTGAAAATTAATGAGATATATCAGGGGAGTAAAATGACATGTGAAGCGTGTTCTCTTGGAAAATTGATCATAAGGCTATCGCCAACCAAAATTGATAAAGAATCACCAAAGTTCCTTGAACGAATTCAAGGCGATATATGTGGACTGATACATCCACCATGTGGACTATTCCACTATTATATAGTGTTGATTGATGCATCGAGCAGATGGTCACATGTTTGTCTATTACCGTCTCGAAATTTGGCATTTGCGAGATTTCTAACTCAGATTATCAAATTAAGAGCTCAGTTATCTGATTATCCTATTAAGAGAGTTAGACTGGACAACGCTGGTGAATTCACATCCCAAGCATTTAATGATTATTGCATGGTAACAATAATTGAAGTTGAACATCATGTATCTCATGTTCATACACAAAATGTTTTGGCGGAATCATTAATTAAATGTCTGCAATTGATTGCAAGACCATTGATCATGAGATCAAAACTTCCAACCTCTGTATGGGGACATGCCATCTTGCATGCAGAAGCGCTTATTAGGATAAGACCAAGTGTATATCATAAGTATTCCCTTTTGCAGTTAGCATTTGGTCGAGAACCAAATATAGCCCATCCAAGGATTTTTGGTTGTGCGGTATATGTGCCTATAGCACCTCCATAACGTACAAAGATGGGACCACAAAGAAGGTTGGGTATATATATTGGTTGTGATTCTCCATCAATTATTAGATACCTAGAACCATAGACTGGTGATGTCTTTACGGCACGTTTTGCCGATTGTCACTTTAATGAGAAAGTTTTCCCGGTTCTAGGGGGAGAAAATAAACAAGTAGGAAAAGATATCAAATGGTGTGTACCATCTTTGCTACACATTGATCCTCCTACCAAGCAGTCTGAAATAGAAGTTCGACGAATCATGCATAGGCAGAGTATTGCAAATCAACTTCCTAATGCATTTGTTGATACCAAAACGGTAACTAAATCATATATACCAGCTGCAAATGTTCCTGCTAAAATTGAAATACCACAAGAACGTGGAAAAGCAGATGATACACGAGAGTCTAGAATACGCTTGAAGCGTGCTAGGCCAGTTGGTTCTAAAGATAAAAATCCTAGAAAACGAAAGGAAGCTGAAAAGCATGATATGCCCAAAATAGCAGAAAGCATATTGGAAGAAACAAATCATGAGTCTAATGAAAGTATTGAGCATCATGAGCCTGAAGAAAATCATGAGATTTCTATCAACTATATCCATACTGGAAAGATATGGAATCGAAATAAAATCGATGATGTTGATGACACTTTCTCTTACCTTGTTTCAAGGGAAATATATGAGAAAACTGAGGATCCAAAACCAAAGTCTGTATATGAATGTCAAAAGAGACATGATTAGACAAAATGGAAAGATGCAATACAAGTCGAACTTGACTCGCTTAATAAACGAAATGTATTCGGACCTATTGTACTCACGCCTGAAAATGTGAGACCAGTTGGATACAAGTGGGTATTCGTAAGAAAACAAAATGAGAAAAATGAAATACAAGATATAAGGCTCGCCTTGTAGCTCAAGGATTTTCTCAAAGACCCGGGATTGATTATGAGGAAACATATTCCCCCGTTATGGATGCAATAACGTTTAGATTTCTAATGAGTCTAGCAGCTGGCGAAAATCTAGAGATGCGTCTCATGGATGTTGTTACAGCATACTTATATGGATCATTAGACACTGATATTTATATGAGAGTTTCTGATGGATTTAATATGCCAGAAGCATTAAAAGCTAAATCCAAAGAGTTATGTGCAATAAAGTTGTAAAGATCATTATATGGGTTAAAGAAGTCTGGACGTATGTGGTATAATCGTCTCAGTGAGCATTTAACAAAAGAAGGATATGTGAATGATCCTATATGCCCATGTGTTTTCATCAAGAAAACAAACATCGGATTTGTGATAATCGCGGTATATGTTGATGATCTTAATATAATCGGAACTCAACAGGAAATACAGAAAGCAACAAACTATTTAAAAGGGGAATTTGAGATGAAAGATCTCGGACAGACAAAGTTTTGTCTTGGTCTACAAATTGATCATACTCAAAAGGGTATATTTGTGCATCAATCCATATACACTAAAAGAGTGTTAAAACGTTTTAATATGAATAAGGCAACTCCTCTTAGTACTCTAATGGTTGTTAGATCATTAAATGTTGAGAGTGATCCTGATGAAAATGAAGAGATACTTGGTCCTGAAGTTCTGTATCTAAGTGCAATTGGAGCCTTTATGTATCTTGCAAATTGCACTCGACCTGATATTTCATTTTCAATTAATCTTTTGGCTAGATTTAGTTCGTCTCCTACACGAATACATTGGAATGGGATTAAACATGTCTTTCGTTATCTTCAAGGGACTATTGATTTAGGATTATTTTATCCTAACAATTTAAATGGTCAAATGATTGGTTTTGCAGATGCAGGATATCTATCAGATCCACACAAAACTCGTTCACAAACAGGATATGTATTCACGATTGGAAGCACTGCTATATCATGGCGTTCTCAAAAGCAGACACTCGTAGCTACTTCTTCGAATCATGCTAAAATTATCGCACTTCATGAAGCAAGTCGAGAATGTGTATGGCTAAGATCGATAAGTCAACACATTAAATCAAGTAGCGGAATTCATCAGAATACAGAGCCAACTATCTTATATGAAGAGAATGTTGCATGTGTTGCTCAAACAAAGGAAGGGTACATCAAAAGTGATAGAACCAAACATATCCCTCCAAAGTTCTTTTCATACACCCAAGAACTTGTGAAGAATAAAGACATTGAAGTAAGATATGTTCGATCATCCGAGAATTCTACAGATCTCTTCACAAAGTCATTACCTACAACTATATTCAGGAAACATGTCCATAACATTGGAATGCGTCGTCAACAAGACTTGTAAGATGCGATCCTGATCAGTCGAGGGGGAGCTTGCGAGGTTGTACTCTTTTTACCTTACTAAGTTTTTTCCCATTGGGGTTTCCTAAAAAGGTTTTTAACGAGGCAACAAAAGATATTACGCAAGAGACATAGTGACACTGGTCTCAAAGGGGGAGTGTTACGAAAGTCAAAAATAGGAGGAACTCACAAAGTCACAAAAGGATGCGTGCATGTGATAAATATTACGTAAATTTTGTGGAGCCCATCGTCACTATGCAAGCACTGTAACTTCTCTTTTCACCTTTATAAATTGAGCGATGAATCGTTCATTATAACATACGAATACATTTTACAAAACTTCAATTATAGAAGAAGTAAAATCTCTCTCTCATCTCTCTTTTATTCAGTATCCCAATATTTTTGCAGATATAAATTTCTCTCTATTTATTATTTATATTCACCATAAAATCAAACACTTATTTATAACAACATGAATATTATAAAACTTAAAACCAGTAAATCATGGTCACTTTATACAATTGAGATCCGCACCGTAAGAACTAGATAGTTTAGCCCATCAAATATTAAGCCCATTAGTAATATAACTAACTGTGGCCCATAATTAGTATGAGCTTGGTCCGTTTTATTAAAATAATTCGAATCGTTAAGAAACTGCAACTCAAATCTAAGATGCAAAAACTCGATCGAGATGTTATGATGTAAACATTAAAAGATTAAGAACCTGCAATAGAAAATCCTAAATATGAAGTCCATATTGTCTATAAAAAATACTAGTATATGTAATAATCAAGTTCATAACTCATTGACGACATTTATTTTCTTGAGCGTCATTGTGAAGCGGAAAATCCAATGTTTCAACGGCATTGAAATATTTATGTAATTGTATATATAAACTTATTAATAATGTTATAAGTTGAATATGTCTATGTAACGGGAGCTTCTAGCTAGTGTCTCTTGGGTAACTCCTCGAAGCAGCAAGTGGAGATGCGAGACGCGAAAACTTGGGTGTGACATTTTGACTCACAGTATTGATATATTTCAACGTTATAATATGAATGAGAAACAGTTGCCCAATGTTTAGTGTTGAATAATGTTTAAAGTTTGAATAATGTATGAATAGTAATGTTATATAGTACTATTTTCCTCGAGTTAAGAACTTATACCATTATAGAGTGTACACACACAGTCACTACTTTTAAGCGAAATGGTATACATCTTTTAGAATTGATATTTTTTTTAAAATAGGTATAAGATAAATTCTCATAGAAATATATGTACAAATAATATAAGACTAATGCTTTATTAAAAAAAAATGAACCTTTTTTTTTGTTCACATGTATGGGTGTCTTTCAAACCAATGACCCCAATGTTATACTTTCCCCAAAAAAAAAAAAAAAAAAAAAAAAAATTCCCAAAGTTATTCCTTTCTAATCAAATTATTATGATATACGACTACAGCTACAGGTGTGTGCGTGTGCGCGCAAATACTAGGAGTCTAAACCCAAGACAAAACAATATGAACGATCAAATCTCTTGGAACATAATTTTCTTTTTGACATCATCCTGTAATATGTTTCGAGTAGAAATTCTAGCAGCAATAATGTTTTTTGTTTAAAGTATTCAAGACGTGCAAACTTCACTGCAAGGCTAACCACATGAAGCCAGCTATATATGAACGCATAGGTTATAGGTTCTCTTAATTTTTTACGTGGGCTCGGTTACATCAAACGCATAAAGTGTGAGTAACAAATACATCAATCTCAACATTCTTAAGATACATACGAACAAGCAATTTTTGTTGCCCACCCATAAAACTAACATAAAAAAAAAACGTAGCTAAACATCTTGAAATTGATTGAACTAGTACCTTCTTATCCACTAAACTGTGACACATGTTAGTTGCGTAGTTTGTACTTTAACAATTGAGTCCATTAGTTAACTAGACATCGAAAGAAATAATATAATGTAAATCTTATAAACAACTGTTATTAGATATCATCTCTTTTTCAATATGTAATCATTCATGGTAATCGCGAATTTTTATCTTTCTCATGCAAGCATATGTGTTCCTATGGAAAATCCTTGAAAAAAATGATATAAGACAACTAGCTTAACTCTCAAGAAGAATGAAAGGAGAAGAAAAGCTATGCATATCCATAATATAAGCAATAATGAGTTTTGAAGAGGGTAAGATCCAACCTTTTAGGATAAAATAATAAAAAGTTCAAAGAATCTCATTTGACAGAATGTGTTGGCCACATAATAAGTTGTTTCCTGCCTGGTGATATCTGGACATTGATAGAGAATCTTCTATACCAGTTAAGGTGTTATTTGCTTACCATTTTTGTAAGCAACCCTTGAATTAAGCATTTAGTCACTCTATAAATTAGATAATATAATTTATAAATATGCAACGTGCAACTTTAACAATAACAGGTCTTTTACTACTAATGTACATTTAAAAAAAATAAAGATAACAAATTTATCGTTAAAAAAACAATCATAATAATTGTTAGTAAAACATATGATCTTTAAAAAGAAAATATGACATGGTTTTCAAAATAATAATAATAGTAATAATAATAATAATATATAACACATTTATCGTTTTACTTTTGGTTTGGTTACTCTTTTAAAAAATTACAGATTGAAGACGGGCAATATTATAGAAAAAATATTGAAAAAAATATTTGACATCAACAAAAGATTGGGGCATTTTGTTACCGTTTTTCTTTTAATTCCTTTTATATTAGCACACAACTAATAAAAATGGGTTTGCATTACTTTATCTTATACTAAGATAGGAGATTCAAAATTACCATCTGGTGTAGAGAATAATTGCATGCATCAGCTTCATCATATAGAATGTTATATGAAATCAGAATATTTCATTATTTATGTTTATGTTTTGGCAGCAATATTGTTATCTATTAGTAAGTCAACCATTCGAGTAGCATTGCCAAGTTTTTAATTAATGTATATATATCCTTTAATGTGACAATGTCGACACTAATAATTAACAATCATAAACTTTAACATGTTAAGCTTATTCAAACAAAACAAACCAAAACTTCTAACAACTATTACAGTTACATTACTATCTTAAATTTTTATGCCAAAAAAAAAACTGCTCGTATACATTTAAGCTGCTAATTAAAATGGGAATCGAATTAAATAAACCGAAATGCTATCTCTATATGTAAATGTTTCAAACACAAACGACGAACTTGTGTTTTTGTTTTAGAAATTTGTGGACGTTTATACAAACGCGCCTCCTGTTAAGTTGTCTTTGCTTGATTAAAATTAGGTATAATTAAAAGATGTCTTTTGAGAACATCAAAAAGACCATATTTAGATGTCTGGTTCAGTTGGAAAGATCACGACGTACTCAGTGGCGGATCCAGAAAATTATTTTATCCGGGGCAATAATATTAAATTATTATTATTTTTTAAAAAATAAAATTATATCAGTTAAAAATATTTGATTAGTTTCAAGTTAATATAAGTAACAAAATTTTGTTTTATTAATAGAATATGGGCTTGTTAACATAGGAAATATAAACAAAATTAAGTTTTTGTATTGTATTTGTAGGATATTTTAATATTATACACAACACAAAAAGTATATCTAAGAAGAAAATAGGTTAATGGGGCAATAAAAAATATTTTAGCAGGAACATACTTAAAAACTCATGTAAAATAACATTAATCTGAAAAATTTAACCGTGGCAAGTGTACCGGTTTACCGTAACGTACGTCCGCCTTGGACGTACTTAGCAATATCATTTTTCTTTTGCAGTGATGTAAGGTGTCTTTCACTTTCGATCCCCCTCTTCCCATTATCTATCCGTAAATCCTTAATCTAGAAAAATAATCTTTAATTGTTATAAAGCATACACTAACAATTAAATATATGCACATTAACATATTAAGTCTCGAGTTTTAATGATCATAATTTGTAACCTAATTGTTACAGTGTCAACACTTGAATTCAGTTCTGCATATTAAATGTAATTGATATTTAAAAACCCGACTTTTAGTCAGCATTTTGATACCTACAAGCATTATAAATTTGTTTCCTCGCAGAGATAACTGCTTCCTTGTTTTAATTTTTGCATATCTCTAATTCCAAATTTCAGTTCAACATCTTCCATAAAACTCTTGCTTCAAAAATCTTACCTATTATTAGTCCATTAAGGATCCAGGTCACACATGTTTTAAGCGTAAAATGAAATTTTTGCGTTTATACTGTAAATGTGTTCATGGCCGGTGTAAATATCACAAAAATTGTTATGGTCCGTGATCAATTTTTTAAAAATGATGCTTAATTACATATAATATGCAGAAATGAATTCATTTAAGTGTAAACTGCATCAGGCAGAAAAAAATACATTTGATGAAGATCGAATTGTCGTAAAGTAGCGGATTGTATATATATTTTCTAACCGATGAAAATAAGTTTATTAGTTCTGGACATGTACCTAGGATCCGGTCAGTTTATTAGTTCTGGACATGTACCCAGGATCCGGTCATGATTCACTAAAAGCTTCCCGAGATATCACCTTTTTTAATATATACATGTAGTAGTTCTCTTATATGTATCTATACACGAATTACATGCCCCTCGTAATAAAGCGTGATTATATGGTTCTGTCCCCCTAAGTCAAAAACAATAATATCAATTATTTAGTTATTTAGGATTTGACTTTTTTTAATATATCAGGAGAGAGAGAGGGTGAGCTTGTGCCGCCCATCCGTCATCTATTCAATAGTTATAACTTATAACTTGTAACATTTATTTTTTTAGCTTTAAATATTTAGTCCAACTTAGACACACCAAAGTTATTAAATAACTCAACTATGGTTAAATTAACCGGATGAGTTCCGTTTGAATATTGTTAAAACCGAAATTGAATCTCGTATAATTATCCTTACACCAACTTGGTTTAAATCACTTTCACAACTATTATGAATTTCGTTGGTACATGCAAGTGTCTACAATGATTCAATGAGGAGGTTGTTGGTTCAAACTTTCAAATCATACTGTTTGGTACCTATTTACTTAGTGTTATTTTGTATTTTCACTCAAATTACATCTTATTGTGGCTTGATTAATTTACAAATGCGCGTATACGAGAGAGTGGGATGCATTAAACTAAAATCAAATTTGATGTCAGCAAATAAGAATTTGATAATCTGTTTTACCTTTTTGTGACAAGTGGACGTTTTCGTTACCATCCAAGTTAGCCATATATTTCTCCTAAACACTTTGTTAATTAATTTCCTAATTAGTGACGAAATCAAGACGCCGTTACCGATAATTCTAACATAATCCCTGTATAATAAGAAGAAGAATACAATTTCGTAAAACATACTATATTTACAATATTAGTTAACATTGTATTATTGAACAAGTTGTCATTCCTATGTTTGGTCAACCGTGGCCTTTGGGATACTCAGAAGGATTCCATACCCAATTATTTAATTCGATACTCTTCTTCTCCATGATTCAATCAATCCTTTTTTAAATGAATCTGTATTTTTTTTCTTCCTTCGTCACCTGCTGGAATATAAATAACATATAGTTAATAATAAATCATTAAGTTGTCAATAGACCCTACAGCTTAATTTAATTGTATTTATCAAGTTAACAAAATAGCTAGTGTCCTAAGTCAAAACAAAGTACCTTGGTTGATTTTACCTCAATGTTGCAGGTTCGAATCTTTGTGCAAAAGCAATGACAATACTAAAATAATGATGTAAATCATTTTGATTCAGATAAACAAGATTTTGTTATTAAGATTGAAATACTGATTTCATCGATCTATATATATGTGATCACTTTGATGCATATTAAGTATAAACAATTGGTAAAATAAAAACCAGTCAAATAAAGATTAGACAATTTGGGCATTTATATATATAGTAACTCAATCTCAATGTGTCATTATCTTAATAGAACATTTAAGGGTTTTTTTTCTTTCTATTCTAATTACATTTAAGAATGCTTTACATGCACGATCACCATTTTATCTCCAGAAAAATAAGAATGTACTAAAGGATTCAATGCTAATCCTAAAGACTTATTTCTTCCATAATTAGTCATAAGAGTGAAAAAAAATGAGGGCAAAAACAAACTCACCATTCATAGTTTCATACTGTACTTCTGCATACTGATTTACAAGGTGATCGTAGAGTTTTTAATACAGCTATTGAGCTATAACATGTAAATCGTTATCTCTAAATACTATTAGTACATTGATGAGTTTTTTTAAAAGTTATTTTCGGGACAAGTCAATTAAAATTGAAGCAAAAGTAAAACTGTGGTTTCCTTTTCGTGCGAAGATCAATAATAGATTCATCCTCTTGAAATGACCGAGTCAACGTTGAGGGGGAGAATCTCTCGCATGGTCCTACGAAAATGTCACGTGCCAAAAATCTGGGCCCTGAGATAATATACTACTATCTAATAAGCAAAGCCAGCTCCGCCTAAAACATTTGATCCATCCATTTTCATCTTTGTTTTCCATTTTTGAATATATGGGGTTTATCTTATAAAATTATATTAATTTCTCTTCTTCTTTTTTTTCTAGACGATGCATTTATCAATTTAATTCAATATAGAAGATAACAAATGTGGGTTCACCACTCCTTCTCCTTTTCTTTTTGGATGGGACTCTCCTCATTGTCCCCTTTTTCACTCCTCCTCAATCTTTGGATATGCACAAAAATAATCGATTCTTGGGGATACTAGCGTAGATATTATGAATATGAAACTAGCAACGAGAAGAAGTGTTCGTTATGGGGTTGAAACTTCATCGATCTGCATACCAATAATTCAGAAAGAGATGGATCATGACATGACACAGGTTATATATATATATATATATATATATATATATATATATATATATATATATATTTATGAATTTTAAAATTTACAATTTCTTCATATTCATGGGAACTATTGACTTGTTTTTTTTGTGTGTGTGTGGATATTTTACATAGAACTTGGGACTTACAATAAAACTATGTAACATACTCTCTCTTGCAAATTGTTGGATGAGTTATCATTTTTATTATTTTGTTGGTTATACAAAATGAAAATGAGTTCTCCGTTTCTTCATCTTCTTTATGCTCCTAGCCTCCTATTTGCAAAAGAGATAAAGATAACCATTGAAATTGCAAGGCTTCTAATTATATATATATATATAGTTCATGAAACTCCTGTGACAATACCCTTTATTTTATTTCATTTAATTATAACGTTAAATAAATGAAAAGTAAGGTAATAATTATGTCCTAGCATGACTCATTTTTAGTGGCGTCTAAGAAGCATACATTTTGAGCCATTAAATCTCAAGCTAGACTTTCCCATTAACACAAAAGAAGAAAGTTGGTTCATTAATGTAATCATACCAAATCTATAAACACAAAGACCTAAATTGTTGACAGACAAAAGAAAAAACACAAATAGCTAGAATCACTTTTATTGACTTCTATTATACGTTTTGATTAGAATTTCATATAATCTAATAGTTTCCTCCGATTATATGCAATACAACTATAATTTGATAATTACATGTGAAAATATACATGAGTCTCAGTTTAGAATTAGTTGATTACAAAAAAAAAAAAAAAAAAAAAAAAAAAAAAAAGACTTTCTAGCATAGAAAAGGATCATTATAATGACGTTTTATAACAAGGAAATAACCGTGGGCCTACAAGCAAAGTTCGATAATGAACAAACGAAAAATGGAAGGATGAGAACGAAAACAAAAATAGATATGCGTTGACAATAATGCAAATGAAATGAACAATGATTAAAATGTGTCTCTAACACCGTAATCAAATATTTTGAATTATATTCCGTAGCTCAGACGTGAAAAAACACAAATGATCTTCCATGGAAGTAAAATCACAATCGAACTACAATTATTTTTTACATATTTATTCCCCCTATTTTCAAGAAATTGAACAAATGTAAAACAGGTGGTGGGTAAAATTGATGCGCTTGATGCCATTGAGTCACTGACAAAATGACCTATGACTTTAACTTAAAGTTCAAACCCACAGTTCCAAAGGTAGAGGAAGTGGTAAGATTTAGCCTCTGGTCTCTCTCTCTCTCAATTTTCTCTTTCTACAAATATATTAATTATTTTAATTAAATATTCTCTCCCCAATCAAACAACACTCATCAGAGTCACACATGTGTCACTTTTTCCTTCAATATTTTATTTTATGTATAAAAATTAATAAAAATTTATCTCGGCAACTTTCCTAGTATAAATAGATGTATTAATGGACACATTTAATACCACAAAAGAAACCAAGACCAAGAGCTCCCAAACAAAACAGCCTTTTCCATAAGAACAAACCCCCAGAAACTGCAAAAAAACTCCTAAACCATCTTCAAGATATGTCTCTTCCTGAAACTAAATCTGATATCCTTCTTGATGCTTGGGACTTCCAAGGCCGCCCCGCCGATCGCTCAAAAACTGGCGGATGGGCCAGCGCCGCCATGATTCTCTGTAAGTATATATAGAACAATACACCAACAATATATATGCTGAAGACAACACTTAGAATTTTCTGATGGCCCATTTACTATAAGTTATAAGTTTCTTGTGGGCATCGTTTGATCTCCCATGTCTTCATCTAACTTGTTAATAAATAAAATTTGTGTGAAGGTATTGAGGCCGTGGAGAGGCTGACGACGTTAGGTATCGGAGTTAATCTGGTGACGTATTTGACGGGAACTATGCATTTAGGCAATGCAACGGCGGCCAACACCGTTACCAATTTCCTTGGAACTTCTTTCATGCTTTGTCTCCTCGGTGGCTTCATCGCAGATACCTTTCTCGGCAGGTTTGTATACAAATAAATATTTAACAAAATTTAAATCATTCAACTTATTTTTTTAAGTAACAAATTGAATTAATTATTTTGGTTTGTATAGGTACCTAACGATTGCTATATTCGCCGCAATCCAAGCCACGGTAAGGACAATAGAAGTCCCTTTTTTATTACCAAAACTTGTAGCCAAGAAAATGAAATAAATTAAATAAAATTATTGACTAGCCTAATAAACAAATCGAAATAGGAAACAACATAAGTCGTTATTTTTGTTACAAAATTTCCGAAAAATTAATATTCATGTGTATGAACTATGATTATTATCAGGGTGTTTCGATCTTAACTCTATCAACAATCATACCGGGACTTCGACCACCAAGATGCAACCCAACGACATCGTCTCATTGCGAACAAGCAACTGGAATACAACTGACGGTCCTATACTTAGCCTTATACCTCACCGCCCTCGGAACGGGAGGTGTGAAGGCAAGCGTCTCGGGTTTCGGGTCGGACCAATTCGATGAGACCGAACCAAAAGAACGGTCACAAATGACATATTTCTTCAACCGTTTCTTCTTTTGTATCAACGTCGGCTCTCTATTAGCCGTGACGGTCCTTGTCTACATACAAGACGATGTTGGACGCAAATGGGGCTATGGCATTTGCGCGTTTGCGATCGTGCTTGCACTGAGCGTTTTCCTGGCCGGCACAAACCGCTACCGTTTTAAGAAGTTGGTTGGTAGCCCGATGACGCAGGTTGCTGCTGTTATCGTGGCGGCGTGGAGGAATAGGAAGCTCGAGCTGCCGGCGGATCCGTCATATCTCTACGATGTTGACGATATTATTGCGGCGGAAGGTGCGATGAAGGGTAAACAAAAGCTGCCTCACACCAAACAATATCGGTACGATTTCTTTAATTAACTCATCGTTTGTTTTCCAAATCTATTTTAAAACATTTTAGTGAAAAAAGAAAACAAATTCCCACGTACGTTTCTCTTGATTCAAGATTAAAATTTTTAAAAATAATTTGAAGACTAAAAATTGTCAAATTTTTATATTCCATTATAATGGTTTAATTCAAATAATTGAGGTGTAGTGTAGGTTCCCATAATTGAATCTGATAGTAGTATCAATAGACTTGAAAAATGTGAAATTGAAGTGGGTAAATAACTCGAAAAGCTCGTGTCCTTTAATTATAGTGGGACCACAAATATTTTTGATTATATGCCTACTTGGCATTAGAAATCGATTTTTAATTTTTTTTGACAGCCATAAAAAAAACTAAATTAGAAAAGCTTGATTTTTTTTTTTTGTTTTGTCTCTTGGGTATCATTTTCATAATATTATCACTCGACCATACAGCCAAACTGGTCCTGGATACGAATTTTTACAGCTAATTGCAACTTTTAAAGATATTTTTTTGGGTTCAAAGGCCCTACTTTGTCATTTATATGTAGATTTTTTTTTTCCTTAGGAGTGTGTGTATATATGCATGTGTATGTTCGTTAGATAACACGTCAAGTTCGGTTGATATCATAGGTAGGAAAAGAAAAGAAGTCTCTCAAACGATATAATACAAATTAATATATGCAAGTGGTTAAAAAAAAAAAAAAAGCAAGTGGGATATAATTCTCCAGCTTTACTTTTCACCTATACAATTACGTTAGAAAATTTGACAGCCTCTCTTGATTATTTTTGGTTTTCACACAAAGCGTAGCTCCATAATCGTGACAAATTATATTTTTCATAATATTATTGTTATTATTATTAACTGATTATGTTGCCTTAAAACTTATACTAGTATATCATTACACACACTGACACAAATATATATTCATTCACCTGACTCGTAAGTACAGTATCTTTTTTTATGCAAACCTTAAGTACAGTATCTTTTATCCATCAATCCCTATGCATGCCTACAAAGAAACAGAAGAATCCAAAGGAATCAAATTGTTTTTTATTCCAGACAGTTTATTAAAAATCTTTTTGGCATCTCTAGATATATATTTGAATTTCTTCCTTTTTTTTTTGGAAAATAAAATGAATAAAAGAAGAAGAGACGAGAAGTTAGGGGAGACAGTTGTTTTGTCTTGTAGTGAAAACGTTCACGTTTAGTGTCGTAAGACCTCCACTACTATACACCTTCACCGGGACAGACCCAATTAGTTAGGCATATAACATCAGTAACATTAACCCTACCGTCACGTGCTTTGCGTGCTAAGTGCTTCATTTATATTTTGTTTGAGTCTTTCTAAGGTAATATATAGCTGAAAAAACATTAGAGAAAACTTTTACCTTTTTCCTTATTTTTCAATTTTTAACATTTTTTTTTCTGGACTATTCTAAAAAACAATTACGTATGTGCATATTTATATTTCTTGCTATGGGTGTGTGAAGGGTGTACGTCATCTTGAAAAGATTCCACGTAACTATCTCTGACTCCACAACATGTTGTTGATTCAATGCTTAGGCTATATTCCAAAAAGGTGTATTATTGGTAAATAATAATCTATGAAATTTAAATAATTAGGGGCATTTCACATACGTAACTATTGCACAATAACAAGCCAACGCTTACTACTACGAAACACATAAAAATTCTTTTAATGCAAATTTAAGGATATATAATCATACAATAATTATGTTCTAATTATTCCTTATATCATTTTTGATGCCACAGTGCATTGGACAAGGCAGCAATAAGGGACCAGGAAGCGGCAGTGACCTCGAACGTATTCAACAAATGGACACTCTCAACACTAACAGATGTTGAGGAAGTGAAACAAATCGTGCGGATGTTACCAATTTGGCTAACATGCATCCTCTTCTGGACCGTTCACGCACAGTTGACGACATTATCAGTCGCACAATCTGAGACGATGGACCGTCACATGGGGAGCTTCGAGATCCCTCCAGCTGCGATGGCAGCCTTCTACGTCGGAGGCCTCCTTCTAACCACCGCCATCTATGACCGTGTCGCCATTCGCCTTTGCAAAAAGCTATTCAACTACCCCCACGGTCTGAGACCGCTTCAACGAATCGGTTTGGGGCTTTTACTCGCATCTATGGCTATGGCTGTGGCTGCTTTGGTAGAGATCAAACGTCTTCGAACCGCACATGCCCATGGTCCAACGGTCAAAACGCTTCCTCTAGGGTTTTATCTACTCATTCCACAATATCTTATTGTCGGTATCGGAGAGGCATTAATCTACACGGGACAATTAGATTTCTTCTTGAGAGAGTGCCCTAAAGGCATGAAAGGGATGAGCACTGGTCTATTGTTGAGCACATTGGCATTAGGGTTTTTCTTCAGCTCGGTTCTCGTGACCATCGTTGAGAAATTCACCGGGAAAGCTCACCCGTGGATTGCTGATGATCTCAACAAGGGCCGTCTTTACAATTTCTATTGGCTTGTGGCCGTACTTGTTGCCATAAACTTCCTAATTTTCCTCGTTTTCTCAAAGTGGTACGTTTACAAGGAAAAACGACTAGCTGAGGCCGGGATTGAGATGGATGATGAGCCGAGTATTCCCATGGGTCATTGATGATGATGAACATTGTGCATGTCTATGTTGATATGTTTAAAATTTGATTTTGAATTTTGTGGTATATTTTATGATGATTTTTCTTAATTACCTCTTGTTTCCGAGTCGACAAATAATGGACCGACCGATAAGGGATAAAAGTGAAGTTTTCCCAGGGTTCTGTATAAAAGCAGAAATTGTAAAATTTCCAAAGATTTGACGCAATTAACGTTCTGTTTTAATTTTTAATTTTAATTTTATTTTTCAGTATGTCAAAAAAACTTAAAAACTTCGCGTTTTCTTCAGCGTTAATACTTGAGGTTTTATGTAATTAACGTTTTTCACTTATTTAATTTATTTGTGTTTAAAAAGGTGTGATTACACCAGCACTAATTAACTAGTGGACTATTACACCTTTCTTTTAATCTTTGGTTAACCCAAAAAAAGAAGAAGGTGTCACTGAATTCATTACCGAACTGGGAATTTACTGAATACAATGTCTCTCTCTCGATGATTACTGGTCAAGTGATTAATTTAAATAATTAGGGAGCTGCATGATTAAGTCTCATGGATGTTTTGACATTTTCACACATATTAAGAAAAATTAGGGAGCTGCATGATTAAGACTTACTAGTAAGTAATGTTCTGTGCACGTTTCTTTGTCTAATTATTGTCTCCTGATGCTTATCTAGTTTTGAGATACAAAATAATAGTTTCTCAAATATCCCCAAACCAATCATGTAGATTTAAAATCTCAGTTTGGAGGACATATATATATATATATATATATGTGATCACTTCTGGCATGATACTGCAGAGCGATTATATCCATTTCTGCATATGGACATCAATCAAATCCATCGAATTATGGACTAAGTATTCATATATACTAGTCTAACAGTATGCTTGTGATATTTCTTTCAAGAATTCGCTATATCTTATAAGAGAGTATCCTTTTCTCTAGCCTAATTAATTCAATTAGTTTTTCATTTATTATTATTATTTTTTTTTGTTAAAGAAGTTTTTCATTTTTTTAGGTTAATGTTTCATTTAATGTAGTTTACTAAGTTAAGAACAGGAGATCTTTTTTTTGGTAGTCATACATATTTTAATAATATTGGTTGGCCCTAATACATTAATTGCCAGCAATATAAAATACTATAAATTTGCATAAATTCCACTACATGTTTCACAAAAGGAACAAAATTAGAAAATATCTTGAGAAGTGGTAACATATGAATATGATTTACTGTAATGATTGGTGGAACAACAATAGTGATGAAGTGAGACTTTTTTTGGATCTGGAAACTACATGAGCCAATCACAACGAGTAATTATGAACTTTTGATTTAAAGGAATATACTAGTTTAGTTTAATGTGTCTTTATTTGACTTTGAAAAGACACGAAAAGAGAAAGTGGGGGAGGACTAGGGAGAATTACTTTTTTCCCAGGCTATCTTTTCATTGGTTTGTCTTTTCTCTTTTTGTCTAATTGTCACAAAATACCACAACTTCTTTACAATCAGATCGAACCATCATAGATTCATAGGGGGTCACTGCTGACATTGACGATTCAGCAACCCCTATAAAACTGTGGGTAAAAATAAGAAATATTTTTACCGTTTCAAAAAATATAAGATGTTTTAATTAAAACATGTTTTAATTAAAAAAACATGCATATTAAGAAATTTTTACTTTTAACAAGTTCAACCAGTCAACATAATATAAAATACTAAACTAATTTAAAAGTTGCATAGAAACTTGAAAACATCTTATATTGTAAAACAAAAAACTTCTCTAAAACATCTTATATTTTGAAATGGAGGGAGTATATATTTTTAACAGATGTATGTATATATTTGACTACTTGGTATTCTATTATCAATGTTAACTTTTAATTAATGTGATAAATAATAATATGCAATTTTAAAACAATCTCACTTTCATATGGCGGGAAGCAAAAAAATCACTCGATATATTATTTTCATTAGATATTTAACATTAAAAAAATATAATAGAAAAAAATCACGCATTTTTACTTTTGTAACAGCTCAATGACAAATAGACAAGAAAATCTTCGAATGTTCCGATTTTCTGGAAAGTTAATTATTTCTTACTCATCACTCAAATATTCTAAGTTTTTTCAGTTAAAAATGAAATAGTTTTTCTTTAAATGCCGGTTTGTTTATATATTTAGTGGACATATTTATTGCAGTATTTGATGAGACTAATCTAGTATTTTTTTTTTGTCATCTGATATTATTGATAATAAACTTGAAAAATACATGAAATACAAACTTAACTGGCCGAAACAGTAATATCCCCATAGTCTAGAGCCGATGAGACTAATCTAGTATATTTTCCACAATTTTTTTTCCTATTATCCATGTAATCATTATGGACTTGCATCTTTTATACATTGATATAAAGGGTTGCTAACTCATTGGAGAGTAGTCTGGACTCTGAGGCTTAGCTCGTAAAGTGGGCCTGGATATGTAAACATATAAGCCTTTTTTTGTTATTGTTCAACAATTCAAGCCTATTTGAATTTTTATCATCTATTGGTCTAAGCTAAGGTCTTGAGTCCATCTATGTATGACTCAAAACATACACGACGATGACCTAAGACAATTCAAAATTCGAAGTGATGGAATCAACACGGTCGGCTAGAAAACTTCTTCTAACTTGGAAATTTCAAAGCGGGACTTAGTCCATATGGTGTAGTTGAAGATTGCATTCATACGTAAAGATAGGCTGAAGTAACAACAATATGGGAGAGAAGGAGAAACTGTCTCACTAGTTTTTACCTCTTATCATAAATCAATGTCATAAGTTAAAAACAAATAAATCGAAATCACAGACTGTTATAAGATTACATGATGAAAGCAAATTGTATGAAAGAATCAGAAACTCGGGAAGGCGGTTCGATATTTTCATTCGGTGTTTCGCCTTCTTTTACCAACGCACCTCTGCGGCGCTGAACGTTTGTTCTTTGCGTTTGCTCCGAATTTGACATCTTTCGTCTTCCCCTGCATCTTCTTGTACTCTCTTGATCTCAAAACTGCTTCCAAGATATTAATGTCTTCCCGGATCTCATGTCTAGAGAGCGACGTTAAGCACGGGAGTATCTCTTTTTGGAAGTTCTTCATTCTTCTCCCTCTTCTCAGCTTGAGTCCAATCTCTTTGTTGTTATCTCTTGTGATGTTGTTATTAAGCTCATCTAGAGCCATTGATGACACACAGAAGTCTTCTTCAGTGTTGGTTTCGCTTATTCCTAACGTGTGTCGCTCATATGAATCGCATGAACATCCCGGTTCCGCTTTACCCATCTCGGGCTTATCTGAAAAGTCTTGATCTTGAGATAAGCTGTTGGTTCTTGACACAAGCTTTAACTGCAAGTCTTGATTTTGATATGAAATCTCTGATATGTGGACTAATGATTCAGCTGCCATTTGAATCACTTCAGATGAATCTTCCTCCTCGTTACAACATCCATTCTCCTCCTGTAAGTCTTCTTCTGTGACGGGAAACTCAAGGCGGGTTCGGCAAGAAGGCTCCAATGCTCGAGGAGAAGAACTTCTTCTTGACTCAGTCCTCGAGTTGTTTTCAGTAGTGCAGCAAGAAGTATATGAAGCTGGAGATGCTGTGCCGTCTTTTTCATGAACATTTTGGCATTGTGGAGAGCAAAGCGGAGTAGGACCATCGTCTATTCCACTCTTCTCGCAGCTCGTTTCTGTCTCTTCGATGTATGGACAGTTCAAATCTTGTAAGAAACAATAATGAGGCTCAGAAACAGCAGACTCATCAACCGGAGCGCTATTAAGATCCAGTAAACTTGGCTCCTCCTCATTACTTGTCTTATCACTAACATCCTCAACAAGAAGAGATTGATCCACTGCCTTGAGAATGTTTGAGCTGATCCGATCGAAGAAGGACGGTTTTGTTTCAGGATTTCTCATAGTAACATAGCTAACAGAAGCTGCAACATGCTCTGTTTTCTCTGTTTCGGAGACCCATGAGGGAGGAGGAGGTTCTTCAAGATCAATAACAATTCTTGGATTTCTCTTGCCACTCCAGTTTGTGGCTGTTGCTTCCTTCACATTATTTGCTTCAATACCCGAATGATATCCCAACTCTACGGTGTTTCGGGAACCACCAATGCCGTAAAATTTCCCTGAACCAAGTGTCTCATGAAAGTTCATATACGCATAGTGATCTGCAGGACGCTGAAGATCGATATCTTTTGTCAACAGCTTAGGGGAGTTGAATCTCTTATATCCATCACTGGACATGGAGCTCTCACTTTTCACCTGATACACCTGAAATGAAAACCTTGTGAACAATCTATTCTACAATTCTTCTTAACACAAACAGAGTGAGAGTGGCCATGATGAACAAAAAGGTCAAAACTCTGTAATAAGCTACACAATCTTTTACCTGTCTCCCAAATAGAGTGACCATATTGATTGGATTCTGCTTACAAGTCCCTTCTTTATATGATACAACATGTTTCTGTGACAACACTTCTTCTTTGGACAAACCGAAGAAATACATGGCAGTTTCGTCTGGTCTAACTCTTTTATTCTATTTCTTATGGCCCGTCCCTATCATATATAAATAGAAAATCGGAAAAAAAAATGAGATGATCAATACCTAAAAAATCAAACTGTATAAATGGATCAAACATAAGCATTCTAACACAAGAGAGAAACAAAACAACCATCAGTTCATAAACTGAACACCCCTGGAAGCTCATTCTACAGCTCAAAAGATTGAATCAAGAAGCCCATGAACGTAAAACAATAACACCATCAATGCTCATTATTTAAGACCAGTTATCAAATGAAAACACACAGGTGGTCTTAAAAAAAAAGAAGGAATCAAATTTAGAATTCTTAATCCTGTTCCTATGTAAACCAATACATATCTGCTAAACGCTCCTAAACTTGTAGTGTTAAAACTAAACCTAGCGTATATGATGATGATCAACACACACATATAAATCTTTCAAACTAATGATTATGCTTGAGCATGCAAACAAATAAGTAATGCTTTAGTGGGAGATTCCATAAACGCTATATTCAGAGTACTTCACATTCACGTAGATATAAATATATATTTTCCTTAACCCGAATTCAACAGTTAAGAGCTATAAGCGGAAAAGTAAAAGCATCCACTTCACGACGAACATAAACATATAGTAAAGAATAAGAAGAAGAAGAAGAAGAGGAAGAAAACACTATAAAAAAACATGAATTATTATTTATTTAAAAATTAAAGAATTACCCAGAAAGAGAGAGAGAGAGAGGATATAATAAAGCTCGAAGCTTTACCAATGGAGAGATTGAGGAACAGATCTGGGAGAGGAGCAGAACAGGAGAAAAAATATCTCAAGAAGAAATGAGATCCAATGGGTCAGATTCCAATGGTTATTGTCTCCATCAATATATACACATATAACGTGTATCTGTAATTATCACCAATAATTTTTTTTTTATATTATCGGATCATGAGGAGCGAGAGAGAGAGAGAAGAGAGAGAGAGACTCTCTCAAAATCTCAGAGAGAGAGAGAGAGGAGAGAGAAAGAGGGGTCTCTCCTTATTAGTGGTTAGTGTGCAACATCATGAGCTATCTTTTTCTGAGATTTATTAACTTTATAAGAAGAAAAAAAAAACAAAGTTTATTGGAGTATATATTATGTTTATTTGACAAAAAGGTTTTTTAGGTGTGTGTGTTTTAGGATTCCTCACTTTATTATTATTTTCCTTTTTTCTAATTATGATCGAATGGGGTTGTTTACTCGTGACAATTGATTTTTTAAAAAAGGAAAGATATATAATTAAATTGATGATTTTTTAAAAAAAAAGAGAGTATATATGTTGTTGTTGTTGCAGCTGTCGTGTAGTGGGAGATTATTATGGTCAGATCTGTGTTGTGTTGGGTTGAGTTGAGGAAAGAAGAAGAGGACCAAGCATAGTGTTTGGGACAGAGTAGAGGCTTTTTGTAGTAGTAGCCCAGTTATTAGTTTCCAGCTCTTTTTTTCCATCTCTCTTTCATTCTTTTTTTATTTCAATTTCTCCCCACAAGTATTTATTGGGTGATGTGATTTCTCTCTCTCTCTCTTATTATTATTATACTATCTCGTACGAATCTAAACCAAATACTACAGTACTACTATTATTAACTTGTAGTTTTTTTTTTGACAACCATACTAATGTGTAATAGACTAGTAGTATAATGTTTAAAGTTTAAACGATATGGTAGTATCGTACGACCTTCCTTTGGGGGGGGGGGGGGGGGGGGGGTCCTTCTCGATTATATCGTTTTAGGCGTTCAGCGTACGTACGGGGGTGATGGAATTGGAATTTTTGATTTTCTTTCATGTAGAAAACGAATCCATTACTGTCTTGGTTTTCGGGTTTTTTTCTCTCGGAAAATGTTGTACTTCTCTTGTTTTTCTACATTTTTTTTGTTTTTTTTTTCTTTAGTTAAGTAATCCTCCTCTTGAATTATTGACCTTTCTTGAACAATTTTTTATTTATTGATCTTTAAAATATAGAGTATCAAATAATTTCTTAATATAATAAGTAGAGCATTTAAATTCTTCAAATGTAGAAAATAAAATAAAACGTTCTTCCACACTACACATTACCTTATAACTATGATAGCTTCAATAAAATAGAAATTTTGATTTGACTATATTTGTAAAATTTTCAGTTTCAATAGGCAATACTCAATTAATCCTCTTTTATTTTTTTTGCTGACCTTAATTCTCGTAATGTTTACTGAATGACGCTTAGAATTTGTTATCGTTTGACTTGGACAAAGAAACAAACGCTGAGAAAAGTATAGTCATGCCACGTGTACACTTTTCTTAAGCGTGTCAGGAACAGGTTGCGCTATTTTCAATCCCATAACAAGAATTACGTAGGGAGATTTGGAAAATAAATCCATAATATCGGGTCAGATTTGAGAACGTTTACACCTATAAGTACTCTGTCTATGGAAACAAATACTATGGTCTATGGCTCCGCCGCCTAACTCAATCATCTCACGTCACGTGGCCGTGATCGGAGCCGGAGCCGCCGGGCTCGTGGCAGCTCGAGAGCTTTGTCGTGAAGGCCACACGGTCACCGTCTTTGAGCGTCAGAAACAAGTGAAGGACTTTGGGTTTACACTCCATACGTCGAGACAGACTTACTGAGCATCGACCCGGATCGAACCATCGTCCATTCGAGCGTCTATCAGTCCCTCCGCACCAATCTCCCACGAGAGTGTATGGGCTATTGTGAGTTCCCCGTTCGTAACTCGACCTGATGACGAGTCCAGAGACCCGAGACGGTACCCGGACCACAGGGAAGTCATGATGTACCTTCAAGATTTCACCAAAGAGTTCAAGATCGATGAGATGATCCGATTCGAGACCGAGGTCGTGCGGGTGGAGCCAGCGGCGGAGAACAGTCTTAAATGGATAGTTCAGTTTAAGAGCTCAAGAGGTGTCTTTGGTGAAGATATCTTCGACGCAGTCGTCGTTTGCAATGGTCATTTCACTGAGCCTCGTCTTGCTCATATTCCTGGTAAGTAATTTAAAGTATCCAAAACCATTAAATATCTCTTAACTATAAAAGTGTGGTTGCTCGTCTACTGAGCCTTGGAGAGTGGAACAATATAATATCGCCATCAAGAAAAATGATGATACTTATCGTGATGATGAATGTGATGACGATGATCAACTTCTCGAAGAAGCGTACCGTGATTTCGCTAAATTTAAACCGTCCAAAGTTTGTTCTACCCACTGCCACTAGTTCCAAAGTAAGTGCACTACGGCCTACGAGACCAAGAGTTGAAATTTCCTATGTTGGTGAAACGAATAAAAAAGGTTAAATTAAAATACTTGTTTTTGGTAATCCACAAAATAAACGTTTTCTCTTTTGGTGGTTCCAGAATGGAAGGTGATTAATGGAGTATATTACAAAGTTTGACTTTTGTAACATATTTTATGTATTTTGAGAATAAAGTATATGAACATGCAACACATAATAATATAAGAATCTTAATTTAGGTCGATTACAGCTTAATTATTGCAAAAAGTTACTTTTTATTCTATGGTCACCATGTGTCCATGTAATTACTTGATTAGTTCAGTTGGGTTTTTAATTTCTTAATTCCGCGGTACTAATAATTGGTTTATTTTTAAACCGAACCGGTTAACCGGAATTGAAGACGCTTCTTTATAAAACCCAACTAATGAGCACAGAGCGTCACGTCAAAAGAAATAAAAAAATGGCTCCCGCACAGAGCACAATCAAGTCACTCCACGTGGCAGTGATCGGAGCCGGAGCCGCCGGGCTCGTGGCTGCGAGAGAGTTACGCCGCGAGAATCACTCCGTCGTAGTCTTCGAACGCGACTCAAAAGTCGGAGGTCTCTGGGTATACACACCCGAAAGCGAGGTCGACCCACTAAGCCTCGATCCAAATCGAACCATAGTCCACTCAAGCGTCTACGATTCACTCCGAACCAATCTCCCACGAGAGTGCATGGGTTACAGAGACTTCCCTTTCGTGCCTCGACCTGAACACGACGGCGACTCTAGAGACACGAGAAGGTATCCTAGTCACAGAGAAGTCTTAGCTTACCTTGAAGACTTCGCTAGAGAATTCAACCTCGTGGAGATGGTTCGATTCAATACTGAAGTGACTCTTGTCGAGGCTGATGGATTGAAATGGAGGGTTCAATCCAAAAACTCAGATGGGGTCTCCGGTGATGAGATCTTTGATGCTGTCGTTGTTTGTAACGGACATTATACAGAACCTAGAGTTGCTCATGTCCCTGGTAATATAAATTTATTGAAACCCGATCCAAAAGTTTGGTTTTTTTATAAAGATTCGATGCTTTTGAAGTGGTTTATGTTTTGATTGATGAGAAATTTGTTATTTTCAGGCATAGATTCATGGCCAGGGAAGCAGATTCATAGCCACAATTACCGTGTTCCTGATCAATTCAAAGACCAGGTTCTCACAGAGTTGTTTAATCTTTCTTTGTTTTGTCGGCACCTTTTTAAAAAGTGCTTTTGCTCTGATTCGACAACTATGGAAAAAGTGTTTTTTCAATTCCATTATACACACAGGGAATTACTTTATTTCTGTTCTTATTTTTATATTGGTAAGAGTTACTCTGTTTTGATAGTATTTGAAGTACCTTAGGTAGAGTTAGTCAGAAAATGTGGTATGAGTAATTCAAGTATTGTTGTTGGTGAGTTTGAAATCTATAGGATTCAATTATCTGACGATGTTGTTGTTCTGGAATCTATGAAAGGTGGTGGTAGTGATAGGAAATTTTGCGAGTGGGGCTGATATCAGCAGGGACATAAAGGAAGTGGCTAAAGAAGTCCATATCGCTTCTAGATCGAATCCATCTAAGACATACAAACTACTTCCTGGTTCCGACAATTTATGGCTTCACCCTATGGTAAAATAACAAATATTATATGTAGAATCGATCAGAGAGAACTTAGTATCATACTAGACGGGTTGCTGATTCAGTTTTTGCTTTTTCATTGTAGATAGAAAATGCAAACGAAGATGGTTCGATTGTTTTTGAGAATGGTAAGGTTGTCCAAGCTGATACCATTGTGCATTGCACTGGTTACAAATATTACTTCCCGTTTCTCAACACCAATGGCTATATTACCGTTGAGGATAACTGTGTTGGACCGCTTTACAAGCATGTGTTTCCACCTGCGCTTTCTCCCGGGCTCTCCTTCATTGGTTTACCCTGGATGGTTAAGTTTCTCATTCACTCTACTTTTGTTGGCTTTTTTTTTTCAGATATTTTTTCATCCTCTAATCAGATTGTGTGTGTTTTTAATCTGAAATCAGACACTGCAATTCTTTATGTTTGAGCTACAAAGCAAGTGGGTGGCTGCAGTTTTGTCCGGTCGGGTCACACTTCCTTCAGAAGACAAAATGATGGAAGACGTTACTGCCTATTATGCAATGCGTGATACTTACGGGTTTCCTAAGAGATACACACATAAACTTGGTCAGAATCAGATTAGATACCTCGACTGGATAGCCGAGCAAGTTGGTGCACCGCCCGGTGAACAATGGAGATATCAGGAAATTGAGGGGGGATATTTCAGACTTGCCACACAATCAGACACTTTCCGTGATAAGTGGGACGATGATCATCTCATTGTTGAGGCTTATGAGGATTTCTTGAGACAGAAGCTGATCACTAGTCTTCCTTCTGAGTTATTGGAATCAGGAAACTGATGATTGATTCCTTGGACAAATGATTAGCCTGTCTGTGTGTTGTTGTGTTCTTCTTTGTTGTTGTGTAGAATAAAAGCCGTCAAAAGTTTTCCCATTGACAAACACTTGTATTAATCTAAGATTAATTCTTAACCAATTTTCAGTGTCTTTTTTATCTTTGAATGTTGGAATAAAACAAGGTTTTTATACAGATGAAATCAGCCAGCCCTAAGCATGTTGTACATCTTCTTGTTTACGTCAACTCTTCAACTCACTTTCCACCACGTAATTTTTATCTTTGAACAAGATGATTCATCATGTTTCTTGCTCGTGATACTTAACGTGATGATTAATGTGATGACGATGATCAACTTCTCGAAGAAGCGTACCGTGATTTCGCTAAATTCAAACCATCCAAAGTTTGTTCTACCCACTGTAACTAGTTCCAAAGTAAGTGCGCTACGGCCTACGAGACCAAGAGTTAGAAATTTCCTATGTTGGTGATAGCAACGAATAAAAAAATGACAGAAAAGGTCAAATCAAATACTATTTTTTGGTATTCCACGAATAAAACGTTTTGTCTTGTCGTTATTCCAGTCTGGAAGATAACTAACAGATGGACTATATTTTATGGAGTATGCATAGCGTCACATCTAAAAAAAGAAAGAAATAAAAAATGGCTCCCGCACAGAGCACAATCAAGTCACTCCACGTGGCTGTGATCGGAGCCGGAGCCGCCGGGCTCGTGGCTGCAAGAGAGTTACGCGATGAGAATCACTCCGTCGTAGTCTTCGAACGTGACTCAAAAGTCGGAGGTCTCTGGGTATACACACCCGAAAGCGAGGTCGACCCACTAAGCCTCGATCCAAATCGAACCGTAGTCCACTCGAGCGTCTACGACTCTCTCCGAACCAATCTCCCAAGAGAGTGCATGGGCTACAGAGACTTCCCTTTCGTGCCTCAACACGACGACGAATCTAGAGACCCGAGAAGGTACCCTACTCACAAAGAAGTCTTAGCTTACCTTGAAGACTTTGCTAGGGAATTCAAACTCGTGGAGATGGTTCGATTCAATACTGAAGTGGTTCTTGTCGAGCCTGATGGTTTGAAATGGAGGGTCCAATCCAAAAACTCTGATGGGATCTCCGGTGATGAGATCTTTGATGCTGTCGTTGTTTGTAATGGACATTATACAGAACCTCGAGTTGCTCATGTTCCTGGTACTTCTAATTTATTAAAACCTGATCCAAAAGTTTTTTATTTTATTTTATAGATTCCATGAGTTTGAAGTGATTTATGTTTTGATTGATGATAAGTTTGTTATTTTCAGGCATAGATTCATGGCCTGGGAAGCAGATCCATAGCCACAATTACCGTGTTCCTGACCCATTCAAAGATCAGGTTCTTACAGATTTTTAAAATATTTTATTTTTGTTTTTTTGTCATCAGTATGTCGACACCTTTTGATTTTTTATTTCCAATATACACTTAAAAGGAAATATTTTATTTCTTTTCTTCTCATTTTATATTAGTAGCATCATTGCGCTTTGATGATATTCGAATTTAATATCTTGTGAATTTTTTATATTTTCTTTATGGTATGGGATGTGCAGAGCACTCCCACTGGGTTAGACATTCAATAAAACTAATGAATATTTTTATTAATATCATAAATTCATAGTAATATTTTTGTTATTAAATTAAAAATTTAAATGATAAGTAAAAATAAACAAATTGTAACACAAGACATGTTGGAGTCCTAATGTAAGATACCTCTGGAGATGCTATTAGGTTAGTAGGAATAATATACGGTGTAAGTAATTCAAGTAAGTTGGTGTTGAGTCTGAAATGTATAGGAGAATTCAATTATCTGACAATGTTGGTCTGAAATCTTTGACAGGTGGTGGTAGTGATAGGAAACTTTGCGAGTGGAACTGATATCAGCAGGGACATAATGGCAGTGGCTAAAGAAGTCCATATCGCTTCTAGATCGAATTCATCTGAAACATACAAACAACTTCCTGGGTCTGACAATCTATGGCTTCACTCTATGGTAAATAACAAATAATATTTGTAGATCGTTCAGAAGAGAGCACTATGATCATGCTAGACGAGTCGCTGATTCAGTTTTCTTTTTGTAGATCAAAAGTGGAAACGAAGATGGTTCGATTGTTTTTGAGAATGGTAAGGTTGTCCAAGCTGATACCATTGTGCATTGCACCGGTTACAAATATTACTTCCCGTTTCTCAACACCAATGGCTATATTACCGTTGAGGATAACTGTGTTGGACCGCTTTACAAGCATGTGTTTCCACCTGCGCTTGCTCCCGGGCTTTCCTTCGTTGGTGTACCCTGGATGGTTAAGTCTCTCTTTCAATCTACTTTTGTTGGCTTTTATTTCTGATTTTTTTTTATATTCTCTAAACAAATTGTGTTTTCTAATCTTAAATCAGACACTGCTATTCTTTATGTTTGAGCTCCAAAGCAAGTGGGTGGCTGCAGTTTTGTCCGGCCGGATCAAGCTTCCTTCAGAAGACAAAATGATGGAAGACGTTACTGCCGATTATGCAATACGTGATACTCACGGGCTTCCTAAGAGATACACACATAGACTTGGTGCGGGTAATGTTCAATACCTCAACTGGATAGCCGAGCAAGTTGGTGCACCGCCTGGTGAGCAGTGGAGATTTCAGGAACTTGATGGCGGCTATGTCAGACTTGCCACACGACCAGACACTTTCCGTGATAAGTGGGACGATGATCATCTCATTGTTGAGGCTTATGAGGGTTTCTTGAGAGAGAAGCTAATCAAGAGTCTTCCTTCTGAGTTATTGGAATCCGGAAAATGATGATTGATTCCTTGGACAAATGATTCACATGTCTGTATGTTGTTGTGTTTTTTGTGTTGTTCTTTGTTGTTGTGTAAGAATAAAAGCCTTCAAAAAGTTTATCATTTGATAAACACTTTAGGTTAATTCTTAACGATTTTTATTGTCTTTTTATCTTTAAATGTTGGAATAAAACAAAGTTTTATACAGATGGAATTAGCCTTAAGCATTATGTACATCTTCTTGTTTACGCCATCTCTTCAACTCACTTTCCACCACGCTCTTTGCGGCTTCTGCAGATTCTGCTGACTTCTGAGCCAGATCTGTTGCGTGCTTCATCTCCTCTATCGCTTTAAGGTTTGCTGCTAACTTAGTATCCGCTTCAGTTTTTCTCGCGTTTATCTCTTCCAGTTCAGTTGCTATAGCTGCCAACTTCTTTTCGATTGCAGTCTCTGTTTCCCCTGCTCCACGTTTCAAAGATTCAAACTCTTGAATCGTAATTTTAATCTTTGAACCAGATGATTCGTCATGTTTCTTGCTCTCTTGCTTCTGAGATATCATCTTCATCTCTTCCCGGACTTTCTCTTCAGCTGATTTCGCCTCTTCGACTTCTCTTATAACAAGCTCTAGTCTCTTTTCAGCTTCCTCTGCAGCTATCATTGCGGTCTCGGTTTCTTTCTTCAAGCTCTCTATCTTTCTATTCATGTTTTCAGCTTCGTTTCTTGCTTCCATAGCTTCTGATTTCATTTGCTCCAGTTTCAAGCTCTCTTCCTTTAGAGCTTCCATCTTTTTTGCTTCCTCAATCTCTAACCTCTCTGCTTCTTTCTGCTGAAGCTCTTCACGTTCTCTTCTCAAGTCTTCTAGCTCCATCCTGAGAGAATTCACCAAGCTTCGGAGAGAGGACTCGTCATCAGCTGCTTCCTGTAGCCTCATCGTAGCCTCGTTAAGCTCATTTGTAATGATTTTAACCGTGTTCATCTCAGATTCATGAGCTTTCTTCATCGCCTCCCGTAAAATATCAATCTCTGAGGTTGTCTCTAATAGTTTGGCCTCAAGAGTTCTTGAGAGCTCAGGCTCATATTCTTTCCTCAAGACTAGAAGTTTCTTCTCTGCCTCTTCAACAGCAGTTCTGTAACATTCTCGTAAATCGTCTTTCTCCTTAACAATATTGGCGTGCTCCTGCAGATTCTGAGCGGCCGCTAGCTTGAGCTGATGAATAGCATCTTTCATATCTGAAATCTCCTTAGAAAGCTCGTTAACCTTAGCAGAGTTGGCTTGGAGTGCACGTTGGGCTTCTGCAGCCTGGTTTAAGGCTGTGGTTTTGAAGTCCATAGCAGAATCAAAGCTCTGTCTGATTTTGTTGAGTTGTTGCTTTGCAGCATCAAGTTCAACGGTGGTAGAGAGATATTGTTCTCTAGCAATGTCAAGTTCATGATGGTGAGGAGGAGAGCCATGAGACTTATCATGCTCAAGCTGTTCTTCACGCTGTTGGACAGTTTCTTTGGTGTCAATAGCGGATTGCTTAGACTTGTTGACTGTCTCAAGTTTGTTTTTAAGATCATCCATCGTCTTCTTTGCCTTTGAAAGATCAGCAAGAGCACGTGATCTAGTGCTCTCAGCGTTGTCTAGCTTTTGCTTGATCTTGATGAATTCCTTGTGGACTAGCATTAGCTGTGTTTCTTTATCGCAAACGTTCTGAATTATATCAAAAGAAAATGTTTAATTTTGCCTACATACAATCCATTACATAAAAAAATCTCTAGAAACATGATACAACCCGTTCTTGATCAGACATTTATGATCACATGAAGTTGTTATTAAATTAATTACCTCAGAGGAAAGGCGAGACCTCCTTGGAGTACTTCTTTGCCTAGATACAACTTCTCCGAACAAGCTCACCGCAGCTTTTACCGATTGGAACGGTGCTCTTGTGTCTATCTCTCCCACCTCCATCGTCCTCGGAGATTCAGGACCTTTTTGTACTCTAATGTTCACCATTATCTACTAGTTTTTTCTTCTGCCTCTACCTACACAAACATTTTCACACAAACCAAAGAAAACATGAATCATAGATGAAACAAATATCATAATCCTCACATGATCGTCATACTATAATCCCCATTTTTGTATCATAAACTCAATAAAACTAATAACCACAATAAGAGATTTTACATAGCAACATCGTGAAGACATGCATAACAACAATCAATAGCGTGATTGGAAGAGATTAGATGAATCGAAAGGAGACAATGTACGTACCTCGAGTTTCTCTGTCTTCGTGTTCTTGTGTTTGCTTTTTTTCTTATTGTCTTCTTCTTATATAATCTCTTTCTTCCTTTACAATAACGGGATTTTTGATTGGTTATTAATCCATTTTGTCTCTTCGATCTATTTATAGAAACTTAGTTGATGGCACGACACCTTTCCTTCTTCTGTCTGCACCCACGTCTCTCTGTCTCAAATCTCCTTTTTAAAAATTTTATTTATGACTTTTAAGAAGAACTCGTAAAAATTTCAATTTCCCCCCAAGTTTTCATCAAAATGTTATAAGAAAAAATAACTAAAATAAAACAAATTCTGGTTACAACAATTAAAAAACAAACATATTTTATCTTATATGTGGAGGCTACGTAAATTTGAGCATTGTAGAGATTTTTAGATTGATAATGCTTGATAATGTTGTAAAACATAATTAGAGGTCGAATTAGAAATATTCAATAACTATAGGGTCTCTTCAATTATTATAAGCAAATATGCAACACCGCTTTTAAGGAATCTGATTAATGACAGTCCAAATTGTTTGACAAATTGACTTCACACTATGACCAGCTTAATCCTCTCACGTGGTCGTCACGTGGCCGTGATCGGACTAGGAGCCGCCGGACTCGTAGCAGCTCGAGAGCTTTGCCGTGAAGGTCACACCGTCGTCGGTTTCGAGCGTGAGAAACATGTTGGAGGACTATGGATGTACACCGATCGAGTCGAACTCGACTCACTTAGCGTTGACCCGGATCGAACCGTCGTCCACTCGAGCGTCTACGAATCCCTCCGCACCAATCTACCACGAGAATGTATGGGTTTCAGTGACTTTCCGTTCGTAACTAGATCCGGAGACGGCGACCCGAGACGGTACCCGGACCACAGGGAAGTCTTGATGTACCTTCAAGATTTCGCCAAGGAGTTCAAGATCGACGAAATGGTCAGATTCGAGACGGAGGTTTTGTGTGTGGAGCCGACGGAGAAGGATAGCCGTAGATGGAGAGTTCAGTTTAAGAGCTCTAGTGGTGTCTCCGGCGAAGAAACCTTCGACGCGGTCGTTGTTTGCAATGGTCACTACACTGAGCCTCGTATTGCTCATATTCCTGGTAAGTAATTTTGTTTGGTTTAATTAAAAAAGTGTGATTAGTATGTAATCAGTGGTTGGTTAATTTCTTAATTATCTCGTTTTTAAGTCTTTTAGGGATAGATTCATGGCCAGGAAAGCAGTTCCATAGCCACAATTATCGGATTCCAGATCAATTCAAAGATCAGGTCTTTTGTCAAAATCTATTAGTTTACCTAATAATCTTAGCTCTTTATACTTATAGTTTCGTTTAAGATCTCTACGTTGATTGTGGTTTGACATGTTTATAGGTAGTGATAGTGATAGGTGGTCAAGCTAGTGGAAACGACATTAGCAGCGACATAGCAAGCATGGCAAAAGAAGTCCATATCTCAGCTAAAGGGGTTACATCCGAGTCGTACAGTGGTTACAACAACCTACGGCTACATCCCCCGGTAGATAAATTATGAAAAAAAAGACAGTTTGAGAATATGAGTATGATCTCATTTGATTTCTTAAAAATTCCTTTGATGTAGATATATCGCGCCCGCGAGGATGGTTCGGTGGTATTCAAAAACGGGAAAGTGGTTTTTGCTGATGCAATAGTTCATTGCACTGGTTACAAGTATCATTTCCCGTTTCTTAAAACCAACGGTTATGTGACTGTTGAGGATAACCGTGTTGGACCGCTCTACAAGCATGTTTTCCCACCCGCACTTGCCCCTGGGATCTCCTTTATTGGTTTACCTTTCATGGTTAGTATTACTAATACATGTTAGATAGAATGGTAGATTTTAAGAGATTTAGAATGTTTGGATAATTTTGAATATACACTTTTATAAGAAAAGAACGTTAGGATAATATTTGATTATCTTTGAAGCTATTCATAAGGCAGTAATTAACATTATTGAATTACATGATGGTATAATGTCTTAGATCTTCTCACAAGTGGGTTGTTTTTTGATTTTGGGCTCATTACTTGGTTTGACCTTTGTTCTTTAACTTGTTACAATCCAGGGACTTCAGTTCTTTATGTTTGAAATCCAGAGCAAGTGGGTTGCTTCAGTTCTGTCGGGACAGGCTAAGCTTCCTTCAGAGGATAAGATGATGGAAGAGGCTATAGCTTTCTACGCGAAGCTTGAAGATTTGGGGATCCCTAAGAGATATACACATTTTCTAACCGATCCTCAAGGGAATCCAATGCTCGGGAATTTTAAACCGGAGGATAAAGTTGTGATTTCTCAAAGCGATTATTTCAACTGGATAGCGGAACAGTGTGGTTGCGCTTCCATAGAACCTTGGAGAGAGCGACTATACAGTGTCGCCATCAAGAAAGTTTTCTTTGGTGGAGATTGTTATCGCGATCGATGGGACGCTGATCAACTCATTGAAGAAGTGTACCGCGAATTCGCCAAATTGAAATAAGATTGTTCTTCTTAGTTGATCCAGTCCGGAAGATGATTGAAACGTGACAAAGGGAACAGTCACAATCTGAAATATTGGGAACTGTTATTTGTTAAGTTGAGTACTAGTGGACACATTCATAATAAAAGTTGTAAACATGATCAATGATTCAATGATTTTTTGTTATTTAAGGTGTTAGTTAAAAGCAATGTTTTAGATACCGGACCGGACCGGCGGTCGAACCACGTTCACCCGCGAACCGGCAGCATACCCGGGTTGGATTAATATCAAAACCCAAAGAAAATTGAACCGGTAACAAAACCATATCAACCCGCCAAAAACCCAAAAACCGGTGAACCATTGAACCGGATAAAACCGGGTTCTAACTTTTTTTTTTTGTAAAAACGAGTGCAATTAATTACCTTTCTAGTTTTATTTTTAGCAGTAGGGTTTCTTAAAATAAAAAGTCCTGTAATTAAACTTTTTACTTTTCATACTAGTTTTTTTTCTTTTATTTTGAGTTCTCTGCAACTCACACCGCAAATCTTCAAAATTAAGGTAATTTTATTGAAACCAATTATTTTGATAATAAAAGATGTTTGATCAGTGCATGTTTTGGTAATCAATTTGGTGTTCATTTTTTTCTCTAGTGTACATAATAGAAGAGAATGATTACTAAAATATTTTATTGGTAATAGTTAGTTTGTTACACTTTAAATTTATTATTTTAAAAAAAAATTATGATTATTGAAGTATTTTATTTGGTGTAACCAATTATATCATAGTTGTAAGCATTGAAAAAAAAAATAGAAAACATATCCTTCATTATTATTTATAAAAATATCATCAAAATCAATTGAACCCGGTTGACCCCGGTCGAACCGTATTAACTCATGACATAAGTTTTCCCGGTTCAGTTATCATAGTTTTTATTGAACGATTACCAATTATCGAAAATAAAAATCCAAACTTTTTGTTTTATTACCGCAAATCATTCCAAACCAAAAGCCAAAGATACCGTAACGACATAAACACACATTTTTATAGAAAATATGAACCAAATGCAATCATGTAATATAGAGAGTCACAATAAGTTTCTTCCCATTTTACTCCTCGACATCGACATCAACGTTGACTTCTTTGGGTTCACCCGGAGTCACCTCCGGTGTTTCTGTCACAACGGGTTCTTCCTCCACTGTCTTTGGTGCAACGTCAATCTCACTCGCCTATAAAATCACATAAATTGATTGAAAACATTCTTAATTGTAAAAAAAAACGTACAAATATATTTGTTAAAAGGCTTTCCGGGCCGGACGAGCTAAGCCCAAAAAACTCTATTACCCAAACGGACTGAGCTTGAAAAGCCCAATTTTTTCTGAATATATATATTTAAGCTCGAGCTCGATGTTTTTCAGGACTGGCCGGACCAGCCTGCGGGCTTTAGCCCTAATCTAAATATATTAAACGAAAATTGCGCTCGAACGAGTCTTTTTGCTTATAGTTTATGTATATTATAACCAAACACCCCATGTCACATAGATGTGACTTGTAAGACAATATTACCTTGTATAACGACATTATTACTTTTTCTTCTATTCAAGTCAATATGCCGCTTTAAGATATTTTAAAAGTATATATTATTATTTTAACAAAAACATTATCTACATATATATATGTTTTTTTAAATACATACTTTTAAATCAATTTATATAACTGGTTAAAAAAACAACAAGCATTCCATAATAATAAGTATTAAAATTTTAGTTCTTGAAAATCTGAACTTTTTCCAGGAACTGGGGTCAAACTCGGAACATAGGAACAATGATGAATAAAATCTTCAGCTTCAACGTCTATTTGAATCTTCGTCAACGCATTGCCCCTCACAATATAAATGCAAAGCTGTTTATTTTTATCCTTACAACACATGACGAAACTCTTTTTGTAAACACTATCGATGAAGTAACTTGGACGAAAGCCCATAGAAATAGGTATAGAAACCGTCATGAAGTTTATCCACGTTACATGCTCCCCATCGTCATTATTAATCTTGTTTTTTGTCACCCAAACCTCAATTATATTATTTGCTCCAATGATTCTTTTTAACAATGAAAGCCCATCTTTCTTAAAAGTTGAGAGGGCTGGCAAATTGTAAGAGTTCGTATTCCACGGTAGAACACAAAAAACTTTAGACACTTCTTTCGAAAAATCGAAACTTTTGATAAGATATTTATCAGTCTTATAATCAAAAACAGCCCAATATAAATTTCCATTCAAAGACACATCAGTACCTGTGCGGATACGTACTTCAGGAGAAAAATTTGTACACTTCCACTCATTATTTTCTAACTCGTAGATATCAGTTTTTCTCGCATTATTTGAACCCAAGATGTTGTAAACCTTCTCAGGTTTACCACTATCATATCCTATGCCACGAAATATGAAACCTTTGTCTTTACCCTCGATCCATCTTGTTTGTCTTAACCACGGGTTCCAAATCCCAGCTTTATTATGCCATGACCACGAGTCACAAAACAATAAGCCATCACAAGAAAAGAAGTTTGTACGCAAGGCATTATTAAAATAAGGAATATCTAAAGGTAACTCATGCATCCTTATCTTTGGATCATTGCTGAGATTGACGCTTAACGAATACATCTTGGAATCCGTCCATATGAAAAATTGAGAACGTACATGAACCGAGTGGATGAATGATTTGCTTTTGAAAAGTGTGTACCATTGTTTGCAAATGATTTTGAATCGGATTACAGATAGAAGCGGAACAAGATAGAGTATTTCTTCTACCAATTCCCATGGAAGTTGTACATGCATCATTTGGTTTCCGCTGTAACCATGAACCTAACAACTTAATATGCAATATATAAATTCTAAACAAAAAAAGTTAACTAGGGAAAAAAAAGATTTTTAATTAAAGAATATAATCTTACATCTTATAAATTAAGCTAAATTTACCTTCTCCAAGATAAGACATAATATATATCTTACATCTTCATAATATAGTTGTAGCAATTAATGTAAAATTGAAATAATCTAGCTACTTTAATGTAATTGACATATAGATATAATATAGATTAACTATAAAAAAAGGAATATTGATTTTTTTTCTTAGTTGAAATAATCAAAGGTTATGTTTTAACTAAATTAAGAAAAAAAAATCTAGCTTAATTTTCATAATATTCATATATATATATATATATATATATATATATATATCCCCTATATAATATTACATAAGTATACAAATTTTCTTTGTAAACTATATAATATTTATAGGTTGGTTACAAAATAGGTTATAGATTAAATATAAGTTGGTTACAAAAATTGGTTATACACTTAAGAATATCCTAAAAAGTCATTTGATATCATCTAACTTACCATATTAATTTCTTTTATTAAATTATTCATCAAGTAAAATCTTTTGATGAAAAAACTAAATTATCATATTATTAATTATAATTAAAAAATAATTTTATTTCTAGATATACCATAAGTTAAATTTTTAAAAACAAATATAAATTGTTCAATCTAAAAACTATTCAAGCTTTAGTAATATTATTCTTTAAAAATAATATCTATTGAATTAAAATTTTTACTGAGTAATGGGTCAAAAATTGAATTTATATTCAATTTCATTTTTTTGTTGAATTTTATATAATATAATAAACTTTAAATAATTTATTTTGAAATATTTTCAAAATATTGAAATTTGATATTTTAAAGAATATCATAAATATTTAATAGATCAAAAAGTTAGAAACTATAGACTTCTAATTTGATTTGGTATAGCAAATGGTCAATAATATGAACTAAATGCAATCATGTAATATAGAGAGTCACAATAAGTTTCTTCCCATTTCACTCCTACATCAACGTTGAATTCTTCGGGTTCACCCGGAGTCACCTTCGGTGTTTCTGTCACAACGGGTTCTTCGGGCTGCTTGGTCTCCACCGTCTCCACCACTGGTTCTTCCTCCACTGTTTTTGGTGCAGCGTCAATCTCACTCGCCTATAAAATCACATAAATTGATTAAAAACATTCTTAATTGTAAAGAAACACTGCATCTCATTTTTTTTTCTAAAGACGGACATAAATGATCTGATCAGATTGATTAAAAAAAAATAGAAACTTTACCACAAGGCTGGCGTCCAATTCAGAACCTAGAATTGCTGAAGAAGAAAAGAATTTGTATGTGTTATGAGATTCTTTGTTGAGTGAATATATTTGAGCAATGAGGGGGAGGTTATATATTTATAGCAGAAGCAATGTGTTGCAAAGTGATAATAATGATTGTTTTTAACAAATTAGTCAATTTAAATATGGAAAAAATGTCATTAAAATCACAAACTTTCAAATTGTGGCCATTTTAATCACCCATTTTAATCACGAACTTCTGTTGGCTTACCGTTTAAAACACCAAATTTTGTTGACTAGGACGGAAAAACATGTCGTTAAATTCCTAAACGGAGCAATTAGCCAGCGTTAAGAGGTCGTTAATCCTCCCCCCTTAGTGTCAAAACGACACCATTTTAAATCGATCAATCACAACAAAAATCCCCAATTCGCATTGTAATCCCTAATTCTCATTTCCCCAATTTGATTTTTCGATTAACCCTAATTTTCGAATTTCTCCAATCGATTTCTCAGTCCCAAATGCCGAAAGTGAGAAATAAAGGTATGATATTGTTTGTTGGAGCTCCATCGGAAGATGAATCACAAAGTTTAATTGTGTTTGATCGAAACCCTTTAGGGGAAGCTCCTCGAGTTGATGATGGAGTTCGAGCTCCACTGCAAGACGTTGCAGTTTCTAATGTCAGAGGTGTATGCGTATATGAATCTGTTGTTGGAGATAAAGGAAAGATAGATAGAGGTGGAGCTTCACGTCGGCGTCAAAAACGGAAAAAAAAAGTGATGAAGATGACGAAGATAAGCCTCCAGTGGAGCATGATAGTGACGATGACTGCGCAGTTTATGGAGATGAAGATTGCAATGATGTTGATGATGCAGTAGGTGGTGGAGATGAAGAAGCTAATGTCAAAGAAGCTAATGCTGATGAAGCTGCTCTTGAAGAAACTAACTTCAACATCGAAGATGATTTCCCCTGAGATGGTTAGAACAGAAGAAGCTGGTTCCGATTCTTATAGTGGTGATGATATATGGGACGACGACAAGATACCGGATCCTTTGTTGTCGGACGACGAAGATGAAATCGAAGAAGAAGACAAAGACGAGGCACCTCCTAAAGATTGTTCTGATCCGGAGTCTTTGCTAGCGGTGGCGAAAACATACAACTCTCCTGAAGACTTCAAGCTTGTCGTGTTGATGTACTCTTTGATGACAAGGTACGACATTAAGCTCTATAGGTCTAATGCTTTTTTAGTTGGTGCAAAGTGTTACTATGTTGATGAGGATGGTGTTAAGTGTCCTTGGAGAGTGTATTGTTCATATGAGAAGAGGAAACATAAGATGCAAATTAGAGTTTATGTGAATGAGCATATATGTGTTAGATCAGGATATTCAAAAATGTTGAAGAGGTCTTCTATAACATTTTTGTTTGAGGAAAGGCTGAGACTGAATCCAAAGCTTACAAAATATGAGATGGCTGCTGAGATTAAGAGGGAGTATAACTTAGAAGTAACTCCAGATCAGTGTGCAAAGGCGAAGACCAAAGTGATGAGTGCAAGAAAGGCCAGTCATGAATCACATTTTGCAAGAATATGGGATTATTAAGCAAAGGTATTGAATCAGAACAAAGGCTCAGAATTTGAGATTGAGACAGTTCCTGGGCCAGTAATTGGAAGCAAACATAGGTTTTACCGGTTGTATATCTGTTTTAAAGCTCAAATGGAAACATGGAAACAAACTTGTAGACCTATCATAGGAGTAGATGGAGCTTTTTTAAAAATGGGATATAAAAGGGCATGTTCTAGCTGCAGTTGGAAGGGATGGGGACAATAGGATTGTTCCTTTGGCTTGGGCAGTTGTAGAAATAGAAAATGATGATAACTGAGACTGGTTATTGAGACATCTCTCTGCAAGTTTGAGTCTGATTACAACGACACCTCTAGCTCTCATTTCTGATAAACAATCGGTAAGTATGATACTTTCACTTTCATATTTTTATTTTTGTTGTCTCGGGTTTCATTTTGAGACCTTATTGACTAATTACACTTCATAATTATTTTTTGCATGGTCTAGTTAAAGCAATCAGTAACATCCTTCCACAAGCTGAGCATCGACAATGTGCAAAACACATAATGGATAATTGGAAGCGAGACAGTCACGACCAAGAACTACAACACATTTTTTGGAGGATAGCACGCAGCTACACCACAGGTCAGTTCAATGACAATATGGCAGAACTCAAGCATTACAATCCTCAAGCATACAACTCTCTACAACTTACAAATCCAATAACATGGTCAAGAGCTTTTTTCAAGATTGGTATCTGCTGTAATGACAATCTTAACAATCTCAGTGAGTCATTCAATAGGACTATTAGACAAGCCAGGAGAAATCCTTTGCTGGATTTGCTTGAGGACATAAGAAGACAGTGCATGGTCAGAAATGCAAAGAGGTTTATCATAGCTGATAATAGGTTGAAGACACGGTTCACCAAAAGAGCTCATGCTGAGATTGAAAAAGCAATTGCTGGAGCCCAATATTGCGAGAGATATATGGCTAGAAACAACATACATGAGGTATGTCAGAATGGTGTAGGTTATAGTGTTGATATGGATGCAAGAAGTTGTGGATGCAGGAAGTGGCAGATGGTTGGCATCCCATGTTCTCATGCTACAAGTATGATAATAGGGAAAAAAGAGAAGGTTGAAGATTATGTCAGCGACTACTACACAAAGAAAAGGTGGCGAGAGACATACCTTGATGGTATTAGGCCTGTGCAAGGGATGCCATTGTGGCCTAGATTGAACTGGTTGCCTGTATTGCCACCACCATGGAGAAGAGGAAATCCCGAAAGACCTTCTATGCTAGGAGGAAAGGAAGAAATGAATCTTCGTCTTCTTCAAATACCAAGAAGATGTCAAGGGAAAAAAGAATAATGACATGCTCTAACTGTCATCAAGAAGGCCACAACAAGCAAGCTTGCAAAAATCCAACTGTTGTTAGTGTGCCAAAGAGACCAAGAGGAAGACCACGAAAATATCAGGTTTTTCTGATTTTTTGTCAACTTAAGCTTACAAATATAAGTGTTTGTTTCAGTTTTTTTTACTTACACTTCTATTAGGAACCACAACCACAAGGATCACAAGCTCATCAAGTACCACAAGTATCTCAACCTCATCAAGTACCATAAGGAGAAGGAGCTCATCAAGTATCGGTTGGATCTCAATCTTCTCAAATACCACAAGGATCAAGAGCACATGTTTCACATGGATCAAGAGCACACGTCTTAAGAGCACACGCATCAAGAGCACACGTGCAAGGACCACAACCGCAAGGACCACAAGGAGAAGGATCACAATCACAAGGACCACAAGGAGAAGGATCACAAAGACAAAGACCACAAACACAAGGATCACAAGGGTAAGGACCAAAGTAGAACCTATTTATGTTGTCAAGCATTTGTTTTGTTTCGTTTTGTTGTCTTGGGTTTTTTGGTTTGTTGTCAAAACAAATCTTGCAACAAAGTCTTTCATTGCCAAACTACCATTACAAAGTCACATTACCACAAACACAAAATACAATACAAAAGACTCTAGTAACCAAGAACAAATTTCTGGTTTTTGGTTTTAAGAAGAAGGATCACAATGGCAATGACACTAAAAGTAAGATATACCAAGCACAATGAGCTCATCAACTTCCATTTCTTAGTGTCTCTTTTGATCAACATTCCATCTTCCTTCAGTTCTTCGATCTTTTCCTTCAAATCTTCAATCTCTCTGCCAATGATTGAAAATTTTGGTAAAGCATCTACAACCTCCTCGTATACACCTTCTTCAACCCGTTTAAACAAATGGTCCTGAAAAACAAAAACTTGAATCAAAACTCAAAAACACACAAAAGCAAAACAATTCTATTACATACATCTGCTCTGTTTGGACAGCGAAAGAAAGGTCTTCCTGGGTTTGCTTGCGTGTTCGATGTGTAGAGAACAACATCTAAGCCGTAATGCCACTTCGAGGGAACACCATGGCATCCGCGGTCTTTCTTTTCACCACATGATTGCCCATAATTGCAACTCATATCTGTTGGGGAATGATATAAGAGTTTTTAATTGAGATAAGAATCGAAAAATCAAATTGGAGAAATGAGAATTAGGGATTTTGTTTTTGAATAAAATCGATTTGGGGATTTTTACCTCCGTTTGCTCGGGTTCAAACAATGTCGTTTTGACACTAACGGGGAAGGTACACCGCGGGGAAAATTATTTATAACCAAAACATTTAAATTATAAGTTGTATTTGTTGGTTAAATATGTTATAATTATATAATAATTGCTAATTTTATTGTTTAAACCGCAATTATAATTTTTTTTTTACATAATATTTATTTAATCAATTTAATTAGATATGTATGTCCTCTGATACCGATAGTATTAACAAAATAATGAAATGATGATTTACCCGTATAACACCGAATCAATGATATTTAAAATTTATATAAATATCGATAAAACTCATCCCGCTATATAACCCCGTCCCGAGATATTTTAAATCGCACCATAGCATTTTAATTTTTAATATATATTGTTTTGTATTATAAATATTAGATTGAGTTGATATGTTATTTATTAAGATTGTTACCATTTACATTTTATAAGATTGGCGCTTTATATAAAGTTTAAATATTATAATATTTAGAATTCTTAAAATGGTTGAGTTTTTCTCATATTTGAAGTTTTGTACCCATATTTTAATATATGCCCGTTTTGAAACATTTGTATTATATCATATGCAGGAAAAATCACAATTTTTATTAACTAAATGTATTATAGAATAATTCAAGATAATTTAAATATAAATTCAAATAAAAATAAAAGGGAATCATATATTTATGTTTGAATAAGATAGAAAGATTTCCTTATTTTTTTAAATCTTACCTATAAATAATTTTGAAATTTTTGGTAACTAATATTAAAGTTAATGCATTGAAGGTTAACTATTTCCAAAATGATTATTTTGTCAAAAGTGCTGCAAAAATATTAGTATAGATGTATTTAAAAAGTTAAGAAATAAATATACTTTTAATTATATATATATATGGTCATTTCAATAATTTAGAATCTATAGTAAGTAAATTGAAAATCTAACATAAGATATATTTTAATATTTTTTGTTATTTCATGACACGTCGATAAAAATGAACATTGTATCATCGACCGAATTCTAGAAGTTAAACTAGACCCAACGCGACTACTCTCAGAAGCAAGGCTCTTTGGCAAAAGTTCGCTTATACGACGTGCATTCATTTATTAAGCAATAAAGCAAGCATTTATCAATGTTTTAAAATTTCTTTAGTAACTTTTGATATGTTGTGGCTTCAATAATTCTTCTTTTTTACTTTACAATGGGATGTTGATGTCTCATGACTTCAATAATTCTTCTTTTTTACTTTACAATGGGATGTTGATGTCTCATGAGAAAAGATATGTTTAATCAGATTTACACACAGTCAATACGATTTGTTACTGACCAATTCTTAATCTAACTAAAATCCCTAAGAACTCTAAATGCTTATTCGTTTAGTTCTCTAAAAATTCTTCTTGAACGACCAAAGAACATGTTTGCCCCAATAACACAATATATATGAATCTCTTATGACATACTTTCCTATTAAAGGATAAGTCCAAATCTTCTTAATAGATATGATAATAACTTATTCTCTAATCAAAGAGTCTCTAAAAGCACAACCACGTCACTCGATATCCGTTACGGTTTCTACGCACGAACCTCTCTTACAGAGTCCTACAGACTAGCCTTGTAGCAATCAAAGTCTTCATGCTTTCATTCGCCCCTTTTTTATTTTAATGTGACAACTCAAGCTCCAAATGTGAATAGTACTAGAATCTTCTAAAACCACAAGCCTCAACCACATTCAGCTACAACATCATCACCAATATCATCATCTCATCATACTCCCCTAGCGTGAGTGCACATTCATATAAAAACAAGGATGAAGACATAAAAGCTGGGAGACACAACAAGCTTCCTATCATGCCTTGTACCAAAAATAATCCTCAAGAGCTGTTATAATATCCGTAGGTTCAACATTTGAAACACAACAATATTGCAACACTTCTTGAAAATTCATCTCATCATGATGAGAGGTTTGCTTAACAACTGCAACTGCAGGATAGTGATTCTTGTGACTTTGAAACTGTTTAGATATAGCTAAGACTCTTGACGATTAATCATTCCAGTCAGCACTATTGGATCTGGTTGATTCAGTTGTGGCTTTTTCTTTTAAAGGTGGTTCTGCAACATGCTTCTGTAGACCCTCAGGTTCAACCCCAACATTTTCTTCAATGATTATCTTCGAGAGATTGCAACATAGGTTGATTTCCTCAGTTTCCTGGATTACTTGATCATATTGTCTTTCATTATGTTCAGAAACCTTAGAGTAAAGATCCTTTTTTAGCAACCCAGACTTTGCAAAAGTGAGTTGGATCGATAAAGCACTTCCTAGCCATCCAAAGCTCCTTGATCTTGTTCTTAAACTTGTAACAAAATGATCTGGCATGACCAGGTTTACCACAATGAAAACATTCATAAACCCTACGTCCTTGCTTGGATTTAGTCCAACCTTTTTGTTTAGGATCGGATATAGATTGAACTCGTGTGTTCTTGGTTAGTGCTACAAGGGCTTCCTGTTGAACCAGTTTTTCCAGAGTACTTGACTCGGTTTCATGGGTTAAATTACTCTTAACAAAGCATACTGATTTATCACGAGACAACAGCTCAACCGTCTCCTCCTTGTGATAACCCAGACCTCGATGTTGGGATCCCACAATTCCCATCGATAAGATTCATCCAGCTTTTGACCTCCATTGTTCAACCTTATGATATTTTTGTGATTTTTATTCAACTCTTTTTCCAACCTTGTCGATCTTTCCTTCTCCAAGCCATACTTCTCTTGTAGATTTTTCAGTTTCTTCTCAAACAGCTCCTTTTCGTATAAATTTTAAGTCTTTTAGGGATAGATTCATGGCCAGGAAAGCAGTTCCATAGCCACAATTATCGGATTCCAGATCAATTCAAAGATCAGGTCTTTGCAATTATATTATTTACTTTAATAATCTTACTTCCTTAAATACTTATAATTTCGTTTAAGATCTCTACGTTGACTGTGGTTTGACATGTTTGTAGGTAGTGATAGTGATAGGTGGTCAAGCTAGTGGAAACGACATTAGCAGCGACATAGCAAGCATGGCAAAAGAAGTCCATATCTCAGCTAAAGGGGTTACATCTGAGTCGTACAGCGGTTACAACAACCTACGGCTTCATCCCCCGGTAGATAAATATGAAATAAAAAGACAGTTAAGAATATGAATATAATCTCATTTTGATTTCTTAAAAATTCCTTTGATGTAGATATATCGCGCCCGCGAGGATGGTTCCGTGGTATTCAAAAAAGGTAAAGTGGTTCTTGCTGATGCAATAGTTCATTGCACTGGTTACAAGTATCATTTCCCGTTTCTTAAAACCAACGGTTATGTGACTGTTGAGGATAATCGTGTTGGACCACTCTACAAGTATGTTTTCCCACCCGCACTTGCCCCTAGGATCTCCTTTATTGGTTTACCTTTCATGGTTAGTATTACTACTACATGTTAGATAGAATGTAGATTTTAAGAGATTTAGAATGTTTGGATAATCTTGAAATATACACTTTTATAAGATAAGAACGTTAGAATAATATTTGAAAATCTTTTGTTATCTTTGAAGCTATGGTCAGGTGTTTGTTATACATGATGGTATAATGTCTTAGTTTAGATCTTCTAACAAGTGGGTTGATTTTGATTTTGGGCTCATTACTTGGTTTGACCTTTGTTCTTTAACTTGTTATAATCCAGGGACTTCAGTTCTTTATGTTTGAAATCCAGAGCAAGTGGGTTGCTTCGGTTCTGTCGGGACGGGCTAAGCTTCCTTCAGAGGATAAGATGATGGAAGAGGCTATAGCTTTCTACGCGAAGCTTGAAGATTTGGGGATCCCTAAGAGATATACACATTTTCTAACCGATCCTCAAGGGAATCCAATGCTCGGGACATTTAAACCGGAGGATGAAGTTGTGATCTCTCAAAGTGATTATTTCAACTGGATAGCAGAACAGTGTGGTTGCGCATCCATACAACGTCGCTATCAAGAAAGTTTTCTTTGGTGGAGATTGTTATCGCGATCGATGGGACGCTGATCAACTCATTAAAGAAGTGTACCGCGAATTTGCCAAATTGAAATCGAACCAAAATTGTTCTTCTTAGTTGTTGATTCATGGAAGGTGTTTGAAACGTGACAAAGGGAACAGTTGCAGTCTGAATATTGGAACTGTAATTTGTTAAGTTGAGAACTAGTGGAGACATTCTTAATAAAAGTTGTAAACATGATCAATGATTCAATGATTTTTCGTTATTTATGAACCAAATGCAAACATGTAATATAGAGAGTCACAGTAAGTTTCTTCCCATGTTACTCCTCGACATCGACATAAACGTTGATTTCTTCAGGTTCAACCGGAGTCACCTCCGGTGTTTCTGTCACAACGAGTTCTTCGGGCTTCTTGGTCTCCACCTTCTCCACCACTGGTTCTTCCTCCACTGTCTTTGGTGCAACGTCAATCTCACTCGCCTATAAAATCACATAAATTGATTAAAAACATTCTTTATTATAAAGAAAAACTGCATCTCATTTTTTTTCTAAAGACGGACATAAATGATCTGATCGTTCACCAAATCCAAACTAAATTGATTAAAAATAAAACTAGTAATATAAAATTTATAATCTTTTGAAGAAAATTTTACATTTATAAAAAAAAGGAAAAAAAAATAGAAACTTTACCACAAGGCTGGCGTCCAATTCAGAACCTAGGATTGCACTACTAGACATTACTGATGAAGAAGAAAAGAAATTGTTTGTGTTATGTGATTCTTTGTTGAGTGAATATATTTGAGCAATGAGGGGGAGGTTTATCTATTTATAGCAGAAGAAGCAATGTGTGTTGCAAAGTTATAATAATGTTTGTTTTTGACAAATTTGTCAACTTAAATATTGTGAATTCTCTAATAATGAACCGTTTGCAGAGGAAAGAGTCGTTTTTTTTTTGTTATATATATTTTTAACTGTGTGGATATCATTTTACACATCATGCCACCTACTTAACTAGATCAGCTGTTCTTTTTTCTTAATAAAATTAAATGTTTATCTATCATCGAATTAGAGTAGTAGCAAATTCGTTACAAAAGAAAAATTTACCTAAATATATTAAAATGAAAATTGCACTCGAATGAGTCTTTTTGCTTATAGTTTATGTATATTATAACATAACACCCTATGCATGTCACATAGATGTAACTTGTAAGACAATATAACGACATGTTATTACTTTTTCTTCTATTCAAGTCAATATGCCTCTTTACGATATTTTGAAAATATTCCATCCGTTTCAAAATATAAGATATTTTAGAGAAGTTTTTTTTGTTTCATAATATATGATGTTTTCAATTTTTTATGCAACTTTTATATTAGTTTAGTATTTTATATTATGCAGTATTGTTTCTGATTGGTTGAACTTGTTAAAAGTAAAGACTTCTTAATCTGCGTGCTTTAGTTAAAACATCCTATATTTTGAAACGGAGGGAGTATATATTATTATTTCAACAAAAATATTATATATATATGTTTTTAATAAGACAATATTTTTAAATCAATTTATATAACTGGTTAAAAAAACAACAAGCATCCCATAATAATAAATATTAATTTTTTTTAGTTCTGAAAATCTGAACTTTTTCCAGGAACTGGGGTCAAACTGGGAACATAGGAACAAATATTAATAAAATCTTCAGCCTCAACTTCTATTTGAATCTTCGTCAACGCATTGCCCCTCACAATATAAATGCAAAGCTGTTTATTTTCATCCATACAACACATGACGAAACTCTTTTTGTAAACACTATCGATGAAGTAACTTATTGGACGAAAGCCCAAAGAAATAGGCATAGAAACCGTCATGAAGTTTATCCACGTTACATGCTCCCCATTGTCATTATTAATCTTGTTTTTTGTCACCCAAACCTCAATTATATTATTTGCTCCAATCATTCTTTTTAACACTGAAAGCCGATCTTTCTTAAAGGTTGAGAGAACTGGCAAATTGTAAGAGTTCGTCGTATTCTTCCACGGTAGAACACAAAAAACTTTATACACTTCTTTCGAAAAATCGAAACTTTCGAAAGATAGTTATCAGTCTCAAAATCAAAAACAACCCAATATAAATTTCCATTCAAAGACACATCAATACATGAGCGGAAATATACTTGAGGAGAAGAATTTGTACACTTCAACTCATTATTTCCTAACTCGTAGATATCAGTTTTTCTCTCATAACTACTTGAACCCAAGATGTTGTAAACCTTTTCAGGTTTACCACTATCATATCCTATGCCACGAAATATGAAATCTTTGTATTTACCCTCGATCCATCTAGTTTGTCTTAACCACGGGTTCCAAATCCCAGCTTAATTAATCCATGACCGCGCGTCACAAAACAATAAGCCATCACAAGGAAGGACGTGTATACCCATGACATTATTATTAGGAATATCTAAAGATAACTCATGCATCCTTATCTTTGGATCATTGCTGAGATTGACGCTTACCGAATACATCTTGGAATGCGTCCATATGAAAAATTGAGGACGTACTACATGAACCGAGTGGTTGTTGATGAATGATTTTCTTTTGAAAAGTGTGTACCATTGTTTGCAAACGATTTTGAATCGGATTAGAGATAGAACCAGAACACGATAGAGTATTTCTTCTACCAATTCCCATGGAAATTGTACATGCATCATTTGGTTTTCACTATAACCATGAAGCTAACAACATAATATGCATAATGCAGTATATAAAATGTAAAGAAAAAAGTTAACTAGGCAAAAAAAAAAGATTTTTAATTAAATAATATAATCTTACATCTTTCAAATTGAGCTAGATTTACCTTCTCCAAGATAAGACATAATATATATATCTTACATCTTCATAATATAGTTGTAGCACTACAAAAAAACAGCTTAAGTAAAATCACTTAAATTGAACCATAAAACTAAATGATAGTATATTAAATTATTTATTTATAATTGATACAAAAATTAAAATGTAACATCAGTTGCAATAACCGATGTCGTTATTAATTTGTGTGGCATCAATTGATTAAACTGATGCAAAACTAAATTAATTTGTATCAATTTTACATATTGATGCAAATATAAAAATTTACATCACTTCAATAATTGATATGTTTATCAATTTATATTAACATCACTTAAAAAAATGATATATGATTTACATCATTAAAAAGTGATGCTGATTAAATTATACTAATTACATCCAAACAAAACTGTATCGGTTCTTAACTTCCTATAAAACTGGTAGTTTAGCATCAGTTTTTAATGACTTCATATCACTTTTTTTTTAATTGCGGAACCAAAAAAAAAAGTCTCTTTTCTTTTCAATTTTATTTTAAATGGGCGTCAGTTTTTTGTTTCTTACCTCCATAATACCATAATTCAAGATATTGTTGAAAACACAATATTCATTTTCCCCACTATTAAGTGAATCCTAACTTCTCTAAAATTCTCTAGAAATCTACGCTTACTTTGCATTATTTAACAGTTTCTTAAAGTTCTTTTTAATATAACTTCTTCTTTTTCTTATTCTTCTTCTTCCTCTTCTTCTTTCTTTTATCAATATACCTTATTAATACATTATTAACTTTACAGTGATTTGCCATTTCGTATGCCATCCAAGCGCAGCGAAAAAAACGAACCATACCACTGTCCCTAGAGCGCCAATCGTTCAAGTCTACGTTTGTGTAACCGGTGAAGAAGATCGTAGAAGTCATCGCAAAAAAAATGTCAACGATGTACAATCCTTAGGCTAAGGTCACAGTGGTTCCATTTACTACAACTTTTGATATCAAGATGATGAAGGATGGTGAGAGAGACCGTGAGAAGAATAAAAACATTTTTCGATGATGTCAATTAATATTTCTAGGATTATGAGACATAGAAGGAGCTGAGCGGGCCTAATGGAGATTATAGTGACATTGATGGAAAGATCTAAAGGATTTTCATCATGAGATTCAAAGGCTATGGTGAATTAGGAAGAAAAGTGTTTATGATTTTGGGATTTTTTTTAATTCTGAACAATGTATTCGTGTTTGTACGAAATTTATGATTTTTATATTATTTTATTTATAATTATTGATTATTAAAAATAGCAAAATTTTTATAATTATTTCTAAAAACTAACAATAAATTTATCGATTATTCATATTTGATTTAATTTAAAATTTTAATTGTAAAATATACAATTGTTTGAATCATTTATTAAAAATGATATTTTCTTAACATCAACTATTTAAAATTCACATAAATATTTAGCATCACTTACTATAACCGGAAAAATATTAAAATCATTTATATTAACTGATGTAAAATTAGTATCATTTTTTGCAATTGATACTTAATAACTTCAAGTACAATAATCGATACAAATATTTGTCTCAACCGATGTGAATTATTTGCATCAGCAAAATATAAATCATTCATTAAAGTGATGTAAATTATTTTTGTATCATTTAAATCTGATGCAAAAATATAATATAAATGATGTAATACCATTTTTTTTTGTAGTGTAGCAATTAATGTAAAATTGAAATAATCTAGCAACTTTAATGTAATTAACATATATATATATATATATAATAGTATAGATTAAATATAAAAAAGGAATATTGATTTTTTTTTCTTAATTGAAATAATCTAAGGTTCTGTTCTAACTAAATTAAGAAACAAAAATCTAGTTTAATTTTTATAATATTTTAATTTAGATTACATTATACTAGATTAGGACCCGCCCGTTGTGTGGATTTAGAGTTTTAAAATAAAATTTAATTTAACAAATAATATAAAGTAAATATTTTTAGTAAGTAAAAACTATCTATACAAGTAAATAGATACACGGAGGTGTCCAATGTGATATTTGATGTAGAAGGTGCGACTCTGCGGTTGAGTCTATTAATCATGTTTTCTTTGAATGTCTTCGCTCGTGTGAAGTTTGAGATTTATCTCCGACCCCGGTCTTATCAGAGGGTTTTCCATATGAGTCGATGTACTGGAACTTGGATTTTGTTTTATGGAGGGATGCCTCTCAACAGGGTGATCCTGATCAACTTCTTCAATTACCCTGAATTTTATGGGCAATCTGGAAGGCCATAAATTAAAAAGTTTTTCAAGGTTTAGAGATCGAGGTGAATGAAATAATTTCTCAGGCTTTGGGCGATAAGTTAGCCTGGGAAGAGGCGCTCTCTTTTATGGCGGTCATGTCAGCTCCATCTTCGTCTTTGGACGCCCAGATTTCTTCACCTCGTTGTCAGATTGATGGTTCTTGGAAAGCAACCAATGTGCATTCAGGATTGGACTGGTGGTGTTGCATTGGTAAGGAGCGAACCTTGTTGTTGGGGGCCAAGTCTCTAAGACGGAGCCCCTCCCCCCTGCATTCGGAGTTGGAAGCATTGTACTGGGCCATGGAGCGGATATGTGCTGTAGGGATCGCTTGTCAACATTTCGAGACTGATTGTGCTGAGTTACTCACTATGGTTCAGTCCCCTAAACATTTGTCGTTCTTCTCCAATGTGCTCGATGAGTTCAACTCGTTGGAGTCCTTCCAAATATTCTCCATCTCTTGGATCCTGCGTGCGTCAAATACGAAGGTGAATTGTCTTGTATGTGCTTCGCGCTCTCTTATCCATGAAGTTTCTTTTGTAAACCCCTTCCCTCCGGCTTGGGCAACTAATCAAAGAATTTTCTTTTAATTTATTGTTTGCATGAAAAAAAAGTAAACATATACATTTTTAGTTAAGAAAATAGTTGTAGATGACTTCAAATTTATTAAAATTAAATTAAATTTAACAAAGAATATATATTTATTTAATTCTTTTCGTAAGTAAAACAATGTATAAAAGTAAAGAGATAAACTTTTAGTTATAGAAAATAGTTGTTTTTTTTGCTATAATACACTAATGTATATCCATTTACAAATCTACTATCTATATTACTACTTGAAGTGTATTTGTACACGCAAATATATTTTACTGTTAAAATATACTCATTATTCTTTACTATTACCAACAAATTATCTTGAATTTGGATTTTGTTTTATGGAGGGGTGCCTCTCAATAGGGTGATCCTGATCAACTTCTTCAATTACCAAAGATTTTATGGGCAATCTAGAAAGCCATAAATAAAAAATATTTATTAAGGTTTAGAGATTGAGACGAATGATATATTGCTCAAGCTTTGGGCGACAAGTTAGCATGGGAAGAAGCGCTCTTTTTTACGGCGGTCAAGTCAGCTCCATCTCCGTTTTCGGATATCCAGGTTTCTTCACCTAGTTGTAAGATTGATGGTTCTTGGAAAGCAACCAATGTGCATTCATGATTGGGCTGGTGGTGTTGCGTTGGTGAGGAGCGAACCTTGTTGTTGGGGGCCAAATGTCTAAGACGGAGCCCCTCTCCCCTCCATTTGGAGTTAGAAGTGTCAGTTACCTGCTGTAGGAATCGCTTGTCAACATTTCGAGACTGATTGTGCTGAGTTACTCACTATGGTGCAATCCCCTGAATATTGGTCGTCCTTCTTCAACCTGCTTGATGAGTTTAACTCACTGGAGTCCTACGCATGTGTTAGTCTTACATACTCCTATTTTCTATATTAAAATAACAGTCTTTTTGAATAAATTATTTGATTGGTGAAAAAAATATTAGACTATAGATTTTTTTTTTTAATTTTTTTACTTCAACAATCTTTTTCTTTATGTCAAGGTGAGTATTTATATTTTTTAGAAACAGTAATTAATTGTATAATTTTCACAATCATTTTTTTATCTTATATAACAAAAAATCTTCTTTCTTGTAAAATTAGCAACTTAAAATTAAAATAAGTAAACAATATTCTAATTTTGAATTTTATGATAAAGATATATATATAATTTCCTTATAATGATCTTTTCTAAATTTTAAAACTGTTTAAATTTTATAATTTTTTTTATAATTGCCTTTTGAAAACAAAACTTTTGTTTTACATTTGGAAGTTTGCAAAGGTTTTTTTTTCTTTAAATGATTTTAAATAAAATTAGGTTTTCTTTTCTCTATTTTACTTTTCTATAGAACCTTTTTATGATAGGTTTTGAATTTTTACATTTTAAATATTTCAATAAATTTGGAATTGACATGTGTCAACATCTGAACGATACAGTTGACACGTATCACAATCTTGTTAATGAGTAATTTTGACATCAAGCTTTATATAATAAGATAGCTCCATGTCATAGAGATTTCATAACTTATATTTGTATTCATATAGTAACGCTTATAATTTACTTAGTGGGGGTATTAAACTTGATATTTTAAGGATTTGATAGGATTTCAATACTTTAAAATTTTGAAAATTTTTAGTAGATGTGATTTTGTTTTAGAGTTTTTTTTTTTAAAAGAAAAATGAGATGTGATTCTATGAGATTTTATTTGTAAACTTTCGGATGATTTTAAAATATTTTATAACACAAAAAAGAGAATTTTATATAATCGCTTATTTGTGTATATGAAGGTGCATGAGATGAAGATCGTAACTGCGTCGCCACCACAGTGTTTAATCTGGTCAAGCTGATGCACCTAATAACATATTAATATTGTCTTTCAGTAGCTTGTTGTTTTTTTAATTACAAATATCTGAAAATCTGAAGAGTTAATTAGATGTTATAAAGTTAGCAGAGGAGGGAAGTTATAAACTTAGGTTCGAAACGAAACAAGTGAGTTAGGTGAAACCCACAACATCAGATCAATCACAATCTCTTCTTCAGTCTATAAATAGCTAGCAACTATATGATCATCGCCATTGGCATCAAATCAATCAACTCACTCTTAAACTCATCAAAAGATTCCAAAGACATCTTAATTCGAGAATGAGTGGATCTTCCTCGAGAGCAGCCACCTCCGCCGCCAGTGATGGTACCTTTTCTATATCAAAAAATGTTGCTTCTCCCCTCCTCTTTTAATTAATCTCTGTCTGTTTCTTTAATTTATCTTGTTCTTTTTATTTAATAACAACAGGAAACTACGAACCAGTCCAGTGGACTTTGAAGGAGGATTCGTGCATTGCGAGGGTAGTTGTTCCGGGTTGTGCAGAAATCTTCTTCTTCTACGAAGATACCTGCGTTAAATTTGGCATTAAAGAAGTAGCCATGGACCAGAACGACCGCTCCGGACGCAAATACATCGGCTCCGTCGATTGTAACCCAAAGATTTACGCTGCGGAAAAAGCTGAGATTAAGTTTGTCGATGGCGTGCTCTGGATCACCGCTCCTAAGCACCACCAAGGTTAATATAATCAAGAAGAAGAGTGAACATTTGCTGCTTAATTTACGTCTTATTAAAACTAGAATAATACAGATCTGCATGGTCGGTACCATCCCGTGTTGTCAGGGTTAATTTCTCTTTAATAATCGGTGTGTCTAGTATATTGTTAGGGTTTCATATATATGGTGTGTCTCGCTATCTGTTTAACCCAGCAAGCTTGTTTATCTTTCATGGTTGTGTTAAACTCTTTTGTTTGTTTTATCTTATATAATCAATATAAAATTTATGTTAACCGCAAAGAAAGTCCAAGAATTTCATCCACCGGTCAACTTAATGCTAGTTTCTCTCAGCTTCGTCTCTAAAAATGCTAAGTTGTGTTGAGTATGAATTTTGTAAAAAAAAAAAACTTGCGTACGTACGCTGCTTTCGAAGTGTGTAAAATAGTTCTATTTTTGGAAGGGAATTGGGAGAAAGTTCTAAAGCTTTACCATTTGTACAGAAAGAATCTTTGACATTTGAAAAACAATAGTTGGAAAATAATTGATAACCAAAATCGCATTCAAACTCAATTAGTGCTAATGACGAAAGGGAAAAAAGATACAGCAGCTTGTTGTTCTTTTAATTACAAATATCTGAAAATTTGAGGAGTTAATTAGATGTTTTAATGAAAAAATAACTAAAGAGAAAATTGCACTGGAATAATTAAATTTTGAAGATATATCTTTTTGTAAAAGGAGTAACCAATAAGTACATGGTGGAATAATTGGGTAACCCTTCATGAATAAAGGAAACTAGTCTTTCTACCATTTGTATTTACCTTGCCCAACCGTTTAAAAGTATGTTGAAAAATGTGGCTACTGGCCAGATAACAAAAATAGAAAAAGGGATTATAGAAAAAAAACAAAAAACAAGAGAGAAGACGACAAAGAATATAAAAATGATCTCAGATCTACTGGAAAACAATTTTTCTCCAAATTACCATTGTAACAAGACAACAAGTTATCAATACGCGTTAACGAGGTTGGTAAGAAATTAGGTGCAACCGATTCATAAAGTAAAGAAAAAAAGAAACAATCTTTACCACAGAGAAAAAAAAAGGTTGCAAAGTAGATTCATCTTCACTTAGATGATTCATCTGAATCAAGAAACGAACAGCACCTAACTATAAATGGGTCACTTAACTGAGAATGCAAGAAGCCAAGAACTTTAAGAATTATTAATTAAATAGATTATCTATGTATGTAATGAAAAAAAACTTAAGATTTTCTATTTTTATTTCAGTACAAAATGTTTGGCAACAATGATTTTGTTTTTTTTGCGTGATATATTGTTGACTAAAAATGATTTAATTGATCATCTTCATGCATGCATGTGGAATTTTACGTTACATAAATTAGTTATCTGTACCTAACCCCACCATCTAACGTAATCACCACATGGACTCTCTAAATTTAATAAAAAGCTTCAGTATTTGAAATTTGTTTTCAAGTTGATATGTACATGCTTACAGATTTTCAACATTCTCCTTGGTTACTCCTTCTACGAATCATCATCAACTATCATGACTTGTATCTATTTTGTCTTGAAAATATAAACACACTATACATATCACGTTCGTGTTGCCTTTGCAACCACCAATTTTGAAGAGTATTCAATCTGTTCCAATTTAATAGTGGTATATTTCTATGAATATATATACAAACTATGTTGAAAAATGTGGCCTGATGAACAAAAATGGAAAAGGAGAATATATATATAAAGCGAAAAAAGAGAGCAGAAGACAACCTATATGACCAAATTTTCGCTCCAAGACATGCCCCTTACCAGTGTGGTCCATCAGATAGTTAGCGGGCTGACTGACTGACTCTGTGAACTTCCATGGGCTAGCGCTCGCCTCCTTGTTCTTAATCTAAGCGCTACAATTATTTACCAGTCAATTTACGTCCCTCTTATTGTTGTTGTGAATTGTATTGTATCTTATCTTACATAAATTGACAGTTTTATTTTGACATAGTTTACACCAATGCTATTATGCTTTTTTTTGAAGATTTGTCTAACTCGGCTACGCGCATTGTAGCTTTTGTACCTAAATGTTGAAGTTATGATTTGACTAGTAATGTTCCATTGTTTGTACACGGTTCTAAATCTTATAAGAGATAGAGGTAGAACACGGTAGAGTATATCTCTTCTACCAATATTACCATGGAAGTATTACAAGCGTCATTTGGTCTTCCATTTAACAGCGAAGCTATGATAAAAAACGATGTTGAAAAATTAGTGAAAAAAGAAAAAGAATTAAATTACACAAATTAAATTACAACTGATCTCTCCCGTTTCCCTAAATGGATCCAAACCCACCAGATTTTCTGTATTTAAACAGCCCGTAAGACAATGGAATGTACACACAAGAAAAAAGAAAAAGAAAAATTGGTTCCTCTGTCTCTCTGTTTTCAATACTCCTTACAAAAAAAAAAAAAATCGACAATGAGTGGATCATAACCGGAAGAAGCCAGCTACTCGGCTGCAGCCATTTCTACCTCGAATGACGCCAGCTCATCCTTGACTACTGCGGCCATCCCTACGGGTGATTAATTCTTGGGAAATTTTGTTTAATTAATTCTTGGAAAATTTTGTTTAATTAATTCATCAACAATTGTTAGCTAATCTTATTATATAAACTTTAATTTTCAAAGTTATTATTTAATATATTCGCGACATGTGTGAAATATATCGATTTATTTTTTTATGTGTAAAAATAAATTTTATTTAATAATTATAAGAAAATTAAAAAATCATAAAAATAAAATGATTACAATTAATATTGTTGAAAGTATATAAAATCAAAAATAATCTATTATATCACTAATTCTAATAGGAAAGTAAGTATGTTCTAAAACTCTTGATTTTGTAAGAGATGTCTGAAGCGATTTCCGCTGAAAACGTGACTGAGATGATGGATATCGGGGACAAGGGACCTCCACCGGAAGATCCACCAGATATCCCCGGAACATGGGTAAGGAAAGTGACAGGGGGTCTGAGTGGAGGCAGACCTTGTCCGGAGAGGGTTATACCGGATGAATATGTAATAGAGAGGTTGCGTGTGGAGTTTCCGGATGGTCAGCATGGAGAACCGATGATCACCATTCAGAATTATGTTTTGGAGGCCATGGACGGATTGTGGAAGCAGTGTATGGTTGTCAAGGTGTTTGGTAGGAATGTTCCACTCCCAGTTCTAAGTAGGAAGTTGAGGGAATTGTGGAAACCGAGAGGGAGATGACTGTTCTCGACTTTCCGAGGCAGTTTTTCATGATTCGTTTTGAAATTGAGGAGGAGTATATGGCAGCTGTGACAAGGGGACCATGGAAAGTGTTTAGTAGTTACCTTATGGTGCAAGCATGGTCTCCGTCCTTTGATCCACTAACGGACGATATTGTTACCACACCGGTTTGGATTAGGTTGTCTCATATTCCGTTTAATCTCTATCATAGAGCCATCCTGATGGGAATAGCTGGTAGTCTGGGGAAACCGATCAGGATAGATCCGATGACCCTGAATGTTGAGCGAGCACGTTTTGCTCGAATATATGTGGAGGTTGACTTGCAAAATCCGTTGAAAGGGTCAGTAGTCATCAATGGTGCACGGTATTTTGTGATGTACGAAGGCTTAACCAATATTTGTTCTGGTTGCGGGGGGTACGGACATTTGGTCCATGGTTGTCCGAAGAGAGGAACAAAGAAGGAGGTGGTCGTAGTTCCTCCTTCGGTGGTAAGACGGTCTGGTGGGGGAGATAAGGATGAGGAGGGGTTCACGGTGGTGCGTCGATCCGGAAATCGGCCGGAGAAGACGAATCAGCGAGTTTCCTTTTCGGCAGAAAACTCGGGAGGAGGTTTTCGCAGGAATCTGCGGGAAATCTCGGTAGTTAAGGAAAATGCGGGAATCGTGGTATCAAACAGTTTTGACGCGATAGGGCAATATCATTCTTCACTACTGATAAGGGAAGGAGTTGGATCTAGAGGGGAGAATAAGGAAAATGAATATGTTGAGATGCCTCAGAATAATGACAAGAAAATATTTAGCGTGAAGCAAGGGGATTCGAATAAGGGAGCACTTAAGGCAGGTAATGCCGCGAGAGGAGGTTTAAAAGATAAACGGTCGGGGTTCGAAAGCCCAGTGGTGCGAATGGGTCGGGATCTAGAGTTAATAATTGGCCCACCAAAGGTTTAAGTTTTGGCCCGGTTCAGGAGGAGACCCGTTTGTCTATCTCGGGTAAGATTCCCCGAGTCGAGAGTGATGGTGCTGGTCGGAAGGATGAAATCCCTAATATCGAGAGTGACGGTTCTGATGAGTCGACTCTGATTGAGCCTCCTGACGGAGCGGCTTCTTAGAGGCCACCTCTATTGGAGTTGGGTTCGAATCCAAAACAAGTGGATTCTGTTGAAAGTCGGGTCTCATCGGACGGGGATGGGGATTTGAGGGTTGCGTAACGGTTGACCCTGGTGGTTTTATTATTCCTTTTTATGATCGTGATGATGAACGTTTTGATGTGGAACGAACGAGGGGCGAATAAACCTAATTTTCAAATATTCATACGTTATATGCTTAAGAAGTTTAAGACCAATATTTTAGCTTTGTTTGAGGCGCATGTGGGAGGTGACAGAGCCGGGAGAATCTGTCAGGGATTGGGATTTGACAACTCCTTTCGGGTGGATGCAGTTGGTCAAAGTGGTGGACTGTGGTTGCTTTGGCGTTTCGGGGTTGGTCCGGTTAAGGTCGTGGAAGCTAATAATCAGTTTATATACTCAACAGTTGGGGAGGGGACTGATATCATGCACCTGGTGGTGGTATACACAGATCCAACGGTTAGTAGGCGAAGTGGGTTGTGGGATAAACTGAGGGAGATGTTACACGGGATTTTGGAGCCGGTGGTTGTCGGAGGGGACTTTAACACAATTCTGCGCTTAGATGAGAGGACAGGCGGCAACGGGAGGGTTTCGTTGGACTCGCTAGCATTTGGAGAATGGGTGAATGCATCTTCTCTTACTGATATGGGGTTTAAGGGAAGTAAGTTTACCTGGAGAAGAGGGTGTGTGGAAAGTACTTATGTGGCGAAAAGGTTAGATCGTGTTTTCTGTAATGCTCATGCGAGACTGAAATGGCAGGATGCATTAGTTTTGCATCTTCCCTTCCTTGCTTCGGACTATGCTCCATTGTTTCTTCAGTTGAGCCTTGAGGTGGAGGTGGATCCAAGGAGAAGACCTTTCCGTTTCAAGACGGCCTTGCTGCAGCAAGAAAGTTTCAAGGAGATGTTAATGAATTCTTGAGATAGTCAGGTTACTACTCTGCAAGCACTATCTCGACTTCAAAAAAAGCTTAAAGCGTAAGGAAGAGTTGGTGAGAGAGATCCAACGGGTTCAGGATTTGCTGGACATTCAGCAAACATATTCTTTATTACAACAAGAGGTGGAACTGATTAAGGAGTTTGATGTGGCTCTCGAGCAGGAGGAAACCATTTGGTTTCAAAAACCTCGTGAAAAATGGATAGTTCTGGGAGATCAGAATACTACCTTTTTCACACCTCAACAATAATTCGGAGAAGGAGGAATCGCATTGAGATGTTGAAGGATGCAGAGGGACGCTGGGTTACGGATGCTAAAGAACTTGAGCAGCTGGCGTTGGATTACTACAAAAGGTTATATTCGTTAGATGATGTTGACCTGATTGTTGATTCATTGCCACAGGAGGGTTTTGTGCGTTTGTATCATGAGGAAGTGAGAGTATTGGAGAAATCTTTCATTGAGCAGGAGGTTTAAAGCGCGTGGTCCGTATGGCTTTCAACCGGTGTTTTATCAACAGTGTTGGGAGACGGTTGGAAACTCAGTTAAGAAGTGTGTACTCGAATTCTTTGAAACTGGAAGTTTACCAGAAGGGCTTAATGATGCACTCGTTGTCTTGATTCCCAAAGTTAGTAAGCCGGAGAGGATAATGCAGTTTCGACCAATAAGTCCTTGCAATGTGCTCTTCAAGGTCATCACAAAAGTCATGGTTTTAAGGTTGAAGCAGGTAATGCCTAAGTTAATTGGTCCGGCTCAATCCAGTTTTATCCCATGCCGATTAAGCCTTGATGATATTGTAGTAGTCCAGGAAGCGGTGCACTCGATGCGTCGTAAAAAGGGTCATAAAGGGTGGATGTTTCTGAAGTTGGATTTGGAGAAGGCTTATGACAGGATTCGATGGGACTTCCTGGCAGATACACTCAAGGCAGCAAGGTGTTCCGATAGATGGGTGGATTGGATAATGTCTGTCACCGGTCCGTCAATGAGTCTACTGTGGAATGGTGAGAAGTATGAATCGTTTAAACCGTTGAGGGGACTATGTCAAGGGGATCCTTTGTCACTATATTTGTTTGTTCTCTGTCTTGAGAGGTTGTGTCACCTGATTGACGGGTCTATTAACGCGGGGGAGTGGAAGCCTATCACGTTGTCTCGAGGGGGTCCTAAATTGTCTCATATTTTCTTTGATGACTACTTGAATTTGTTTGTTGAAGCATATGTAGCACAAATACGTGTGATAAGGCGAGTGTTTGAGAGATTTTGTCTGGCTTCCGGCCAGAAGGTCAGTTTGGAGAAGTCGAAGATCTACTTTTCAGGTAATGTGAGTCGAGACTTGGAGAAACTGATCAGTGATGAGAGTGGCATTAAAGCAACAAAGGACCTGGGTAAGTATCTTGGAATGACAGTTCTACAAAAGTGGCTTAACAAAGAGACGTTTGGTGAGATTCTCGAGAGAGTTTCATCGAAGTTATCAGGCTGGAGAAGCCAATGTTTGAGTTTTGCAGGCAGATTGACTTTGACGAGAGCTGTTCTGTCATCAATTCCGGTTCATACCATGAGCACCATATCCTTACCAAAGTCGACCCTGGACAACCTAGATAAAGTGTCACGAGCTTTTTTGTGGGGAAGTACGGAAGCTAAGAAGCGTCAACACCTAATCTGTTAGGATCGTGTTTGTTGATACACAGAGTTTTAAACCCTATTTTCCTACTGCAAGTGCACAGCAAAGAAGTAGTACTTAGGGGTCGAATCCCACGAAGACCAAGTTTTACTCTATGGTTCTATTGGTTCAATTTCAAGCTAAGACGATTCAAAGTTGGGTTTGTTTGGTAACAGTAACGCGATTAAAACGGTATAAAAATGCAATAAGCAAAACACTAGATCAGGGGTAATTCTCGGGAATTTCAGAGACAGCAACTAAACAACTATTCAGGGCATAGGTTAAGTACCAGTCTAGAACTCAAACATAAATATAAACTGATCCACTGTCGTGGCATCAATAACTCTATCTGATCGATTCTGTGTGGAAACGCGGAGCACGTACTCAGACGTCCGGAGCACATGCTCGGCGGTTCATAAACCTTAAACTGTCGTTTGAGCCCAGAATCGCAGACAATCATTAAAGAACAGGAATGATAAGTTCACAAATCACCTACACATCAACTTTCGCAGGTCTAGGATAATTTGCCCACTAATGTCTTTTCTAGCAACCTATTACACTTTTGATGAATAGATAAACCTAGAATCATAGATTGGGTGATCAAATCAACTTAAGCATTAAGTCTAACAATAGTGAAGACAATCGATTATATAAAGCCCTATTTGTGTTCTGTTGCTAACCCATGAAACCCCTTTTGAAACCCCTAATCTAGCAAAGAAAACTACTTAGACATAGAGGAATGAATCATAGCAAAAGATGAGAAATTCAATGACATAAAAATAAAAAGGGTTCAGAGAATGATAAACAAGGTAGCCGCTCTTCTCCCTCACAAAACGTCGCTCCCAAAACCCAAAAGAAAAAGTGTATATTCTGTCTCCTAAAAACCCTAGGTTAAATAGCATACAAGTAGAGAAAAATAAGGAAAGAATCCAAATTCAAATCTTCCTATTAAAAAGCGATCTCAGCCATCTTTCTCTCACAAAGGATCGCCTAAAATAAGGGGAATTAGGCAGGGAATCGGCGCCTAGATGCTTGCCACGTGTCGTCATGAATCCGTAGAGTTGATAGCATGTGCTCGGAAATTGGGAGCAATTGCTCCTGGGTCTAAAATCAGCTTTTCTGCTCCAATTCAACTCCTTTCTGCTCCGACTGCTCCTGCTGTTCCAATCCTTTCTTTTAGCTTCCTAGCTTCTTATTATAACCTGAAAAGGACTCAAACAACTACAAAACTATCAAATAAACGGGGTCAAAGTGAGTCAAAACCGTAACATATCAACTCCCCCGGACTTAGATCTTTGTTTGTCCTCAAACAAACTCAAACCACATGTGTTAGAACGTGAGCTTCTCATTAAGGGCATTAAGCTAGTGAAATCGAGGCTTGGTAGATAAAAGGCTGTTTTAATGGTGGAGCTATAGAGTGTTTAGGGATTACCATTACTTCGAAAGAGATGCAGGATATCGCACAAAATGGTAAGGGAGAGTGGACTCATTGATGTCCACAACCTCTAATCACTCTCCTCTTCTTATCTTCTCAAACTCAGCCTCTCTTTTCTCCTCAGAGTACAACGCATGCTCGAGGGTGTGTAACACTAGCTCTGGTCCCTTTCCATCATCCTTAAACGTTTTTTTTTTTTTTTTGATGAGAAATGAAGGATGATGGGGGATCTTCTTCTGATATTGCCCCTGGAGCATGCGGACCGTATCCTAGGCTTTCTCTCTGCTCAAAACAACTCGCGGACTCGGATGTATATAATTTCGGAGCAGGTGCTCGCTGGGTTGGAGCACGTGCTCTGGCCGTCCGGCTCTTTCCTCTTTGGTTCTCCAGCAAGAGCAAGTTAGAGATTGTGTCAGTCCTGCTCTCCCCGACCGTTTTGCACATAGCTGCACAGAATGAGAAAACAAAAATACAAGTGCAAGTGGTTTGAAAGGAGGTTAGGCTCGGGGTGGGTACTAACTTAAAATGAGCTAGCTATTCAGGATCAGCAAGATTGGCAAAATGAATAAGAAGTCCTGAATATGTGACACGTTCCCTATCCTAATGCCCAAAACGAGAAGAATTTAAATCCGGTTAGGTTTCAATAAAGTAGAGTCTAAGTCTTTCCGGTGAAACCTTAATGGGATGAAGCTTTTCTGACCAGGAGAAGGGTCCGAATGTGAAGAGGTATTAGCTCGTCTCTGTACTCTTAGTTCTGCAACAATGATCACTAGGAAAAACGGTCAAACTCACAAATGGTTAAAAACATCACAGATTTCGGTCCTAATTCCCACAAGTTTTGGTTCGACTCACATGACAAACTGACTCAATAAAAAGAAAAATAAAGAAAACAAATGTCATAGGTGACCCTCCCCCGGACTTACTTCACACCGTCTTCGGTGTGAAAATAAGCCAAAGAGAGACCTAGACAAGAAGAAGAATAAAGATAACAACAAAAATGAAAAGAAAAGAAGGCGGATAGGACAATGATGGTGTGTGTAACCGCGATCAGGCGTCGGAATCGTCTGGGCTCTCGCGCTCCGAACGGGCAAGGCGGCGCCTCCGACGTGGTGGATAATAAAGCAATCTAGTCTCAAAAATCACTGAAATCAGTCTGGGCCTGGGCCTGAAATTCATTAAACTTACCTGGCCCAATCGCTCTTCTCTTTTTCTTCTTTTGTTCTCAGTTCGCCGAGCATGTGCATCGGGTTGCTCGCGTCCAGCGAGCATGTGCTCCGCATCTTTTTTTCTTTTGTTCTCAGTTCGCCGAGCATGTGCATCGGGTTGCTCGCGTCCTGCGAGCATGTGCTCCGCGTCTTCTTCCAACATTCCTTCTGCCTTTGTCAAGGCAACCTCCAACGGGTCGAGAGTGAGAACTTCATCGGTAACCTCATGTGCAACCTCTGAACCATCATCAACCACAAAATTCTGACCATCTATCATAGGTTTCTTGAGCAGCTTATTCATCTCAAACCTTGCGATCATATCCCCCAGCTGGAGATCGATCGCTCCCCCTTGCACATCTATAATCGCACCAGCTGTGCATAAGAATGATCTACCCAAGATCAGGGGGTCACGTGGTTCTTCTTCAAGTTCCAGAACCACAAAGTCTGCTGGTATAAGCGTGTCCCCTATCTGGACATGTAAATCCTCCAACACTCCTATGGGGCGCTTGGTGGATCTATCCGCGAATACTAACAAAATCCGTGTAGACTTGAACTTCGTGTATCCCAGCCTTTTAGCCACTGAATATGGCATAAGGTTCACACTGGAACCTAGATCACAGAGGGAGTTTGCAAAAATCGTTTTACCGATTCTCACGGATAAGACAAATCGCCCTGGATCATCTCTCTTCTTTAGAACTTTGTTTTGCAGCACAGCACTGCACTCTCTGGAAACCATCATCACGTTCTCTTCCCTTGATACTCTCCCAGAAACTAACCCTTTCACATATCTCTTCAAAGCAGGTATCATCTGAACAGCATCAGCTAGGGGTAGTTTTACCGTCAATTCTCTCAACATCTCCTTGCACTTTGCATCCTCCAAATCCTTGCGAGATTTCTTAGGAGGAACTGGGTAAGGAACCCTAGGGGTGTACACGCATGCAGGAGGTACCTCAGTAGGAACGGTCTGATCGGGAGTCGAAAGCACGTGCTCGCTGGATGGGAGCACATGCTCGCCGGATGCTTCGGCTTCTTTTTGACTCAACGGTGGAGTCTCAGCAGCATGTTGAGGAAGGTATTCTTCAGCAATACCCTTGCCCTTGTCAATCCTAGCGGATGGTGCTTCTCTAGGGGGTAACTTCTTTCCTCCCCTTAGCTCAATCGCATTGACATACTCGTTCTGCGGGTTTGCTTCCCCTTTTCCGGGCAGAGTCCCAGGAGTTCTTTTCACGGCTTCAGCAGTCTGTGCAACCTGAACATCGAGCTTCTTCACATGTGACATTACTGTCTCATACTTCCCATTAAGGTCATTGTACATGGTATCGACCTTACCGTTGATTTCCACTGAAGCTTTTTGTTGATTCACCAAGAGTTGTTGCATCATGTTTTTGAGCTCATCCTGAGAGCTACTAGCAGATGAAGGTCCCAACTGCTGGTTGGTGAAAAGCAGTGCTTGCTGAGCGCTTGTATATGCCTGCTGGTTCCCCCCTTGGAAACGGTTTTGAGTGGGCACAAACTGTTTGCCTTGGAAGTTGTTTGAGAAGGTTTTCTGATAACTCATCTGATTCTGAGCTCCTTGCTGCGGATACACCTGATCCTGAGGGTTCTCCACGTTGGTGCTTCTATAGGACAAATTCGGGTGGCTTCTGTAGTTCGGGTTGAAACCCCTGTTCTGCACAAAACCTTGCCCACTCACATAATTAACCTCCATCGTTTCATCCTCTCCATCACAAATCTCCTGAGCTAGCGGCATGTCTCCGGTCTCATCGACAAAATGGACAGTTTTCTGGCTCCTCTTCAGAAGAAGGTTCACCTTGGCTGTCAACTCGTCAATCTTTTGCGTATCGACACTGTTGACCTTCACGGACCTGTCATACTCAGGAGTCTTGTTGCTGGAGCTTACAGCTAGGTTCTCAATCAACTGATATGCTCCTTCCTTAGACTTTGTCATAAAATCCCCATTGCTGGCCGAGTTGAGAACGTTTCTGTAGTCCCACTTAACTCCATCATAGAAAATGCCCAGAATCTGTTCATCACTGAATCCATGGTGCGGACACTCTCTACAGTACTCTTTGTACCTCTCCCAAGCCTTGCAGAAGGCTTCTCCAGTGTGCTGTTGGAACGATGAAATCTTGTTCCTCAGGGCAGCGGTCTTAGCCTTGGTGTAGAAATGGTCCAGAAACGCAGACCTACACTGTTCCCATGATGTCAGAGACCCAGGTGGCAATGACTTCAGCCAACGTGAAGCTCTATCCGCAAGAGAGAAGGGAAAGAGCTTGCACTTCAGAAAGCCTGTCGGTATCCCATTTGAACCAGTGGTGCTGCATATCTCCTCAAAATTCTCGATGTGGTCCATCGGAATCTCAGCTGGGAGACCGTGAAATAGGTACTGCTTCACTAGAGAGATCATCTGTGGCTTGATCTCAAAATCTTGGTTCGGGATGGTGGGAGGAACAATCGCAGCTCGGTTGGTGTAGGACACATGCGGGTTGTCCTTGTCCCCAATGGACGGTTGCGGCGGCGCGGCTCTTTCGTGTTAAGCACGGAGCAACTGCCCCAACTGTTGTCGAAGTTGCTGCAACTCGGCAGCCATATCCTCAATGTTTCTGTTGTCACCCATGTTGACGGATTGAAACTTTCTGTTCTTGCGGTTTGTTCTTTCTGCCAAAGAGAGCTCTGCGGCTGACAAAGCAACTAGTTCTTCGGTGTTGTTTTTTCTTGTAGATCTTCTTGACATGCACCTGAAACACACGCAAAGAAGAAGCAGAAAGACAAATCAGTAAGGTCTTAGTCTAGTAATTTTGCCGAAAACCAAAGGTAAAAATTTGGTCCCCGGCAACGGCGCCAAAAACTTGATACACAGAGTTTTAAACCCTATTTTCCTACTGCAAGTGCACAGCAAAGAGACTTGGAGAAACTGATCAGTGATGAGAGTGGCATTAAAGCAACAAAGGACCTGGGTAAGTATCTTGGAATGACAGTTCTACAAAAGTGGCTTAACAAAGAGACGTTTGGTGAGATTCTCGAGAGAGTTTCATCGAAGTTATCAGGCTGGAGAAGCCAATGTTTGAGTTTTGCAGGCAGATTGACTTTGACGAGAGCTGTTCTGTCATCAATTCCGGTTCATACCATGAGCACCATATCCTTACCAAAGTCGACCCTGGACAACCTAGATAAAGTGTCACGAGCTTTTTTGTGGGGAAGTACGGAAGCTAAGAAGCGTCAACATCTAATCTGTTAGGATCGTGTTTGTTGATACACAGAGTTTTAAACCCTATTTTCCTACTGCAAGTGCACAGCAAAGAAGTAGTACTTAGGGGTCGAATCCCACGAAGACCAAGTTTTACTCTATGGTTCTATTGGTTCAATTTCAAGCTAAGACAATTCAAAGTTGGGTTTGTTTGGTAACAGTAACGCGATTAAAACGGTATAAAAATGCAATAAGCAAAACACTAGATCAGGGGTAATTCTCGGGAATTTCAGAGACAGCAACTAAACAACTATTCAGGGCATAGGTTAAGTACCAGTCTAGAACTCAAACATAAATATAAACTGATCCACTGTCGTGGCATCAATAACTCTATCTGATCGATTCTGTGCGGACTCGCGGAGCACGTGCTCAGACGTCCGGAGCACATGCTCGGCGGTCCATAAACCTTAAACTGTCGTTTGAGCCCAGAATCGCAGACAAGCATTAAAGAACAGGAATGATAAGTTCACAAATCACCTACACATCAACTTTCGCAGGTCTAGGATAATTTGCCCACTAATGTCTTTTCTAGCAACCTATTACACTTTTGATGAATAGATAAACCTAGAATCATAGATTGCGTGATCAAATCAACCTAAGCATTAAGTCTAACAATAGTGAAGACAATCGATTATATAAAGCCCTATTTGTGTTCTGTTGCTAACCCATGAAACCCCTTTTGAAACCCCTAATCTAGCAAAGAAAACTACTTAGACATAGAGGAATGAATCATAGCAAAAGATGAGAAATTCAATGACATAAAAATAAAAAGGGTTCAGAGAATGATAAACAAGGTAGCCGCTCTTCTCCCTCACAAAACGTCGCTCCCAAAACCCAAAAGAAAAAGGGTATATTCTGTCTCCTAAAAACCCTAGGTTAAATAGCATACAAGTAGAGAAAAATAAGGAAAGAATCCAAATTCAAATCTTCCTATTAAAAAGCGATCTCAGCCCTCTTTCTCTCACAAAGGATCGCCTAAAATAAGGGGAATTAGGCAGGGAATCGGCGCCTAGATGCTTGCCACGTGTCGTCATGAATCCGTAGAGTTGGGAGCATGTGCTCGGAAATCGGGAGCATGTGCTCCTGGGTCTAAAATCAGCTTTTCTGCTCCAATTCAACTCCTTTCTGCTCCGACTGCTCCTGCTGTTCCAATCCTTGCTTTAAGCTTCCTAGCCTCTTATTATAACCTGAAAAGGACTCAAACAACTACAAAACTATCAAATAAACGGGGTCAAAGTGAGTCAAAACCGTAACATATCATTTGTCGCCATAAAAGTGAAGGTGGGTTGGGGTTACGGTCCTCGTAGAATATGAATAAAGTATTACTCGCAAATTTGGGTTGGCGTTTGTTACATGATCAGTCTATTCTCTGGACCAAAGTTTCGCGGGGAAAATACAAGGTGAAGGATATTCGTGATTGTACATGGCTGGTTCCTAAGGGCACTTGGTCCTCAACGTGGAGAAGTGTAGGTCTTAGAGAGGTGGTTGCACCGAATATAAGGTGGGTTGTTGGAGATGGCCGGAATGTCAGGTTCTGGGCTGATAAGTGGGTTTCAGAGAAATCTCTCCTGTCAGTAAATGAAGAGAACTTTCCTTTGGGTGCGGAGCTCATCCCAGTTTGTGATGTATGGCAGATTGGTAGGGGTTGGAGATGGGATCAGATTGAACAGTATGTTTCCATAGAGAGGGTTCTACAGCTGAGCTCGGTGGCTATTGATAATGTTACAGGTGCAAGGGATCGTTTATCATGGGGAGGTCAGGATGATGGTATGTTTTCAGTCAAGTCTGCCTACTTATTGTTGACACGAGAGAGTAATCCTCGAAGAGATCTTAGCAGCCTTTTCTCACGAGTTTGGAGGGTGCGTGTACCAGAACGATTCCGGGTTTTCTTATGGCTAGGCATGAATCATGTGCTGATGACGAATACAGAGGGGCACAGAAGCCACTTATGTGCTTCCGGGATTTGTCATGTCTGTAAGGGGGCTGAGGAAACCATTATTCATATCCTGCGTGACTGCCCAGCCATGTCAGGGGTTTGGAACTGATTACTTCTGCCTCGGCGACGAAGGGTGTTCTTTGAGCAATCCTTAATTGAGTGGTTATATGGTAATCTAGGGGGGACTGAGATGCTAGGCGATAGCTCTTGGGCTACACTGTTTGCACTTACGGTTTGGTGGGGGTGGAAATGGCGTTGTGGCATTATCTTTGGAAATAATGGTAAGTGTCGAGACCGAGTGCAGTTCCTCAAGGCTTTGGCGGGAGAAGTTACGGCGGCTTATAGGAAGATGGCAGAGCCGAGTGACCAAAGGGGAAGAGTCAAGAGAATGATAAGTTGGAAATGTCCCCGTGAAGGGTGGATGAAATTGAGTACTGATGGGGCGTCTAGAGGTAATCCTGGACAGGCTACTGCGGGTGGAGTTTTGCGGGACGAGACTAGGAGCTGGGTTAGGGGTTTTGCTCTTAACATTGGGATTTGCTCTGCACCTTTAGCTGAAATGTGGGGTGTCTATTACGGTTTGCACATTGCTTGGGAGAAGCGAGTTACAAGGTTGGAACTTGAGCTGGATTCAGAGATGGTGGTCGGATTTCTCAAGACAGGGATCAGTGATGCGCATCCTTTGTCTTTCCCGGTACATTTGTGCCATGGCTTGTTATCACGGGACTGGATAGTCCGTATATCACATGTTTATAGGAAAGCTAATCGCTTCGCGGACGGATTGGCGACCTATGCCTTTTCATTATCATTAGGTTTTCATTTGTTAGAGTTTGTCCCAGTTTGTGTCAATGCTATTTTGCTTGAGGATGTTGGTGGAACTATGTTCCCGAGACAAGTTAGATTGTAATTTTAATGTCTTTTGAATAAATTTAGGGGGGCTTGCCTCCCTTTTCCTACCAAAAAAAAAATCTAATAGGAAAGTTATCTATTAAATTACTAATTTCAATAGAAAAATACGTGCAATTAATAAGGAAAAAATATTTGCAGTTTAAATGCAATTATTATTTATTATAATCATAGAGTAAAAATAAACTTATATAGAAAAGTGATTAAAGTATAAAAAGGTTTAATGTGTTAAAATTAGTGATTAACATAATATAAGAATATTAATAAAATAAAAATAAGAAATTAATGTAATTTTCTTAAGTTTGAATGAAATAAAATTGGTATTTTGAATACAACTTAAAGTTTCACAAAATTTTCTTATATCTGTTAATAAAACATAAGTGATAAAGTGATAAAGTGATACAACCATGTAAGATTTAACCCGGCCGAGCAGTACGACATCATGAAAACGGAGAAGTTGGTTGTTAGGGGTAGTAATGATTGCTGGTTCATTGTTGCGAGGCGCAAAGTCTAGTCTGATGAAAAAAACGAATATCCCTCGAGTAAAAACTAGAATATATGAACTTATATATAGAATATATAAGTTCATTTAACTTATCGTCGTAACTGGTGTGTTTAGTTTTATTATTAAAGCTCCTGATTGTTTTATGGAATAATTAATAAAACTATATATATTTATACCGTAAAAGAAAGATTTCCTCTATGAAATCAAGCAATCTTTTTTTTTGTCAACGAAATCAAGCAATCTATTAAATAATTAATTGAAAAAAAATAAAGTCAGGTTTATGTAAGACAAATTTCTGTACATTAATGCAATAGTTAATTTCTTAGAAATCCATATATTTTCTTTTAACATATGAAACAAATCAAAAGTAACTTTACCATTACTAATATTATAATGTCGGTGCGTGTGTTGCCCGGAAAGTGAAAAATTAAAATGACTAACATTGTTGATTTTACATTTTGAATGAAAACTTTAAGGTAATTCTTTAACTGTATAGTATAAAAGTCAGAGATAAAAGATAATGACTAAGATGAATCAACCAAATTAATTTAATAATTTTTTATTATATATATAAAAATCGATTTAGTGACAATAAGAGAATAATGTTATAGATATATGAATCTAGGTTTGCTGAGTCATACACAGATAATCAATTTTGAAAGATATTCATCTAAAACAAAAATTAAATCATTATTCTATTGAAATTTACAAAAAAAAAAAAATAATAAAATAAGAGAAGCAGGGAGAAAGAGCTCATAGCTGCAACCAACCAACCAAATTTACAAAAAAAATAAGTTAATGAAAACATAAAAATCACAATCAATTACCTAAATTAATACTTGGAAAAGATGGTCGATGCAGGTATTAGATGAAAAATGACACCAACCAAAAGTTAGATGAAAAAATCAATAAATAAAACAATCCAAATTTTAACAAAGATGAGTGAATCAATGTTGAATAATAAATTGAAAAAAATAATACTCAGAATTTTTAAATTTGGAGGTATTAAACAATATCCAAAGAACAAAAACTCTTTTCCAGGTCCATAAAAAAAAAATATATATATAAAAACAATCTCATCTGTTAGATTTAAATTGACCCTAAAAGTGGGTTTGCTATAATATATATAAACATATAAATCTATGAAAAAATAGAAATCACAATCAATTACCTAGATTAATATTTGGAAGAGATGATCAATGCGGGTATAAATGGAAAACGACACCAAACAAAAGTTAGATGAAAGAATCAATAAATAAAAAAGTTCAAATTTTAACGAAGATGAGTGAATCAATGTTGATTAATAAACTGAAAGAAAATAATACTCGGAATTTTTAAAACTTGGAGGTGTAAAACAATAATAAAAGAACAAAAACTCTTTTCAAAGTCTATAAGATATATATATATATAAAGAGGTGTGAAACAAAAAGGTGCGAAAACTAACAAGTACAAACATTGAAAGTTACGGGTACGACTAAGAAACACAACTATTGGATCAAAACATTGCAACTTTTGATATCATTAACAAATCTAAACCGTTAGAAATAGATAATAAAAACAATCTCATCTGTTAAATTTAGATTGACCCATAAAAATGGGTTTGCTATTATATATAGATAACAAACAAACAAAAAGAGTGGTTTCTGACTTTCTGGTGACTCAAAACTCCAATCAAGAAAACTCAAATCATGCTCATTTGTGTCATTATTCAAACTTCATCTTATCTTTTGTTGCTATTATATGCTCATCTCCTCATCACTGAAACAACTGCGCTTTATATATCAAAGTAATATATTATACAAAAATTAGTAATTACATTTATTTTCATATCAGAATTAGTAATTTACTATATTATTTTAGTTTTTATATAATTTTATAAAATAGTAATTATAATTTTTATAATAATATAAATGAAATATTATTATAAAAAATGCACACACGAATCGAATAAAAAACGAACTTTTTCAAAGTCTTAAAATTGTTCTTCTCATGATCCGAAGGATTTGAGATCAAAATAGGAGCATATGGACGATGTCTTAACTCACTAACCACAAAACCAATTACAAGCAAGCCCATATAATATAACGAAAGAAGTTCTAATTAATTTTTCTTCGTCTCTTGATCCTAACTCTCTCAAGGAATTGGACCTATATTGGGACCATAGACACAATGACTAATGTGATTAGAATCAAAACCTATTTGAATCTTCTTGGACGTATCACCCCTCAAAATATAAATGCAAGCCTTACCATTTTCGTCCCCACAACACATGACGAGTCTTTTTCCATAGACATTATCGATGAAGTAACTTGGATAATAATCCTTAGTAATAGGTCTTGAAACTGTCATGAACTTCATCCACACTACATTCTCCACATCCTCGTTAATCTTGTTCTTTGTCACCCAAATCTCGATGTCATATGGCTTTATGAATGTATGTAACACTGATAGCCGAACCCCACTTAAAACATAGAGGATAGGATAATTAGAAGAATCAATCTTCCACGGTAGAACGCAATATATTTTGAATATCTCTTTCGAAAAGTCGAAACTTTTGATAAGATATTCACGGCTCTCTAGGCTATAAGTAGTCCAATACATATTTCCATTCAAAGATACATTATTATAAAATGAAATTCCCCTTGTGGTGCTCTCTTCTTCGGGATCAGCTTTTATATACTAAAAAAAAAAAGCTTTAATATACCTCCACGCGTTGGTTTGGAACTCGTAGATAGCAAATTTCCGATAAATCTGAGAGGTGGGTTCATTAACATTTCGCTGACAAATACTAAACCCATACATCTTGTGACCCTTTTCGGGTCTACCACTATCGTATCCTGTGCCACAAAATGTGAACCTTGCGTCCTTATGCTCCATCCTTCTACTCTTTCTTGACCACGGGTTCCAAACCGCAACCACACCTTCCCACAACCACGACTTACAAAACAATAAACCATCGCAAGGCAGAAATTGGGTAGTCGTATTATCTTTCGAAAAAGGAATATCCAAGAGTAACTCACGCATCTCAGTCTTGGGATCATCGTTGAAATTGATGCCTAAAGAATAAAATCTTGGAATTGGTCCACAAAAGAAACTGCGGACAGATGAGAGCCAATTTTTTGTTCATGATCGTCTTCCCATTGTAGAGTGCGTTCCATTGCTTGCAGACGGTTCTAAATCTTATAAGAGATAGAGGTGGAACACGGTAGAGTATCTCTTCTACCAATTCCCACGGAAGCAATACATGCGTCATTTGGTCTTTCATTTAACAACGAAGCTATAATAACAAACATAACCCAACATATATATAATAAGATGTTGAAAAATTAGAGTTAAAAAAAAAAAAAAAAAAAAAGACAAAAAGAACACAAGGGGAAAAAATTTGTATATCAAAAAAAGAATTAAATCACATACACTAAAAATATATTATGTGTTAAAACTTGGATTATCTTCCCAAGCATTAGACATAGTATTGTCTTATCAGGCATTCGGGTTCGGGTTTTCGGGTTTAGACATATAAAACCCGTTCGGATTTTTTATACTATCGGGTCGGGTTTGGGTTCGGATAAGTCGGGTATACCCGAACTCAAACAAACCACGAACAAAAAAAAACAAAAAAAAGACTAATTCTTACTATGTTATAAATTTTAGAACACTTGTATATATATAAATATTTAACGTTTCACATTATGACAAACTAAGATGACAAAATGGTTAAAGATATACCCTTAAATGCTCAAGGTACTAGGTTCAAATCCCTCTAAGTAAATATTTTCACATTTAATTCGGGTTAGTTCGGGTGGGCATTCGGGTTCGGGTTTCGGGTTCAGGGTAATATGCCCAGGCCTAGTCTTATCTCTTTTAAGATACATAATGTTAGCAATTAATGTAAGTTTTTAGATAAACTAAGAAATCAATCTAATTTAATGTTTCATAAACTAAATAAACTTTAAAGTATGGTTTTAGTTTTATGATAATAAACTTCAAAATTTATAGCTAATTAAGTAAAATATATTAAACTATTTTAAATACTAGAAGTAGACTCGCGTGATGCGCAAGACAACTTTATAATAATTTTAACATATTTTAGATTTATTAAAATATTTAAAACTTTATATTTTATGTTTCTATAAATTATCTAATGTTTGTTATTTCTTTTGTTTTTAAATAAGTATTCTCAGTCACTTAAAATGAATGACTATTGATTAGTTAAGCGTTAGACTGATTTTTTTTGTTAATATAAAATGTTACTTTAAAATATTTAGTTTGTATCCCATAATATATAAAACTCTTCATGTTTTGATGCACAATCAAGACGTACAAACATTTTAAACTCATTTTCATGGGTAATACATACAAACACACTTGTATAAAATATAGCATGGGTAATAAGTAGCATAAATATTATGACTAAGATATAAAATTTATTATGGGTTATGAATTATGATCTAAAACTAAAAAAATTATATTAATAATTTATCAAATGGATAATAAGAAACACAAATTACAATATTGATATACAAAATAGGCATTCGAAACAATATTTACCAACATTTACAAGTGAGAATATGTTATGTTCCTAAGGCTTTCTTCATCTAACTCTTTCTAATGAATAACCACCACATTTCACATGTTCACTTCTATATATGCTCCAAAATTTCGACTCAACTTATATATTTTAAAACCTACAAATATCACATAAAGGAAAAAGTAAAATATTACAAAATTTAGAAAATTATGTGAGAGATAGATTATGATTTTTTTTTAGTCAAACATTATGGGAGTTATGGTTACATTTCAAAGAATAAATATACCATAGGTTTTGTCGAATTAATATGCAATAAATTGTGTTAATGATTACTATTGAAGAAAAATAAATATCATATTGTTTTATATTATGAAATTATTTTAGAATAAATTGATTTGATCTTTTGGCACAAAAACTGTGAAACAAATATTATAATTTTTTGTCAACAAATAATTATTATAATATTATAATTTTTTGTCAACAAATAATTATTATAATATTATAATTTTTTTATAGCTTGAAATTAGTAACGAATTTAATAACCATCACATTATATTTTCCAAAATTATGATATTACTATTTAAATATTTAATTATCGGAAATTTATTTTGTCCAAAATTATATTATTAATATTTAATTATTTCCTCTTTGCAAAATTATAATGCTATGGTAATTATATAAAATACTGATAAATTATACCTATGCAAAATTATAATGTTATGGTAATTATATTAAATATTGATAAATGATATCTATATATAATTACTAAAAGAATATTGCATAAATGTCAATATATTTTTTTAGTACAGAAATATCATTTAAATTTAGTGAATATAAAAAATAAGGTATGTAATATTGAAAAAAATGAATTAAAATAGTTTAATAATTAAGAAGTGAGGATATGTGTCAAAAATATATGCTGCCAAATGTCGTTGTGTTATGCAAAGTTAGGAGAAAACCTTCTCATATTATATAAGAAAAGGTCACCATGATTGACGCTTTTATCGACCAGGTCTCTCACAGTTCCAACGTCAAAACAGAGCTCACTTCTAGCATCAACCAAGTAGAACACTTGGTGATGGGGTAATAACCCAAGGAGGAAGGAGGTGTTGGGATTGACTTCAAGGGGAACTGGTAAGAGAGGTGAAGAGTAGAACACACATCGAGCCTAGAGATCTCAGATTTATCATCGAATGGCTGGAGTCTCGGAAGAATCACCTCGTTGAGACGAACCACCGGTTGAGCAGAGGGGTGAGAAAAGAGTTAAAGCTTACGCATGGCCGGAGTAGCGTGACAGATCCAAGTACCTCCGGTGGATACAAAATCGGTCCAGAAGCAGTGTTGATACAAGAGGAGAGAGCCGCGGTGAACGGAAAGCAGCCCAGCGGCGCTGATTTGAAACGACGCCACCGGGAGGAGAAAGCTCGGGAGTTGTGCTAGGGAGAGAAACGGCTAGGGCGAACTCTCTGTGTATACAACATTAAATGAGTAATCTTTTATTAAAGATGATGAAGTTTAGAGATATAAAATAAATATTATATTCCTTAATGCTGCACATTTTTCATCCTCAGATTCAGATAATATGTGATTTATTTCCCTTTTAACTATTGGTAACCCCTAACATCAAAAACACCTTTTTGTCCTGTCAACACAAGACGGAAAATGATAAGAATCCTTCAAACTTCAAAGCCTATTCAGTGGCTTTAAACCAAAAATAAAATAAAATAAAGATCACCTTTTGGTGATTTTATTCACTTCGACATTGTTTAAGGCAAATCCTCGTCATCTTTATTTTGTTGTTACGTGAAGACATAAGCGAAAGTTGAAATTGAAATCCCATATCACAAGTTAACTGAAATCAATTACAAATCACCTCGTCTAACGTTGTTTCTTCTAATGTCTTCCTTCGACATATATATAATAGAGATCTGATCATTTATTTTAAGTTTTAGGTCTCCCTATCTGTAGTAATCTTAACAAATATCCAAGTTAGGATAATATATAAATAAAAGAATGTATAATTAAATTAAATTTTAAACTCAAAAATCATTTTCTAAAACAATTATACTGTTGTGTGATATATATCGTAGGCTAAGTTGCATTGTTCATTTGTGATAGATGTCACCGTGACTCTAGTAAATAGCTGCGAGATTGTAGGACGGAAAGAAGTCTTCCCTATCAAGAGAAAATGTGACGGATACCTTTGACTTTATGAATATGTCGTAGTGTACATGCACGTAGGCTCATGGTGTCTCCATACCGTAATTAACCTTTAGAACTCGTTGAGATAAAACAGAAAATGTTATTACACCTTACTCAATATGGCAATAGGAAAAAAGCTTAAAGGAGAAAATATGAGTAACTAAATTTTTTATTTGATTGTTTGGTCATTCCGTAAAGGTTTTCTCCTCCACCTAACCACCAGTCCAGACTACTACTTTACATGCTGGCATAAACTTTAGTTCCTTGTCTGAGATCTTAAATCCTCCATTTTCATTTAAAAATCAATGAGCATGTCACATGAAATATACATGTTTGGGAATCAGCCAGTCAACCATTATAGTAGCAGAATTTGGCCGTTTAAAATTAATGGGACAATATAGAATTTTAGATGAACAACTAAATACCACATACGGAACAACTCTTTCCTTTCCAAAGTGTTACTCTAACTCTACTTGAAAATTCTTCACATCACCACCATGAGCCAAGCTTGTTTTCTTCTAGCAAAATCTCTTTAAAACCCTTTGACTGAACTTTTTTCCCATGACAACTTCTCAATCAATATGCTTTGGTAGAAAGTTTTATGTCTCAACTTCTCTCTTAGTTTCAGTTTCGATCACTCTGTCTCAAAGTCTTCTCCAAAAATGAAATATACATATTAAGGAACCAGCCAGTCAGCCATTATAGTAGCAGAATCTGGCCGTTTAAAATTAATGGGACAATATAGAATTTTAGATGAAGAGAAATAAGAGGTTGGAAAATTTATGCATAAACATTGAAACTGATTTTTTGATATAAATGTAAGCTAATTTATTAGGATTTAAAGGCGATAATGGAATGTTACTAAAACAATATTTAGCTTTCCACTGTTCATTGAATTGACGATGAAGAACATCAAATCTTAAAAAGTATTAACCATGCTCTAATTTTGAAATTGTCAAAAATACATATGGCCTATTGTTAGCATTATATTCATTCATAGGCCCATATACATTGGTCTTAAGTTTTAGTGTTCTAAAACGTTAAGCAATTAATAGAAAGTAGGACGTTAAAAACAAGACGTTCACCAAAGAAGGTAATAGAGAAGAAGTGTGGAAGAAAAAAAGTGCCACATGTCAGTTTGAGAGGGAAAGTTAAGTGAAACCTTGTCGTATTATATAAGATTAGGATGGGATCTGTTTTAATACATAGTTGTAATTTCACATTCTAATGTGTCATACTAAAAAGTGAATTTGTTACATTGTGGATTTAGGTTTTTATTGTGTATTTGGAAAACAAATTAAAACGTGTAACCTTTTTGTTGAAGAAATTCATGAAGCACCATTTTTGATGGACCATTTTTCAAAAAACAACATCAAATTAAAATATATATACATTTTCTTAATAAAATTTATGTCATATATAATTATTAGAGTTTCTTGAAAAGATGAAAGAAACCCAATAAGCAAATATATAACCAAAAAATAAAAACTTCTAATTATTGTTGGTCTCTTGATCTGAACCCTCGCAAGGAATAGGAGTTAAACTAGGATCATAGAAACAATGACTAAACTCACTAACATCAAAATCTATTTGAATTTTCTTCCTCGCATGGCCACTGACAATATAAATGCAACCCTTTCCACTTTCGTCACTACAACACATGACGAGTCTCTTTTCGTAGATATCAGTGATGAAGTAACTTGGACAAGAGCCCTTTTAAATGGGTATTGAAATTGTCATGGTTATCATCCACACCACATTCTCCACATCTTCGTTAATCTGGTTCTTTGTCACCCAAATCTTGATGTTATTTGTTCCTTTATATTTATTCAATACTGAAAGTCGATCTCCCCTAAAAACTGAGAGGACTGGAATATCAGAATATTTCTTCTTCCACGGTAGAACGCAAAAGACTTTCAATATCTCTTTAGAAAAATCGAAACTTTGGATAACATATTCATCAACCGTGAAGTCAGAAGCAGCCCAATACAAATTTCCATTCAAAGACACATTGTTATCTAATGAATCTGATCCTTTTATGAAAGTCTCTTCTTCTGAAACATCATTAATACACTTCCAAAGTTGTACATAGAAAAACTTTTAAAAAACATAGAGTTGTTTCCCTTAACACTTCGTCGACGATAACTATATCCAAATATATGATAACCCTTTCCGGGATTACCTCTATCGTACCCTATGCCACCAAACCTGAAATGTTCTTCCTCCGACTTGATACATCTAGTTTGTCTCAACGACGGGTTCCAAACAACCGCTTTGCTGTTCCACCACCATGAGGCACAAAACAATAAGTCATTGCAAGGAAGAAAGTTTGTTGTCCTATGATCAGTAAAATCTTGAATATTTAAGGCTAACTCACGCAGCTCTACTTTTGGATCATTGTCGTTGAGATTGAGACCTACCGAATAAACCTTGGAATTGGTCCATAAAAGGAATTGAGTACGGATCAGAGCCAAGTGCTTGTGGATGAACGTCGTATCGTTGAAAAGTGTATTCCACTCTTTGGAAACGGTTCTGAATCGGGAAAGAGATAGAGATGGGCAACGATGGAGTATCTCTTCCACCAATTCCTCGGGAAGATTCACATGCGCCATTTTGGTCTTTGATTTAACTATGAAGGTAAACAAACATAATTTACAATATATAATAAGAGGTGGGAAAATATAGTTAAGAAAAAAATAAAAGGAGCGGGACTGGGACGCTACAACGTTTCAGGTTCGATTCCCTTGTTGCGCGAAACTATACACGGATATGGGCCTATCTAACGGCCCATTTGAATATTCGGAGAGAAGGTTTATCCGTGAGCTGCATCTCCCCCAGAGATTAGTCTCAGGCGCTCCATAAACTTGGGATTTACTCTTAGTTAACAAAAAAAATAAAATAAAAAATAAATAAAATAAAAAGAAAATGTTTTATACAATATATATAGAAGAATTAATTTAAATACTCTAAAATTATAATATTTTTTAAATCATAACTAGTAAACTTGGATTAACTTCTCCATCATATGAGTATATGACATAGTATGTTATGTTTTATCTCTTTTATATGAGACAACAACTGTAGTAATTAATGTATCTAAAAAGTTAAGAAATAAATATACTTTTAATTATATATATATGGTCATTTCAATAATTTAGAATCTATAATAAGTAAATTGAAAATCTAACATAAGATATATTTTAATATTTTTAGTTATTCCACGACATATATTTCAAAATTATATGTTTTTTTTTAAGGGATCTTCATAAAAAATCAACATTGTATATTCAACCGACTTCTAGAAGTTAAACTAGACCCAACGCGTCTACTCTCAGAAGCAAGGCTCTTTGGCAAAAGTTATACGACGTGCATTATTATTTATTAAGCAATAAAGCAAGCATTTATCATGTTTTAAAATTTATTTAGTAACTTTTGTTATGTGGCTTCAATAATTCTTCTTTTTTTACTTTACAATGGGATGTTGATGTCTCATGAGAAAGAGATGCTTTTCAATATTTTCCAAACTTTTCTAAATATTTTGATTGGACCGTCGAAAAGTGCACTTGGCTCACCACTGAAGTACTTATTAGTGAACATTTGTGACTTGTGAGAACAAAATTAAAATATTAATTTCTCAAGAGATATTGCTCTCAATCCGACTTTTTTAATGATTACGACATTGCGGAAGTTTGCGATCGAGGTTTCACCAAGTTAGAACTGAACTGAGTTCAAATTTCTCATATACTGGAGTTTGGTTTCTAGCAATGATTCTTGTCTTGTTTTATCGTACGTACTGCATGCGTTCCAACTCTATTTTAGAAACAAATATATATGAGGGCGGTTTATAAAGACTGCGTCTCCGCTTTCCTGCTTGGACCCTTCTAATCTTTAGTATTAGAGATTACTGGGACCAACGATAGATTCGACTTTCGAAGAATTTGGATGGACATGTATTATTTAATCGTACTTACAAATACAAATAAATGTTTTTAAGAAAAATACTTGACGGATATTACCAAGCTACCATTAGTGAAAGACATAGTCACACTTAGCGGGAAACTTGCTCTGGTCTTGATCGGTCCTTTCCGGTCTCTTCAACTCGTTAGATGCAGGAAACTTTCTTTCAACTTGGTTTAAATAGGTTTATCCAACCTTAGATGACTTCGACTTTTCTTTGTTGTATCCCGTTTACAAGTTGACTTCTCTTTTGCTTTATCTCATCTTCGTTCAATCATTGTGATATCAAATTATGCCTCTTTTAAAAGGTATCGATGAATAAAGTCTTTTTTATTGAATTAGAAAGAAAAAAAATGTACCCCAAAATAAGGACCAAACTCTACAATACCCTTGCAATCAAAAGTTTATTCATCAATACCCTTATGTTTTCTAAGTACCTTTTGACAAAGGTTGACCAACATATGGACCAACATATACCCCTAAAAACATGTGGACCCCATCAATTTTTCTCCACCAATCGGGTTCCTTCTCTCTCCCCTCTCTCTCCCGACCTCGTCCCCGCTCCCCCATTTTTGCTCCTCTCTCCCCCTTCCAATCGATACAAATCGAGTCTATAGAAATCGATTTGATTCCAAACGAAAGCAAAAGATTGGGATTGAAGCAAACAGCAAAGCAAAGCAGAAGATTCAGGTGATATTCTTACATTTATTTACCAATGCAATTAGGGTTCTTGAGGTTCATCCTAAAGCAATTAGGATATATACCTTGAATGCTCATTCAATTTATTCTCATTTGTATTAGTGTCGAAATGGGTCGCATACTAAGTGGATTGTAACACTTCATTCGAACTGAATCGTAAAAATATTCCGAAATAAATAGTGATTTTGTGGAGTCGATGTAGTACAACTGGTAGACTAGGTATAACTGATACGGGTACAACTGGTAATAGTTTGGTACAACTTAAACGGGTACAACTGATACAATTTTGGTACAACTTGGTAATACTATTTACACGACAGAGGTTCCAATGTGAGTTTTTTATTTTATTTCAGGCACAATGAATAATAATCGTCGGATAGTCATCGTTTTTGATTACGGGGGATACTATGCAACAAGGGAAAATGAACTAAGATGGATTTCAAGAGAAAAAGTTCATCAATCTCTTAGAATGGAGACATCTATTGAAGAGGTCAGTTATTCTGCATTGGTGCAGAAAATATGCAGAAAGGCGAAGGTTGATGAAACTATGACTGAGCTGAAATTGAGTTACGTTCCCGAATCGGTGCATCCTAAGAGACCGATACACATACATGATGATGATGATCTGATGTGTTACTTGGAAATGAATCCAGATCAATTCCAAGTTTTGCATGTGGAAGTCGTGAATGATGTTGAAATAAATAAGGGGGATGAGCAAAGTCGAGGGACTGTAGGTTGTTCACTTAATGAGGAGTTGATTTCAAGTAGAGGAGTTGATTCTAATGAGCCGTCTGAACGTTTTGAGATGATGGAGAATAGTGATGGGAACATGGTTCTTTATCAAGAACAGTCTGAAGAACGAGCAATAGCAGATAACTATGATATGATTGAAGGTTCTGAGTTCACACCAGTTGTAAATCGTGAATGGGAAGATGGTTTGGATTTGACTTTACGTCAAGAATTTGAAAGCAAGCAAGCAGTTAAAGATTTAGTTGAAAAAGCTGCACACAAGAACTGTTTTGAGTTTGTTATTATGAAGTCGGATACTATGTTGTTTGTGGTTAAATGCTGTGAATTTAAAAGGGGTTGCAAGTGGTCTTTACGAGCTGCGAGGAATGGGAATTCAAACAGTTTCTCGGTCAGAACTTACAACAAGACGCATACGTGCTTGAGGTCAGATACAAGTACAATGAGGAGAAAAAGGAGAGGCACACCACATTTAGTTGCATCAGTTTTGCGTGAAGATTACCCATGTTTGATAGACACTCCAACTCCCAAAAATCTCATCCCTTTGGTTCAATCAAGAGTTGGTGTTAAAGTGTCTTACTCGACCGCAAATAGAGGAAAAAAACTAGCTGCATATGATCTTCGCGGTACTCCAGAGGATAGTTTTAAGTTGGTGCATTGTTATATGCACATGCTGCAGACAATGAACCCAGGTACAATTTCATTTGTTGAATTGGATGAAGCACAGAGGTTTAAGTACTTGTTCTTCGCCTTGGGAGCGTGCATTGAAGGCTTCAAAGCTATGAGAAAGGTGATCATTGTTGATGCAACAAGTATTAAAAATGTCTATGGTGGAGTACTAATCGTGGCTACAGCTCAAGATCCGGATCATCACCATTATCCGATTGCATTTGGTGTAGTTGATGGTGAGAAAGATACAAGTTGGACCTGGTTTTTCAGCAAATTGAAATCAGTTGTACCAGATTGTCCTGACCTGGTCTTCTGTTATGATAGAAATCAAAGCCTAATCAAGTCAATAAATACGGTGTACCCGTTATCTCATCATGGGTATTGTATTTATCATTTGTCCCAGAATGTTACATTGAGCTGCAAAAACGTGAACAGGGATTTAGTTGCGACGAAGTTCATGGAATGTGCTAAGGCTTACACAGAGCCTGAGTTTGAGAAACTCTATGCTGATTTTATCAGAAGGTATCCAGCTGCAAGTACTTATCTTGATAATCATGTAGGACAGAACAAATGGGCTCGATGTTATTTTCCAGGAGCTAGATACAACATAGACACCACTAATACGGTTGAATCTATCAATGGTGTCTTTCGATTTGCAAGGGCATACCCGTTATTACCAATGATTGATGCGATTGTTAGTAAAGTGGCTGAATGGTTTAACAAATACAGGAAGATATCCTTAGAGACTCCAAAAGAGCAGAAACTAGTCCCTTTTGTTGAGACACTGATGCACACAAGGTGTTCTGAAGCAAAGCTCTTACCAGTGACTGAACTAAACAGCTATTTTCTGGAATACAGCGTGACTGGAGTTGATGGTAGTAGTTATGTGGTTGATCTGAGAAGGAAAACGTGCTACTGTAAACAATTTGATATTGACAGATATCCGTGTGTGCATGCAATTGCTGCTGCGATGGAAGCAGCAAGGAACGCTGGTAATGAGATCCAACTGCATGACTTGTGCAGTAAGTACTATTGGATGGAGCAGTGGACATTGGGGTATTCGAGGACGATATATCCAGTTCCTATCATGTCTATGTGGATGGTCCCTGACGATGTACGTGCTAAGATTGTTCTTCCTAAGTTTTATGTCACAAAAAGAGGAAGAAAACCAACAAAAAGGATTCCATCAGCCGGAGAACATGGACGCAGGAAGAAGAAGAAAAATTCGAGTAGGAGCTGGTTTGATAGTGAGGGTTCTCGGACTTAGTTTCTTATTTGGAGAACTTAGTAAAACTTGTTTTTTCCTCGGTACAACTATTGTCGTTTGTGTGTGTTTGTTTTTGTGGATTATCTTGATAGACATGTTTGCTTATCTTTATGGGAAAACTTATTTCAGTTAAATTGTGATTATCTTCCTTAGGTTAGTTGAAAAAAATAATTCTATATATTATTTATAATTAAAAATTGTAATTAAAATTTTATAATTAAAAATAATTAAAAAAATCAAAATAACATAGTTATTATTTATAAATTTTCAAATAAAAATAAATATGATATTTGTTAACAACAAAAATATTATATAACTAATTGAAAGAAAGAATTGTCATAACAATTTTCATCATATTCAAGGTTTACCATGAAACACCATATACTTTAAGGGTTCATATGTGGTTTACAACCACATATAATTACAAAAGTTTAGGAAATTATCTTTTCAAACATATGATCGCATGAACATGTGTAAATGTATCTCAATTAACCGTAAACCATGTGTGCAACTAAAATTATTGGGTTTTGACATGGTATAACTAAAAACAATAAAAAATTCGGAATTGTACAACTTGTCAAGATCGGTACAATCTGAAAACTTGGAACAACTAGTGCATTTTGGCGGCTACACATGTGTAAATTGGCGGCTACACGTGTGTAAATTGGCGGCTACACGTGTTTTTTATGTGTCCCAAACAAAATTTCAATTTGAAAAATTAAAATTGAAGCCAAGTATGCTAGGGCGGGTTTGCGATTTCTGGGTCAAAAAAAAATCATTTCTCTCCCTCTCTTGCGATTTCTGGGTTCCTACAAAAAAAATCATTTCTCTCCCTATCTTGCGATTTCTGGGTTCCTCGGAAGATGGTACAACTAAGTAGAACTTGTTCTTGGAAGATGGTACAACTACGTAGTAATAGTACAACTAAGTAGAACTTGTTCTTGGAAGATGGTACAACTACGTAGTAATAGTACAACTAAGTAAAACTTGTTCTTTGTAATGGTATAACTAAGGATCGTTTGTCTGGTTCCATTTGCCGATTGCCGGTAATTTGTCTTGTTCTTGTGTGTTATTTTGTCTGCTTAAACACACAAAGAGTTCACATACTGCCGTTATTTTGTCTACTTAAACACACAAAGAGTTCACATACTGACTTTAACATTCCAACCAAGTTGTACTTAAAAACATAGAGTTGTACTTAAAAAAACAGAGTTGTACCTAGTTAAACATTCCGAGTACTTAACAAAAAACATAAAAACAACCAAAGAGTTCACATACTGACTCATACAAGATTACATGCTCATTACTTTTTGGAGGGCTTCTGCCTTGTTATAATAGGACTCCTTACGACAACAGAAGGTCCCGTCCCCTTCTTACTTATAATCTTCACCTTTGTACCAAGTTGTTCTCCACTAGATCCTTCTCTTGTTCTCTTTTTTCTCTCGTATCTCACTAGATCCTTCTCCACTGGATCCTTCTCCATTGGATCCTTCTCCCTCTCGGCCTTCTCCCTCTCGGCCTTCTCTCTCTTGGCCTTCTCCTTCTCGGCCTTCTCCCTCTCGGCCTTCTCCTTCTCGGCATTCTCCCTCTCGGATTTCTCCCTCTCAGCCTTCTCCTTCTCCGCCTTCTCCTTTTCAGCCTTCTCCTTTTCGGCTTTCTCCCTCTCGGCCTTCTCCTTCTCGGCCTTCTCCTTCTCAGCCTTCTCCTTCTCGGCCTTCTCCTTCTCGGCCTTCTCCTCCTCTATAGCCTTCTCCTTCTCGGCCTTCTCCTTCTCGGCCTTCTCCTTCTCGGCCTTCTCCTCCTCTATAGCCTTCTCCTTCTCGGCCTTCTCCCTCTCGGCCTTCTCCTTCTCGGCATCCTCCTCCTCTATAGCCTCATTTGCACCAACTCTGTCACACTCATTTGCACCAAATTCCTCGCTTGGAAAAACTCCTTCTCCATTTCTTTCCCAGTTCACATATGTTTCCACCGATTTGATCCTAGCATCCATGTCATCAAATTTTTCGTTGATTTCCTTAAACCCCTTCTTCACCAGATCTTCTAGCTGAATCAAGCTAGCTCTTAGCTGAATCAAGCTACCTCCTACCATATCATTCTCCGAATTCGCATCATCCTTAGCCACATCATTCGGATCCACATCATCCGGATCCACATTCTCAATCACCGGATTTGCCTCAAATGATCGGGCGGCCACATCTAGATTGTGAAGCTCTTCAAACCAAATTGACTTGTGCTTTTCAATTAAACGTTTGCTCCAACCATCAGCAACTGGATCATCCGCATCATCACAGCCACCATCCTCATCTATGATCATGGCTAAAAGGCGTGCCTCCCGAGGAGTTGGAGTTAACATACTATCAATCTCCTGTCAAAATAAACAAACATAACATACTATCAATCTCCTATCAACCAAAGTTACATAAATAATGAATCTGATAAGTAATTTACATAAATAATGAATATGAATAACTAACCTTAGTTGTACCAAGTTGGTCATATATTTCTTTCAAAGAAAAACCTTTCTTCTTACTTGCTTTAAACTTCATCTTGCACATCCGAGGACAGTTACGGTATGCATGTGAATCAGAAACGTCTTCTCGGAAGGTGTTCTTTAGCACAGGAATTGCTTCAAACGCAAGAAGCTACACACAACACAAGAACATTCAATGTTTAGTTGGATCCAGTTATACTAAGTTGTACATTTTGAAAACTAGTAATTACCTCCAAAGGAATGATGAAACTAGGAAAGACCCACTGTGGACCCACAACTCCACCAAAGTGTCCCATCAAATGAAAGATGTCTTTCATGTTCTCATCAAATGCCATTCGACCCCAAGGGAATGTTCTACACAAATCAAGATCATCCACAGCTCTAAGAAAGAAAGGCTCCACAGAGGGTGCATTCTTTCCACCCTTTTTCTTCCCTATGATGACGCTAGATAAAAAATACAGTACGGCCATCTTCAAACGATCCTCTGAAGGTTTCTTCATCGAAAGTAGCTTCGCTTTGACATCTCCATATTGTATTATTTGTCCACCTTTAAATTGCTTCCGAGCAAAATTTAAACTGCCCAAACCATCCTTGAATTTTGGATACTGATGGCAATATAACCCAAAAATGATTGCCATTTCTCTGAGAGAATACCAGATGGGAGTCCCATTAACAATGAACCAGCATTCATTTTTCTTCTCCAAATGCGCTGTGCGAAGCAACAACATCCACATACCCATCAACTTATGATTCGAATCCTTAGGCATATGGAAGAAATGCTTGAACTGTGGGTGCCCTAAGAACCAATCCAACTCCTCTTCCTTAAGATGACCGCCTAATAAGTTTACCGCCTCTGAAATATAACACTTTCCAGACATCTTGAAAGGCTTCGTATACTGGGAGTAATCAAAGTACATACTCAAAGGTTGCATTACATCGGATTCATCCTCAGATTCCTGCAAGACACATATCTAGTTATACCAAGTTTTTCTAAGTTATACCCTTTCTAAGTTATACCAAGTTATACAGTTATACTTTTTAGAACGAATTCTTATACGGTTATACCAATATAGGGAGAGATACTTACCGATGAATCCTTATCATTTGACTTCTCAATTGAGTCCGTTTTATCGGAATCACGTTCTGATTCATCTCCACGAGTTGCTTCTTCTTCGAGATCTGCTGGGGGATTCGATTTTTCCACATAGCTTGGGTTCTTTGTACGAACCATTATGATTCTTCCACACATGCACACAAAAAAACAACAACTGATTTCAACTTCAACTTCCACAAACCAAATTGAACATAATCTGATGAAACAAACGTTTGGAGGACTTTGTTTCATCAGAATTGAACATAATCTGATGAAACAGACGTTTGTTCCAAGCTTTTCCACAAACCAAATTGAACATAAAACAAACGCCCCAAAATATGATGACTTTCAACGTTCTGAGGAATCAACACATGAAAAAAATCGACAAAACCCCAAAATTGAAAACCAAATTATCGAAAATCGAAACCCATATTACCCGATTTTGAAAAACAAATAACCCAAATTCGAAAAACCCCAACCTATTTCAACTTACCCAGAATCGAGTTATCCTTAGTTGCACTTGAGGGAGAAGAATAATTAACGGGAATTGAACGAGGGAGAGTGGAGTCGTGAATGAAGGAATTCGAAAAGTTGGGTAGTTAAAAGAGAGATCCGATTTCAACTGGATTGTCCGAATTTTGTGGGTTTGGGTGGGTATAAGGTGGTTGGATCTGTAAATAACAGAAATGATATAGGTTTATTTGTCTTTAACCACATTTTTGATTTAAAAAAATATATATATAATTTGTTATTTTTGCAGGGGATATGAGAATAAACTTTTGATTGCAAGGGTATACTAGATTTTGGTCCCCAAAATAATTATGAATAACAAAAAGGTTACTAACAAACCAGGACTATATGTTATCCACATCCTTTTCCAAGCTACAATATATATGATATTTTGGAACCAGAGAAATTGTTGTCTTCATACTAACGTTGCAACTTCATCTCACATCATCTTCGAAAAAAAAAAAATTCACTTCGATCCGTGCTAAACTCGCTTGTTAAAACTACATAAAAAAATTAATGTCATGGAAACCTTTTGGTCTCGGGGTTAGTCGAATGTATATTGTAAACTTAATATTGATACCAAAAAAAAGAGAAAAAATGTATATTTTTATTTTTAGATGTACAGCACCAAAAATATTTGTTGTTGCATAACCTATTTTAAAAGACATCAAAATTGCAAATTAATTAGTATGAATTATTTAATATATGCAAAAATGTATATAAAAAGTTAGTTTTAGATAAAGGAAAGAATAGTGTCGTGTACAATAATTCAACCACATCTGTTGTAAGCTAAATCCTATAATTGGTAGATCTTTTAAGAAGTTTGATATATATAATCTGTGGTGTTAGTGTTTTGTCCAAAAAGACGAAAGTGTCGATAAAGTAATTTAAAATGTTTCCATTTTTTTAAACTACTTTCGTAATGGTTTTGTTTGCAACTTGATAGATATTTTTTCATATTTGGCGTCTTTCATTTTCAAAGAATGGCGTAGTCGATTCGTATTTGCCGTCTCCATACAGCTTTTACCGATTTTAAGTCTCCAACCATAAAATTAATTTTGGTATATATTATATATTTTCAATATTATATTTAATATACAGATCAGTCTTACGTTTTCTCTACTCAGACTTTCTAAATCGATCGACTGCTGATTCTTTTTTTTTTTAAAGAAGCTCACTTCTGAAAATTTGAGCTACATGTCTATCACACTTAGTATCTATAATCTGAAATAAGCAATGATATTGGTTAATATGATGTGGATGGTGGTAAGAATATTTAATGATGCATATCCACCTTTCTACTATAATTTATTTAGTCATACATATATTACAATAGAAAAAGTTTATTTTTTTGTATGCCATGTTGAATAGTACACACATGGTCTGGGACACTGTTGGGTGGTAGATACATTCGGCAACACTTCAAAAGAAGTAGTAACCAATCTTCGTCGGATATTAAAAAGTAACCTAATAAAGGAAAGCTAATTACAATGACTTAATTAAACCTTATTATTATTTCTTTTCATCTTTAAAATCAATTATCGTGGAAGCACATTCAGTTGATCAAATAAACAAGAAATTGTATACTATACCTCTTGTAAAAATCCCATATAAAATGTATACGCAAATATTTATAATTAAGAAACTTCATGATATATAATCAAATTTTCAACTTCCTGTAGAATCAATAATAGATTATGCTTTTTTTAGAAACCACCAATTTTTATAATCAGTTTTAGAGTGTAACATCTAACCACGGCTGGAACCTTGCTACTTAACTGAATTTAATATTCAGACGAGATTAATGTAAGAATTGTATACAATGAAGTGACACGTCATCGTTAGTATCACTATTTTCTTCGTATATAAATAATGCACATCGTTATGATCAAAACAAACACCATCACCTTACTCTCTTCGTTACCATCACAATCTCTTCATCTTCATTATTTCACAATAATATTTCAGAATAACCTAACATGGCACCGACTCATTCTGATCCATCCATCTCTCGCCACGTAGCAGTAATCGGAGCCGGAGCCGCTGGACTCGTAGCTGCTCGTGAGCTACGTCGTGAAGGCCACTCAGTAGTCGTCTTAGAGCGGGGGAGCCAAATCGGAGGCGTGTGGGCTTATACCTCTCAAGTCGAACCAGACCCGCTTAGCCTCGACCCTACCCGACCCGTCGTCCACTCGAGCCTCTACAGATCCCTACGCACCAACATCCCCAGAGAATGCATGGGTTTCACCGACTTCCCTTTTGCGGCCCGACTACATGACGGGTCGAGGGATCCGAGAAGACATCCGGCTCATACTGAGGTTCTTGCTTACCTGCGAGACTTTGCTAAAGAGTTCGATATCGAGGAGATGATAAGGTTCGAGACGGAGGTTGTTATGGCGGAGCCGGTGGAGGCGGAGGAGGATGACCGAGGGAAGTGGAGGGTTAAGTCTAGAAGCTCCGATGGTGTTGCCGACGAGATATACGACGCTGTCATGGTTTGTAACGGACACTATACAGAGCCTCGTCACGCTCTTATCGCTGGTAAATAAGCAAGTGTCCTGAGTTGTGTAGTTAAAATTTTCAATTGAAGAAGGATTTAATTTAACTGAAATATGAATTGGTTAAAAAACATTTACATTAAAATTTATTGTAAGTAATAAACATTATATATAGAAAACAGAGTTCTCTTTATTCAGAAAAAAAAAAAAAAAAAAAAAAAAAAAAAAAAAACAGAGTTCTCTTCGGGATCATTTAGGTTTTCCTTAGGGAAAAATAACAATAATTTTGCTTTTATTTCAGGAATAGATTCATGGCCAGGCAAGCAAATTCACAGTCACAACTACCGTGTTCCTGATCAATTCAAAGATCAGGTACTTGTCGAAATATGTAATATACTATATTGAATCTTGTGACAATTTCATATATATTAACATTTCTCTTCACTCTTAATTGTTGAATCGTTTCCTTGTTTGTTGTGTAATTTTGCAGGTGGTGATAGTGATCGGAAGCTCGGCGAGTGGAGTTGATATAAGCAGAGATGTTGCAAAGGTTGCGAAAGAAGTCCATGTTTCGTCTAGGTCGACTTCACCGGAGACCTACGAGAAACTTCCCGGTTATGACAATCTATGGCTTCACCCAAGGGTATATAGGCTAATGAATCATGTTGATTGTTTTGTGATAAGATTCATCAGGCTACGTGATTTAAGTATTTACTCCATAAACCATTGAATAATTTTTGGTGACGTTCATTGTACAATAGATTGAAATTGCCCGCGAAGACGGTTCGGTGGTTTTCGAGAACGGAGAGACGGTTTACGCAGATACCATTATGCATTGTACCGGGTTAGATAGACCATGGCTTAAACATTAAAACACAGAGCATATAAAATATGTGAAAACGTTTTTCATTGACCCATTTTGATCTTGTTATAACTATCTTCAGGTACAAATATTACTTCCCCTTTCTCGACACAAAAGGTGAAGTAACCGTGGACGATAATCGAGTTGGACCGTTGTATAAGCATGTATTTCCTCCGGCTCTTGCCCCGGGCCTTTCGTTCATTGGCTTACCATGGCAGGTTAATAATCGTAAAAATGTTTTCATTTTTATTTTTGTGTGTGTGAATATCTTGTTGCGTATGCAAATAATCTCATTGTTTGGTTTCACTTGATGTATTTAGATCACCCCCTTTCCGATGTTTGAGCTTCAAAGCAAGTGGGTCGCAGCGGTCTTGTCCGGTCGAGTATCTCTCCCATCACAAGACGAGATGATGGAAGACACTAAGACGTTCTACGAGAAGCTTGAATCTTCGGGAATTCCCAAAAGATATACACATTTGATGCCTGATGACTCTCAGGTACACATATATATCTCTTACCACTATTTTTTCGCAATAAAGATAACAAATGGTGGAGGCTAAACATTTTTCTTTTGGTGAATTATTGTGGCAGTTTGAATATGATAATTGGCTTGCGGATCAATGTGACTATCCCCTGATAGAGAAATGGAGAGAACAAATGTTTTACATTGGTTTCAAGAGAATTTATGCACAATCCGCTACATATCGGGATAATTGGGACGATGATCATCTCATCGCAGAAGCATACGATGATTTCGTCAAATTTACGTCAAGCTATCCTGAACTGTTGCCGATGCTGAAAACTTAACAAATTGATAATTGATGTGGGAGCTTTGTTAAATATGTGAAAACGATGCATGGGGTATGTTTTGTAATTGGAAGTGTGTCTTGTATGGCTGGTATGTGTCCAAAAATGTATATGGGGACTAAGTGTAGAAACAATAATAATTGGAATGACTTTATAAAAATATGTAAGTAGTCATGCGGTGAGCCTTTCAGAAGTAAAAGAAAAAAGAAGGAAATTTGCCATAGCATGATTGTGCACTCATCACGCATGACATCATCAGTTAGCACTTCTTTGCTTGTGGCGCTTTATGAATGAGTGGGACTTACTTTTGTTTGCTGTGATACACGGACCCACTAAATCTATTTCCTCTTCTTTTTTTTTCTTTACTTAAAGTACCCACTAAATCTAATTTGTGACCATATACTATTATTAGTTTCTTTTGACTGATCATTATTTAAGTGAATCCATTTTTTTTTTTGTGTCACACTAATTAAGTCCATCATCTGAGGGCTGAGGCTAAGATCATGACTGCATTTTCTAGGCTAAAAGAGGAATTCTTCTCGTATATACCACTTCAAATATAGGAGTTGGCTGACTCAAAGACAGAGGAACTTCTTTCCTCAAATACAAATCCATAATGATAAACTGACTGTTTATGATGATGGTTGATGACCTTATGATGCCTCCAACGAAAAGCGTAAGAATGCTCTTCATTTCAACTTTATGGCGATTTTAACAATCGGTTAACCCCTGAATATCCTTAGCTATTGTGCTTTTATAAAGAGAGATTGAGAAGTGGGCTTTTAGATATTGAGGAAGAAAATTGGGCAAAGGCTTCTAATTCAGCGAATTGAGCCAATTCCAATTTTAATTTTCCAGCTACATGTTTCATAGCTTTAATTTGAGCGGCGGACCCTACTCTCGAGACAGAAATCCCTACATTAATAGCAGGTCTGATTCCAGCATTAAAAAGATCGGCGGATAAGAATATTTGTCCATCTGTAATGGAAATTACATTAGTAGGAATATAAGCTGAAACATCTCCTGACTGGGTCTCGACGATTGGTAAGGCAGTCATACTTCCTTCACCTAATTGAGAGCTTAATTTAGCGGCTCTTTCTAAAAGACGTGAATGTAAATAAAAAACATCTCCTGGATAAGCTTCACGACCTGGCGGTCTTCGTAATAGAAGAGACATTTGTCTATAATCTTGTGCTTGTTTGGAAAGATCATCATAAATTATGATAGTGTGTTGTTCACGGTACATAAAATATTCAGCCAAGGCTGCTCCTGTATAAGGCGCGAGGTATTGTAACGTAGCTGGGGAATCAGCCGTTTCAGCAAATACAGACAGACTTACGTATCAATTGGATTCGGCGAAACAGTTTGATTGAACAATTCTCAGTCCTGCGTTCATTAGTTTCCATTTGATGTCCAAAAAAAATAGTTTCCATATGTTGAAGACTTACTTCTTCAAGTAAACAAATCTTTACACGAATACGATCTCAAACAATACTGTAATATTTCTTTTTTTTTTTTTCTGTCGACGATATATAATTTGACAAATTATATTTGCGTGACAGTAAGTAAAATCTCTTCTAAACCAATTCCGGTATAGCTTTGATTGAACCGGGTTTAATCCTTTGTCAACAGATCGTGCGCATTGTCTGTTTGTAGGGTTAGCAAATTACACACACAGTGAAAAAGGAACGATTCAGCTTTGGATGATGAAGTTGATGATGATACAGAGATGGAGCTCTACAAAAGCTTCGAAATTTGTTCAGCCTCGCTTCCTGGAGACAGGTACTCTGAGAAATGCTTCACTTCACCATTGCCCGAATGAGCTAGTTTCTTGCTGCCAACGAGACTATTCTGGTTTCAGCGATAGGAATCTGTCTTACAGAGAGAGATTGAGAAGTGGGCTTGCTGATATCAAGGCAGAGGATGCTGTTGATCTCTTTCAACCCATGATTAGGTCTCGTCCTCTTCCCACTGTCATTGATTTCAATAGATTGTCTAGTGTCGTTGCCAGAACAAAGCAGTATGATCTCGTTCTAGCTCTCTCCAAGCAGATGGAGTTGATTGGGATTGCGTATGACTTGTACTCTCTCAATATTGTCATCAATTGTTTCTGTCGGCGTGGTAGAGTTTGTTTCGCTTATTCTGTTTTGGGGAAGATCCTGAAACTTGGGTATGAGCCTGACACAGTCACTTTTTCAACTCTGATTAACGGATTATGTCTCGAGGGCAGAGTTCCCGAAGCTATGGAGTTAGTTGATCGAATGGTGGAAATGGGACAGACACCCAATCTCATAACGATTAACACTCTGGTTAATGGACTTTGTCTCAATGGTAAAGTGTCTGAAGCTGTGGTTTTGATAGATCGAATGATTGAAAATGGCTGTCAACCCGATGAAGTTACATATGGACCGGTTTTAAATGTAATGTGCAAGTCCGGCAAAACTGCCTTGGCCATGGAGTTGCTCAGAAAGATGGAAGAAAGAAAGATCAAGCTCGATGTAGTCCATTACAGTACCATCATCGATGGTCTTTGCAAAGACGGGAGCCTCGACGATGCATTCAACCTTTTCAACGAAATGGAAGTGAAAGGGATCAAATCAAATATCATTACCTACAACACTCTCATTAGAGGCTTCTGTAATGATGGTAGATGGGATGATGGTGCCAAGTTGCTTGGGGATATGATCACAAGGAATATCACCCCAGACGTTGTCACATTCAACGCATTGATTGATTGTTTTGCGAAAGAGGGAAAACTTGTAGATGCCGAAACACTGCACAAGGAGATGATCACAAGAGGTATAGCTCCTGATATTATTACATACAATTCTTTGATAGATGGGTTTTGCAAGGAGAACCGCCTAGACAAGGCAAACCAGATGTTGGATCTGATGGTTAGCAAAGGGTGTGATCCTAATATCGTGACTTACGGTATTCTCATAAATGGATATTGTAAGGCTGAGCGGGTCGATGATGGTTTTGAATTGTTCCGCAAAATGTCCCTGAGAGGAGTGGTTGCTAATACAGTTACTTATAGCACTCTAATCCATGGGTTTTGTCAATCGGGAAAACTTGAGGTTGCTAAAGAACTCTTCCAAGCGATGGTTTCTCGTCGTGTTCCTCCTGATATCGTGACTTATTCTATTTTGCTGGATGGGTTGTGTGACAATGGGGAACTAGAAAAAGCAATGGAAATTTTTGAAAAAATGCAGAAGAGTAAGATGGAACTTGATATTGGTATCTATAACATCATCATTCACGGGATGTGCAATGATAGTAAGGTAGATGATGCTTGGGATTTATTCAGTAGTCTACCTCTTAGAGGAGTGAAGGCCGATGTTAAGACATACACCATAATGATTGGAGGACTGTGTAAGAAAGGCTCACTATCTAAAGCGGACCTGTTGTTTAAAAAAATGAAGGAGGAAGGGTGTGAGCCAGATAATTGGACATACAACACTCTAATCCGAGCACATCTCCTAGTTAGTGATGTAATGACGTCAGCTGAACTCATCGAAGAAATGAAGAGGTGCAGGTTCGCTGCTGATGCTTCGACTATAAAGATAGTTATGGATATGTTATCCGATGGTAGATTGGACAAAAAGTTTTTGGATATGCTTTCTTAGAATGTTTTCATCTTAGAAAGAATTGGTCATAGAATACTCTGAGGAAGAATGGATAGAAAGAGTTGAATGGGAGGAAGATGCCACACGATGACACCGTTTCTTACCTTCTTGTAGGCTGCGTTGAGGAGCCATATGAGTCCATGACCCAGAATATTGTTGTTTTTGTATCTTCTTCTTTTAGTCTACCCCTGTTTCGGTTCTGAATTATTCTTTGAAATTTAATGTTCAAGAAAAAAAGTTTTAATGAGTATCAAAAACATATTTGTACTACATTTGCAATGTACCTTGTTTAAACAACTCTCAAAACACTAAACAGCGCTCTGAGCACTTGCAAATAAGATCAATTTCTTACCTACGTCTGTCTGTATTTGCTAATTTGTGACCATATACTATTATTAGTTTCTTTTGACTGATCCTTATTTAAGTGAATCCATTTTTTTTTTGTGTCACACTAATTAAGTCCATCATCTAAGGGCTGAGGCTAAGATCATGACTGCATTTTCTAGGCTAAAAGAGGAATTCTTCTCGTATATACCACTTCAAATCAAGGGCGGACCCACGTCACGGTAAAGAGGGGCAGCTGCCACGGTCAAAATTTCAAAAACAAGAGTTATTTATTACCATTTTAATTTTTGCATTTGCTAAAAAAATATTTAATGCCCCCAACATTTTTATATCCACGTTTTTTATCAATACATAAATTTGGATTTTTGTGTTGAATTGAAAGCCTAATTTATTTTGTTACAATTGGAAGCCCATTTAGTTGATAAAAAGAATACTACAAGCCCATTTCGTTTTAGTTGGTTTTATCTCATTCCCCATTACACAACTAAAACGTGAGATTTTTCAGCTTCTTTTCTTTCTGATTTCGTTTTTTAGCCAAAATTTGTTTTGTTCGTTTCCATTAAAGACGCAAAATCTCATATTCAGGTAACGTTTTTGCTTCTTCTATGCTTCTAGAATTTAAGTTGATCCTTTTTTATTAGATGTTTTGTTATATTTCTACGGGTGTCTGAGTCTCTTTCCTTTTCTACTTTGATTTTAGAAACATAATTGAGCAGTTGAGTTTTGCAGATAAAACAATGGAGCGATATTACAAACCAACTTCTGCTTCAAATATTTATGATAATTTGGATGATTTGCCGTGGGATCCTGCTCAAAGAAAAAGAATATTGGATTATCATCCAAATCAAAGAGATGAAGTAAGGCGCAAGTACTTAACTAGAGGTCCATGTCAACCTTATGATCATATATTTCCTCAGAAAAGAATTGGAACTGCATTGAGGCGATTTAATTCAGCTTGGTTTGGTAAATACTCTACCTGGTTAGAGTATAGTACATCGACTAATAAAGCTTATTGCTTGTGTTGTTATTTATTTAAAGATGAGATACCAAAAAGAGGCAACAATTATGCGTTTGTGGAAGAAGGTTTTTCTCTGTGGAATAAGCCTGAGTCACTAAGGGATCATGTGGGTGATACACCCAACACATTTCATAAGATTGCTGCTAGGAAATGTGATGATTTGTTGAATCAAGCTCAGTCTATTGTACATGCTCTGCATAAGCAAGACGATGTCGTAAAAAAGGAGTATCGCGTCCGGTTGAATGCTTCGATTGATGCTTCCAGGTACTTGTTGAGACAAGGGTTACCTTTTCGTGGTCATGATGAATCAAAAGAGTCTGCTAATAGAGGTAATTTTTTAGAGCTCATTAGATACACTGGAGAACAAAATGATGGTGCACATAAGGTTATTTTGGAGAATGCTCCAAAAAATAACCAGATGATTTCTCCAGTGATTCAAAAGGATATTGCAAACTCTTTTGCAGAAGAAGTTGTGAAATCTATCATAGAAGAAATTGATCATGATGTGTTTGCTTTGTTGGTTGATGAGTCTGTATATCTCTGACAAGGAACAAATGGCTGTTGTTTTTCGGTTTGTTGATAAGAGTGGAGCAATTAAAGAAAGATTTGTTGGAGTTCTTCATGTGAAAGAAACATCTTCTTTATCTCTGAAGTCTGCAATTGATGGTTTATTTGCAAAATATGGGTTAAGCTTGACAAAGGTTAGAGGACAAGGTTATGACGGAGCAAGTAATATGAAGGGTGAGTTCAATGGGCTTAGATCATTGGTTGCTAGGGAAAACAGTTCTGCATATTACGTCCATTGTTTTGCTCATCAACTTCAGCTGGTGGTCGTTGCAGTTGCTAAAAAACACTTTAGTGTTGGTGATTTTTTTGACATGGTTTCTACTATGTTGAATGTGGTTGGAGCTTCTTGTAAGAGGAAGGATATGATTCGAGAAAGTTATCGGAATAAAGTGCAGGAGGGAATTAGTAGTGGTGACATTAGCACTAGAACAGGATTGAATCAAGAGCTTTCTCTTCAAAGGCCTGGAAGTACTCGTTGGAATTCTCATCACAAAACGTTATTGCGTATGGTTGAGTTGTTTCCTTCTATCATTGAAGTTCTTGAGTATATTCAAGATGAAGGAGTTGATGACTCAAAAAGACGTCAAGCATATGGTCTTCTCAAGTACTTTCATACATTTGATTGTGTGTTCTATATGCAACTAATGTTACTCATCTTGGGGATGACCGAGAATTTATCGATGGCTTTGCAAAGGAAGGATCAAGATATTTTGAATGCCATGTCACTGGTTGAATCAACTAAGCGAGAATTACAAAAACTACGAGATGGTGGATGGGATTCATTTCTGATTAATGTTTCTGATTTTTGTGAGAAACATAATGTTGAAGTGCTCAAGATGGATGAAGATTTTGTTGATTCAAGGAAGCCAAGAAAAAAAACCAACATAACCACTATGCATCATTACAAGGTTAATTGTTTCTATACTGTTTTGGATATGCAACTTCAGGAGTTTAGTGATCGTTTTACCGAGGTAAACACTGAATTACTTATTTGTATGGCTTCTTTAAGTCCTCTTGACTCGTTTCATGAGTTTGACAAGACAAAGTTGATGAGATTGGCTGGATTTTACCCAGAGGACTTTAGTTTTGGGGATCGTTTATGTCTTGAACAACAACTCGGAATCTACATCGACAATATACGCGCCGATATAAGATTCAAGAATTTGAAGAATCTTGGAGATCTTTCTCGTCTTATGGTGGAAACAAGAAAGCATCTTGCGCATCCTTTGGTTTATAGACTGCTGAAGTTAGTTTTAACTTTGCCTGTGGCTACTGCAAGTGTGGAAAGGTGTTTCTCTGCAATGAAACTAGTGAAGACATCATCACGCAACAGAATTGGAGATCAGTTTTTAAGCGATTGTTTAGTATGTTATATTGAGAAAGATTTATTTAGATTGGTCACTAATGAAAAGGTGATTAAAAGATTTCAGACTATGAGTGAGCGTAGGATACTTTTATAAGATATTTTGTTCAAACGTTATTATGTGTTTTGTAAAACATGGTTGTTGCCACTGATAAAATTCTTTCTTAGATCCGCCACTGCTTCAAATATAGGAGTTGGCTGACTCAAAGACAGAGGAACTTCTTTCTTCAAATACAAATCCATAATGATAAACTGACTGTTTATGATGATGGTTGATGACCTTATGATGCCTCCAACGAAAAGCGTAAGAATGCTCTTCATTTCAACTTTATGGCGATTTTAACAATTGGTTAACCCCTGAATATCCTTAGCTATTGTGCTTGGTTTTAAATGTTTTTTTTGGAGATGATTGAGAAACAGCGAAATAAACAGATCTCTGGTTCGCACTTGTTGACGTAAACAGAGCAAATGAGTGAAATGAACATATTTGACCAGCGATTACACCAAGGAGACAATACCATCGGGGACATTAATTATCATGACAAAGGTTTTCTCAAAATCATATGCATATAGCATAACAGGTCTTTTAAAAGACAAAAACAAAAAAAAAAAGCATCGCAAAGTTACAAAACATCAGAAAACATATTCCGTTCGGGCCGGGTATTAAATTAGAGAACGTAGTCGTAGAGAGCGGCCAAATATATAATTACTGACTCAAATGGTGGATTTGGCAATTTGCGCTTGATCATCAAGAGTTTCTTCTTCTTTTCCAAAGTTTTGCGCTTGTAGTTGTGGAGGAGTCGTATCTTTGAACTCGATCGGAGCTTGCTTAGCTATTCTGATCAGTCAGGTGAAAAAACATTCAACATAGAGAAATATATGAGCAACAACGATCCATATAGCTAGCTACGTATTGCTAATTAATTAATTGATCATATACACTCTCTGTATCGTTTGAAATTGCAATATATCACTTAAATTAAAAAAAAAAAAATTCTGACTAAAAAGGAGTGAACACTAGAGAGATATAATAAATGGACACCTACTGAAGAGGGTCGGCGGTAGCTATAGTAACCTCAGAGTGATCCGATTCCTTCTGAGACGCACATATTCTTCTTCTTGCATAATTATAACGTTGAGTTTTTTTATAGCTACGTAGCATCGGGCAACGTTTTTTGAAACACCCTCCTCGACCACGCGGGCGTTGCTTCCCCATGATTCTTGTCTTGTACGTCTTGTGCCTCCTAAACCCTAAGGCTACAATGCTATATATATGTTTAAGTAATTTGGGCCGGCCTAACATATTTTTATTCCAAGGTTTCCAATTTTCAACTCCCGATCCAGGCCCATAACCTAAACTTCGGTTTGGTTTGTCAATATTTTCTTAGCCGTACGGAATCGAATCTCGAGGTTAAGAAGATAGATTTGAGTTTGATGATACTCTGAATCGTACGTAGTTCAGAGCAAAAGGGCTCGAAAAAAATTGAAACTTTTTCGTAATTTCGATCGGTATTTTTTTTTTTAATTTGGGTGATGCAGTCCCTACTTCGAAACAAAAAAGATACTATCTCTATCTCTCCTTCTCACTTCAATTTATGTCTCCCTCTTATTGCGTAGTATGTATGCTCTTTGCTTTTCAGAGATTACTTGAGTTGCTGCTTCAAAGTTTGATCTCTGTCTCTCTACTCTCTACTTTATTTTCCTGATCTCTTTTATGGGTTTTAAATTTTTAATTGAATTTTACTTATCTGTGTGTTTCTCTCTCCATGAGCTGCAATGGTTAGTTAGTTAGTTTCTGTTACTCTTGTCTTATCTCCAATCAAGTGGTGAATAAAAAGTTTGGTCCCCCTAAAGTTTTTTTTTCTTTTTTCTTTTGGAGTGGACCTTAGTGATAGAGACGACTTTTGACTTGGACGAAATCATTCATTCACGAATATGACTAACAAAAGTCCAAGTCTTCTTTTTGGCTAGATGTGATCTCCTAACCATCACAGTTCTTAATTGTGAATTAAGCTTCCTTGGTTGCATTTTGAATCTGTCTTTGTGTAAGTGCAGGATGGGGGGTTGTGTGTCTTTCCAACTATCTTGCGATCAAGTATTGAACCGTGCCGGTAGCTGCTTTTGTGGCAGAGGTAATTATATTCGTAACCTTGAGAAGAATTTGGTGGCCCTTGAGAAATCCATGGAAGTACTTAAGGCAAGGCGAGAAGATGTGTTAAGAAGGGTGCTGAGGGAAGAGGGCAAAGGTCTTCAAAGGCTTAACGAAGTCCAGGTATGGCTTACGAGTGTTCAGACCATCGAGAACCATTTTGATGATTTAAGTAGTTGTAAAACCGTTGAACTTCAAAGGTTGTGTCTTTTCGGTGTTTGTTCAAACAACTTAACATCTAGCTTTCGTTACGGGAGAAGGGTATTTCTGATGTTGAAAGAGATTGAGAGTATCAAATCTGATGGAGTCTTTGAAGTTGTGGCTGATTCAGTAGTGGCAGATGTGGTGGAGGAAAGACCTCTGCAACCAATAATTTTTGGTCGAGAAACAATGCTCGAAAGGGCATGGAACCGTCTCATGGATGATGAGACTGGTATCATGGGTCTCTACGGGATGGGAGGAGTAGGAAAAACAACTCTTCTCGCACAGATCAACAATAAGTTTTGTGGCGTAAGTGTTGGGGTTGATATTGTCATTTGGATTGTGGTGTCCAGCGATCTTCGAGTTGAGAAGATTCAAGATGAGATTGCTGAGAAGTTAGGCCTTGGTGGAGGGGGTTGGAACCAAAAAGAGAAAAGACAGAAGGTCACTGATATACACACTCTTATGAAGAATAAGAAATTTGTGTTGTTATTGGATGACATTTGGAGAAAAGTGGATTTAACAGAAATTGGAGTCCCATTTCCTACAAGAGAAAATGGATGCAAAGTAGTATTCACCACTCGTTCTAGGGAAGTATGCGGTCACATGGGGGTTGATGATCCAATGGAAGTTGAGTGTCTAGCAAAGGATGACTCGTGGGATTTGTTCAAGAAAAAGGTTGGACAACTCACGCTTAAAAGCCATCCAGACATACCTGAGCAAGCAAGAAAAGTTGCCGAAAAATGTTGTGGCCTACCACTGGCGCTCAATGGCATTGGCGAGACCATGTCATGCAAGAGGACTATACAAGAATGGCACCATGCGGTTCAGGTTCTGAATTCGTATGCTGCAGATTTTTCTGGCATGGATGACCAAATCCTTCCTATTCTAAAGTATAGCTACGACAGTTTGAAGGGTGACCAGATTAAGTATTGCAGGTGAATTCTTTATGTGTATGCCAAAGCTAGTTGTTTTGGATCTGTCTAAGAACTTGCGTCTTGATGGATTGCCGGATGAGATATCAGAGTTGGTCTCCTTGAAGTATCTTGATTTATCAAGAACATTGATCGTGCGACTACCTGCTTGTCTCCAAAAATTAAAGAAACTAATGCATCTGTATCTAGAGGGTACAACAAGTCTTCGGAGCATCGATGGGATATCAAATTTGTCGCGCTTAAGAACATTAACGTTACGTTATTGCAATAAACTCGTGTTTGACGGAAGGTTGAAGGAGTTGCTTCTCTTGAAACGCTTAGAAGTTCTAACCATTGAGATCAAGTCAAGATATGTTTTAAAGACACTGTTTTCCTCTGGCATGTTGTGGAGATGTATTCAAAAGGTAGTTATCAAAGACATTTGGGACGAATCTATTGAATTATTGACTTTTCCGACTAATCTCCGTAGCCCCAGTGGTCCATACTTCCCAAACCTCTCATATGTGTCTATAGAAAGGTGTTTTGGTCTAAAGATTTGACTTGGTTGTTGTTCGCTCCAAACCTTTTACATTTAGAAGTGAAGAGTTTAGGGAGACTAGAAGAAGTAGTGAGCAAAGAGAAAACTGATAAGCAGCAGCAGCTACAGGGTATTGTTCCATTTCGAAAACTAGAAACTCTAGTGATGCTTGACTTACCAGTGGTGGAGAGCATCTACTGGACTCCCTTGCTGTTTCCATGTCTGAGGGAAATGTACATAGAACTATGTCCCAAACTGGGGAAGCTTCCGCTTGATTCTAAAAGCGTAGCTGAAGTTAAAGGGTTTGTCATAAAATGTGAAGCTACAGATTGGATTGAAGGGATTGAGTGGGAGGATGAAGCCACAAGACTCCGTTTCTTGCCGACACGCAAAATGGTATACCTCCCTTCCTCCTTTGCTTTCACACAAGACTCCGTTTCTTGCCGACACGCAAAAAGAGAGATGTATTGTTTAGGCCGGGCGTTGGATTAGATGAACTACCAAAAGTCAAGAACTAGAGAGCTATGCAATAGGATGTCATTGAACTTATAACTCTGTTCCTTCAGAAAAACTACAAGTTGGTATGACATTTGAAACTGGTAAGGGCGAGGAGACTTGAGAGCATTTTCAGGGATATCATATTTGTCAAGTTTGAGAACATTGAGATTTGAGACTAGGGGATTCAAAAACAACACTTGTATATGAGCCAAATAATGAAAGAGCTACAGCTCTTAGAACAGAGATACAACTCATGATTTCTTTTTCTACCTCTGTTTTGGTTCGGTATTAATCTTTGAATTTTTATGTTCCCTAAAAACAAAGACACAAATTAGATTGTTGGTTTTGGTTTTGGTTTGGTTAACGTAAGCAGATGATTATTTTAAAATGTTCCGAAGGATATAGTTAAAACTCAAAAAAAAAATTGGTCCTCTCTTGTCTTTTCTTTTTTTTTAGTGTCTGAAGTATCTGAAACAAATTTAAATTTCTACCACAGTAACAACATGGGAAACCAAATTGAATTTACAGTATGCCATAAATCTGAGTTGACTCAGGTAACATTTGCAACACATACATGCAAGAAAATCAAATTCAGAAGAACAGGCTAACAGCCTTTATCTACGAGTATAATTAGTCAAATTATACAAATATCACCGAACAAATATTAGTGTCGATTAGTTGGCAAAAAAAAAGAAAAACAAAAAAAAAAACAATTAGTGGTGAATTTAAACTCTAGTCCATTTAATTATACAAATATTCTTAAACAAAACTCAAATATTATCATGCAAAGCATTATTTTACAAAGATACAAGAAAATCAAAACATTATTCGACCAATTTCATTTGCGTGACCGCAAACTTTAGCTAAACCAATCCCGGTATGGCTTTGATTGAGCCGGTTTTATCGCAAGTTTTGGGGTGTTTTGTCTCGAAGCTCGTGTCCCATGGCTCTCTCTATAGGGTTTTCAAATTGAATACACAGTGAGTTTGAAGAGGATGAAGTTAATGATGATCTGGAGATGGAGTTCTAAAAAAGCTTCGAAATTTGTTCAGCCTCGCTTCCTGGAGACAGGTACGCTGAGAAATGCTTCACTTCACCATTGCCCGAATGAGGTATATTCTTGCTGCGGACGAGACTATTCTGGTTTCAGCGATAGGAATCTGTCTTACAGAGAGAGATTGAGAAGTGGGCTTGCTGATATCAAGGCAGAGGATGCTGTTGATCTCTTTCAAGACATGATTAGGTCTCGTCCTCTTCCCACTGTCACTGATTTCAATAGATTGTCTAGTGCCGTTGCCAGAACAAAGCAGTATGATCTCGTTCTAGCTCTCTCCAAGCAGATGGAGCTGATTGGGATTGCGTATGACTTGTACTCTCTCAATATTGTCATCAATTGTTTCTGTCGGCGTGGTAAAGTTTGTTACGCTTATTCTGTTTTGGGGAAGATCCTGAAACTTGGGTATGAGCCTAGCACTATCACGTTTAACCCGATGAAGCTACATATGGACCGGTTTTAAATGTAATGTGCAAGTCCGGCAAAACTGCCTTGGCCATGGAGTTGCTCAGAAAGATGGAAGAAAGAAAGATCAAGCTCGATGTAGTCCATTACAGTATCATCATCGATGGTCTTTGCAAAGACGAAAACCTCGACGATGCACTCAACCTTTTCAACGAAATGGAAGTGAAAGGTTTTAAAGCAAATGTTATTACCTACACCACTCTCATTAGAGGCTTTTGTAATGATGGCAGATGGGATGATGGTGCGCAGTTGCTCAGGGATATGATCACAAGGAGAATCACCCCCAACGTTGTCACATTCAGTGTTTTGATTGATAGTTTTGTGAAAGAGGGAAAGCTTCTAGAGGCCGAAGAACTGCACGAGGAGATGATTCGACGAGGTATATCTCCTACTACTGTTACATATAGTTCTTTGATAGATGGGTTTTGCAAGGAGAACCGCCTAGACAAGGCAAACCAGATGCTGGACCTGATGGTTAGCAAAGGTTGTGATCCTAATATCGTGACTTATAGTAGTCTCATAAATGGATATTGTAAGGCTGAGCGGGTCGATGATGGTTTTGAATTGTTCCGCAAAATGTCCCTGAGAGAATGTCTCCCAGGCAGAATATTAGTTGCTTCAAGACAAGAAGTTGTGGAATAAATTCTTGAAGGCTAGTCTGCAGATCATATTTTTAGAGATGATCTCGATTGGTCATGTAAAAATGTATATGTTATTAACAAAGATCATAAGGAAGGTTGTGTGATTGAAGAGATAAAAAGAGAGAGCTGCAGCAATGTGGGAGAAGAAAGAGAAGAGGAGATATGAACTGCATCATCAACCCAGATAAGAGAAGAAAGAAGAAAACAGTTTCGTGATGTTTGTTTGAAGACAACGTTTGATGGATGTCTAGTAATCTGATCAAGCTGAAATTTTGTGAGGAGCTTTGTGATAGTACGGACTTGAGATTCAACGGTTGGATTGAAGTTTTGACGGTTGAATTGCATTTTATTCAAGGATCTTCAGTCTGTTCCGGAATCAGTCTATTAGAAGTTTCAGATTTGACCAGTTTCTGTGGAGACATCAAATGAGCGATCAAATGAACTCAGAATGAAAGAAAATTTTGCAGAGACATTCTAGAAGTGTGGAGCTAGTTTCTGATATTGTATGTGGAGTTTGTAAACATAGTCAAAGAATGGCGGTTCAAAGAAGTTAATTCAAAGACTTCTATAATTGTGTTTTTCTTTGCAAAGTTTTGTATGGTGAATGTGAAAGAAGTTTCAGGGATCTTCAGTCTTTGAAGATTAAGACTTTTAGTTTTAAAAGGTGGGTATGAATACCAAATGGAATGAAGCTTATGGACTGTCAAGAAGAAGGTTATGTTTCTAAGTGTCAAATCAGAGAATGTGTGAAGCCTTCATTTGGTGGTGTGAATATTGGCACAAGCTGCAGTTGGAGACAAAGAGTGGATTAATTCCTGATGATGCTTCTGAAAAACACAACTGAAAATGATGCTTCTGAAAAACACAAATTTCAGTTGTGTTTTTTGGTAAAGGATCTGACTCACTTTTCGGGTAAAGTAAAAGGATTCCATGAAGCATATTTTCTGCAGGTTTTGGGGGAGATGCTGATTAATTTGAAGTACAAAGGCAATACAATTTTGTGGTGGTTGCTATTAAGATGATTTGGTTGCTCTTGTCAGAGGTGAGGAATAGTGTTATTCTCTAAATTGAATGTTTGAAGATTTTGAAGATACAATTATAAGCTTGTGGAAATCACCATGAAGTTGTTAAAGTCAGAGAATTCATAGACAAAGGTCAAGCTTAAAACTCAGAAACTCTCAAGATGTCAAAACCAAATATCATTTGTTTGGAGTTTTGAACACATTGATGCACTCAAGCAAGGGGGAGATAAACAGAGTTGTTGGTTTGGATATAAGATGTAACGATCAGCTCACAAATATCATTAAAACAGAGGATAGTTGCAGAGCTAAGGTAGTCCAGATGGGAGTGAATATGATATGTTGTTTGTTTTTATCTTAGTTTGCACTCAAGTTGGGACAGAAGAGAATGTAAAGTCTGATGTGAACTAAGAGCAAAGATTATGGGGGAGTTCTACTAGTGATTAAAGGATGTGCTTGAGTATCAAACTAAGTTAAAAAGGGGGAGAATGAAGATGTTTGATCATACAAGACTATTACATGATGTAACACGAAGCATTGAGTGTGTGCTTGGATTCTAAAATGCAGTCATCAGAAAACTGAACAAGAGATTTGGGGTCTGATTTGTAATTACCGCACTACCATCCTTGGTGGGATAGTCATGTCCGTAGACATTGAGTTCAGCTAGACGTCCAACAGCCACTTGTTGAATGTAAGGCATGAGGTTATTGGGGATGCCCTTTGGATCCTCACCAATTCTGCCACTCTCATGTGCTCCCACAGGATTGAAGTACCTCAGCAGAACAATTCTCCATACTGGTTCGGCCGCGTGAATATCTCTAGCTATTTCTTCAAGAAAGAGCTGCACAAAAGAAAGGTTGTGAAATGGAATGGAAAACAATGTCTTATGTAAATCCGTTTAAATTCTAATAATAGTGAGCTTTTGTTTCAGTCTCGTGTCCAGGGAAAAATTGATTCTAACGGTGTTGTATCTGCACTTCTTGGAAAGGAATTATATGTGGGACTCGAGTGTCTTCTTTCTGCAAATTTGGATCATAAGAACAAGAAGGATTACAAGCTTGGTTTGAGCTTAGCATATGGCTCACCAGTCACCACTCTCTTCGTGAAATAGTTACTAACTCTTTCTAAGGAATATTTATTTGTCAACTCTTTGCTTTAGTTGTATATATTTATATTTTTTAACTAGACTAATATAAGTAGATCATGCGTACGAGTGATTATGTTATATTATAGAAATTTGATTACTTATTTAGCACTCACAATTATAGAAGAAGCTGTGCATTTAGCGAATAATGTTGGAGTCCATTTCAGATTTCAGTATTCACCACAATTATTTTCTAAAATTCAATGAAGTGATCAAAACGCAGACACAGTCTAGATAACTGATTAATATAATTATATAAGATACGTTAATTAGAATAATAACACTATTAAACGGTCATTAAACAAACAAATGTTGATTTAATCATGAAATAGTAGTACCGGTACAAGACAACCGGTACCGAAACAAACAAATTGTTTATTTCGTCAACAACTAAATAATGGAATGGAAGCAGAGGAGGATAAAGATAACCGGTTTGATATGAACCGTCTCTTTAAGCCGGTTATAGAAGCATATCGACGAACACAGTCATCTGATTTTGAGAGATTTTAGGTTTACCAATTCCATTGCGTCCTCCATGAAATTAGAAGCTGATACATACACTCATTTTTATTTTTATTAAGAGCTTTCAAATTCTATAGTTTTGGGTCATGAAGGGATTGGTTCAGACACGTCGTCTTCTTCTTCTAGAGAGAGCAGGTACTCCAAGAACTCATGTTTTCTCGTCTTGTTGCGGACGAGACTATTCTGGTTTCAGCGATAGGAATCTGTCTTACAGAGAGAGATTGAGAAGTGGGCTTGCTGATATCAAGGCAGAGGATGCTGTTGATCTCTTTCAACCCATGATTAGGTCTCGTCCTCTTCCCACTGTCATTGATTTCAATAGATTGTTTAGTGCCGTTGCCAGAACAAAGCAGTATGATCTCGTTCTAGCTCTCTCCAAGCAGATGGAGCTGATTGGGATTGCGTATGACTTGTACTCTCTCAATATTGTCATCAATTGTTTCTGTCGGCGTGGTAGAGTTTGTTTCGCTTATTCTGTTTTGGGGAAGATCCTGAAACTTGGGTATGAGCCTAGCACTATCACGTTTAACACTCTACTTAATGGGTTATGTCTCGAGGGCCGAGTCTCCCAAGCCGTGGGATTAGTTGATCGAATGGTGGAAATGAGACAGACACCCGATCTCATTACCATTAACACTCTGGTTAATGGACTTTGTCTCAAAGGTAAAGTGTCTGAAACTGTGGTTTTGATAGATCGAATGATTGAAAATGGCTGTCAACCCAATGAAGTTACCTTTGGACCGGTTTTAAATGTAATGTGCAAGTCCGGGAAAACTGCCTTGGCAATGGAGTTGCTCAGAAAGATGGAAGAAAGAAAGATCAAGCTTAATGTAGTCCATTACAGTATCATCATCGATGGTCTTTGTAAAGACGAAAACCTCGACGATGCACTCAACCTTTTCAACGAAATGGAAGTGAAAGGTTTTAAAGCAGATGTTATTACCTACACCACTCTCATTAGAGGCTTTTGTAATGATGGTAGATGGGATGATGGTGCGCAGTTGCTCAGGGATATGATCACAAGGAGAATCGCCCCCAACGTTGTCACATTCAACTCTTTGATTGATAGTTTTGTGAAAGAGGGAAAACTTCTAGAGGCCGAAGAACTGTACAAGGAGATGATTCGACGAGGTATATCTCCTACTACTATTACATATACTTCTTTGATAGATGGGTTTTGCAAGGAGAACCGCCTAGACGAGGCAAACCAGATGCTGGATCTGATGATTAGCAAAGAGTGTGATCCTGATATTGTGACTTACGGTATTCTCATAAATGGATATTGTAAGGCTGAGCGGGTCGATGATGGTTTTGAATTGTTCCGCAAAATGTCCCTGAGAGGAGTGGTTGCTAATACAGTTACTTATAGCACTCTAATCCAAGGGTTTTGTCAATCGGGAAAAGTTGAGGTTGCTAAAGAACTCTTCCAAGCGATGGTTTCTCGTCGTGTTCCTCCTAATATCGTGACTTATTCTATTTTGCTGGATGGGTTGTGTGACAATGGGGAACTAGAAAAAGCAATGGAAATTTTTGAAAAAATGCAGAAGAGTAAGATGGAACTTGATATTGGTATCTATAACATCATCATTCACGGGATGTGCAATGATAGTAAGGTAGATGATGCTTGGGATTTATTCAGTAGTCTACCTCTTAGAGGAGTGAAGGCCGATGTTAAGACATACAACATACTATCTGAACTCATTGAAGACATGAAAAGGGGAGGGTTCGCTGCTGATGCGTCCACTATAAAGATGGTTATGGATATGTTATCGGATGGTAGATTGAACAAAAGCTTTTTGGATAGGCTATCGTGAATGCCTACGAGAAAGCCCTGGTTTGTTCTGTTTCATCTAAACCCATAACAGAGTAGTAGTAATTAGCTATGAACAATTTAGTTTCTGTTCTAATGTAACTGATTGATGTTTATAATGAATAGTTCTAAAGAAGTTCAAGAACGGGGAAATTAAGGTACTAGTGACAAATGAGCTCTCTGCTAGGGGTCTTGATGTTGCTGAATGTGACCTGGTGGTGAATCTAGAGCTTCCAACGGATGCGGTTCACTATGCTCATAGAGCTGGGAGAACAGGGAGGCTGGGAAGGAAAGGGACGGTGGTAACAGTGTGTGAGCAATCACAAGTGTTTATAGTGAAGAAGATGGAGAAGCAGCTTGGTTTGCCTTTCTTGTATTGTGAGTTTGTTGATGGAGAGCTTGTTGTCACTGAGGAAGACAAAGCTATTATAAGGTAAAAGATGTAATTCTGCTTTTGTATTATGTAGTTTTCAGATACTTTTATAACTAGTTAAAGTTCAGAATTTTGTCTCTCTCTCTCTCTCTTTTTATTTTTAATATCCTATATATATTTGTATCAGTAAGAACATAACGAGTGTTGAAATTTACATTGTGACATAAAAATCTGTTAGGATCCAAGAAAACGTTTGCAACTGTGAGTATGTATCAGCAAATACAGACAGACTTACGTATCAATTGGATTCGGCGAAACAGTTTGATTGAACAATTCTCAGTCCTGCGTTCATTAGTTTCCATTTGATGTCCAAAAAAAATAGTTTCCATATGTTGAAGACTTACTTCTTCAAGTAAACAAATCTTTACACGAATACGATCTCAAACAATACTGTAATATTTCTTTTTTTTTTTTTCTGTCGACGATATATAATTTGACAAATTATATTTGCGTGACAGTAAGTAAAATCTCTTCTAAACCAATTCCGGTATAGCTTTGATTGAACCGGGTTTAATCCTTTGTCAACAGATCGTGCGCATTGTCTGTTTGTAGGGTTAGCAAATTACACACACAGTGAAAAAGGAACGATTCAGCTTTGGATGATGAAGTTGATGATGATACAGAGATGGAGCTCTACAAAAGCTTCGAAATTTGTTCAGCCTCGCTTCCTGGAGACAGGTACTCTGAGAAATGCTTCACTTCACCATTGCCCGAATGAGCTAGTTTCTTGCTGCCAACGAGACTATTCTGGTTTCAGCGATAGGAATCTGTCTTACAGAGAGAGATTGAGAAGTGGGCTTGCTGATATCAAGGCAGAGGATGCTGTTGATCTCTTTCAACCCATGATTAGGTCTCGTCCTCTTCCCACTGTCATTGATTTGAATAGATTGTTTAGTGCCGTTGCCAGAACAAAGCAGTATGATCTCGTTCTAGCTCTCTCCAAGCAGATGGAGCTGATTGGGATTGCGTATGACTTGTACTCTCTCAATATTGTCATCAATTGTTTCTGTCGGCGTGGTAGAGTTTGTTTCGCTTATTCTGTTTTGGGGAAGATCCTGAAACTTGGGTATGAGCCTAGCACTATCACGTTTAACCCGATGAAGCTACATATGGACCGGTTTTAAATGTAATGTGCAAGTCCGGCAAAACTGCCTTGGCCATGGAGTTGCTCAGAAAGATGGAAGAAAGAAAGATCAAGCTTAATGTAGTCCATTACAGTATCATCATCGATGGTCTTTGTAAAGACGAAAACCTCGACGATGCACTCAACCTTTTCAACGAAATGGAAGTGAAAGGTTTTAAAGTAGATGTTATTACCTACAACACTCTCATTAGAGGCTTTTGTAATGATGGTAGATGGGATGATGGTGCGCAGTTGCTCAGGGATATGATCACAAGGAATAAATGGATATTGTAAGGCTAAGCGGGTCGATGATGGTTTTGAACTTCTCCGCACAATGTCTATGAGAGGGGTGGTTGCTAATACAGTTACGTATAGCACTCTAATCCAAGGGTTTTGTCAATCGGGAAAACTTGAGGTTGCTAAAGAACTCTTCCAAACGATGGTTTCTCGTCGTGTTCCTCCTAATATTGTGACTTACAAAATTTTGCTGGATGGATTGTGTGACAATGGGGAAATAGAAAAAGCATTGGAAATTTTTGAAAAAATGCAGAAGAGTGAGATGAAGCTTGATATTAGTATGTATAGTATCATTATTCACGGGATGTGCAATGCTAGTAAAGTGGATGATGCTTGGGATTTATTCTGTAGACTCCCTCTCAAAGGAATGCAGCTTGATAATAGGGCATACACCATAATGATTTCAGGATTATGTAAGAAAGGGTCACTCTCTGAAGCAAATAAATTGTTTACAAAAATGGTAGAGGATGGGCCTGCTCCAAACGACTGCACATACAACACTCTAATCCGAGCTCATCTCCTAGTTAGTGATGTAATCAAATCAGCTCAACTAATCGAAGAAATGAAGAGGTGCGGGTTCGCTGCTGATGCTTCGACTATAAAGATAGTTATGGATATGCTATCGGATGGTAGATTGGACAAAAGTTTTTTGGATATGCTTTCTTGAATCAACGAGAGATATAAGCTAACCATTCTCGTTTAATGATTGATGTATTTGGTCTTATCAATTGAATATTTGTTACAAACTTCAATCATTTTCAGTCTACTCCAGTCCAGTCACAGTGCTTCCCATGAGAACACCAGCGTAGGCTTCATGGTCACGACATGACAAATCAAAAAGAGGCTCCTCTATGTTCCGAACAATGAGAAGTTGAGAAAACAGCATTTGCGCAATGTAGAGGCAAGTCAAAGCGACCCACACCTGTGGTAGAATATGAATCAAAGTAACCATAATGGAGGTTATTTTAACGTGTTAGACTGAAAGCTTTGACCTGCAAGCCAATAAGTCCAAGGAAGAAAGAAACTATCATCTGGAGGTAACAAATCCAACAACAACTTACTTAATAAGCCTCTTCACCAGATGTAAGGAAGGTGATGTTTTCAATTTTCACTGACTACCTGAAAATATTCGCTAGAAGTCTATCCATAAAAATTTAGCCTCCCCTGTAATCCAACAACATAATGCATCACCTAAACATAATCAAGGGGAAGAACCAGTTAGTAACCTGACATTTTCTCTTTTAGAACCTCAAGTAAAAAGATAATGCCAACATCACTAGGGAGATCAATATACATTACTAGTATCCTGAAACATCCAATAACAAAGTCAATGGAAACAAACAGATTGTTAAAAGATACCCAAGGAAAAGAGGAAAAAACAACCAGAGTAAACCACAGTTACAACCTTCTACATCAGAGACCTCAGACTTAGCAGATCTAAAAGACATAATAACATTCAATACAAAACTACTTACAGAGGAAAAAAAAGTATATGATTAAACTCGTTTGGAAGGAAACTTAAGACCACCTTTCATATGAATATGTGTAGACAGACATCAGCAGAGAAACAGAGAGGAGTGATTGATGCAGAAAATCTGGAAACAACCAATAAAAGACACACAGAGGACAGATCACACCTAACCAAAAATAGCCAAAATTAAATAAATTAACCGATAGATCTTCTTAGTATACTCCTCCACAATCACTGATGGATAATATAACATGAATTCGAGTGACAAAGATCAATCAACGCTAGCACCGATCAATCGAAGGATCCTCCTCCACAGATCTAAACCGACAAGTAAGTAACATGTAATTAAAAAAAACCACCGAACCAGAGTTAAAATTTAGAAGCAAATAGAGATGCGTTGAAAGCCTAAAGACGTAGCCTGGAGAATAATATGCAATGATCCGATCATATCATACTTATTCCAAAACACCTGCACGGCGAAGAAGAAAGGAACTATCAGAGAATGAAAGAAGTGTTAAGAGGAAGAACAAAACCGTTGAATACGTTAGAACAGAGAAGAAGCGAAGCGTTTCTTTGTCTCTCCTTGAGACACCACTCTCACCGATAAAAGCATCAACTATAACCTGAAATAACAGAGCGACAAGTAAACCACATAAATAAATTCATAACATTGGAGAAGAATAATATATATAATGATCCGATCATAATTGCTTCCAGAACACCTACAAGATGAAGAAGAAAGGAACGTAAGGAACAAACTAAAGGGAGTAAAAGAATTGTTAAGAGAAGAAAAAACCTCTGAAGAAGCATTTCCATCAAAGCCATCACTCTCATCGATAAAAACATCATCCAAACCTGAAATAACATAACGAAAAGTAAATCACATGAACATATTCATAAATAAAATTAGAAACCGATGATATATAGACACCAAACCTTAGATAAATAACATGAATTAGAGTGACAACGATCAGTCAAAGCCATCACCGACCAATTGTAGGATCCTCCTCCACAAATCTAAACCACCAAAACAGAAAACGAGAGTAAGTAACATATAATTAAAAGTTGAAAATTCAGAAGCAAATAGAGATGAGTTTGAAGTAACGATTAAGGAACCCCTGCGAAAGCCTGAAATGTTGCCTCAAGGAGATTATGCAATGTTTGAATCTGATCATAATTCGCTTCCAAAACACCTGCAAGACGAAGAAGAAAGGAACGTAAGGAACAACAAAAAAGAGAATAAAAAAAAGTGTTAAGACAAGGAGAAAAACCCCTGAAGATGTCGAACAGAGAAGAGGCGTGTCCATCAAAGTCATGACTCGCAAGCATCCTTCAAAACCTGAAATAACAGAACGTATCCATAAGAAAATAGCAACCGATGCAGTTTAGAAACCAAACCAGAGAAGAATAAAAACGATCAGTCAAAGCCATCACCGATCAATCATAGGATCATTCACAAACGGTCCTAAACCAACAAAACAAAAACCACAAGTAAATAACATAAAAAAGGAAACAAATACACAGGAAAACAAATCATACCTAGAAGATGTAACACAACATATCAGAATCCTAAGATTTTAACAGAGCAAGAACTACAACAACTAGAGATGCAATTGAAAGAGATCAACAAACCCTAGAGAAGATTTCACAAGTAGGAACGAACTAGTAGCGTAGCGATGATCATTAGACCCGTCGGGGTTTAGAAGATTATCACACCACACCACCTAAGAAGGGGAGAACAAATAGATGAACAAGTCATGTGAAAGAGTCGAAGCACTTATACAGTATTTATAGATAAGGTTTATGACGGTCAGGATTTGATGTTAGCTATTTCCTTTTTTCTTTTTGAACCGTTAGATTCTTCTTTCTTATATTTTCTGTTTTTTTTTCTGTTTTCCTTTTCCTATTGGTCTTTGCTATTTCCTTTTCCTATATATATATATATATATATATATATATTTTTTTTTTTTTTTTTCTTCTAATTGGTCAAGCTAATTCTATTAATTTTTAAAACTACCATATTTTTCTTTTGGTAAAAGTCTATAACATTAAAATCAATTAATTCTAATTTCTTTTACTTCTGTTTTGTCAACTGTATATTATATGACTCTTATGCGTTTGTTATGTATATTCATAATTTTAAAAAGGCATACGCTAGGCAAGACAATATTATCATTACTTTATTATGATTTCATATTACATTGTATTTAATCTTTTCTTATGAAATATTCAAGAATTACTAACATAATGCTTGACAAATTTCCAATGACATTACACATCGTGATAATTGATTGCGGTATTGGCTTGATTGTTAACAAATCATCACTACACTCATACATTCTTGTTGTCACACCACCAATTCTTTGGTTTAAAGCATCAAGTCTTTGGCTGCCAAATATTCAAGGGAAAGCTGATTATCGTATAGAGCACTGTCATAATTTTCAATACAACTTAGATACATATTATGAGAACGAAAATCAGTTGTGTTGTCTGCAAACAATTTCAATTGCTTTAGCGTATCTGATATATTTTGAGTCTGATAATTGATCAAAAATTTGGTGAGACCAAAAAGATCTAATGATGCAATTTCAGAGGTTGGTTTTAGAACCTCAAAACAGAGTGAAGAAAGCTCTTTTCTTTTGGTGCAAATGGAGTTGATCTCTCCTTTTGTAATCATAAGACTAAATATTGCATATGATGAGACAATAAGAAATAATACCACAATAAGAACCATTATTTTTTTTTTGTTGACGGAAGTAACCATTTTTCTATTTCCAATGTTGGAGAAATTAGACGAGATTTTTATAGACTAAAAGATATTTTCAAATTTAAATGCTAATAGACTATTTACCATAGTAAAATGAGTTTTCAATGTTATAGACTTTGACCAAAAGAAAAATATGGTAGTTTTAAAAAATAATATAATTAGCTTGACCCAAGATTCTCAACTTATCCTTAAGATATTTTATTACTTAAAAAAACACTTAGAAATATGTAATATTAACAAAATAAAGTTGTTGTTGTTTCAGAAAATTCTTTAATATATGTAAAATTCTAAAACATGAATTAACTAGAAACATAGAGTAATATTAAGTGTGTCGATGTTCTACCAAAAGCGGGATTAAGGACTAAATACTATGTAATAATTGTAATGGATATTTGTCCATTTTTCTAGATAATATGTATGACGACAAGATCTCTCCCCAATCAATATGATGTTGTTGTTAAAAAAAAAAGACATTGAATATTTTCCTTGCTGTGTTAAGTAGCTTTTAAAATTACACTATAGATTTTTTAAGTAGAAACTTTCATATTTTGGTTGGTGAATAACATAAAATACAAAAAAAAAAAATTTTTACCAATTTTTATAATGCAAATGATTTACATTTATTTACTAACATTACATAAACACAAGTCTTTAATTAGAGTCCTTCCTTGTAAGGTACTCCTGTCGAATTAAGCCACAAGTGACCGTTAATAAGATTTGCCACCGTGAATTTCGATGCCTCCTTCGGATCAGTAATCATTTTATATCCGTGCCATTTAACCCTGCTTCTAGTATCTGCTCCAGGACCCTTGTTCTCATACTCACCAAAGAATAACGTCGATAAACGTCCAACATCGTTGTACATAGGAGTCCATCCTGCCAAATCAATAAAATCGTCTATGAAAGACTGCATTATTACCACTCTGGAGAATGTTTTCCACGGACGTCCTAAGAATGATTTTATTGTTCCTTTGATCGGAGCAAGATCCAAACTCGCTAATATATTACACCCTTGAAACGAGAAGCCAGAGTTTTTCGCTGGGTCAATGCGTCCCTGAGACGTCAGTACGTTGCTCTGTCCGCTCATAGGCTTTCGCGCCACAATCTCACAGTTTTGAAACACTGCTGCAGCATCTCCAAAGATAAAATCAATTGTTCCTGTTATATAACAATCACGATAGAACTGGCGATACATGTCAGCAAAAAGTGTGTCTTGGTAGCCATCTATTCGACAGCGATATATGACCGAAACATCGGCAGACACTCGAAGAGCAACCGCCTGTTCCTTTGCTGGCCCAGCCGTGTTTTGGAACCAAATGTCTAGCGCCATAAATCCGTTGGCGCTAGTAGCTGTAAATTTTATCAAGAATTTTCATTTCACTATGATATATATAGAACAAAAACAATAGTATTATCTCTTTTTCTTAAATAACAAACAATAATATTCTACAAGTAGAGAAAACATATATTTTACCAAACGTGGCCGATTCTTTGATAGAGTATCCATCCTTGGCGTTTAAATTGCCAGTAAGAATTGTTATGTCTCTACCGTCGCCTATGAGCATTAAATTCGTCTTTCTTTTTCCAATTTTAATTGTTTCCTTGTAAACGCCCTTTTTCACATAGACGATAAATCTTCTCTTGTTGTTCTCAGGTACAACAGATATCGCTTCATTTAGCGATATCTGTTTGTCTTTGGCAACTACTATGTCCGCGTTCATCTTGAGGACCTACAAATATATTATTAAGAAAAACATAAGAAACTTAATAAATATTTGGCAATAGTAAAAGTTTTGCTTAGCTTGTCATGATTATTTTATTCTAAATTTAGAAAATATTTTATCCATTGTAACAATTTATATAACCTTTTCTTTTACTAGAAAACATAGTTTAATTAATAAACAGTTTATGTAATAATTATCTAGTAATATAATTACCAGAAAATAAATTTGTTGATATCGATTAACAATAATTGTTTAAATGCATATAAGTGTAACAATGATAAATACTTTATGGAAACCAATTATGACGATATTTTGTGACCCATATGATCTCTACATCAACCCAATGGTTATGTACATCAATTATGCCACTTCATACATTCTCTTAATGCTGATTTAGAAGATCTTTGAATTTTTGTGATTTATCTAATTTGAGAAGATATATACTCATTTGACAAATAAATTGGGTAAGTAAACTCCAAAGGTATTTAAGCTAAGTACTTCAATTCCAAAAAAGTAAAAATAAAAACATTTTCGCTATCACAAGTAGCTAATGTTTACTGAAAAGAAACCAATCTTTTAAGTAAGAACAAATATTTTTAAAAAACCAAAATAATTTTATGTTTGTATATATCGTTCTGATTTAGAAAAAAATATATTTTATTTTGGGTTCCATTATCAAATCATATAACACAAATCTATTTAGGCTTTTGAAATAAACTACCTTGGTATTGCCACCTATAATCTTCTTGTCATCATCATTAGTAAGCCACAAGGGAAAGCCAGCCGAAGCCGTTTGGAGTTCGTCAACGTCTCTCACAGTGAATGGAATTGTTAAGAGAGTTGAGAAAGATACTAGAAGAAGGTAAAAAGCTGAAAGACTTGTGTAACCAACCGCCATTAGAAAGAGTGTTCGTTTTGTCTCTCTTCAAGTATAGTAAAACTTTTATAAATTAATAATGTTAACATCATGATATTATATTAATTTATAGTGAAATTAATTTATAATTATTAATTATTAAATATTAATGTACAATGTAATTAATAATTATTAATTTATATATATTTTTAATTGTTTAAATAAGATTAGATTTTCGATATTATAAATTTTATAGTTTTAGAATTTAATTTATCATATTTAGAAAAGATTATTGATCATAAATTACAAATATTATAAACAATATCACTTATACACATGATATACATAAATTCAAATTTATTTGTTTTGCTGGCCAAACACTTTCTTAATATATCATTGGTTTCAATTCCAATCAAATTCTTATACTTTTTGATCATTATATAATTTAAGAAACAAAAAAAAAGTATATACTAGAAGAAAATTTAATTTAAGCTCTCCTTTAAAACGTTAATTTAATGCGCAGAGGTGAAGCAATGATTCTTGCAAATTAAAGTGTGTTAGGTTTAATCATTCACAAAGAAAAATCATTTCATAAGGTGTCTTATGGTTTAAATTCTTCAATGTAAATTGTAGAAAATTATAAAATTTCTTAAAACTTCAAGATAATTTAATAGTTATAAATGCATGTGCTGATGTGCATATGAAAGTAAATATGCATTTGTTTACCTTTCTGAAGATTAGGTTTGATCCCGCGGTACACCGCGAGACTATTTTTTTGTTTTCAAATTAATATTTTTTAATTTAATGTTATTCTATATTTTTTAAACAAAGAGATATTAATCTATTTTGGTTTGTAGTATTTTCGACTATTAATTAGTTAGTGTAAGAGTTATTGTATTGTTCTTTATACATCGAGTTAATCATTGGTAAGTTTAAATCAAAGTGAATTAGTAGGTTTTTGTTTTTTTGGTGCTGATTTTTAAAAGATTGAGTCATAACGTAAACTTATTTTCAAGAGAATTTTAAGTAAACTTATTTGTTAATAAACTCATCATAAGAAATGTAGAATTACTGGAAGTATCATCCAATTAATTAATTTAAGATCCAAAAACAAGAAAAGAGATGATTTTGGACATGCCTTAATTCAAAAAAAAAAAAGAATACCAAAATCTAGGAAAATGCATATAATGAAAACAAAAAGTCTAACACGGTAAAAAAACCTAATTCATTATAACCTCATAGTCTCATTGATAAAAATCTCGCACAAGGCTAATAATATAAGCTATAGATGGTTTGGTTTGTTGCTTCCGATCAAGAACGTGGCATATCTCTTATGCCAAAAAGTAGAGTGGACATAGACTTTGTTAGTATCTTCTGAGCTTCAGCGGCTGCTTTCAGATTCAGAGGAAAATGGAGAGCTGAAGCTAGTAAACTTGAGTGCGTGATCAATGAAATTGCTTTCTCACCTGAGTAGCCAAAACAGTGTTAGGTTTAATCATCCACAAAGAAAAATCATTTCATAAGGTGTCTTTTTTTTTTTTTTTTGGCTCAACTTCAATTCTTCATTAACCAAAGAATACATCCAAATTCAAGATACAAAATATTCCCCACCAGAATTAGACCAAATGCAATGGTTCGATCTAGTATCGCCGTGAAACACTAATGGATCCAACGTTACCTGACCGAAAAACCATTGCATTTTTTAACCACTATGAGATAGATAACACTCTACAACTCAAAGTGAAATCATCGCTTAAACCAACTAATATTAACCCTATGATACGAAAACAACTACTAACACAAAAGGTACCAAAATCTATATTGAAGATCAAAAAACAAATCCAAGCTATTTGAACCTCATGATATGCGTGTAGTTCTTGTTCCAATAGCATCAACACCCAGAGGCGCAACATCAGAAAGACTTGGTTTCTCCGGCTTTCATTGCTCAGATCCTAAGCCAAAAAACAGACAAATATCCGACTGACCCGACCAAGGGACGCGAAACAAAACCAGCATGATCCGAGACTTCTCCAAACAAACACTCAAAGCCTGTAATACTAATCATCTAATGATAAGATTGAAACACAGATTAGCAAATCTTCACCTTACGATGCAATTCCGGATTAGCCACATCGCATCTGCATGTTGTCTCACTTCTTAGTCGGACTGAAACCAGAGGTTGAGGAAGCTCTCAAGAACACCAGCTTTGAGGATAACCTCAAATCTCAGCCACCGACATCCAACGGATTCTCCCCAACAACCAGTCGACTCTAGAACTCGTACTCCACCGAAAGCCTCCGGTTAGCTACTCCACCGAAGAGATGGGGAAGCAGGGGGCGCAACTCAGGAACCCAAATCCGTCGCCCATAAACTGCAAAGAAAGCCACCCGAAGCAGTTTCAAACCGCCACCAATCTCCCGGAGAGGAGAGACGAGCCGATATCTCTCTCCGTAACATCCGCCATTGCACCGAATCGACGCAACAGAGGTGACTCCTCGCGCTACCAGAGAAGAGGAGGTCGAGTCCTTTTACCCTACCACTACAACAGAAGAAAAAAAGGATGAACAAAGCCCTCTCACACCGCCGGCGAAGCCGCAGGCGGCGGAGAGGCAAACGGAGCAGAGAGACGGCGCTCTGTAAAAACTAGGGTTTTGAGAGAGTTTCTCCCTTTAAAAGCGCTCTTTTCATAAAGTGTCTTATGGTTTAAATTCTTCAATGTAGATTGTAGAAAATAATAAAATAATCTTAAAACTTCAAGATAGTTTAATAGTTGTAAATGCATGTGCTGATGTGCATATGAAAGTAAATCTGCATTTGTTTACATCTGAAGATATCACACTAGGAGTCTATATAGCTAGTAGTAGCCTAGGACTAAGAACGCAAGTGATTTTCAATAGAGTAGTTTGGTTGTGACGCTATATAAGATGACCAAAGTGATAATTCAAGATTAAGTAACGGGACAGAGTCGTCGTATCGAACGAATTTTGCTATTTCAGGGTCCGGAACCGGTTTAGCCATCATTATCCGGTTTGAATTTAGAATTGACTAATAACTGGAAATTATCTGTTCTGGTACAGTCCGGTCGAATCGAAAGTGGTGTTTCATTAACATTACAATAGAACCTCTATAAATTAATATTCAGTAAATTAATAATCTCTATAAATTAATAATTTTTTCCGGTCCCAAGATAGAATTAATGTAATTTTAGACACAATTCGATAATATAATAATATAATAATTTTTTTAAAAATCTTTTTGTAAATATATGGTCCCATCAATAATATAAATTAATAATTCTATTAAATTCTATAAATATATGTGTATATATACACATCAATTTTTATTAAAGTTCATTTTTTAATATTTTTACTATATAAAAATCTTTGAGTGTTATATTCAAAATATAATAATTGTTATTTTCCTTGTAATTGATTTTATAAAAATATTAGTTATATTGATTAAATCTTTTTTTTTTAACTTTTTAACCAAATTAGGAAAGCCTTTCTCTAAATTAATAATTATTAATTTATCAAAAAATTAAAACCTTTATAAATTAATAGATTTTCATGGTTATAACATTATTAATTTATAGAGATTTTACTGTATTAAAGTTCTTCTTCTTAATTAAAGTTTCAATAGACTAATTTAAAATGTCGTGTAAAGACTAATCTTTGTGACATTTTTTTTGGGATAAATTAGAGATGGCGGGACCCATGTTAATCGGACGATATCAACGGCTGGATGTGTTTATCGAGATCGATCAAATCAAACTGAAGAAACAACAACAACAAAAAATGCCACTCTCTTCTTTGCAAACTCCGTCTTGTGCAACTCTCTCTGCTTCGATCCAGGTACTCACTCTCTTCTCTCCAAATCTTTTGCTTTGCTTTTTCTTTTTTCAATCGCATGTATGTAATGGGAATGTGTGCGATCTTTGAACTTCGCAGAAGGGACGATGGAAGATGCTCGCAGCCGGATTCTCCGTTACTCTTCCTCTTCCAGCTGTTCACTTCAGTCACCGGCGATCGATTCGTGCTTCCGCTAGTTCTTCTCCCTCTCCATCATCGTCTTCGTCTCTCGGAGCTGGTATCTGTTTTTATCGATCCTGTTTGTTCATCATCAATATGATTTGATTTCTTGGAAAACAAAAAAAAAAAGTATGGATTTTTGAAAGATTAATTAGGATTCAAGCTTTTAATTTTTATGTGGGTTTGTTTCTGCAATGCCTGGAATCACTTGTTAGGATACTATGCTTTACAAAGTTACTATCTTTAGTTTGAAAACAGGGACCTTTCTAACTTGGAGGGGATGTGAGTCCCATTTTGGTCTAACATTGATGATACGATGCTTCTGGTTGCTTTTTTAGTTCTTAGCTGAACATTGTTGCTTTGTGGTTGAATTTGAAGTGTTGCATGTGAAGTTCTTAGCAACAAAAATTGTGTCTTTGGTGTCTAATTTTCTTGAAGTTTTGAACCTTCTACTTTTCTGGAATGCTTTGGACCATCATTGATATTGTTTATTGAACCTTTGTTTTTCCAGGTGAGAACAATGAGCTAGATGCTGTATCAGCCTTTAGCGAGATTGTTCCTGATACAGTCGTTTTCGATGACTTTGAGAGGTATGATATATCTTTATCAAGGATACAAGAAATAAATTAGTCTAAGATGTTAAGATGTAAAAGCTCCCTCACAAGTCTAACTTCTAACCTTTAGTTACTGTGAAATCCTATTTTTGGCTTGGAGATAGTATAACTTTTTGGTTTTTGCTTGATTAATACCTTTGTTGTATTTTACTGATCTGCTCAGGTTCCCACCGACTGCAGCTACAGTTAGCTCTTCTCTTCTTCTGGGAATCTGTGGTCTACCTGATACAGTTTTCCGCGTAAGCATTTCAGGAGTTTTGATATTTTATATGATAGTATATGACACTTTTTGTTTTGAGCTTATTTAATTTTGACATTTTCACATCATGTTAGAATGCTGTGGACATGGCTTTGGCGGATTCTTCTTGTGCAGGGCTTGAAACCACCGAATCTCGGCTCTCTTGCATTTCCAATAAGGTTGATCTTCTTATTTCTTATCTGTATTCCCTCTCTTTCAGATCTTTGCTGCTTGAAGAGTTTGTTTGCCTTATTACTGATGAGGAAAGTGCAGGCAATGGTTAACGTAGGTGGCGATCTAGTCAAACTCGTTCCAGGTCGAGTTTCAACTGAAGTGGATGCACGTCTTGCTTATGACACAAACGGCATTATCCGCAAGGTAGTTACTAGAAGCAGACCATATATAATATAATTTGGGTATATGTTTACCGTATCTTCAAATCACTGACATGTGATGTGATGATATGTGTAGGTTCATGATCTGCTGAGACTATACAATGAAATAGATGTACCACACGACCGGCTCCTATTCAAAATCCCTGCAACTTGGCAAGTAAGATTGTTGTTCAGCAAATAACAAAGCTTTCCCATTTAATGGTCTCTCATTGTTGTGCTTATCGCTCTGATAGGGTATTGAAGCTGCAAGATTGTTGGAATCTGAGGGAATCCAAACGCATATAACCTTCGTTTACAGGTACCATAGAACATACCTTTTGACTCTTTAATAGTAAAACTGTTCATCCACATGATTTTTGTTCTTTATAATCTCTTCTTGTATATATCATCAGCTTTGCTCAAGCTGCAGCAGCTGCTCAAGCCGGTGCTTCTGTCATTCAGATTTTCGTTGGTCGCCTCAGGGTAACCATTTTCTCAACATATGCTTAGTAAGTTCAGTGATATGGCAAAGTTAATATCTTAAAATCTTTAGGACTGGGCGCGTAATCATTCGGGAGATACCGAGATTGAAACTGCTATTAAATCCGGAGAAGATCCTGGTTTGGCCTTGGTGAGAAGATCATATAACTACATTCACAAGTATGGTTACAAGTCCAAGCTGATGGCTGCTGCTGTCCGGAACAAACAAGACTTGTTCAGTCTTCTCGGGTAAACACAAACTTCCAAATTGCAGGTTCGACCATCAGCAGATTCTGAACCCATTCTAACTCTCAGTGTTCTCCTCGGTCTCAGGGTCGACTATGTGATTGCACCATTAAAGGTACTGCAATCTCTCAAAGACTCACCTGCCATCCCCGACGATGAAAAATACTCATTTGTTCGGAAACTTACTCCTGAAACAGCAACGCATTACAACTTCACCAACAAAGAGGTTAGTTTTGAACCTATACATCCAACACACTTTTTGCTTCTGCTTTCACTTAACCAGTGTCTCACTCTGTTTGTTTGATTCTGGTGTAGCTGGTCAAATGGGACCAGCTAAGCATGGCTTCAGCTATGGGTCCTGCATCAGTGGAGCTTTTATCAGCTGGTGTCGAGGGTTATGCGAACCAAGCTAAACGCGTTGAAGAGCTCTTTGGGAAGATTTGGCCACCTCCTAATGTCTAAAACAAAGCTTTTCCCTTCATCACTAAGGATCTACATCAATAAGACTGTAAGAAAACTAAAAGCCCATGTTACTTGAACACTACCCTCTTAATCTTCTTTCCCCTTTCTTCTTTTTCGTGTGCCTTGTAGTTCATCATGGTCTCTTGTCTAAGACTTCGGCTACAAGACGAGACTAAAACTAATCTTTTTCATATTGTTCCATCTGAAACTTTGGGGTCTGTTTTCTTCTGTAAAATGACTTAGTAGGTTCTCTGATCTCTCAAAGCATATTAGTACCGATCGAATTATACGAACAATTATTAAACCGATTAATTTCGTAAAACCAACTGGTTCTATTAAAGTTCAAAGTACTTCAAACCAAACTAAAATTTTGACTATGAACTGAAAGTACAAAAATTATTTTCTTATACAAAAAAAAAATTGGACATTGGCATGATGACATCCAAGTCCTGTTTACTTACTAAAATAATAAATCCAAAAAATAAGTGGGAAATTATGTGAACCAAATGATAAAGGTAAAGGATAAAGGGAACATGAAGAAAACGAAGAGACTGAACACATAAAACTTATCCATCTCAGTCAGATGCATTATCTGATCACTGGTCAGTGGTCACTTCTCTTTAATATCAGATAATACTTATGATTTAGTAATTTTCACACAAGCAGAAACGTACGATTTTCATTATCGAGTGTAATATATATTTATCTTCTAAAGTTGACAAATATTAGTAGAGTTTAGTTCAATCATTATTTTTCCCGTCTGATTGTGTTTTCTTTTGACGACGTGTGTGATTGTAGATTGTTGTGGGTTCGTATCAATCAATAATTCCAATAATATAGGCTCCATTTCAATGTAAACTTCATTACTGATTCGAAAAATCTGAGTGCAATAGAGTGATTGCTTTATCCTTTTTGATTTATAGGAGAAAGGATAACGCTATTATTACTTTTTGCAATACGAAAATTATAAGGTTCTCAAATTTCCTCGGACTATTTTTCTTTCTTTCTAGAATTATTGTTTTAGCAACAAATCAAGATTATACTATTTCTATAGGGAGACAGAGCACGTGGTCTCTGCCGAAAAAAAAACCTATCGGTCTTCTTCTGCATGTGGATCTAGTTTTCCCACATCCAACAATCATATACAAGATCTTGTCTTTTCCAGTTCGTTGATTCCACGTAAATGGCTGTAAATTCTATTAAACAGAAAGACAACCTTAAAGTGATTTGTTTGTAAAAACAAAATGAGGAAAAGAAAAATGGTTTCACATGACTTTTGAACCGTGTTTGTGTATATGGCACAATTATAACAAACTGTAGACTCTTTTATGATCTCACTTGGTTAGTGGATGCCATAAGAATTAAGAGACCATAATTAATTTCACATTTTTACTTGGTTGGCCAATCCTTCGCTTCCACATGCAATTGCTATGTGGCTACAAGAGGTTTCACGTGTATAATAGTAATTGTTAATTACTATATTATTTTGTATAAATCGGCGTTGGTACATTTCTTTTCATCATTATTGGACACTAATTCTGACAAGACGATTGTGATTGAGATGATGTATTATATATTTAAACAAATGATTCATGTGCTTGGCCGAACTAACAAGTGGTTAGATGTATAGTTTGATTGCATTACTAGTTTTCCCAGTGAACCTAATAATTATTGTTGATTAATCCAGAAAAACAAAAATCAAATTTCCTTAGCCCATGATGTTTTTATAGATCTGAGATCTCAGACCTTTGGAGTCTAGCTAGTTCTTTACTATGGTTTCGAAACACATAAGAATTACTTAGTTATTTTTAACTTATTTGATGATTTAGGCAAAGAGCTTTACTTTATTATGAAAGTTTAAAGTTAAACTAGTAGTTTGGCCGGTCATGTTCTCGTGTTTCTCGAGTCTTTCTAGATTAATTATTATTATTTTAACGTTTAAAAAGTTATATCACTATTACACGGACGTCAAAAACAGAAAAATGTTCGTATACTATTCGACTCGCGCTATCATTTTCAGATGGGTTACCTAACTTGTATCGTATTACTCAAAGTTTATGTATTGTATACGTAAATGTTATAAAGATTACTTGTTCGACATAGTTTAACATTTTACAGCATATACTAAAACGCATCGATCGGATACACAATGGAATGTCGCGAATCATTCGTTTGAATAATTTTAAAATTTTAAGTGTACTAAAAAATTATCTGGAAGTTGAAACAAGAATTGAGGTAGTGATTATAGGCACCAAAAACCTAACCGATACGAACCCCTAATTTCTTGTCTGGTAAATAACCCCTTTTTTGACACCTATTATTATTACCACTTCGGTTCGTGAAAGAAACATATGTCATACTACAACATTTGTATTCGGGTTACTAGATAACAATAAAACTAGTAGTATAAAACTATATATCTGGGTCCAAATGAAGTTGAATAACTTTTCTTTTCTCGTTAATAGTTTAAATGACACAGCAAAGGTTATAGTATTAAAAAAAAAAAAAAAAAAGTTATAGTATTATAAAAATGACACAGCAAATCCTCTCATGCCCTTTTTCCTATAACCCAATATGTTGCATAGCGTGTATGTGACGTATGCGTTACTCCTTACTCGGACTGGCTTGCATTAATGTAATTACCAAATTTACCATGATTACGATATAAATTAATCAAAGTGGTTTAATCTTAGGGGAGTATCCAATGGGGGAGCCGGGGAGCAAAAAATTGGTTAATTACATCAATCATAGACAATGACTAAACTTGAGCAAACATATTCAGAAACCAACTTCAGCATTTACTGTACTTAAATTACTCTGTCCCAGTCTCACATTTCTAAACTACTCTCCAAATCTTGAAGTGAAAAGTAGTAGTACAGTTGAATCAGTAACAGCATAATGATAGGATTGTGTTCAGTGACCTGGTTTCATGCATGTATCACTAATCATATACAATTATTTACTGGATCTAGGTTTGTGTGATAAATCAGATATTGTTAGTGAATATATGCAAAATATATTCTTCCCATTAAAGTCATTGTGAATATTCTCATATATGATCATGTGTGATACGCTATGTACTCTATATATATTCTTGTCAATAAGATTACAAGGGCATCGAGCTATATTCAAGCTTACATGGTATCAGAGCTCTAGGTCTATCTCTCGACCTCTAAATCTTTTCTTTTCTCCTTTTGTTCACTTCTTCTTCTTCCTCCTTCTCTCTTTACTTTTCTCACATCTTCCCTCCTTTCGTCTCTCTCCCTCTCTTTCTTTCTCCATGACAACCATCACCGAAAAATCTGAAAAACCGTTCACTATCTCCCAAATCAAGGCCTACATCCCTATTGTCCTTGATATGAAGAAATTCAACTACGATGTGTGGCGCGAGTTATTTGAAACACACTGCATCACGTTTAGTGTTCTCAAACACATCGACGGTACCGGTAAACCATCACCGGAAATTGCTACGGCATGGAAGGAGCGTGATGGCTTGGTCAAGATGTGGATTTATGGAACCCTCTCCAAATCTCTCCTTGACACAGTTATGCAAGCCAAGTGCACAACCAGTGATCTATGGCTCTCTATCGAGAATATTTTTCGTGATAACAAGGAAGCCCGTTCTCTACAGTGTGATCATGAACTACGTACAACCACCATTGGCGATCTTAGTGTTCATGACAACTGTCACAAACTCAAAAATCTCGCTGATCTGCTTGCGAATCTTGACTCTCCCGTCACAGATCGGGTACTTGTTATGCATCTCCTCAATGGTCTCTCCGACAAGTATGACAACATCATCAACTTCATCAAACAAAAGACACCCTTCCCAACTTTCTCGACGGCACGCTCAATGCTTATCATGGAGGAGGATCGGCTTGCAAAACAGAGCAAACCACAACCAAACAACAACGATAGCTCCTCTGCTCCCGCTGTTCTCTACACGGCATCGGAGCACCAACACTTGAAACATCCACCTCACCAAGGTCGAGGAGGCTATAACAACCGTGGTCGTGGCAATCGAAACAACCGTGGCAGGGGCGTCATCATGGTAATCATTCTTGGCAACATCACTCATACGGACCACCACAATGGCCGTATGGACCTCCTCCACAATGGCCACTGCCCTATGGTTTCCCTTCACACCAGTCGCAGTTTCCGATGGCTCCTTCTTATCCACGTCAGCAATCATTCTCTCCTACCAATGACATCCTCGGCACTGCTCCACAACACCGCTCTCCTGCTGAAGCTCATATGATTCAGTCACCATATCCTCCGCCACAAACCACATCACCATATCTGCCATCAGAACTCACTCATGCTCTCAACACGATGACGTTACAGGATCCAAACAACAACTCTTGGTACATCAGAACTCACTCATATCACTGCGAGGTACTCTTCGTTCTGTTTTTAATACTAGCGCTTCTCCTATTGTGACAGTCGGTAATGGATCCTTTGAAGTTACTAAGCTCGGTAATGGTATCATTCCCTCCTCATCTCATCCTCTCCTACTCAAAAATGTTCTCGTTTGTCCCTCTATTATTAAAAATTTGGTGTCGGTTCGTCGTTTTGTCACTGATAATCAATGTACCATCGAATTTGATCCTTTTGGCTTTCTTGTTAAGGATCTTCGAACCAAGACTCCTCTTCTCTGATGTGATAGTCAAGGCCCTCTTTATGCGGTGACTCCAACCAACAAACTCACACCACCGCAGGCTTTCATCACCACATCTAGTAGCACTCTCTGGCATCGTCACTTGGGACATCCCGGGAGCTCTGTTCTACAATCTCTTGCTTCTTCTGGTTTTTTAGTTTTTAATAAAAGCGACATGCCAAGTTTGTGTCACGCATGTGAAATTGGCAAAAATGTTCACCTTCCCTTTTCTGCTTCTTCGTCTATTATTTCTAAACCTTTTGAAATTGTTCTCACTAGGATATTTGGACTTCTCATGTACCGAGTTTTGGAGCAATAAAATACTATGTCATTTTTCTTGATCAGTTTTCTAATTATGTTTGGGTTTACCCTCTCAGGCGCAAAAGTTACACGCTCAGCAAATATATTCATTTTTCTTCCTATGTTCGAACTCAATTTGGCTGTCCCATTCAATCTCTTCAATGTGATAACATTGGAGAATACAACAATCGACAATTCCTTTCTTACCTTGCAGCCGAAGGCACTAAATGTCGATTCTCATGTCCGTACACCTCTCCGCAGAACGGACGCGCGGAGAGAATGCTTTGTACTCTTAATAACTTAGTACGCACCATTCTTTTCCAAGCTTATATGCCACCAGAATTTTGGGTGGAGGCCCTTCATACGGCTGCTCATACTCTCAAAATTCTCCATCATCTTCCATCTCCAATGCTATCCCATTCACCACACTCTTCAACAAACCACCCCCATACACTCACCTCCGTGTTTTTGGTTGCTTGTGTTATCCTAATCTTTTTCCTCAATCTCAGCATAAACTTGCCCCTCGCTCCATGGCATGTGTCTTCCTCGGCTATCCTACTGATCACCGTGGATACCGTTGCTTCGATTTGAACACTCGCCGAATCATATTCTCGAGACACATTCATTTCGATGAAGACACATTTCTGTTTCATCAACCTCCAGTCATGACCCCAACTTCTGAACCCGACATCATTTCTCCACCCCCTCCTATCTCTGTTTTACCGCCTACACCTCCCCTTCCAGCTGACGAGACCCCTCCTCCGCCTCCTCCAACATTACCCACGCATTCTATGGTAACTCGGAGCAAAAACGGCATTGTCACGCCCCGACAACGTCTTTGTCTCCACACATCCGTTGTGTCTCCCCTTCCTTTGACACACGTACAAGCAGCTAAGGATCCTAACTGGAATGGTGCCATGGGAGATGAACATAGCGCTCTTATTAAAAAGAGAATGTGGGACTTGGTTCCGCGGCCAGTTGCTACTAATATTGTGCGTTCTATGTGGCTTTTCAGGCATAAATTTAATGTGGATGGTCAGCTTGTGCGGTACAAAGCACGTCTCGTTGCAAACGGCAGATCTCAACAGCTTGGAGTCAATTGTGATGAGACGTTTAGCCCAGTTGTCAAGCCTGCCACTATTCGGTCTGTTCTCCATGTCGCTATTGCAAAGGATTGGCCTCTCCATCAACTTGACGTAAAAAATGCGTTTTTAAATGGCGACCTTGATGAAACGGTCTGCATGCACTAACCTCTGGGTTTCATTGACAAAATGAATCATGACCATGTGTGTCTCCTCAGGCGTTCTCTCTATGAGTTAAAACAAGCTCCCCGGGCTTGGTACAATCGTTTTGCGGTATTTGCCAAAAAGATTGGTTTCACTCAGAGTGTAAGTGAATCCATCATTGTTCATCTATTGTCACAACAACCAGTCTACTTACATCCTGCTCTATGTTGATGACATTGTCCTCACCCTTTCTACTTCGCCTTTGTTTCGCTCCATCATCGCCGCTCTTCACAAGGAATTTGAGATGACTGATCTTGGGCGGCTCCATTATTTCCTTGGCATCTCGGTCACTCGAACTGCATCCGGTTTGCTTCTCCAACAGCAAAACTACGCCGCCAATATCATTCATCCTGCTAACATGACATATTGCAATCCCTGCTCCACTCCTGTGGACACCAAGTCTAAGCTCACTCCCGATGGTGCACCTGTCTCTGACCCTACGTTGTATCGCAGTCTCGCAGGTGCTCTCCAATATCTCACCTTCACTCGCCCTGACATTGACTTTGCTGTCAGATATGTCTATTTATGCACGACCCTAGGGAGCCTCATTTTCAAGCTCTCAAACGTATTCTCCGCTACATCAAGGGTACCATCTCTCATGGCCTCCAAATTTTCAAATCCTCCATCACTCAACTAACTGCCTATACTGATGCTGATTGGGCTGGTTGCCCATCCACATGTCATTCTACATCTGGTTATGGCATTTTTCTTGGTGATAGTCTTGTCTTCTGGTCATCTAAACACCAAGTGACTGTTTCTCGTTTAAGTGCAGAGGCCGAGTACCGCGGTGTTGCGATCGTTGTGTCTGAAGCAACTTGGCTCCGCAACCTCCTCTTTGAGATGAAATGTCCCCTGCCTAAAGCTACGATCGTGTACTGTGACAACATTAGTGCCGTTTACTTATCGTCTAATCCTGTCAAGCATCAACGTAAGAAAAAAGTCGAGATTGATATTCATTTGTTTGGGAGTGTGTCGCGCTTGGTCAAATTCGTGTTCTTCATGTTCCCACCAGTTTTCAATATGCAGACATCTTCACCAAAGGATCCCAATATCACTCTTCATCGACTTCCGCTCCAGTCTCAACGTTCGGAAACCTCCCGATTCGACTGCGGGGGCGTGTTAATGAATATATGCAAAATATATTCTTCCCATTACTGTCATTGTGAATATTCTCATATACGATCCTGTGTAATACGCTATGTACTCTATATATATTCTTGTCAATAAGATTACAAGGACATCAAACTCTATTCAAGCTTACAGATATTATATGCAATGCACAAATTCTGAAAATTCATATTAGGAACTACATCTACCCAAGTCGGTATTCTAAAAATTCTGAAAACAATCTATATACGGATATGTATGATACGACGTGGACAATCCAATGTAAATATCATTGTCACACTAATCCCCCATTCAAACAAACAAAAGACTAATTAAGCCGATAAGGACGATTACAATTGCTTTCCTTATGAAAATAAACTTTTCTAGTTTACGTTCTTGATCTAATCCGTAAAAGAATCTTCTTCTTTTTTTGTGCACACGAATGGTGAAAAATTCTACAGCACAAATACATAAAATTAAAAATATTTTTTTTTAGTTTTTACTATATTAATGAAATATTCTAAATAATACGGCGTTAGTACAAATAGAAAATTACAGTTCTAATTTGCAGACCAAACTCTCTTTTTATTTTTGTTAACAGTTCTAATTTGCAGACCAAACTCTTTTTTTTTGTTTTGTTTTTACAGTTCTAATTCGGAGACCAAACTCTTTTTGCTTTTGACATTTGTACCCAGTTCTCTCTCTTCCAGCGAAGCAGGAAAACATAAATAATAAAATCCAACTTTTTTATTATTTATAAATATACATTTTCTCGGTGTTATAAATATAATAAACACATTTGCTCTTTCTCGTGTCATCAAATCTCAGCAAGAAAAGAAAAAAAGAAAAAACTCGAAAACGAAACCAAAAAAAAAAAAAAAATGGCGAGCTCAGATGCTCTCTTGCCAATCTCCGCCAGAGAAGAAGAGCCATCATGTCCGTACACCAAATTACCGGACGGGTCAAGATCCGACCCGGAAACACATCCCCGGAGAAGAAGACCATATAAAGGTCTCCTCGCCGTCTCATTCGGGCTTTTGCTCATAGCCTTCTACGTCGCTCTTATCGCCACACAAGACGGATCTAGATCCAACGAAGCTGCGAATGCGATCGACGAAACAGAGAAGACGACGTCGTCGTCACGTGCACGTCTTGCTGGTGTGTCGGAGAAAAGCAATGAAGGGTTGTGGAAACTTTCCGGTGGTCGGAACACGCCGGCGTTCGAATGGAACAACAGTATGTTGTCGTGGCAACGAACGGCGTTTCATTTCCAGCCTGAGGAGAACTGGATGAACGGTACGCAATTTCTCTTTTTAAATTAAACAAAAAAAACGCATAATAATAAATTATTCATTTTAATTATTTGTTTAATTTGAGCAAAAGAAGAAAGAAATTAAACGATATACTCCTTTTTATTTTGTTACAAATTCATAGAATATTCATTCTTCCTTTTCATGTTTATTTGTTTTTCCATAATCTGAGAGATATAATGTTAAACCCATATTCTTATATCTAAATTATGCAGTAGTGATTGATTCATTTAATTATACAACTCTAATATTTTTCTTGCTTTTTTTCTTGTTTATCTTGATCCAATATGGTGTTGCTGCTCTATGGAAAACTTGGGATTGTTATCTTTCTGCAGATCCTAATGGTAAGTTTACTTTCCTTTTTTTTTGTTCTGAATTTTCATGTTTTAAGAAATTGAATTTCTTTTAGATCCCGTTAGTTTGGTATATATATGTTTTTTTCTAATGTTAAATCTTAAGTATGAAAAAAAAAAACTTATAAGAAATAATTGGAGCGACAAAAAGTAGTAGATCACAGAACAACATATCACACAATTCACGTTGTAATAAATGTTAATGTCAGTCAAGAAAAGATAATAGTATTATTTAATGACTAAAAAGCTAAAAAGTTCACAGACAAAATCAGAACAGAGTTACCTCACAACCAATTGTAAAATTAATAGTAGAATTATTTAGTTTGGATTCTATTTTGCCAGTTTGTTGTACCTTAGAACCAAAAAGGTTAAAAATGTTTGGAGACAAAATCAGAACAGAGTTACCTCACAACCAATTGCAAATTTATTTTAGTTAAAAACACTATTTTGCCAGTTTGTAGTAACCCACGTGGGATTTACCCCATGCTAAAAAGATATGTACAAATCATGGGTTGCCATAGAAAAGTAATCTTGAGTATAAAGTGGGCTCCTTGTGAATGCAAAGTTTGGATACTGTCTCAAATTGGATAAAGCCAGTGGGGTATGTTATGTATACAAAACTATGCTATCTTTCGAGTTGGTACCTTAAACTTTCTTATATACTGTTAAGAGTCCCCAGTATTTCTGAGTTATTCTCGTTTTAGCCCCAGTAAAATTAAATTAAATGTTTTACATTGTGTACAGGTCCATTGTTCTACAAGGGATGGTACCATTTCTTCTACCAATACAACCCAAACGCAGCCGTATGGGGTGATATTGTTTGGGGTCACGCCGTGTCTAGGGACCTAATCCATTGGGTCCATTTGCCCTTAGCTATGGTTGCTGATCAATGGTACGACTCCAATGGTGTGTGGACCGGCTCAGCCACAATCCTCCCCGATGGCTCTATAGTCATGCTCTACACCGGTTCCACCGACAAAGCCGTGCAGGTATGTACCCCGAAAATGTTCCAACTTATATTTCATTATTTTAAATTGTTGAAACAAAATTAAAAAAAAAAAAACACTTCTGAATCAATATGTTCGTAATAAACATAAGATGTGATATGATAGTGTCAATTGTTTTTATTAGTTAGACTAATAGTAGAGTTAATACGTTTATAGCCAGATTTTTGGTATGTTAGTTAGATATAGAACATGTAAATTAGGTTTAATGATCTAATCAATGATCTTCATATAATGTTTTTAGGTGCAAAACCTTGCCTACCCTGAGGACCTCAACGACCCACTTTTGTTGAAATGGGTCAAGTTCCCTGGAAATCCGGTTCTAGTACCTCCTCCCGGTATCCTCCCCAAGGACTTCCGTGACCCAACGACTGCGTGGAAAACACCCGAAGGAAAATGGCGGATCACCATTGGTTCCAAGATCAACAAGACCGGAATTTCACTTGTGTACGACACTACCGATTTTAAAACATACGAGAAACTTGACACATTGTTGCACGGAGTTCCCAACACAGGGATGTGGGAGTGCGTTGACTTTTACCCGGTATCTAAGACCGCGAGGAAAGGGCTTGACACATCGGTCAACGGACCCGATGTGAAGCACATCGTGAAGGCTAGCATGGACGACACCAGGTTCGACCATTATGCCGTAGGCACGTATTTCGAATCTAACGGAACATGGATCCCGGATGATCCTACTATCGATGTCGGGATGAGTTCCAGTTTAAGATATGATTACGGAAAATTCTATGCTTCAAAGACGTTTTACGACCAGAACAAAGGTAGAAGAATCTTGTGGAGTTGGATTGGTGAATCTGATAGTGAGGCTGCAGATGTACAAAAGGGTTGGTCTTCTCTTCAGGTATGATTTGTTTCCTTGACATTATGTGTTGTCAAAGTTAGGTTTTTTTTTCTAGTAGCTGCTTGTAACCCAAGTTTCTGATATTTTTGTTGATACAATGATGATCAGGGTATTCCAAGAACCGTTGCCCTCGACACAAAGACAGGGAAGAACTTGGTTCAATCGCCAGTGGAAGAAATCAAATCTCTTAGACTAAGCAGCAAGAAATTCGATCTCGAACTCAGTCCCGGGTCTGTGGTACCTGTTGATGTAGGTACCGCGACTCAACTCGACATCGAAGCAGAATTCGAAATCAAGAAAGAGTCTCTCGACAAATTCTTCGGAGACGCTTCAGTGGTGGCTGAGGCTGAGGAATTCAGCTGCGAGAAAAACGGAGCTGGCTCCACCGTCCGTAATGCGTTAGGGCCATTCGGATTCTCTGTTCTCGCCACTGAGAGCTTGTCCGAGCAAACACCAGTTTACTTCTACATAGCTAAGGGAAAAGATTCAAAACTCAAAACTTTCTTCTGCACAGACACCTCAAGGTATATATCAATTTTTCTTCATAAACTACAACAACTTTTTATATCCAACCATAATATATGAAAACAACATTTTACTATGACAACAGGTCATCTGTTGCAAACGATGTCATCAAGCCAATATACGGTAGCGTCGTACCAGTCCTAAAAGGAGAGAAACTAACCATGAGAATTTTGGTAAATTTATTTTAACCACACTTTGATATCTTATTTTTTCATTAACACAAAACAATATGGACTTGAATTTATATGTTTTTTTTTCCTTCAAATTTAAATAGGTTGATCATTCAATAGTGGAAGCATTCGGACAAGGTGGAAGAACATGTATAACGTCAAGAGTATATCCAACAACAGCAATCTATGGAGCAGCGAAGCTCTTCTTGTTCAACAACGCTCTTGATGCAACTGTTACTGCCTCGTTTAAAGTCTGGCAAATGAACAGTGCTTTTATTCATCCTTACTCTGAGGAAGCTGTCCGTGCTCTCACCCGCACCTGATTTATTATTTTTTTACTCCTTCCCCAACCTCATTTTTTAGATTTATCTGTAATAAATAATGTTTTTTTTTTCTTTTTGTTCTCTTCTCAATTTATTTAGCTGTTTAATTATTAATATTTTTATTTGATCTATCATTCATCATGTAAGAAAAAAGAGCACTGAAACATCATTATAACGAATTTCCAATTTTGGAGAAATAAATATATACATATTTTTCTTTAATCAGATTTTTATTTAATAAGATAAATAAAACCTTCGGTTTCGCTCGGAGTGTTCTTGAACAGAGTCTTTTTGGCTTCATCATCGTCTGAGACTGGTTCGTCTTCTTACCATTGCAATGTGTTCTCTTCAGTATTTCTCCTCTAGAGCAATATCATTCAGAACCCAAAAGTACGTAAATCGCCCTCACGTTCATCGATTATCTCTCGTTGGAACCCGTAATTATCCTCAAGCGTTGAGGGCAACGACGTCAATTGACGAAATCCCTCCTAATGCCGTTCGGAAAAAAGACCAGAACTGGAGAGGTGGGTTCAGTCTCGGCGTAGATTTAGGTTTATCTCGAACCGGGATCGCTATTAGTAAAGGCTACTCCGTTAAACCTCTCACGGTAAACTTCGAAACTTCTCTCGCTCTCGTTTTTTTTTTCGGTTTGATGGAATTGAATGTGACTTCGGTATATATATGATTAGGTTTTGAAGTCGAGAGGGCAAAAGCTCGAGACTAGGTTATTGGAAATAGCAGAAGAAGAGGAGGTTGATGAATTCATAATTGGGTTGCCGAGATCTTCTGATGGGAAAGAAACGATACAGTCTAACAAAATCCGTTCTGTTGCTGGACGTCTTGCTGTTCAAGCCGCTGAGAGGTGATGAAGCACACTCACACACTTAAGATTGTGTTTATATCAAGGTAATATAATAAAAATTCGAAATTTCTTTGCTTTTTTGGTCAGGGGTTGGAGAGTTTATGTATTTGATGAACATGGGACAACATCAGAAGCTTCAGACCGAATGATTGTAATGTTAGTCTCTCTCTCTGTTCTTTGGCTTTAGTGTTAGTGTCTCCTAAAGGATTGAACTTTTGTGTGTGTATTGTTGTTTGAACATTCTATATTCGGATTTCCAGGGGACTCGGCAAGAGTGAGAGACAGAGCAGATCAGATGCATACGCTGCTGTGGTAAGGCGATGAGAACATGATGATCTATTGAGTTATTAACGTGTAACTACTATGGTTCTGATTGAATCTTATGTTACAGATATTGTTGGAGAGGTATTTCTCTACGCAAGGTCTAGGAGCTGAGATTATACTTCCCAAGAGTTTAGAGCTTCAAGAGAAGATCAAGAACGGTGCATCTGTAGACCCTGACTTTAATCCGGACAAGCTCGAAGAGTATTACACATTCTAAACTAGTTTGCTTTGTGGACCTCTTGCTACTTTAATGATCAGTATAGGATTACAACGATTCTGTATGACCTTGTTAGTCCACATGGCTGACAGTTTTGTTGAAGTCAAACTAAAAGATCCGGTCTTTTGTTGTTTCCTCTGCTTTTGTGTTGTGTTTCACAAGGCAGAACTGAGTTAAGTGAAATTGTATGCAAGACTTGGGAAGTTTTGAAACCAAGAAGTCAAGAACAAATCAGGAGAGCAAAACTGACCTACGTGTGCACACCTTGCCCAAGCAAAGTGGATAAAGTTGGAAATATCAGTCACACGTGCCAGATTCATCTCATCTTCCACAAAGTTGAATGTAAACATTTCGAGTTCTGCTCTTTGCAAAAGTTTAGACCTTTAACAATGGCTTTCTCTTCACTCTCTCCTCTACCTATGAAGTCACTTGACATTTCAAGATCCTCGTCTTCTGTCTCAAGATCTCCTTACCATTTTCAGAGATACCCATTGAGACGTCTACAGCTAAATGCTCGTTCAAACTCAGAAATCAGAGATTCATCAAACACGACTAGGTGAGGACTCGAATACTTCCCCACTAGCAAACGTAGAGTCTCAATGTCTTTTCTTGTTTTCTCAATTTTCGGATTCTCAGAAACTTAATACTGTTCTTCCGAAAAGGGAAGGTTGTTGTTCCAGCGCAGAAGAATCAAACACGTGGAAGAGGATCTTATCTGCAGCAATGGCGGCTGCGGTTATCGCCTCAAGCTCTGGCCTGCCGGCTATGGCAGAGCTTAACAAGTTCGAGGCCGATACACGTGGCGAGTTCGGGATTGGTTCGGCTGCTCAGTACGGTTCTGCTGATCTCAGGTATCATATTCTGTTCCTTGTCTTAAGAAGTTCGTTGGTCATTTTGATGGTGAAAAGGTCGCTGAGATGAGCACTGTTTGTTTTGCAGCAAAACAGTTCACTCCAATGAAAATTTCAGGTAAAGTTTTTGACTTTGGTTGGTGAATGGAGAATTGGAATCAACATAAAAAAAAAGAAGTTCAAAGCTTTGAGCTTTAGGAAGTTAGAAGTTATGTGTTTTGCTTAATTTTTAACTAAATGAAATCTTGAATAAACAAACCATCAATTTGAAGAAGCAAGATTTTTGTTCTAATTGTGTGAAGTGGCTTAATTGATTATTGCAGAAGAGCCAACTTCACTTCTGCAGACATGAGAGAGTCTGATTTCAGTGGTTCGACCTTCAATGGTGCTTATCTTGAGAAAGCAGTTGCATACAAAGCAAACTTCTCAGGTTAGTAGTCTCTCTCAACTGTGCTATCACTTATCTTCTCTTTGCAATGATGGTGGATTTATTGCATTAGAAAATTATGAAAGAGAACAACTTCCACAAATCATCATAATCGATTCTTCTCATGTACCCTTTTACTAAACTTCCTTGATTCTCAATTTCCTTTGCGTCCACAAGTAATTTGAGATAGTTTCTAGTCCGGTAACAGTTACTCTATGTGTTACATCCTTGGAACCATTTGGAGCAATTAGGACCCTGGAGATGTCTATCTTCAACTCTTTAGATTCAATGCCAGAGTTTTCAAAGCTAGAAGTGAATTAGTTTTAGAAATCTGAGAATTGAGTACTTGGATTTGATTCCACCTTTGTCCAACGAAAATCTGGCAAGTTCTAAACTAGTTAAGCCAAGAAATCTTCTCTTGAAAGGATTTATATTTTGAGGGGAAATTTCATTCACAATAACTCTTCTCGTGTACCTTAATCTTAATATGGTTTTGTATTTATGAAAGCTGTGAATTTGGCAGGTGCTGATTTGAGTGATACATTGATGGACCGCATGGTAAACACCATACACTATACACCGTGCTTTGTAACATATACTAGCATATGACTATATGAGGCCTTTATCTTTCGGTTAAAGCTCGATTATTTTCTGGCGATGTTAGGTGCTAAATGAAGCCAATCTGACAAATGCTGTGCTGGTCCGATCGGTGCTAACCAGGAGCGACCTTGGTGGTGCCAAAATCGAAGGTGCGGATTTTAGTGACGCTGTGATTGATCTTCTTCAGAAACAGGTAGCTTTGTTTCTCAACACCATTGCATTTATCCATCACTTCCACTATCAAAAGCTGAGAAAGCCATTGACAAATTGTTTTCATCTTTATGTGAAGGCTCTGTGTAAATACGCAAACGGGACAAACCCATTGACCGGAGTGGACACGAGGAAGAGTCTTGGCTGCGGGAATAGCCGGAGGAATGCATATGGCTCGCCTTCTTCTCCTCTTCTCAGTGCACCACCTCAACGTCTGCTCGGCCGTGATGGATTCTGCGATGAAAAGACCGGACTCTGTGATGCCAAGTAGTTTCAATATGTTATAACTTATATAGCTCATGTGTACTTTACAATGCATATATAGCATTTGTATCTTTATATGTTGTGCAACGTATGTTAATAGGAGTATTGAATTGTAAATGACTGGAAAGAAAGAAAAAAGAACTTGAAAGATTACACTGAAGATAATGATCAGTTTTGTCTCGTAAGACAAAAGATATAAAAAAAAAAAGCCTGTTTAACCGGTGAATGTCTCTACCTAGGTTGTCCCCTAGCACTTTGTCAGATCAGTATTTTAAAATAACTGATTACTTTTAGTACTACATAATTTGTTCAATAGTATTCTTCCAAATGGTTAGCACTTAGCACAAGCTTAGCAATTGAATAAAATAATTACTCCAAAATTAATTAAATAATCATTAGTGTGTCAAAAGATAATACGGTCTTGGGATTTCTGGCTTATATGAAAAGGTAGATATACACTAATGATGATACGTCACATGCTATTGTCTATTATGCTCCTTCGCTCCCTATTGTTTGTTACTCAGGATTCAAGGTCGGGGTATCGACAAGTATTAGTGATTAATCTAACTCTTAGGAATTGATAATTGTTAGTTTTTGTTTATAATATTCGCCGGCAATAAAAATAAATTGTGGCCAGTATCCAAACTTCTCTGGACCGTGTTTGTCAACCCCAAAGAGCACGCCCAAATCATTATGTTCCTTGTACCAAATTAAATGCGGAATATTTTCGATCATATTTTTCTAATTGAAAAAAAAAGGGTTGTTTTCTTAAAAAAACCTAATATTCGATAAAAAAAAATGAAGTAATATTTGTCGCGCCATTGGTTAAATATCTTGTCGAATAGCGATGGAGTGTTTAGTTGTTGATGGAGATATATACTTCGTTTAACTGTACAAAGGTTTGAATACGTTAAATGTACAAGTTCAAACTGGTTTTAAAAAAAAACTAATTTGGTCCTATGTATATACTGTATGCAACATAGTATAAGACAACCATAATTATGATGAATCAGTTGTGGCATTGTGTTGGTGATCGATTAATAGAATTTAGTCGTCTAAGTTAATTCATGTTTTAATCTTTAATTACAAATTATATTGGATGCAGTAATTTTATTAAAAAATAAGTTTCCCATCCAAGTAAATTATAATCTACGGTTTCTTTTTGTGCCGACCTTGAATCAAACATAATAATTACAAAATTCTTCATGAGAGAGTACATGCTTTAGCTTCTTCTTTCTTGTGACCAGATGAAAGAAAGAAAAAAAAGGTTATTCTTTCTTTTTCCACTGCTTGTCTCTATATAACATAATCTTGACTCGAGCCAACATACATGTCATTAAAAATTATGAATGTCCTTCAAGGCCACATTCTTCTCCTTCTTTCGTTTTCACTATTTATGGCTGTACATATTCTTCAAGCTTCCTTAAAGTAGTTATTTTCAAGAACACAACTCCGGTAAGTCGCTAGCTAGCCCAACTTTTTATTAGTATATTTTTTTCTTTCTTTCTGAATTTGCTATATATGCTTATGACCTTTGTAGATTGTGTGTATTTTACTATTGTACATATATATTAAGTACATAATTCATGCATAGTTGTCCAGAAATATGAAATTCAAGTGTCTGAAATTTGTTATATTAAAAAGTGAACACATCTAAAATAACAAATTGAGATGTGGATATATTACAGAGAGAATGTGTGATAGATAAATTTGAGGTTTTTTTGTTAGTGTTTGAGTATATTTCGCTAGAAGATTATCTAAATACTAAAATAGTGGGAAGAGACAATTATTATTAAAAAAATATTGAAGTTACATTTAGATTAGAGTTTACATATGGTTAATCATATTGAGTACATGCATAGATACGCAATGTCTATATGCATATAACATCAGTTCAATAATGTAGTAATTGAAAATCAAGTCAAACATAAATCTGTACCATCATCATCTACACTTGATTAGTACTGTGTTCGTGTGTACGTATATTATATATATTTATATGCATTTATATGAGATAATATTCTGTCTGCTCACTTCCATAGATCAATCTGACAACTAGAAGAAGTAGAAGCTGCATATTCTTCTCCCATGTCTGAAACCCTTTTTGGATCTTTTTCTTCATCAACTTGGTACTCAGCATTGCTTGTTTCCTTGGCATTGTTCTGTAGAGAAGCAGAGGCAGTGGCGGCCTCCTCGTTGCTGAGCTGAGAAGCAACAAATTTATCGAGAACTCTCCAGTCAGTGACTTGGTCCATCACTTGCTCGTTGTCGTTGTTCATGTATAGAGAGCTGAAGCTCTGATCCCCTTGATTTAGTTGTTCTTCATGCGCGATATTTGATTGCTGCAAATTAGCATTATGGCTCGAGTTATTATTGGTGTTGCTTGTTCCGTAAGGAAGAGAGTTGCAATTACTGTTATCTTGTTGAATCTTAGGACTTTCTAGCTGAGGAAGTTGGAAGAATGATAAATGAGATTCACCAAGAAGATGATTTTGTTGTACCATGTGGTTGTAGTGTAGTTCTATCTCTTGCTTGCATTGCAAGCTAGGGTTGTTGAGAGCGTAGGCAGATGCATTGAGTCCATATGGCATATGCTGTTGGTGTTCGTGCTGTTGCTGATGATGATGATTGGGGAGAATCCGTCGTTGACCATTCGTCTCAAGCTCGGAGGCCATAAAAGAAAGTCGATCGTCGTACCAATGTGAAGGCGATGAGTCGTAGTCTCCCATTCGTCTAACTGCAGCCAGTCTCTTCTTGAAAACCCTACACACAACCCATCCTTCTTCCTACACCCCAAATATCATATAATGAGATCACTTATATTAGTTTTAGGAGATGATATATAGTTTGAGATTATTGTTTAGCGTATGATCCAAATAAATTGTAAAGAGAAGTTACATTTTAGGGTTGATATATAAATACCTGAGGAGTTCCGTTTTCATCGGTTTCTAAGCGGTATTCGTGCATGATCCAATCGGACTTTTGTCCATTCGGGGCTCTTCCCTTGTAAAACACAAGTGTTTTCCTCATACCAATAAGACTATGCCTCAAATATATAGCCTTATCTCTTCCCGTGGCTTTCCAAAACCCTGCTTTTGTCGCTCTATTGGTTCGAGTCCCTGTGGGATACTTCTTGTCTTTATGGCTAAAGAAGTACCAATCACTCTGCTCTTCATGCCCAATTTTGCATAACTCTATATATTTCCACAAAAGAATTATAAATCACTTTTAAAAAACTTTCCTTAATTAATTGAGAACGTGAATTTAAGGATCAAAGGATAAAGATGATGGGATTGAGAAAACCTTGAAGATCCCATGGCTCAATCTTGTAAAGATCAATGTCTTTTATGAAATCGATTTCTATTCTCTTTGATGCGACTTTTTTCCTCAGGTAGTAGTCTACAAGTTCTTCGTCAGTTGGGTGAAATCTAAATCCCGGAGGAACGTGGGAAAATGAGTTCATCTTTTAGTCTTCTTGGTCGATGATAACCTATAAATTCATGAATTTACGAACATAAGATAAATGTTACAGCGCTTGACGTCAAAAAGAAGAAGAAAAGAATATGTTATAGCTAGTTACATTTATTACGTAATGTGATTTATCTGTGTTGGTTTATTTCAACATATACATATGATTAACTACGCATCTAATCATCTTATAGCTAGTTAATAAAAACCGACAGAACTATTGTACATTATCCATTTATTTGTTACAAGAAATAGTTTTTGTTACATCTAACTATCTAAATATGTGAAGACCAATTAGTTTCTGTAAGAATAATTTAGATTCATGGTATAGAATTGAAATTTCCAAAACTGAAACCAGTAAATTAATTATCGGAACAATTTTTAATAAAAAGTATATATGATGATAGTTAAGTTGTTATATTAGATGCATGAATTACAAACATTACTAGATTAATCAACTTTAATTTCTGCTTATTTATTGCTTCACTTGTATAACAACATGTATTGGATTTTTTCCCCCATATAAGTAACCAACAAGTGTTTGTCCAAAAAAAAAGTAACCAACAAGTAATTATCAGAAGAAGAAGAGAAGAACAATCTCTTAGAAATGATTATCCATCTCAAGAGATTCATCTTTTAGATTAATATATAGAATTTTAATAAACCTTCTAATTATCTCAGCCAAAAAACTCCAACTCGATCTACTTATTTGTTTATTTATTAAATTAATATTTAGGTTTTTACATAATATTTTGCTTTGCTTGTAATATCAGCAACATTGATGAGTATGATGAGATGATGATGATTATGATTATGATGATGATCAAGGTGATTAATGAAGATGATGATCAAGGATGATCTTAAAGCAAAAACTTTTACCTAAATAAGAAAAAACACCCAAAATTATTTGTAAAGGGGACGATCGGAGATTCAATAAAAAGTTGACATAAAATTAGGGTTTACCTGAAGAAATTCTAGATGATCCAGCTGAAACTTTTTGAACAGCTTCTAACAAAGCTTTATGTTTCGGCTATTGTATGATCCTCTCGTGCTTGTTATCAGAAGAGTTTGAATTGACACTTTCACCACAAGACTAGAGAGAGAAAGAGAGATCCTTGAAAGACCAAAGACTGGATCAAGATTTGACAGTGCTCCTCGGGAATAGGTTACTGGAAAGAGGTCAGATCCCGAGAGAGAGAGAGAGAGAGAGAGAGAGAGAGGGAATGATAGAAAGAATGGGAAAAGAGAAAGAGAGTAGGGTTATATAAAGAAGATCAATCGAGGAAGAAAAGAAAGAGGGAGCACACAAGACACAAATCAAAAGATGACAATCGTGTCCTAATAATCTATTATATTTTACTTTCTCTCTCTCTCTCTTTCTTTCCCTTTCAATCATAACATCTCTCTCTCTTCTGAGTCCTTTTGAACCTAGAGAGAGAGAGGGAAAGACTTTATTTGTTGCAAAAGCTTCGGGGGGGGGGGGGGGGGAGAAGAGAGAGGAGGATAAAGAAGTCAAGTAAGATTTAGAGAGAGACAGAGAGAGGTGGCAACATCCATTACCACCCACCAGCTCTTGATGGATATGCTTGATCATCAACATTAAGGTCCTTCTTTTTTTGTCCTCGCATTAAGGTTAATTTGTTGGTTTTATTTTGGACTTCTTTTTTGTGCTAATTGCTAAAGGATGTCAAATATCCTTACTAAAAGTAACTCAACTAGCTAGAATTCCCAACGATATTGCTGGTTTGATGGTAGGTTTTTGGGAGAAAAACTTTGTTGATAGACACACACAACACTATCATATTATCGAGAGATATATAATATTAAAGTTGAGGATAATATAGTTATAAGTTTTCAGTACTTCATATGAGTTTAATACATTCACAACAAACAGTGTAACCCCACCAATAAAGTGAATTACTTGGTTTTCATTTTTTTGCTCTCAATTTTTTTTTATTGTGTGTATGAAATAAAATTGTTTATGTTAATATTGAAATAGAAAAAAAATATACAGTATATACATCCTTGCATTCACATAATCATTCTGATGAAACGAAAAATGTGGAGACATACCAAAAATATAAGGAAAGTGTATGTATCTTCTTGAAGAATAACCTGCAAAACAAGTTTATATATATAAGATATTTTTGAAAGTAATTATTACTGTCTATATACATTATTACATATGTGAATAGTTTTCATCGTTTGGGAACTTCAAAAGTAACCATAGACAGATACCCACTTCCTTTTTGGTCGAATGGACTAGATAAAAAGATTCATCTTATTAAACTACTTAACTATTTTGAGCATATAAATTTTTTTAATAAATTATCATCTAAAGTCTTACCGTGAACTTTTTAAATCAAAGTTTTTGGTCATTGATTACCTTTTTCAATCCAAAGATAATAAGTTTGTCATAACATGAAGCCTAGTTGCCAATATATACTGCTAAAACAATATGTATAAAAAGGAGCCAAAATACGCATAATGATGTATATTACACATTTACACCTAAATCCAACTAATGATCCAGAGAAGTTACAAGTTGCTATGTAAAGTTTGAAGTAACAAAAAAAGAGATTGCATGCAACGAAAAGTTAGTGTTAAATGAATTCTTCAAAGATCTTTTAGAGTAGTGTGTGAGAATATTCAGAGAAAAAAAAAACTGAAAACAAAGTTTTTTATACACAGCCTGAAATGTTAAAAGCAAACGCGTTGTATGTATGTATGTATGTGTAGGTAGCATAAGATATTTCTATTTATGAAATTTTACATGGAAAAAAGGGAAAAAAAAAAAAAGGAATGACGTGATTACGTGGCGGGAGGTGGTCCGGCGTGGAGTGAGCCATCGATGATTTTGCTGTTGGCAGGCCGGTTGGTCACATGGACCCCATCCCGTTATACCGTTCTCTTCTTTATTTTCTGTTTTTTATTTTTGTTTTTTATTTGGCTTTTAATTTTGTTTACTTGATCTTACAGTGAATAATGTCATTCTGTAACTTAAATATGATGATCTTCTTTCTTTTTAAACTAACACAAACGAATTTTGCTTCTTCGCGAGTTATCAGAATAAATTGGTCGAGTATACTCCAAAACTTTATTTTTGTTTTTTATAACTAACTCATATATAGTTTTGTTTTTTATCATTTCAAACGTTTAGCAATCTAGGAAGAGATAATAGTAAAAGTGTTAATAACAACAACAACAACAACAAAAATCAAGAAATTCATATCTCACATGAAAAAACCATAAAAAAAAAACCGTGACTTTAACCCATCATCACTTGCTTCAACTAAAAAACTTCTATATATATATGTGCATGTGATTATTATCAATATGTGAATTGAACAGTATACATCTGAATACTTTTGATCTCTGTCCCGATTTAGAAAATTTATGCGAAACTTTGTATTTGCTGACTTATCAAACATATTTTTCTTGCATATATATACTCCTTCTAGTATGTTCTAACACTAATCCGTGAATGTAATGTATATAAGTTGCAAGTCTGATTCTGATCATTCTCTAAAGATTTTAATCCCATTATCGAAAAGGCCAGATGCCAAAATATTTTCCAACCATCGTCACATTACATTCATATATATATTTGAAACGATGATAAATATAACAAACAAAAATGATTTCCCTATTAACTATATCAGTTTTTTTCCCGACCCCTATTATATCAATATCGTGTAATCATTTAACTAATTAACTAACCAACTAACAGGATAATGTTTTTAACATACATATTAGGTAAGTTATATTTAGAATATAGGTATAGTTTGTGTTTAGGTAAGTTCATCAAAAATCGGATGGTTATGCGGCTGATGTTAGGGACTTCAGGGCAAAGATTTGGTGTCTAAAAAATCACACATACATAAACTACAATAAAGAATTACAAAAGAAAAAAGTAGTAGAGAGGAAATTGGATATAGATTTCGTTTAATATTTTTCTTTTTTGCTTTTGTGTGTTGTTGAAACGAAGCATAGAAGTGAAGCAAAAGTAAAGACCGTGATCCCAAAAGTGTCGTTTTGGGTCCCACTTCGCCTCTTGTCCATTACCTATTTGATATTGAGATTAAATTATTATTAGTATTCTATACTTTTGTTATTTAATATTCGATATGTAAGCAAAACCATATATTTTCTGTGGTTTTATATTTTCTATGATCTTCGAACTCTGGTTTTTTTTTTTTTTTTTTTGTTATAAAATGTTGGTTGCAAAATGACAAACCATGGTCAATCAAATAAAGATGTGGGACACGATGCTTTTGTTAGTAAGTATATATTAGAATGACTCTGAATACAAATTCTCGTCTTACATGAGTATGTAATAAGAAAAGACTGTTAAAATATCTGCATTCTCGCCATGCCATAGTACCAACCAGTTCTAAAAACAAAGTATTTCTAGTTCTCTAGTTGATTACTAGAAAATAATGGTCGGAATTGAGGCATAAATGACAGTTTCATTAATCAAATCTTTTGTTAAATATAGTAATTATCAGTATTGGATTGGTGAATGGTGAGCTCTCATTGGACCACCTAACATTTTTCGGATATTAAAAAAAGAATAAAATAATATTTTCCTTACTTGTAGAATCCAAAATTATACGTTACAATTCACCCACAAAATGGTTGATATAATACTTTTTAGTTTTCACATAGATCCTGCTGAAATTGCAAGTTACCACTATGTATAAATAATAACTCGGGATTCTAGAAGAAGAATCTCCATGAATACAAAAATTGATAGTTTTATTTTTCTTTAATAAAAATTGGATTTATGTTAACAATTTCAATTGAGTGTATAAAAACCTTGAAGACAACTAATTATACTATCCTATATACGCATGGGCCAAGGTGGCATACATTTTCTTATAAAAATAGAAAAAATTGAGTTCCCTTCCAAAATTTTCCGGCCTGGTACAATATACTGTATTATCTTAGAACCAACAATGATCATCATGACACATTAAGTAATTAAGGCCTAAGAAAATATTTTAATATTTACATATATATATAGTATATGATCGAAACTAAATGAACGGTCCAAGTCGAAGGCTTTCTTTAGTTCTAGGGCTCTAGAGGGAATTTACGCATGAAGTCGTGTTGTAAATCCATTTGATGAGAATACATATTTCTTCACAACTTGTCCCATAACCCTAATCATTACGAGAAGCCCTAAGAATTAAACCACGTGGGAAAGTTTGTTCCTTTTGTCAGTTTCTTGTCCCATGAGAAAAATTTGTTACATGTGAAAACACTTGTGAAAGATTCTACCATCCTAATTAATGTTTGGTTTGATTACAGTTACCAATAGTGATGATGTACAGGCAGAACAGCTAGCTAGTCAAAGGTCAGTGTGTCAAATTGGTCTCGTTAGTTTTAGACTTTTAGGGAATTAGATTGAGCCGATTATTTTAGTTTTTAAAGAAAAAAGAAAAAACTCAACTTCAGATGAATCAGATCCAATTCATACATATTTGAGTATTTGACCAATTTTCTTATAGAGTTGAGGCTGGTCAGACCAATTCCATATGTATGTATATATTCAAAAAAATTGTTAGCATGCAAGCTGACTGTAATGGCCCCAGACCTGAAATCGGATCAAGTGTAAATCTTGAAAGAACAAAAAAAAAAAAAGATCAAAGATCGATCCATGGAACCGATTATGGCGTTATTGCCATGCCAAAACGAGGCCGGATTAAGTAATTCCATTATGACATTTTGTAATCAATAATTACGTTATTGTCTATTGTATGTGTAACTAGTGATCCAAAATCTCCGATGTGCTATAGAGTTTATAAAGGTGTATTTGAGAGATACAAAATATTTGCATGCAAACAAATAATATGGTGTCCTAATTGTGAATTATTTTTAAAAAATTGGTTTTTGTTATGAGGCTCAAAATTAATAATGTTTGTTAGTATTTAAAGAAGAAAATTTGAGTATATATATATATGTGTATTGTGGTTTAAATAATTTATAGAAGATTTCTGTTTAAGTATACTCTGTCCCAGTAAATAACATTTAGCCCCACCATGCACAATTTATATATGTAATAAATAAATAAAAACGCACAAAAAATCTAATAACTAATTGCCCAAATTTTTCTAAAATTCCTAATAATTAGTAAGCTAATTATCATTAATTATTAGACGTAACAATAGTTTGAATGCATGGCTTTAATCACTATACCATGCACCAAACGACTAATTATTTCATGCCATATGAATCATTAAATAAGAAAATTTACTGGGTGACGGTCTCCAATTCGACGAATACTAACTCAACAAACATAACCAATAATGACCTTTAAATAGTTTTGGATTGATTTTAAACTTTTTTGCCCAATTCAAGAGTAGAAACAGTAAACCGAATGAATGACAATTAGATATCTGAAAATTTAAAACTTTGGAACGGAACGGAACTGTTTTTTAACAGACCGTAACAAACTCTAGATTGAGCTGAATGAACAAGATGAAGAATTGATTCTAATTCTCATTAAATGTGAACTGTATAGTGTTCTCTGTTTATATACAACATAAGGTTAAGCTAACATCAGCCTAATAATAGCTTAACCTACACCTATCATTCTATCCTGCACAAGAGAGTAATTATACTCATTATACGCCCCCGCAAGCTTTAGAAACCGAACTATGTGAAGGATGAAAAAGGCTTGAGAGTGACATTCGTCCAAGGAAAGAATGAAAAAGTCCCGGGTGAAGTGGCTTGGTCAGAATGTCTACAATCTGAGCCTTACCGGGAACATGAATGGCCTTGAGAGTACCAAGCTTCAATTGGTCACGCACAGTATGACAGTCAATTTCCACATGCTTGGTTTTCTCGTGAAAAACAGGGTTCGTCGCCAAATACACCGCTGATTTGTTATCACAAAACAACTTGGCCGTGTGAACCTCTTTGATCCGGAAAGCAGCAAGAAGTTGTTGTAGCCAAATGATTTCCGTGGTAGCATCAGCTAAGCTACGGTACTCTGCTTCCGTACTACTTCGACTAGTCGTCTTCTGCTTCTTGGACTTCCAAGAGATCAATGAAGTTCCTAAGAAAACACAGTAACCCGAAACAGAGCGTCGAGAATCACGACAAGCACCCCAGCTAACATCTGCAAATGCATTTAAACAATTCTCTGTTGTTGCAGAGTAAAACAAACCAAGTCCCGGATTACCTTTGATGTACTTCAGGATTCTTTGTGCTGCATGGAAATGAACATCAGTAGGAGCCTGAAGAAACTGACTGAGCTTATGTACAACATAAGTAATATCCGGTCGCGTGAGTGTCAAATAAAGAAGACGACCAATCAGCTCACGATAGGAAGTCGCAGACGCCAAAGGTACACCAGTCTCCTAAGTAAGATTGACATAAGGATCCATCAGAACATCAGCTGGTTTGCAAGCAAGAAGACTTGTATTCTCCAACAAGTCCAATGCATATTTCCTCTGACAAACAGAGATGCCTTTAGAGGAGCGAGCAATCTCTAAACCAAGGAAAAATCTCAATTGACCAAGGTCCTTGATCTTGAAAGCGCTATGCAACACAGTCTTAATAGCAGCTAAATCTTCATCATTGCTACTTGCGATAGCAATATCATCAACATAAACAAAAAGAACATTAATTCTTCTCTTGGTAAACTTGACGAATAAAGCCGTATCAGATGGACATTGTAGAAATCCATCACTAAGCAACACAGAGGTTATCAACTTGTTCCATTGCCTAGACGCCTGTTTTAATCCATATATAGATTTACGAAGTCTGCAAACAGGGTTAGGAGGAAGAACTTCATCAGGACCTGGAGTATAGCCTTGAGGAAGGCTCATATATATCTCTTCCTCCAAGTCGCTGTGTAAAAATGCATTCGAGACGTCCATTTGAGCTAGAGACCATCCTTCTTTAGCTGCTAAGCCCAACATCAGCTTCACACTAGTCAGCTTAACAACAGGGGAAAACGTCTCAATATAATCAACACCTTCGACCTGTGTGTAGCCTTTCGCTACCAAATGCGATTTATAACGCTCAACAGAGCCATCAGAATGGTACTTAATAGTCCAAACCCACTTACAACCAACTACATTCTTACCAGGGGAAGAGAAACGACGTCCCAAGTATGATTCTATTTCATAGCCGTAAGCTCCGCATTCGCAGCACCAGTCCATTTCTCAGAAGCCATGGCTTGTTGAAACATTTTCGGTTCTGTCTCTTGAGAATATGTAAGGATATTGGCACAAAAATGGGTGGAAAGTGTATCATAGGTCAAGACTGAAGAAAGAGGATAGGGTGTGGTGTGTTTCGGAGGTAAAGATGGAGAAATTTGTGCAAGTGCACAGTGATACTCAGATAAGTAACTAGGAGCTTTAGTCTGACGCTGTGAACGCCTAGACTGATGTGATGGTAATGCTCCAACAGACACAACAGGATTACTTTGCCGAGTAGTAGAATGAGATGATGCATGAGGTGAAGACAATAAGGATGGATCAGAGGATGATGAGTGAATAGGAGATGGCAAAGACAAAGAATTATCAGGAATAGGGGAAGGATCAGGAGATGGAACAGGCAAGACAGTATGCTTGAAAAAATCAGGAATGATCGAAGATGCAGTTTTATATGGAAAAACATTTTCATGGAAGATGACATTCCTAGTAATCGAGATGCGATTAGTATCCAAATCTAGTACTTTGTAACCCTTATAACCTGGTGGATAGCCTAAGAAAACAGAAGAAGTAGCCCTAGGGGTGAATTTATGTCTATCCTTTTGTAAAGTACTAACATAACACAAGCAACCAAAAGTCCTAAGCAAAGAATAATCTGGTCTTTTATTCATCAATTTCTCATAAGGTGTCTGATTATCTAACAATGGAGAAGGTGTCCTATTGATTAGAAACACAGCAGTACTCACACAATCACTCCAATAAGCAAGAGGTACATTCGATTGAAATAATAAAGCTCGAGCAACATTTAAAACATGTTGGTGTTTCCTCTCGACTACTGAATTCTGTTGTGGTGTATATGCACAAGAAAAGTAATGTATCATACCAGTTTCTTTAACCAATTCATCAAATGAAAGTTCAGTTGCATTATCACTACGAATAGCTTTTATTCTTTTCTGATATTGAGTAAAAACATGCTGTAAAAACTGTGGAAAAATAGTCGAAACATCACTTTTATTTCTTAAGAAGTAAACCCATGTTGTTCTAGTACAATCATCTACTAAGGTAAGAAAATATCTATAACCTTCAACAGATTCTGTAGAAAAGGGTCCCCATATATCTAAATGGACAAGGTCAAATGGATGAGAGGACATATGATTATGAAAAGGAAAAGATAAGCGTTTTTGTTTAGCAAGAGGACATACATGACAATGACTATCATGTGATATCCTAAGCTTCGGTATAGACAATGCATCAGAAAGAACTTGTAACTTGGCACTTGACGGATGTCCTAGGCGATGATGTCAGAGAGTCGCATCAGATGACAAGGATCTACAAAAGAACTCAGAAGAAGAAGACTCAGGAACGTCGAGAGATGATAGGGATTGTAAATCTAGAATGTAAAGATGATGCATGAGATGACGCCTACCAATCATCGAGTCCTGAGAAAACCCCTGAAGAAAACAGAAAGTAGGATAAAAATGAGCAAAACCTTGATTGTGATGAAGTAAACTACTTACACTAATCAGGTTAAAATGAAAGTCAGGAACGTGTAAAACATCATAAAGAATCAATAATGCAGACAAATGTATATTTCCAGAATGATGAATGGGCAATTTTATACCATTTGGCAAAGTAACTGTTATGCCTGATATAACACGAACATCCCTAAATCTAGACAAATCACAGCAAACATGACTTGTTGCCCCACTGTCAATTATCCAAGAACCACTAGGCAAAGCAGTTTGTAGTGATGAAAGACAATGATGATGGAAAGTAAGCAAATGATTCTCATATCTCAAGTTAGAAGAAATAGAAAAGACATTACCGGAAGTCGAATTAACAGCCATGACACCTTTTTCAGAGATTGAACTGGAAGACTGAGGAACCGGAGCTACAGGCTCTGAGGCAGCTACTTGAGCAGACATCTGATTCAATTGGTGAATAAGCCCCTGGACTTGAGACTGAGAGATTTTAGTAACATCCAAGCTCATTGGAGAAACTGGTGGAGGAGGATAATATGGAAACTGCTCAGTCGGTGTTCCAGCGAACACATTAGCAACAGTCTGTTGCATATTAGTCTCAGATGGTTTAGACATGGATTTTGGAGCTGTGTAACTCTGACCGCGAGGAGCCAAAGAATTAGTAGGTCGATAAGCAGAGTTATTACCACCATTATTAGTACCACCATTGTTACTATCATAATGCTTGTAGTCAGGAGGATAGCCATGGAGACGATAACACTTCTGGATCGTGTGTCCCATCTGACCACAGTGAGTACACAATGGCCTATTACTCCTTGGTCGATACGAACTGTAAGCACCAGCAAACTCACCAGACTCATACATTGCTCCATCATAAGATCCAGTCGTCTGAAACACTACATTCTCAGCCTTGATAATCGGCTTGACATTCAGCTGTCGTTCATCTTGTTGAACCATGTTGAAAACTTCATCAATACTCGGGATAGGCTTAAGCATCAATATATGTCGCCTTGTTTGATCAAAACCATCGTTAAGACCCATCAAAAACTTGGTATCCTTACTTCGTTGCTGCAATCTCTCCCACAAAACCGCTGCATTACACTCACAACGCCCACAAGTACAAACAGGAATCTCGATATAACTGGTATATTCCTCCCACAATGTGACTAACTCAGTATAATAGCCACTAACATCCATTGAGCCCTGTTGTAATGATCCTAGACGTTGTTCTATCTCAAATACACGCGGAGCATCATCCTGCTTAAAGCGAGAAATAATACTCTACCAAATCGCAGCAGCAGTAGGCATATACAATAAACTCGCACCTATCTTCTTAGAAACGGATCCCATTAACCAAGTGCTAACCATATCATTGCATCTTGACCAAGAACCATACGAAGGATGATCAGAAGAAGGTTGAGTAATAGTACCATCAATGAATCCAAGTTTGTTTCGCACATTCAAAGCCATGCGAACAGATCGTCGCCAAGAATGAAACTCCGCTCCAGTATTGAGGCGATCAGTGACTATCTGGAGCCCAGCATGATCGGTACTGTGAAGATACAACGGATTCTCATAAAGATCGTTACACAAAGACGAATTCGTCACCGGAGTCGCCGTTGTAATATTCGGAATCGCGGAAGATGAATGAGACGCCATATCGTGTATAGAATCAAAGAATACACGAAAAATTCAGATCAAGAGAGATGCAAACACAAGACGAATCGTTGCGAAGAAGATGACGAAACAGAAATTAGCAAAATCCAAAAGAAATTGAATGAGAACGAGATCAATACAAGAGGCACTCATGATCGGAGAGCTCTGATACCATAACAGACTGTAACAAACTCTAGATTGAGATGAATGAACAAGATAAAGAATTGATTCTAATTCTCATTAAATGTAAATTGTACAGTGTTCTCTGTTTATATACAACATAAGGTTAAGCTAACATGAGCCTAATAATAGCTTAACCTACACTTATCATTCTACTATCATGAAAGTAATTATATTCATTATATTTTTTATTTGTAGGAACGATTTTGGAACATCATCAGCAAGCATATGGTTTATATATATGATATTTTTTGTCAACATATACGCATCTGAAATTTAAGGAAATAAATGAATTTATCTTTTGAGTTGACTGTATCAGTATGTATGACTGTAAAAGTCAACCATTTTGCAAAAACAATATGCACACCGACCCTCATGATTTCACAGTTGGCCAGCTCAAGGCGTGTGTCTAATTATTAGAAGTTACATTTATTATTTTTTTCGTTTAGTATATGCTTTTGAAAATGTAAGATGTAAATGGAAATGGGCGATATGATTGCATTTGGTTTATATGTCTTCTTCGGAACAATAATACGAATTATAGTAGTAATCATAAGATAAAGAAAATGAACACAAATTAAAAGAGACTCATATTAGAATAAAGAGGGTACCAAAAAGATTAAGAAAATAAAATATATAAAAAAAAAAGAGTAAGAAAATATGTTTCTAGATCTAATTGAGCATGATGAGTCTATATACACACCGACATTGATTTATGTTCTAGTTAAGTGTATTGAAAATAAAGAAGCCTTGATTTTGCAATTTAGGCTATGGAAGGAAATTGTTTTTAAATTGTTTTTTTTGTCTTATTTTTTTCATTTTGGATTTTTGGTTTTTTTTGATAAACTCTATCGACTGATCCGGTCAACTTCGGTAGAAACGCATCAAAGTGCTTCAGAGTGGACTATTCCCCAAAAGGCCACCACACTCTCTATCCCGATTTTTGGTTTTAAGCTATATATATATATCAAAAATAGCAAAATTTACACCTTCCGTTCTCGCATTCCTAATTAACAGTCCACATGCCTATTTTACGAACAAACTATTAATTTTCCTTTCTTGAAGAGAACTACATACAGTACATAATAGTATACAACAATTGGATGATTATGTTCAAAATTCATTCCATTCTAAAAAGAAAGAAAAGACAAATCAAGCAAAGTGGAAAAAGGTGTAAATGTTTTTAGCTTCACCGCTCTCGTGCTGATCGTCGTGTTAAAGCTCGATAGGTAATCTGCACCATGATATATGAATCTCACCAAATATGTTTTTGAATCTTCTAAAAAAACATACTTTTAAAAAACAAAATTTGATTAAACTATATATTCGAAAAGCATTGAATTTGAATGTTTCTTTCTCATCAATAACTAGCTAACCCCATCAGAATTGAAATACCAAACAAAAAGACTTTAATATCTCATAATACTACTGGTTTACATGTGTCCTAGTTCTAGAATTTGGCAAGCGGCCAGACAAACGTCGATTATTAAGAAATGCATTAAAAACATTAAAAACAAAAAAAAAGATTAAGAAATGCATTAAAAACATTAAAAACAAAAAAAAGATTAAGAAATGCATCGCAAGGATTCACATATATCATAATGTATACACCAGATACATACTCTAAATGCATGCTAATGAAAACGAAAATCACATGCATACTCCAAATGCATGCTAATGAATAATGTCGAACTTAACAAAAAGAAATCATCACAAAAGTGATGAATCTAAATTACATTTACACCTTTTTCCCGTTTTGCTTTGTATTTCGGTAAAATGTGATAACAGACGATCATTTAGTCATCAGCATGCATGTAGAGTATATGCATCTGATTTTCGTTTTCAATATTTTATGCGATTGACGACTTTGGTCGGCTTTGGGAGATGTTCTCGGTGTTCTTTATTTCTCTCTTTGTATGTATATATAGTATGTGTTTGACAAAAAAGAAAAAAGGTATATATATTCCTATGAGTTTGGATCCAAAACGAGGGATATATCATACTGTATTATACGTCTTATGACCATTTCAATGTCACAATGACTATATATCCCAAGTCAACTTGAAAAAGCAAAGTGAAATTTGATTTTATCACGGTTTTGCTTAATTACGCTTAATAATTAGTCTCTTCAACATCTTTTCTTTGATAAGCTTGGTCAATAAGCTCAAGATGTATCAGTTCAAGAGCTTTTACTACGAAATTGAAAAGCGAATTAAAAAAAAATCGAACCGGAGAAATGAAACTCTAAACAATTGAACCGGAAACTAAATCGTATGGGTCAACTAATAACCGGAGTCTCCACAACAACATAAGAAAACGACACCGTTTCTCAGCAATGTCACACAATTAAACGCAACGAGGATAGTAGTAAACCCGGATATAACAAACTCTAGTCTCATACCCAAACAGTCCCCAGTTTCCTCCAAAAACAAGAAGAGTCTTTGTATAATAAAGCTATTTCCCAGTTCTCTCTCTCTCTGTCTTTCTTTCCCAAGAAAGCTCCAAAGAGAGAGTGATCTCAGATTCAATTCAACCATGGCGGAAGAAGCTAAAGCTAAAGGAAACGCTTCTTTCTCTTCCGGTGACTTCACCTCCGCTATACTTCACTTCACGGAAGCCATCGATCTTTCTCCAACCGATCACGTCCTCTACTCTAACCGTTCCGCTGCTCACGCTTCACTTCACCAGTACGCCAATGCTCTCTCCGACGCGTATGAGACAATTAAACTCAAACCTCACTGGCCTAAAGGTTACAGCCGTTTCGGAGCTGCTCTCCTAGGGTTAAACCAGTTCGATTTGGCTGTAACGGCTTACAAGAATGGTTTAGATATCAATCCGACGAACGAGGAGTTGAAATCGGGATTGGCTGATGCGGAGGCGTCTGTTTACAAGAAAGAGAGAGCCAAAAAGGAGAACGAGCTTGGGAATGCTGCGTACACGAAGAAAGAATTCGCAGTTGCCATTGAGCATTATTGTAAAGCCATTGAGATTGATGATGTAGATATCTCATATATCACAAATCGTGCTGCTGTTTATCTTGAATTGGGAGAGGTATAAATTTTTCATATGTATAGTGCTCTTTTTTTTTTTTGTTCTTTTCTTTTACGTTGATGATGATAGGGCTAGAATGATGATTTTGCTTTGGTATTGAGGGACAATGGATTGGTGATTAGTTTTAAAATGTTTTGATTTCAGTACAATGAGTGCATTAAGGATTGTGATGAGGCAGTGGAAAGGGGTAGAGATCTTAGTACAGATTACAAGATGGTAGCTAAAGCTTTGACTAGGAAAGGGACTGCTTTGACCAAGATGGTGAATTGCTCGAAAGATTATGAACCTGCTATTGAAGCTTTCCAGAAAGCTCTTACAGAGCATCGAAACTCTGATACATTGGAGAGACTGAAAGAGGCAGAACGAGCTAAGAAAGACTGGGAGCTGAAGGAGTATTTCGATCCCAAGATCGGTGATGAAGAGCGTGAAAAAGGTGTTTGATTTTTGAAACTTATTTTGTCAGTGTGGGGAAAGAAAGCTTATAGTAGAGCTGCGAAAGCAAGAAAGAGTTAGCATTTTTTACTGCTGCTGATATGGTGCTTTTTAATACAGGTAATGATTTTTTCAAGGAGCAGAAGTATCCTGATGCTATTAAACATTACACTGAAGCAATCAAAAGGAACCCGAAAGACCCAGAAGTAAGGCCATTTCATCTTTCCATATGTACTCAAGTTCTTCTACTATGATTCTTTATTTTGACTGTTTGAGTAACTTTCTACTTTTTTTGCACTCTTGTTAGGCATATAGCAACCGAGCTGCGTGTTACACTAAGCTAGGTGCAATGCCTGATGGACAAAACGATGCAGAAAAGTGTATTGAGATTGATCCAACCTTCTCTAAAGGATACAGCAGAAAAGCTACAGTTCAATTCTTCTTGAAGGAGTATAACGATGCGATGAAAACATACCAAGAGGGTCTCAAGCATGATCCGCATAATCAGGAACTTCTCGACGGTATTAGTAGGTAATATTCACAGATACACAGAGATTATTAACTTTCTATCTGTTGCCATAAATTTGCTAAATGTTGTTCAAATCTGTTCTCCAGATGTGTACAAGAGATTAACAAGGCTAGTCGAGGTGATCTTACCCCTGTAGAATTGAAAGAGAGACAGGTTACATTCTGATACTTCTCATGTATTATTTTTCCCCCATTCGTGGTTAAAAGAAAACCCGGGAAACAAACTTGGAATTCTCCTTTTCTTTTCTTTTGTGTAGGCCAAGGGGATGCAAGACCCAGAAATCCAGAACATCCTCACAGATCCTGTAATGAGACAGGTAAAGCAACAAACTCTGTCTTCCGACACCTAAATTGTGAATGTCTGATGCAACTCTCTGTTCTGATATGTCTAGATAGATCTGAGTATCTGAATTTGTCTTTAGGGTATTGGTTCGAGTCTGCATGTTAGTATGCCTCTGAACAATGTAAATCCTTTTTTCCAAACAGGTACTGACCGATCTTCAAGAGAACCTGATCGCAGCACAGAGACATATGCAAAATCCAATGGTTATGAACAAGATTCAAAAACTTATTAGCGCTGGGATCGTCCAGATGAAATAGACTGACTCAGGATAGCTGAACCATTGAAAATATCCGTTTTTGTACATTCATTTGTTGCTCTTATTATATCTTTGCAATGTGCAACAATTCCAAATTAGTAAAATTGCAATCATATTTTCAAACTGTTCTGATATAATATCTACTGCGATCCTTCATTTTTTATACAATGAAGTTAAATTTGCGTTGCTTTACAGTACAATGAATTTTATTGGACATAATCCATTAGAGAGCAATGTCTAACTACTCTCCTTTATCAAAACAACTTTGTCAATCACAAAATTTGAATCATTCATTAAAATCGCTACCGCACATACATAACTTGCCATTCAGGTCCAACGAACTTGAAGGAAGGTAAGAAACGGAGTCTAGTGCCTTCATCGTCCCATTCAACACGTTCATACCATTCTTCCTCTTGGTATTTAATGACAAGTTCTTCGACCCTCATGACACTTTTAGAATCCAACGGAAGCTTTCTTAGCTCAGGACACTGCGTTACGTGGATTGTCTTTAGACATGGAAAAGGCAGAGGTTGCCAGTAGATGTTCCTCAACATCGCTAAATTGTGTAGGCGTAGACTCTCTAGTTTCTGAAAAGGAATGGTAAAACTCGTAGTCATAGCTTTCTCTTGGCTTATTATTCCTTCTACTAGTCCTGAGTCCAGAACCTCGAGACTAGTGAGGTTAGGAGCGAACAACAACCACGTCAAATCTTTCAGACCATCGCAGCTACTTATATGCACAGTAGAGAGGTTTGAAAAGCATTGAGATGTGGGACTTCTGTTCCATGATAATGTTGTCCTCTCTATCTTTATCTCCCACATTCCACACTTCCTCATGATGACTTTACGGAGATTATCCATAGCTGGCAAAGTCAATACTCCGGATGATTCTTCCTGAAGCCCTCTAAGTACTACAATCTGAAGACATTGAGCCAACCTGGGAGCATTTACTAACTTCTCCCCAACCAAGCTCGACTTGATACTTGTGTTTACAACTTCTAAGTGTTCCAAGAGCTGCAACTCCTCCACTAAGCTCATGTCTAGCGACATTTTAGACTGTAAAAGCTGCAATTTCCTCAAACTTGACAAACTTGATATCCCTGAAATACTCTTAAGTCTCTTCATGTAATCCAATCTCAAATATCTTAGCTTTTTCAACTCTTGTAAACCGACAGGTAGCCGCTTCATGTATGTCCATGACAAGTCAAGATACCGCAAGGAGACCAACTTAGATATTTCTTTTGGCAATTCCCGGAGACGTGAATTTCCTGATAGATCCAAAACCACTAGCATTGGGATACACCGGAAGAATTCATCCGAGATATGTAGCAATGAATCGTTTTTCTGAAGGAACAGAGTTGTAAGTTCCGCACATTCAGGACTGCCAGATATCGTTACAATCTCATTTTCCATCAGTGACATCCTTCTCACAGAACTCCAGTTCTTGACTTTCGGTACTTCACGTAACCCAACACCGGCTTGCACAATACACTGTTCTTTATGTTCCCCAAGGTCAGATGATATCCATAGAGCCATCTCCCTAACCACATCATGCATTTTCACTTGTTCTTTATTGATTGCTTCCTCCAACAACAAACATGCACGGACAAGGATACCAATTATCTCATAACCTTGTCTTAGTTCTCTTTCTCTACTTTCATTTTCATCTATGAATCCCTCACATATCCAATAGTCTATCAACCTCTCTTTCTCCATACGATAATCTTCAGGAAACAGAGAGCAATATAGGAAACATGATTGCACAGGCTCCTTGTTTAAATTATCATAGCTATACTTTAGAATTGAAAGAACTTTGTCTTCCATGCCAGAAAATTCTGCAGCATATGAACTCAAAACGTCAACTGCACTACGCCATTCTTGTACCATCCTTTTGCATGTCATGGTCTCGCCAATGACACTAAGTGCTAAAGGTAGGCCACGGCATTTTCCAGCAACTTTTCTTGCGAGTTCAGGTATGTCTGGATGGCCTTTCAATGTATTTTTTCCAACATTCATTTGGAACAATTCCCAGGCTTCGTCGGGCTCTAGACAACTGACTTCCACCGGGTCATCATCCCCCATACGCCCACACACATCTCTAGAACGAGTGGTTAAGACTACTTTGCATCCATTTTGTCTGCTTGGATAAGGGACTCCGAGCGCTTTTAAATCAACTTTCTCCCATATATCATCCAACAACAACACAAATTTTTGCCTCTGGAGAACTTTGTGTATGTCAAGAGCTCTCTGGTCGTCATGTTTATTATCCCACTCTTCGCCCACAAAGCCTAGTCTTTTGCCGATCTCTCCTTGAATCCTATGGATCACCGGAGTTCTAGACACCACAACCCATATCACAATCCCAAATCCGCTACATTTTTCAGGAAACTTGTTGTTGATTTGTGTGAGAAGGGTGGTTTTGCCAACTCCACCCATGCCATAAAGACCCACAACCTTTACTCCGTCTTCCATGAGACGGTTGCATACCCTTTCGAGCATTGTTTCCTGACCAACGATTGTAGGTTGAATAGGCACCTCTTCAACCTCAGCTATCGAAGTGGCAGTCACCGTATTAAAATCTCCTTGAGAATTAAGACTCTCAATCTCCCTCAACATCAGGATAACCCTTTTCCCATAAACATAGCTTATTTTCACATTTTTAGAGCAATATCCAAAGAGACACAACCTTTCAAGCTCAATGTCCATAGTGCTAAGCAGATCACTGAATTTTTTCTCGACGGTCAGGACATTGGTAAGCCATACCTGGACTTGAGAAAGTCTTTTATGACGCCCTGTGAACTCTTCTCTGCGTACCCTTCCTTGCACATCTTCTTGCTTTGCCTTGAGTTGTCCCATGGTTTTCTTGAGAGACGCTAGATTATCTGCGAGGTTGTGAATATAACCTACCCTGAGGCCTAACCATTGAGAGACTTGATTCACGACTTGATCGCATGGTAACGAGACCGAGCAACAACCTCCCATTGCTGAAAAGAGAGAGAAAAAAGAGAGATTCAGAGAGCAAAACTGGAAACCCAATTGAGAGAGTGAAAATTATTCAATAGTGTGAACAGAGGAGATTGAGAAGTATAATCGATTTTCTCAACCACACAAGATGTCACTGTATGCATAATTGATGAGAATATTTAGACTTTTCCACTTTTCCACGATTAGGAAATTTCAATGCAAAAAAAGACAAAACACAAAAGTTAGAAGTCTCGTAGAAATGTCTTAAAGAGTACTATTTTTTTTCTGGATTTTTTGGTTCCTTTTCCCTAGAATATTGAAAAACATACACATATATATAATCGCTACTTGATACAGAACATTAGATGCATTCGAGCAACATTATTACCTGAATGAACCTACTTGGCAACTCCATTTGTATTCCTGCGTGTATATCAACTTCACTTTGGAGATTCCCAAGCAGCACAAGAACCTGATAAATATCTCTTTTTAAATGAATTTCATGAAAATAAGACTGATGAGAACTTGAGGCTCTCATTTTTGAAATTGGTTCCTGATCAAACCGATTTGAAACACGATAGATAGATACTTATGGCTTATGCATCTGCTCTCCTGACCAAAAACAAAACCATAAATTCCATCATATGGGTGATGATTGGTGAATTGTATGGCTTAGGAACAGACTTCACCTCTTCAAGAAACAAGTCAGACCTCACATTCAAACAATCCAACATAAAAATCCAATAACATTCCACATACGAAATAACACAATAAAACACTACAATCATAACAGCAATTCATATAGCTGCTTATAAAACAACATTTAGATTAAATTACAATCAAAAGCAGACAAAGACTTAAAATTTCACAGCTCAGAAAAAAACCTGATTTCAACCATACGAAAAGCCAAAGAACAAAATTGTGGGAGTTGGTGAGCTACTTGACCCAAGACTAACTCGAGAACCTTTTCATTTCGACATTTAAAAAAAAAAAAAAAAGGGATTATTTTTACAATCCATCAAACAAAACTGACCCTTTTCTTTCTGGAGAACCTATCATCAGATGCACCACGAACCTCTCCTTCCTTGGATTTTAAGAGAGAAGAAGAGTTTAGCGAAACAACATCAAACCAATAATTTTGAGAAACACAAGTAAGTGATTGAAACCAAAATCAAGACGATATTACCCCCATGCACAAGAGTTCTCCATTCCGTTGATTGAAACGGTGATGCTCCCGCCGGAGGTGGAGGCGGTGCCGAGAACGAGATGACATCGTCATGTGTTTTCTATTTGATGATGTGAAACTTCGACCCAATCTTCTTATTTTCCCTTCTGATTTTTGACATTAAACCGGACTCTGTTTAATACATACATGAGGAGGTATTGAACTGCATGTTAAGTATTTTTGTTTCTCCTTCACCATTTTAGTATATGAATACACCATTTTAATCTTCTAAAGAACCGGTAGAACACTTTTAGATTAGAACAAAACAAAGGGAGATGAAATTCATACAAAGTTCAAATCCAAAGAACACTTCAAAGCGTAACAAAACAAAGACAGTGGTCTAAGACCAAGAGTCTAAGAGTATTAAGAAAGGAACGATAAGGCAGTATATTAACAATATCACCGTTGTTTTTTCTCAAGCTTTTTGCTTTCGTTCATCGATTATACAAAACCAACTTGCATGATGGTAAAAAACGGAGTCTTGTCGCTTCGTCCTCCCACTCGACTCTTTCTTTCCACTCTTCATCTCCATATTGTATGACAAGTAGTTCTTCACCCGCTACAATGCAGCTTTGAGAATCCAGTGGAAGTTTTCTCAGCTTTCGACACTTGTTTTGTACATTGATCCTATTTAGACATGGAAAAGGCAAAGGACTCCAATATATACTCTTCAGTTCAGGTAAATCCCACAAGTGCAGGTATTCTAGTTTCCTGAAAGGAACAATACCAGCCCTGGCTGCTTTCTCTTGGCTTATTAACTCTTCTACTTGGCGTGAGTTCCAAACATTGAGATGAGTGAGGTTTGGAGCAAACAACAACCACGTCAAATCCTTAAGACCATTGCAACCAGCTATTAGAACTTTGGATAGATTTGGAAAGCTTGGGCTTGTCAGACTTGTGTTCCTTTCTATCGATATCTCCCGCATTCCACATCCTCCTATGAAGACTTCCCGGAGATCGCTTATAGATGGCAACGTCAATATTCTGACTGATTCTTCGTCGAGAAATTTAATAGATACCTTTTGAAGACATCTCACCAACCTGTGAGAGCATAACATTTGTTCCAATGCTGAACTTGACGTGATCTCTATGGTTAGAACTTCTAAATTCTCCAAGCGTTTTAGCTCCTCCAGTAAGCTTATAGTTAGCCACATTCTCAAATTTAGTAGCCTCAACGTCTTCAGACTCGGCAAATGATCAATCCCTGAAACACTCTCAAGGCACAACATAGACTCTAGATTCAGATGCACTAGCTTTTTCAACTTTAGTAAACCAACTGGCAATCTCCCTATGCTTGAATCTGACAAGTCAAGATATCGCAATGAAACCAACTCTGATATTTGCTCCGGTAATCCTTTAAGATTGACATTCCATGATAGATCCAATACAACTACCCTTGGCATACACCGGAAGAACTCCCCAGAGATATTTACCAGAAGGCGGTTATCTTGAAGGAACAAAGTTGTAAGTTTCGGACACTCAGGGCTGCCATTTATCTCTTTAATCCTATTATTCACCAATGACATCCTTCTCAACACTTTCCAATCCTTCACCTTTGGTAATTCGTTTAACCCAACACCAGCTCGTACAATACAATTTTCTTTCTGCGTCCTGATGTCAGATGCTATCCATAGGGCCATCTCACGAACCACATCATGCATCTTCACATATGACTTGTTGTTGAAATTTTCTCCTTCCACCAATAAAGAGGCACGCACAAGAGTGCCAAGTATCACATGGCCTTTGTTTACAGCTCCTTCTTTACTTTCATATTCATCAATGAATCCCTCGCAAATCCAATAATCTATCAGCCTCTCTTTTTCTATCAATGTATCTTCAGGAAACAGAGAGCAATATTTAAAACAAGATTTGACGCTCTCACTTTCCAGATTATCATAGCTGTACTTCAAAATAGGAAGAATCTTCTCCTTCACAGCACCAAAATTTGCAGCATATGTAGTTAAAACGTCTACTGCATGATCCCATTCTTGAGTTGTCTTCTTGCATGCCATTGTCTCTCCAATGACGTTTAGCGCTAGTGGCAAGCCACGACATGCTCGAGCAACTTTTCTTGCGATTTCGGGAATGTCAGGGTGGCTTCTTAATGTGATTTCCCCAACTTTTTTCTTGAACAAATCCCACGCATCAACTGTACCTAAACATCGGACTTCCATCGGATCATGAACCCCCATGCTTGCACATACACTTTGACAGCGAGTGGTGAATGCTATTTTGCATCCGCTTTCACTTGTTGGATTCGGGATTCCAATCTCGGTTAGTTCCACTCTCTTCCATATGTCATCTAAAAGCAACACAAATCTCTTTTTGCTTAGAAAATTGTGTATGTCAACTGCCTTCTGGTTTTCACTTTTCTGGTTCCATTCCACGCCTTTAAATCCTATTTTCTCGCCAATCTCTTTTTGTATCTTGTGTATTTGTAGATCACCAGACACCACAACCCAAATGACTATCTCAACGCCATCATCGGTGTCACAAAACCTATTGTTGATCCGAGTGAGAAGAGTTGTTTTTCCTACTCCACCCATCCCATAGAGACCCATAATCTTGGTTCCATCATCCATGAGGTGGTTCCATGCCTTTTCAAGAATTGTTTCCTGACCAACAATCGTAGGCTGTAGAGGCCTTTCCTCAGCCATAGCTCTCACAGCTGCATGAGCCACCTCTTCAAAAAACCCTTTAGATTTTAAGTCTTGAACCACATTCAACATCACGAAAACCTTTTTCCCGTAGCAATAGCTCAATCTTAAGTTGTTGGAGCTCGCACCATAAAAACACAACCTTTGAAGTTCAACAGTTCTACTACTATTTAGATCATTGAATTGGGATTCAATAGTCTTGACTCTCTTAAGCCATACCTTGATTTGATGAAGTCTTTGAAGACCTCTTTCTTCTGCTGTCTGCACCTTACATAGCAGATCAGCTCGTACAGCCTTGAGATCTTCCATGGCTTCCTCCAGAGCCGTGAGATTCTCCTTGAGATTATGAATAAAACTAAGTTTTCTGCAAAAGCATTTACAAAGATGGTTCAACAATTGATCGCATGACACTTGGACAGAGACACAACCACCCATCTTGCACTTGACACACAAAGAAAGATTCACATATGCAACGAGGAACCTTAATCTTAGACTGATAATTAGTAAATGAGATGTGAAAAGATTAGATGGAAAGACAAGAAATAACTCTCCCCATCTAAGAAATTTGCAGGAAAAAAAAATTGTTAGAATGAGTCAAAGTCTTCTTCTTTTGTATGGTAGCATCAAATTCATATGTAATATAGCAAAAATCCAAAGAAGATGACAGTTGTAGAAACGACTACAGTAGCTATGTCACTTTCATTTCTACTATAAATAAATGAGGAAATTGCCAACGAAAACAGATCTTCATCTGTATTTTTGACGCTTAATACAACCCCGTCTTTTTCAAAGGCACAACAAGTTAATTCGTAAAACCATACCAAAAATAGTCAGCGCTGTTAATTACACCTTAGCAGATAAGTTAACTTTGTCTTAACAAATTACAGGAACTGGCTCAGTCATCAGTACAATATAAAAAAAGTTATTCGCAAAAGAGCTTCATTCACATGAATACATAGCACATAAGGTCGATGCAGAATCAGATAACCGTAATGTTTGAAATGAGTACCTGAACTAATAGCTCTGGAACACGGAAGTCATGGCTTTTCCCAACCAACCAAGAACTGAAGCATGAACTCAATCGTATGATGGCTTAGGAACAGCAAGATTTTACCTCCCTCTGCAACAAAACACGCATTCAAGCAATGGCAAGATGCAATCCATAAACATTTCAGATCAGTGAAATCTTTTAAGTGTAAAAAGTCTTCAGATTAGGCAAAGTAATTGAAAAGTCTAACCTTTCCAAAAGCAGAGGGCTTTCTCAGATTTGAACTCCAGTAAGTTACCCACCAGAGATGGACTCAGGATTAAGGAAAGGTATGGTATGGGCGGAGGAGGCAAAATCTTACTCAAATCTCAAGCATATCAGTTCAAAAAAAATTCATGGTTGATCTGCTGGAAAGGTGAGGTTTTGCCTACTTCGACCATACGTACAGATGCGTAATCCCGAATCCATCTTTGATGAGAGTATGACATTATGACTCCCCCTTTGGTTGGCTCGTAACCCTTAACAAACTTGATGATCACACGACACTGAGACAGAGGAGCAACAAACTTATCAGTGATGAATGAAAAAAATACAGACACAGAACGAGACGAATCTATGTTCAATTTGATTCATCTTCCCCAGATCCCAGCAGTGACAGAGTCACCTATGTCTTCACGTGGTGCAGGAGCCATATCTTTGGATCCATTAAGAAGAGAGGGCCTATGGCCCAAAATATCAAAACGGTGTCGTGGATGTATGTCTCTCTCATTATTAGCTCGAAATCTCATTGATGAGGATTTTTAAGATTTTTCAATGAACACTCCGGCAAAACACACACACTCAACAAGCCAAAGAGTACAAGCAAAACAATATTAGAGTGGTTAATTAGAAAAAAACACTTGCACACACATTCCAAGAATCATTCAGAAAAAACTGTAAACAAAAAGAAACAAAAGGTAGGTAAGAGAAAAATAGCTCAACTACTAGACTCCAATGGAAGCTTTATTTGTTTATCAGCCTTATACAATATTACAATTACCTTGTATCTCACACACAAGTGGACTATACAAAGACAGATGAGTAGAGTGGATGACAACTTCTTCAATCCTGACAACACTCTTCGAATCAAAGGAAGCTTTCTCAGCTTTTCCTCAAACATGAATGGTAACGGACACATGTAGATGCTCCCTCAGCATCGGTAAATAAATCATACAAGGTATTTTAGTTTTGATAATGGAACATACCTGCCTCCTTTCATTGAAGTTCTCATTTCGTGCCAGGGAGACTCCATAAACTCGGGATTAAAGAGCCTTGTTTTCATTTCATTGACTATTGGTGTCAGTGTTCTTATTTACCCGATCTAAACCGGACATTGTATGTTAACCGAGTCACAGGTTGTACTGAACCGAAATTTTGGGTATCATTCTCGTGTTTAAATATTTTCTTTTCTTTTCACCACTACAATACTTGTTAACTTCTTATGATTTACAAGTTACACAAGTGGTATTCATAATTCATTAACGGATATATTGTTTTGAGAGATTTGGATCTTCACATAAATCATGGTAGTAGGAAGTCACAGGAACATGCAAAGTTTGCATCTACCTAATCAAAATGAAACCTGCATCAGTTCGAAATTTCGGTTTCGCCTGAACTACTATGTCAAAATCTACCATAACAAGCAAGAAAACTACCATAACAAGTATAACTGAACTACAGTGCCATAAGCTAAAAAGTGATTGCCTTAAAAACAATGACGAACTTCTATGTTATCCATTTACAACATTCAATCGCAAAAGCGAAAACAACATAGCGAAACCCAACAGCATATGAAAATCGTGCGAAGAATATCGTAAGAACAACAACAAGATCTCCAAATCATTTACTTTCCATATGAAATACCAGCATAACACAGTCCTAGGCAGTGACCGAGAATGGTAGGATCTCAATCAGTAAAAGCTATCATGCTTAACTATGACTAGCTTATATATGATGCACAAACATGAAATCAAGTCATCCAAACACACACACACACACAAAAAAAAGAGCTTATGAAAGTCACTGTTAGATATCTAAATCATATACATTTCAAAATCCAACAACCCAAAAGTACGCACATTGGAATCAGATTAGACTACTTGATCCAATCCAAGGAATCACAAAGGCATAAAGAAATTTTTTTTTTTAGAAATTTCAAATTCTTAGAGATTAGATAAAGATAAAAAGGAATCACACAGACATCATATTCCATTAAAATTGAAAAAAAAAAACAAACAAACATGAAGAACAATAATAAAGTTAGTAAGCAAAACCACAAAATGACAAAAAAACAAAGAATCTCTCAATTCTTAAAAATTTCAAATTTTTCATAACAAAAGAAGATTAGATCTCACTTAGCAACCATCCTTGCTATGAAATCTTCATATCGGATCTTCCCATCGGATCCAACATCCACCTCCTTGATCCACTCATCGAACTCATTAGGCTCCAGCTTCTCTCCGATACTGGTGAGAATATGCCTCAGATCCGCTACAGCCACGAACCCCGTACCTTCCTTATCGAGGACTTTGAACGCGTCGCGGAGCTGGCGATCGAACGGCTCCGTCTTCAGGTGTTTCGCCATGAGATCGAGGAATCTGTTGAAATCGAACGGTGACGAGAGGCTTTCCGATGCGATGATGGATTTGAGCTGGGCTTGGGTCGGGTTTCCTCCGAGGGATCGCATGAGGATCCCGAGCTCCGACGGTGCGATTTTGCCGTCTCCGTCTGTGTCGAAGAGCATAAACGCTTCCTTCATCGACGAGACCTGATCGTCGCTCAGTCCATCTTTCCCCATTCTTCGATTTTTCCGGGTTTTCGGGTCAGATTCCGGGTCGGGTGTTTCTCTCTCTCTCCTTCTTCAGTACAAAAACGAAATTGGGATCGGAGTGTGGCGTGTGTAACTTTTTAACGAGAGAGGTTTCGTACGATGCCGTTTTAAATACAAGATTCAAGGCCCAACTAAATCTGGCCCATTTATCTTTTGAAAATAAAAACTTTAGCTATTCAATTAGAGATCAAAGCAAAAACTGATATAATTTTATCTAACCAATCATCTTACGGCCTCACTCGTTCAAATGCTGCGGTTGCAGTTACGGTTGCGGGAGATTGCGGAAGTAAGCAGTTGCACTTTCAAGCGTTATTAAACGTTTTGAACGACTGGTTTAGCGGTTTAAAATTGGTGCGTTTGCGGGAGGTTTACGACTGGTTGACTAGCGGGTGCAATAGCGGTTGGAACATAATAAATGTGATATATTATATATAAATGTTTAAAAACACAAAAAAATTATTTAAACTTGATTTATAATTTAAATTTATTAAAAAATACTAAAATAATTATTCAAAAAACAAATAATTTTTATATTGAAATACTTATTCCTTTATGCATTTGGCTTTTTACCAAAACTTTAATCAAGTAATTTGATAAATGACAAAACATATGCTTTAGATCGTAGATCTTTTCTCTTTTCTCTTAGATCATAGGTCAGTAGTTGCATCGGTAGGAATGGTTAAGTGAGAGTTGAGAAGAGTCACTGGTGATTTGTTTTAATATTTTTCACAAATAATCTTATTTTTAAAAAAATGCTGATGAAATATTATATTTATTTAGATTTTTTTGAACTTATGTGCGATGTGTCATTAAATTTACATCAAGTTTTTTGGGTTATTGTTAATTGGAATATTATTTTCTTCTAATTGTTTATTTTATAATTTCTGTAATCATATTCGTACTTCATTTTCTCCCGTCCTAAATGAGTAAAATGGTTATATAGAAGATATAACACAAAAGAATTTCATTATCATTGATTTTTTTTATAAAAAATAAATAAATAAATCCAACCGCAATCGCCCGCAACCGCAAACGCTTGCGGGAAGCAGCTTTTGAAATTCAGTGGTTTGAAGCAGTTGGGAGCGATTGAAAGCGATTGAGAGTGTTTTATGTGATTGGTTCCAATCGTTAGCAACCGCTACCACCCGCAAACGCAGTGTTTGCGGGAGGTAGCGGGAGAACCAGTGAACATCTTAGTGGAAGTTTAAAGTCTAAGATCGCCTTTTCCCCATAAAGTCTTCGTATGTTTGCTAGCTACAAATTAAATATTAATAGGATCATTTGAGTGGGTTTGCAAGGTTAGTGTTTTAAGTGCTTTTCACAAAAAAAAATTTGTATGGGGTCATACAAGTATGGCAAATGAAATCGCTTCCACGATAAAACAAATGATTAAGAGTTGAGAAAGTGGGATAGAAAGAATAAACATGACCTAATTAATAGTTTCTTTAAGCCTTAGCCGATCGAGTCGTTTTCAAAGTGACATAGGAATTATAAACAAGGTTTGATTTGTCCCACCTAGTTGGATTTATGGGGCACAAAGACAATTTGGTTAAATGCATTGGTCACCATCAATGTATATAGCATATGATATCATCATGTGATTTAAAAGGCACCCTTCCACTTGAATTAGTTTCACATGTTTGAGTTCCATATATGCTTTATATCTTTTCTTTGGAGTGTGATTCACTTGTTTGAAATTTTTGCATTATCCATGACAATCCCCATTATCTCTAGGTTGAAAAAAAGTATCAACACTCCTTATCAATGATCTATTGAAACATTATCTATTATATATATCCAATTAAGAAAAGATAACTCAAAGTGTATATAATGAATATTCAAATGTTGATACCTTCATCATTAGTAGAGAACAACTTTTGTTTGTTAGCTTAATCATCCACTTCTAGTTTTCTTAGGCGATGAAATAAAATCCGGTTTTGTTCGATCATGACATATTGACATATAACATAGTAGTTTGTATTAGTTTTGTCTTCCAAATTTAGTAAAATATATGTTATTCATTAGCATTGTTTTCTATTTGAATTAGGATGTAGGGTGATATTAACTAAATCCAAACTACCGTATGAGAATGAAAACTTCAAAACTTAACTACTTCAACAAAAACAAAAAACAGTAGATTAATCGTTTAAGCCTAAATATAAGATTAACTAGTTAAAATCTCGTTAGCCTACACGATACACATGTCAAATTCGTCTAGAAGAGTGTCAACGTCGACAATCTAGAAACAACCTTATCTTTAGAAAACACTCAAACAGAAAAGAATGAGACAACAAAACTTAGTAATCTCTTAGAAAATTTACCTATCACTCCCAAATATTACACAATTTCTAAATCTAACCTTTACACCGCGAAAATCTAAGATAATAGTACTCTTAATTATTTTCAGTTAATTCATAACAGACGCATTCTCTATGTCCACTCGCTGATTTTAACAGCTAAATCTGGGGGTATTTTTAAAATTCGATAGTATTGGGGGTAAATCAGAAAACAAAACTAAACTACACGGGCCATATCCATAAAATATGAAACAAGACTTTTCTTATTTGTCTACGTCGTCTATAAAAAGCAACCTTGAAGCTAAAACCCAAACAAAGAAGAAGAAGAACCCAAGAAACGTGAGAGACTAGGAGAGAAGGCGAAGAAGAAGAAGAAAAAAAAAAAAAAGAGAAAATGAAATTGGTTTGGTCTCCGGAAACAGCATCCAAGGCTTATATCGACACCGTCAAATCGGTAAGTTTTTATTTTTAGTTTTCCGGTGAATCGTGCCGGAACAACCCCTGTTTCTTATCATTCACAAGAACCAATAATTTCAATTCAAAACGATGAAACCCATTTTTGGAAAACCCAGATCTTAGTTTTGATAGATATTCGTAAAATTTGAGATTTTTTTTCCTGTTTTTGTGTTGTTTAGTGCGAGAATCTTGAAACGCCGGATGCGGCGGAGCTAATAGCAGCGATGGCGGCGGGATGGAACGTGAAGCTGATTGTTGAAACTTGGTCAGACGGAGACGGAATAGCTTTAAGTATCGGCTTAAACGTAGCGAGCCAACACGCAAACGCTAAACACATATGTATAGTACAAAACTCGAGATCAGAGTCTGCTTATCTCCAAGCCATTCAAGAATCATCTTCATCTCCCTTGAACTTACCAGAGACAATCGTCGCTGAAGAACCCGAAAAGGCCATGAAGGAGCTACAAGGAATCGATTTCTTGGTCGTTGATTGGCGGAACAAGGAGTTCGCAGCTGCTGCGTTGAGGAACGCTGCGTTTGGAAACAGAGGAGCGGTTGTGGTTTGTAGAAACGGGTGTTCGAGCTTGAGACGGGTTTTGAGAGACCGGAACGTTGTTAGGACGGTGACTCTCCCGGTCACCGGAGGTATTGAGATTGCTCATATTGCGGCTAGGAACTCATCAGGGAAGAGTGAGAATAGAAAGAGGAGATGGATCACACATGTTGATCAGAGATCAGGAGAAGAACATGTGTTTAGTATCTAGAAAGTAATAGACAGATACAATTGTGAGACATAGTTTATTGGATCTTAATGTATATGTATTTGTACATATGATTCCATAGATGTCCTTGTAATTGGGGAAAAACATGTTTGTCTTATAAATGTGATCGTTGTTATGTAAAGAAAGCTTACATGTGTTAACAGATTAAGCAAAACTAGTGTCTCTGTCTCTCATTGCTTTTCACTTGCCTCTCTTCTCTTTATCTATCATGTTGGGACAGAATGAACACTAGAACACTATAGAGTGATGGGCTTAAAACAGTTGTTTAGGAGTTCTTGAGCCCATTACATTGGTAGTGCTCTCAATGACTTAGGAATAATTACAACCTCTTTAGTATACTATAATCATATACTTGACTTTTCCTTCAAGAAAAGTAATTGGGTTCCCACATCAGTGCTTAAGAAAACGACCTAAAGTGATTTGGAGGTCCGGTTACCGACGGGGATATCCATTTTATAAGTTGATTAACGTATCTTCTTTAAATATTATGTCAGATCTATATTTACAAGTTTTTTAAGATGAGAACGGAAACATCACATCATTCATGCAAATACCACTAACAAAGTGGGAATAATCCATTAGATCAGTCATCATTCTAAAGCATTTTATGAATCATATGCTTCTAACTTCAAAACTAATTAGCAATTGATAGCTAGATTGATTTATGTCGTTTTTGTTATACGATGATATTTTTTCTGCATCTAATGTGGAATAGTATAACATACTCCAACCAGATTTAGATTAACTTCGAATAAAACAAAATCATAGTAAATAAACTCACGTCGATCGAGTCATGGACTCGTGCCATTTTCCAGTTTGAGGTTTCAATGTCGATAATGTCACGAGAAATCAAAGGGACAAGAGATAGAAGCAAGCATATAATGGTTTAGCTCCCGGTTTAGTTTGTCGAGATATTAATTTACCGGTTAGAAGGGTAATATCGCTATGGTTTAATCCAATTCCTTTCATGGTTTTGGCTTCTATGCTCTTAAAATGCTTTTGGTTGGACTTTACTGGCTAAACTCTAATCAATCAACACAAAACCTAACCATCTAAAAATAAACATATGCTAATTATGGATAGTTTTTTTTTTGTATTATTCTCAAATATAAACACAAAAAGTTTAATAATACAAAAGTGAAGAAACAAATGACTGAAAAAAGTGATACGCGTACGTTCAGAAAAATACAAACATGGGCAATGAAAATAAAAAAACAGATGACGTTTGGCGTTTGTCGTGAACCCTAGTTCCCTGCGGTGTTGGGCTGTCCGGATCCTGAGCAGGTCCGTCTGACCATTATTATCATGCGTTTCATTAATATTTTTTATTTGTAAAAAAAGGCCAAAATGTTGATCAAGAAAAAAAGGAGAAATAAATGAGAAAGGAAGGGAGGAGAGGTAAGAAGTGCGTCACGTGCACATGATCCAACCGGTGCGAACAGAGACATGTCACGCAAAGTCAGCCATTTTTCAGAGCCCAAATCCAAAATCCCCATTTAAAATAATTATGAGCTTTCAGACTATCTTACCCTCTCTTTCTCCCATTTATTACCATCACACGCCCCTTGTTTCCTCACTTTTGTGTCATTGTGTATTAATTAGCTAAGCTTTTTCTTTTCCTAATCAAAACTTCAAGCATGATATATACATTCGATAAATCACGTACTCCAATAGATTATAGATACTTAATATCCGTTTTTGAATCTTGTGATTACCATTCTAGGTGAACTATGAGTTGAATGATTGTTATAACCTTCATGTTTTACCGCTACATATATGCCATATATTGGTTTTGATTCTACATGAATTGAATCCTTTAGTTAGCAACTTAGCATTGACTAATACCTTAGTATGCTGAAAACTACATTAATCAAAATGCTTTTTTTCCCCTTACTTTCTCAATTCTCATGCTTATGTATTCATTTCAAAACAACAATCACATGAAATATAGAATGAGAATTAAAGTAAGTTGTGGGAGCTGAAAGAGAAGACTGACCCAATGAATAATGCACACAAATCTAACGAGTCATAGGCCAAAAGATGTTTTTGTTTGGTAATGTGGGTCAACCAATATCATAAATGTGGTAGCTGGATTTGCATTTGTTGCTCTTCTCAAAAAAATTTAATGTGACAATTCCCCCTACTCTATATTTATTACTAAGCAACAAATCATAAATTCAAAAGTTGATATCTTCATTTTAAGCGATTTGATGTGTATGTTTTTCTTACATACATGCTCACGAGCTCTCTCATGAATTATGGAACTTCATATCTTTATATGTTTATTAATGAAAAACAAACATCTAGCTATCAATCACAATGGTAGATACATGTAATGAATATAATGGTATAACTTCAAGAAGCATCAGTACGCTGTGAAAAATTGTGGAGTGGTGAATTTTAACGGTGAATATTTTACATCACTAAATCAATAATATTGTAAGGTATAATAGGTTTTTACTCGTACCAACCGGAGCTCTAACCTAACGAAATCACATTAGAAAACAATCAAAGGCATGTGGAATCATTTAAGAAAATGAAATTCCTTTTTTAGGGTTATCCTTACAAAACTTGAAGCTAAAGATAGGATTTGCATTTTGATTATTGAATTAGTCTTTTTTTTTTTTTTAGTCTTCGCTATAAGCTGTTTTTTTTTTTTTTTTTTTTTTTTTTTTTTTTTTTTTTTAATTTACAGTTTCCACTGTAATGGGATCTGAATGGTAACATAATTAATTAGATACACCAAAACTTACAAACATCAAATCTATTTGCAACCCAATGTGCATTTACTGAAAGCAAATTTTTTTGTACATTTCTATAAAAAGGAAAAGATTGAAAAAAGAAGAAAAAAAAGTGCTTATAAATCTCTTCTTTTTTTACTGACATGAGATTGTCGTTACTCCCGTAACTATACACCTACGTTTACGTATAGCTTTGTTTGTACTTATGTATAATTCCAAGTAAATACGTTCACCAAGACATCGAAATCAAATTATACGGTGAGTAAACTCTTTTAATTACCGACATGAGATTGTCGTTACACCCATGACTATACACCTACGTTTACGTATAGCTTTGTTTGTAATTTGTTTTTTTTATATTTCCAAATATTTGTTCACAAATTAATACATGGAATTCAAATCAATGTAACCAATGACAGCCAACCGTATGTTTCAAAACATAAAATTGAGTGGGCACTTGGGATTAATAGTCTACATGTACGTTATTGTAAAATGTGTAAGTATGTACTATAGATTCTCTTTAAGAGCTCATAAATACATATAAAATTTGTGGGCATTGAGTGAAATGTAAATACTCCTACTAGCTTTTAGCAAAATACTCTGATTGTTTCAGAAGAAATGATCACAAGCTGACGAGATGAACAAAATTGATGGTGAGAAAAACAGAAAAAGAGAAACCTGATTAAACATCTCTTTTACATATCCAAGGAAACTATAATCATTACACTTGATATATATATATAGTCATACACACACACGCACACACGTAAATTTAGATATTTGAGTTACAAAATTGAAAAAAAAAAAAAAGTGACACAGGTAGAGCGAATACAAAGTTAAGCACAATTATGTTGGTACAGCCGATGAAACAAAACAAATGCTGAATGATGATCATTTACAAAACTATATCTATACTATGAAATTTATCTGATATACACAAAGTCACAGGATAGATGTAAAACAGTTTTTTTTTTAGTTTGACTAAAATTTTACATTCATTCAAAAAAATTTTTTTTAAAAAGATTAAAACCGATTTTTATCTTGATATATATAGTTATTCCAAAAGATAAAACCATTCTATATGATAATTTCAAATTGTTATTTTTAATGTGAATTAAATAAGTTCTATTTTATTTAAAAGTGTGGAAATAAAAGTTGGATTCTCTTCGTTTTTATCGAAAGTTCAAAACCACATGTCAAAAAAGAGTAATATAAAGTTTTTGACGGTTTTCTAACACGCGTTAATTTTATATCGATACAATATTTTTATCTAAAACAGATTTGTAAGTTTGTAATTAAATGATCTCATAAATAATAGTTGGATTCTTTACGTTTTCTATCAAAAGTTCAAAACCACGTGTCAAAAAATAGCAATATAAAGTTTTTGACGGTTTTCTAACACGCGTTAATTTTAGATCGATATAAAATTTTTAAACTTTTAGAAAAATATATTTTTATAGAAACAATATGTCTTGTTTTCTAATGAATGTACTGTTGAATAATAGAGGAATTTGTTTTGGGGAAAATAATATGTGATTCAAATGTATTTGTTCTGGACAACAAAACATGACTAGTAAGAGCATAGTCTTCATTTTGGTATTGAGCTTGAACGACTAAGATGGAAACAAACTTTAATATTTGACCAAAACTTACAGGCAAAAAAAAAAAACAAAAGAAAAAATAATCATCACTATTCTAGTACTCCTCTTTAAATTATTCATTTTACAAAATTGACTTGATAAATAATTTATATTATCATATGATATAGTGTATATATAAAATAAAAGTGAGATATTAACGCAAACCCAAAAAAAAAAAAAAGAGAGCAAAGGAAAAAAAAATGGCTCCTTCGTCTTCATCGTCTCCTTCCAAATCTCCTGTTCCATCTCTTCACCAATCCCTTCAGTTCACTCCTGTAAGTCATTCTCAAATCCTTCTTCTTTGTTTCCCGAGAAAAAAACGCAAGACTTTGTTCACCATAGACGAAGACCACACAGACCTTAAATTTGTCTTAGCTCTGTAACAAATTAAAGTTTTTGTTTTTTCCTTTCAAATTTTTTGTAGAATTGATTTGAGTTTAGCTAGAATTTTCTTGTTCTTGAGTGTTTACCTACGTGTTAAACCTTAAACCCACAATTATTAGTCTCGAGAAGATGGAGGAAAAGTCGAAAGAAGCAAGAACTGTAACCTTTTCGTTCTAAAGTTTCTTCCTTTGATCTCAATGATTCCATTAGAATCTCGAATCTCTCATTTACAAATCCAAAGTTTTTGTTTTTTTTCCGCTCAATTTGGCATAATTTTCATTTTTCTCTGTTCTTTTCAGATTCTAGAATGCGAAGAAGAAGACCTACAAGAAGAAAGATACAAAAACAGAGCAACCCCAAGTAGCGACGGTGGTTCTTCCGCCACACCAAACCACCGCCGTAACAACAACCACCAACACACTCTAACACCTCTCCACCACAACGGAAAACCCTCAAACAGAAAACGTCACGACGACAACGACGAAGACGACGGAGGCGCCGTCTCTTGCAACAAGTGTCGACCTCACCACTCTCACCGTGACAAATTCTCAGTCGTACCTCTCGAAAGCCACAACAACCCTTCCTTCATCTCCAGCCCCAATCTAATAATCAAATCCATCTTCCAATCCCTCACACGGAGGAGCCCCAAACCTTCCTCCGCCACGGCTTCGCTTCCTCCCCGCTCTTCATCCTCCTCTGCCGCTGACGCTTCGAGAGAAGAGCAGTGGCGGTTAGCCGTGGCGGAGCTTTCTCATAAACTGATCCAAGCCACGAAAAAGAAAGAAGACGCGGTTATAGAAGCTTCAAGGTTGAAGTCATCCATGGCAGAGCTCGAGAAGAAGCTCAACAAGCTCGAGATTTATTGCCACAATCTCAAATCGGGTCTTGATGAGTGTAGCAACAAGAAACAGAGTGTTCCGATTCGTAAAGACGGGTTCAACGACAGGATCATTCAGCAGTTCCTCGTCTCTGTATCGGAATCTCGATCTTCCATCAGAGCTTTGAGCAGATCTCTCGCCTCGCAGCTACGAACCGTCGGTGGGAAAGTCTACGAGAGACTCTCTCTTCTTCTTCAACCTTTCGATGTAAAGATCAACTCTTTCGCGAAGAACCCTAAAAGTCTGATCTTTTACCTCGAAGCGATTCTGAGCAGAGCCTTCTTTGAGGATTTCGAAGCTTCCGGGTTTCAGACTAACGGGTCGACCCGGATTTTGAACCCGATTGATCGTTGTGAATCCAATTACGCTTCGTTCAATGTGTTGATGGAGCTCACGTGGGATGAGGTGTTGAGCAGAGGAACGAAGCATTTCTCCGAGGAGTTTAGCCGATTCTGTGACCGGAAAATGAGCGACGTCGTTTCGATGCTTTGCTGGAACCGAGCTTGGCCTGAACCGCTTTTACAGGTAAGCCAAGCGTTAAACCGGGCGGTTTATAATGATTTATTTCAAAACTAATTGGATTGAACCGGTTTGTTTTTTTGTTGTTCTGTAGGCCTTCTTTGGTGCGTCGAAGAGTGTGTGGTTGGTTCATCTGTTGGCTAATTCGGTGAACCCGGGTCTGCAAATCTTCCGCGTGGAGAAAGATGACCGGTTTGATCCGATATACATGGAGGAAACTGGTGGGGAAAGGTTTAAGAGTCTGGTTAGAGCAATGGTTCAGCCTGGTTTTTACGTCTATGGGAGTGTGGTTAAGTGCAAGGTGGTCTGCAAGCATTGCGTCAGCGACGAGGAAGAATTAGTTGAAGACCGTACGGTCAAGGAATGTAATAAAAGCGACAAGAGTTTAATAAGCATCTGTAGCCCATTAGGAGGTTAATTACGTACGTTGAATAAGGCAGTTATAAAATTGGTGGGGTTTATGTTTTGTCTTGTCTTGTGAGGTTGTAATTAAAAAAAAAAAAAATCAAGTGGCTTTTGCAAGTGAATAGTTTAAAACTGTTTGGTTAATGACTTCGGTAAGGATATAATTAAGAATTAACTGGTTTGTGAAGATTTGTAGTTGTTGTTGTTGTCAAAGTGATTCATGAAAATTGAAAAGAGTCTCTAAAGTAAAATATTGGAATTTTCTCGTTGGTTTCGTTATATCTTGGATTTGATTACATTTGTTTTGTTCATTGTGGCATCTAATGGTTGTCGTCACGTGGATCATGCATATATATATATTTATAAACTATAATTACAAACAGAATCTTATATCTAACTTCTCAAGTCTTGACTATATAAATTAAGTTGTCCCCCATTTGCTAATTTCCGCGGGTAATATCACTATGGGCCGTATCTGAGGCCCAATATATAGGATTTGATTATCAAAAGTTTGAGCATTATTATTCTTTGAATAAAAAAGCCCAACCTTTTTTTTTTTTTTTTGGTTCGTCCAATCACTCATATCAGAGTAGTTCACTAATTCAGTTTTGCGATTTGGACTGAAATGAGTTCGATCTCTGGGTTGGTGGAAGATGAAATCAGTTCGTTTTTCGAAACATCACCACCTCTGAAGAAAAAGGAAGAGATCGTAGCAAAGCTTAATCAGTTCATTGAGCTGAATTCTTCGCGGCAAGGTGAGATCAGAATTGTGTATATGTGTGACATTTTGATTTCTTGATGATATATATAGATGGGCTTTAATATATATATATATATATGTTTTTGTTTCAGGAGAGAAGAGGAGGATCGTGTGTGTGACTTCAGGTGGAACTACAGTTCCATTGGAGCAACGATGCGTAAGGTATATCGATAACTTCAGCTCTGGAAATAGAGGTGCTGCGTCTACTGAGTAAGAGTTCCTTAGTCTTATGACTTATCATTCTAAAATCGTATGAAAAAAAGATTCTTGAATACAAAATTGGATTTTTTATTTTAAGGAACTTTGTCAAGGCTGGATATGCTGTGATCTTTCTGTATAGGAGGTATGTAACTCTTAGTTTTATAATTGTGTATTGCTGAAAGATGAGTGATATTATATTTGCTGGTAATATGATGGTGCTTCTTGATATTGGTTTTATTTATGTGATCTTTAAGGGGAACTTGCCAACCGTTTTGCCGGTCTCTTCCCGATGATCCATTCCTTGAATGTTTTGAGTTTCCGGATGCCAAAACCATTCGAGGTTCTTCATTACAATCTCTTTCTCAATCTTTTTATCTTCAAGTGTAATTATTTGCCTTTGTTTCATATTTTGATTATATTTTCAGTTCATGAGTCACATTCTGAAGCTGTGAAGATGGCTGTTATGGACCAGCAAGCTGTATGTGTTTTCTTTTACAAAAAGCGATTATTTTTTTTTTGTTTCTTGTATTGAGTCTTGTGTAGTAACCTTGCAAATTAACATTGCAGGCAGTAGAAGAAGGTCGTTTACTAAAACTCCCGTTCTCAACCATATATGAATATCTCCAGGTTCTTGAATCTTAGACCAGCTACTTTAGTTATCTTTCTTGTTTTGTCTTGGCGATCCAAACAAACCAATAGATGCAACTGAAAATTACTTTCTCTTTTGTGAATGTTTCTGGTTAATATTGGGTTACAAACAGATGTTGCGGTTGATGGCAACAGCATTGAAAGATGTGGGTTCATGTTCAATGTTTTATCTTGCTGCTGCTGTATCTGACTTCTATGTGCCATGGAATAGCATGGTAAGAAGAGTCTCATATCCCTTGTGATTAATTGGCTACATAGTTCTTGTGTCTAATAGTAGTTTATATATTTCTGGTGAAACTAGACAGAGCACAAAATAGAATCAGGATCTGGTCCGTTAGACATAAGACTAGCTCAAGTCCCTAAAATGCTTTCAATCTTGAGATCAAATTGGGCTCCAAAGGCTTTCTGCATATCATTTCAGGTCAATCTTCTCTTTCTCTATTCTCTCACTTTTATTAAAGTTCTCCAAATATTTGATAATTGATCATGTATGATGTATCCAGCTTGAGACAGACTCGAAGATTTTGATAGAAAAGGCTACAAAGGCTCTACAAAAATACAAAGTGCACGCAGTTGTAGCCAATGAGTTGTCAACGCGCAAGGAAGAGGTTGTGGTTGTTTCAAGCAGCAGTAACGTCGTGGTGAGACGTGATCCCGGCAAGCCTGAATCTATTGTAGAAGATAATCTCATTCGTCTCATCGTAGATCGACACTCAACTTACATCAAAGAATCTCACACTTGATCATCTTCCTTAAGACGTGTATGAGCTTATGTTTTTTTGTCTTTTGACATGTTCGGACTATATGAATAAACTGATCCTAGAATTGAGTATTTGATTCAAATACTTTCAACAAATAAATGAACGAACTTATCTAGTATTTATTATCCTGATAAGGCTGACTCAGTCCACGATGAAGGTTCGAAGTTTGGTTTACTGATTCAAACGGCCGGTTCGGGTCAACAAAGTGGAAGATTTGAGGGTGGATTTGTAAAAAGAGAGTCTGAGAATGAAAATAAAAAAAGGAACCTGTCAGACCGCCGTGCGACCACCCCGGCAAGGTAGAACCGAGCCGAGTAACGATCCTCTACAGCACCGGATGCATCCGAAGATAATCGTGGCCGTTAATCACGCTCTGATCGCACGGTCATGGTTCATCAACCAGGGGTAAGGGCCTGTCTCCTTAGAAATCAAGGAAACAGAGGTACGAGCCTATAGAACAGATCCTGTTCAAGTAAGGTCGTGACCATTGATGGTTTCTGTCCATATATAAATAACTTTGTTTTCTACAATTTTTCCGATGTGGGACTTTGAAACATCTTATTTCCACACTAAAACCAAACAGCTTATGACACGTGTAATTAATTAATTTAGAAATAGAAAGTAAATAAATTTGAAAGTCTGAAATCCAACAAGTTGTTTACCTCAGTACCATAAGCTTTCTAAGATTACAAAACATCATAACATCTAATTCAGTTGTCCTATGGATATACAAATTACAAAAGAACCGATTAAACTACAGAGGAACCTATTCAAAACGAGCAAAAATAAAATTATTTTGTTCTTTAGCTTCAACAACCAAAGTCTTTTCCATACTCACCAAAGGAAATCCTAAGAAATCAAAAACTTGTTTCTCAGTCGAGAGTTTCAGACTTGCAGTTCCTCTAGCACCCTGAGAAAGAAACGTTATCACAGCTTCAAAATCATCATCCATTCACTTTAAAACCATAAGAAAAAAACATAAGTGGTGTTTGGATTTTGTCCCTTACCCGGTTATCACGAGAGCTGTGAGTAGCCGGGAATAGTCCAGTGTCATCAAAGTCGATAGCCTTTGGATTCTGCTAGCAAATCTCAGTCTGCGGTTTCCATGGCATCTAAAACTCTATCTGTTTTTCTTTCTTTACCAACAATGTATGTATTTGGTGATGGGTCACATGTATTATATCATATTCATACCTTATGTTCAACACATCGTTTCCCGTCCAGACTATGAGTCCAAATGCATTGGATACACCTGTGATGAATTTACAACCTATTGTTATTGAATGATTTGCTGGGAAGAGATCAACCTGGACATAACTGAATCAGTCATGGTGGAGAACCTCAAAGTTACCTTATCTACATCTTCACTATGGGTGCTGAAGATGAGATCTTCTCTTCAGAAGTTTATTTCCTTTAAACTCTTCACAAATTTTGTCAAAAATCCCTTGTGAATGGTCAGGACCATAAGCAAAGACAGTTTTAGACGTGGAGTTAGAGCTTTCAAAATCCTGAATGTATCAAGAAACAAAATTAAACGTGAAAGAAAACACAAATATGGGCAAACAATGCGTGACATCCCCCACATCATGAAAACGAGAAAAAACGTCAAGTTTCTGAGGATCCAATTGACCAAAAGAAACTCACACTAAAGAATGTGTTAACCCCCGTTAACTAGGCTTCAATTAAGTTCCTAATAACAGGTTTCAAGTATAAGCTTCAACTTTGGCAAATATCTTATTTATTCAAACACAAAGTTGATAAAAAGCGAACCTGTTAATGTCGAGTCTGTTCTTGTCGTAGCACCATAGCACACTTGACCACCGATTTTGACAAAATGTGATGAAGATAAACTATCTACGTTCGTCCTCATCCTCGCACCAGTTTCTTTTTGTTACCTAACATCAAAATCCAATCAAACACAGGTTTTAGCTTATTGCAAAAGCCTCTAACTGAGAAAAAAAAAAAAAAAAACTCATTCGAATTAAAAAGTTTGACGCTTTCGATTCCATTACTTACACCCACTGATTCCAATTCCTTGACTGTAAAATTAACAGAGACAGAAGCTGAAGGATGATGGTGAGAAAAGCGAGCAAAGAGGTAAAAGAGCAGCTAGCTTTGATCTGTGTTAACCAAAGCAGAGAAGCGCGCCCTGAGTCAACCGTCAGTCAAAACCTTTAAAATCCAAGAAATCAATTCCTGATAACCGACCGGTTTGTTTCTTTCAACATTTTTTCCGGTTTTTGGTTATCGAGCGGTTTCTCCATGAACCCGAATTGGAAAACAAACAAAAAAAAAAATCAATAACTTGATCAACGCTGGATTATATACAAACTATGCATTATCAGACTAAGCTTAATTTATTTACTTGTCACTTAGTACACGTCTTCTAGTCAGTAAGAAATTAAGACCTCTGATGGATGCTCTACCAAATTATAATTATAGATCAACTTATTCATTAATAAACTAAATTTTAGTTTCAAAATACTTATATCTAACGTTAATGTTTTAATTATTTGATCAAGAATCATTCAAACTAATAAAGTATCCGATAATTCTTGTCATTTTTTAACATAGAAAATGATATTGTCCTTTTTATAAGATAACAATGACACACAACACAAGAAGCCTTTCAATAATTACACCAGATATAATAATTATAATATACTTTCAAGTGATTATAATCTGAATAATTTGGTTAGTAATATATGCTTTAAAATTTAAATTTCCTATCACAATCATTCATGTAAAAGATAATTAGTTTGACACAGGATCCCACATCCATGTACATAATTAAATTTTGATGCACAACATACATTAGTTAGTATACAACTTTTGTACAGCTTATTTTATGATCAGTCAAGTAAGAATAAAATAACTTTGAATTTGCTATTTGACATTCTGTCATTTTGTCACTTAAATCATTTGGATAAACGTTTAAAACCCAAAGAAAGAAGCATCGTTTTTTTCCAGACACGAGAATCGAGACACCGTCAACAACATTCTTCTCCGACGCCGGCAAATGAAAACTTTGCCGGCGTCGGGACATAACCCGATCTCTCTCTCTTGTTTCTTGCACTCTCTGTTTCTTCTTCTTCCTAGTTTTATTTAAGCTTTCGATCTCTTTTAATCCCTCTCGAACTCTCCCCAACCACATGCACCAAATAGCCGATTATAAATCTAAGAAGGCCAGCGTTTGGTCGGAGTATCGCAGCTCTTACTCGCTACCCACCTCTTTCCTGGAGAACGTATCAAAAGATCCAGCAACCTTCAGATCTAGGCTCTCATCTCACCAAGAAGAGATCTCTGCTATTAACCCACACCCAGCATTCTCCCCTTCGTCGGAGATGCTCCACCTCCTGAATCAGATGTCGCTTCAACCCGGCCGCCGCTTGCACAATCCTCTGCATCCGACCGGAAAACTAGGGTTTCCTTTAGCGGACCCATCAATTCTCGGCCCATTAAGGCTTTTGAGCCATTAATACAAGGTTCCCATAAGAACTTTCTTCGCGTGTATCCAGGTTCGATCGAAATTCAAATCTCTCCCACTCTAGCCAACCTTTGTGTAGATTTATTAACCTTTTGTTCGAAGACTGCATTTGGTTAGTAAATTACCATTGTTGCTAGTTTGGTTAAAGATTTCTTTAGACAACTTGTTGTTAGTATCACCTAGGGTCTCTGCCATTGGAGTTAGCAGCTTGAATACAATCGGCATTATGATCCAGTCCATACGGAACTGTGGTTACCAATGTGTCTTCAAGCTCCCTCCATTAACTCGCCTGATTCCTGAGCCCGATAAACTGCTTCTCATCAACTTTTTGAAGTTTCCGCCTAAGAACCTGGAGATTAGTGGCATTATGATCCCAACTCATTGTAGTGGGGGTTACCACAACACCTTCAAGCGTCTCTCCTCTGAACCTAAAGCCGCTAACAACCCTGCGTAAACCTTTGGCAAAACCCTCTTTCGGGTAGACATCTTCTTTCTGAAGATGCTCTCAGCCTTAGCTTCCTCAACGTCGTTTGGTCTTCAATCCAAGACAATGGTCTTCTATTCATCCATCGAAGTATTCAAGGAAGAAGCATTGTTATTTCTTGACCTCACAGGTTCCAAATCCCTTGCAAGGAATTGACTTATAGCTCTTAAGTCTACAATCTCGATGACCCTTATCTACCTCTATCTCTTTGTTGTATTGGCTTTTATCACTGATTTCCTTTGTTGTATCTTAAACAATGATCCTTATGTTGTATGTTGTGTTCTATGTTAATGGAATGAAGCATATGTTTGTCCAAAAAAAAGTCATCATTTGGATGTCCAATTTCATCATAAACCAATTTGATTAATGAGAGTTATACTGAATCTAAAATATTTGTATTTCACAAAAGCCAGAATTTCAATTAGTATATTTACTAGTATTTAGCAAATAATGATGCACGAAAATAGCTAACTAATTGCATAAGATTAAGATTATTTTTACTTGTCACTTAGTTAGTACACGTCTTCTAGTTAATCATGTAGTTTATAGAAATAACTAAAAGATTTCTCTGATGGGTGCTCCACCAAATTATATTTTCAAGATCAACTGAATCATTCATAAACAAATTTATCTATAGTAAACCTCTATAAATTAATATTATTGCGGCTATGACATTTTATTAATTTATAGTAATATTAAATTATCTATAAATTAAAATTTATTATTTTATAATATTAATTAATAATTATTAATTTATAGATATATATTTTAATTATTTAAATTTTAAAAAATTATTAGTTGAGACAATTTTAGCAAAAAAAAAATTAGACTTTCGGATGTTATAAATTTTAAGGTTTTAGAATTGAATTTATTATATTTAGAAAATATTAGTGACCATAAATTACAAATACTATAAACAATATCACTTATACACATGACATACATAAATTCAAATTGGATAATAATATCAATTGTCGTATTTTAATAGTCTATAAAACTATCAAAATGAAAGTGATACATATCTAGATATCTGAAACCTTTGAAAAATTAATTATTTTTATGACATGTTATAAAGTATTTTATATTATTATAGTTTGAAAATACATCATAACAATTGTTTTATAGATATGAGTTTTTGGAAAAAAACAAAATTTTGAAGTATACATTATTATATAGTATATATATATATAACATTACATAATTATTAATTTATGATATTATTGAGATTATATTTTACAAAAAAAATTTCAAAAAAAATATTATGTTATTATTTTATCAGAATTTGTTATTTTTTATACTTGATATAGAACCAGCAAAATTTACTAATTAATTTATTAATTTATAGAGTATTAAGTATTTATAACTTAGTCCACAAATGAAGGTTAGAAGTTTGGTTTACCGATTCAAATCGCCGGTTCGGGTCAACACGGTCTTCACCGCGGTTTTCGAGAGAGATAAGTTTAATTTAAATAATTCCTAGTTAAAATTAAAAAAAAAAAAAAAAAAAAAAAAAGTTATTGGAAGGAGAGAGAACAACAACGACAACGTTCCAAAAAAAAAAAAAAATTAGAGCTTTCTTCATCGGTCTTCGTCTCGGTCATTTTGTCGTTTCTCTCTATTTTTTTTTTTTTTTTTTTGATTAGTTCGCGATCTTCTCTCTCTCTCTCTCTCTCTCTCTCTCTCTCTCTCTCTTTGTCTCCGGTCAATCTTTTTGTTCGATCCGTCGATCGGAGATTTTGACTGGAGGAGATTTTAAGAAGTTCTGAAGAAGAAATTGGCAGATCGCAGCTATGTCCTACTCCGATTCCGATTCGTCGTCTCAGGCTGGCGAGTACAAGAATTTCCGGCAGATTACTCGTGAACGTGAGTTCCCTCTCGACCTCACAATTTTTATATGTATTTTTTGACTCTCGTTGATTCGGATTGACTTGTCGATTAATTTCTGGATTCTCGTGATCTATATCTCTAATTCCGGATTCTGCGGAGCAGTCCATTTCCAGTTGTGATTGTTTCATTTTTGATTTTGGGTTACTACGTTCACGAGGAAGATAATGTTTAGGTTCTCTGCGGTTTTAAATTCGTAGAGAATAATTTTTGAGTTCAATTAGTCGCGGAATTTGCATTTGGGACAGTTTCTTTTTAAAATTTGGGGTTCAAAAAGGTTATAATTAAGATATAAGATGAGGTTTATGGATTTATAAATAGAATTGACAAATCATATGGTTCTTTCAGGGAGATGTCAATAGAGCTAAAATGTTGTTGATACATTTTAACCCAATGCTGCCTATCGGACACTTAGGAACAGAAACTGTTTACATGTTTGTGATCTTGTATTGTGTATAATAAAGGGCAGATATGGTCTTCTGTTTAGTGTTTTGAGAAAGGGTCATGGATTTTTATTGTAGTTACATTGTAGAGTTAAGGGTGTGTAGTTCATGTTATGTATTGTTTGGGTCTGAAGCTTTGACTGCTGTCACTGCTCGTTTCTCTGAAGGCTCTTTTAGTTTTATTCCATACAAGAGATAGTGTATCTGATCATTAACATTTCTTTATTTCCCAGGACTCTTGTATGAGATGCTTAGATCTGCAAAGACAGGGAGCTCAAAATCCACCTGGAAGGTTTGTTTTCGGCTACTTTCACCTTGGGCTGCCCAGATTATGGGATGATACCTAATTTTCTGCTAAATTTTCTTCTTTTTCCGTATTTTAGGTACTCATCATGGACAAACTCACTGTCAAGATAATGTCATACGCCTGCAAAATGGCTGATATCACACAAGAAGGAGTTTCACGTGAGAATGAAGTATTTTTGTAAATATTCTAGGTCAATTTGATGCTTTATTTGGGAATAACTTAATTGGCGTAAGCTATCATTTCACTGTAGTTGTTGAAGACATATTTAGACGAAGACAACCTCTACCTTCAATGGATGCGATTTATTTCATCCAGCCAACTAAAGAGAAGTAATTCATCTTTGATGTTCTCTTTTTTGCTTCCAAAATATGTGACATTTGTTATTTCCTCTTGTATTAATGTTCGATTCTGTTGTATCAGCGTCATCATGTTCTTGTCAGACATGTCTGGAAAATCACCCTTGTACAAGAAGTAAGGAAATGATTCCCTGATAGTTACCTGATCTATCTTAGATACAGTTTCTTTAGAATACTGATTTTCTTATTTGTTCCTCTTCATCTGTGAAGGGCATTTGTTTTCTTCAGTTCACCGGTTTCCAAGGAGCTGGTTGGTCACATCAAAAAGGATTCGAGTGTGTTACCTCGGATTGGAGCATTGAGAGAGGTGTATATTGCAAAAAATCATACTTTCTAGTGTATACTGATTGTTGCTATTCAATTCTGTGTTATAGAGCTGTGATAACATCCATATCGATAACTTGTCATTTAATTTTATTCTACAGATGAATTTGGAGTTTTTTGCTATTGATAGCCAGGTAATTGGTTTGTGCACTTTAGTCGCTTTTATATTATTCTCTATCATATGGTCTGAAATGCAGTGTCATATGTGGTATCGTGTTGTTCGTGATGTGAAAGAGGGTTGAAAGAGACTTTTATTAACATAACTCATACAGGGTTTCATCACTGATCATGAGAGAGCTTTAGAGGATCTTTTCGGTGACGATGAAACTTCTCGAAAAGGCGATGCATGTTTGAATGTTATGGCTTCTCGAATTGCCACAGTCTTTGCTTCACTACGGGTGCCAATCATTTTTCTGTCGTTTAATGATTATTATCTGCGGATCATTCTTCTGAATCATTTTGGACGTGACAGGAATTTCCAGCAGTACGATACCGAGCTGCAAAGTCACTTGATGCATTGACAATGACTACTTTGCGCGATTTAATCCCCACAAAGCTTGCAGCTGGAATCTGGAATTGTCTGGCAAAACATAAACAATCGATTGAAAATTTCCCTCAGACGGAAACGTGCGAGCTCCTCATCCTTGATAGATCCATAGACCAGGTTTAGAACTGTTTAATGGATCTGAATTTGATGGGTCTATCCTTTTTTTTAATTACTCAAGATTGCATCCATTTACTTATGTCGCTCATGCTTTCTCCTCTACATATGATATATGATTAGTAGCATCTGCTCTTTTTGAATGTTTAGATTGCCCCTATTATACATGAGTGGACTTATGATGCTATGTGCCACGATTTACTGGACATGCAAGGGAACAAATATGTACATGTGGTAAGTTCATTGTTTTGCTGTATAAGGTATTGTGATCTTGTGATGGCTCTCTTCCTGGATACTCCATGTGATGTTCTTTTAGTTTTTAGATTCCAAGCAAATCAGGCGGACAACCAGAGAAGAAAGATGTGCTCTTGGAGGAACACGATCCTATTTGGCTAGAGCTTCGACATGCACATATAGCAGATGTGAGTCTGATGCCTAGGTCTTTATTTCACTTTGGTATTGGAAAAAAAGTTAATCCTCTTGACCTGTGTTTTTGATTAGGCTAGTGAAAGATTGCATGACAAGATGACTAACTTCTTATCGAAAAACAAAGCTGCTCAGCTTCAGCATGGTAAGAGGTAGGTATTACTTTATTTTTGTAGTAAATGTAACTTGAGCATTTTTTACACTTCCCCTGAACTGGTGGAACCGGATTTTACTGTTGGATTCTGTGCTCTTGTCATTCAGGTTGATCACACTCTGTGTTGATCTACGTAGTACGTACTATAACAAATATGATTGGAGAAGTACTTTCAATTTTTCTCTCCTTTTTTTTTAATCAAATTTATTCGTCTCTTATTTTTAGAGATGGAGGTGAGCTTTCTACAAGGGATCTGCAGAAGATGGTTCAAGCGTTGCCACAGTACAGTGAACAAATTGACAAGCTCTCGCTCCATGTAGAGGTAATTCGGTAGTTATGTGCACCGCTCCCTTGTCTTTTCTTTTTACGTCCACCACCACTTCAAATGTGATAAGCCCCTGGTTCGTTTCTTTAAATTTTATAACTTTCAATTTATGGTGGTGCCACACACAAGTACTCTATTAGTCTGTATCATTTGGTTAACATTTCATAGGATTTAGTGTCTCAAAGCTGTCTGTAGATGTCCAAAGTTACCGCTTCGTAGGCTTTTTTTTTCTCTAAGCTTGGAATGCATATAACTCTTTCTTATCGTTGCAGATTGCTAGAAAACTTAACGACCTTATCAGAGAACAGGGTCTTCGGGAGCTTGGACAACTTGAACAAGACCTTGTTTTTGGTGATGCTGGGATGAAAGATGTGATTAAATATTTGAGTACGCAAGAGGTTTGCATCCAGTTAATAGTGGTTATTTAGTACTGTAAATTGAGACATTCAGCTGTCGAGCTTTATATTTTTTTGAACTCATGTACAGGAGGCAAGCCGTGAAGGTAAGTTACGCCTGTTGATGATCCTTGCAACAATTTACCCTGAAAAGTTTGAAGGTGAAAAGGGTCTAAATCTAATGAAGGTACTTGGGGGTCTTTGTGCTTCTGGATCTTTGTTTGACTCCCATCCACACCATCTAAGTCTTTATTGCTTTGGTTTATAGTTGGCCAAACTCCCATCTGATGACATGACCGCGGTAAACAATATGAGATTACTTGGTTCAGCTGTTGATGCCAAAAAGAGTATCTCGGGAGGTTTCACTTTGAAGTTTGATCTTCACAAGGTAACGTCTTCTCTCCGAATCTTCCACCTATATACGAAAATATGTACATCTTCTTAATTTTCCCTATTAACGGCTGCAGAAAAAACGAGCTGTTAGGAAAGAGCGCCAAGAGGAAGCGGCATGGCAGTTATCTCGGTTTTATCCCATGATTGAGGTACTAATCGCAATTGGCTTTGTTGATTTTCCTTAAAAAAGATTTGCACAGGACACTACTTTAATTTTTTTTAGCATATAATACAAGTTTTCATGTGCTTATTGTTTTTTTCATTCTGGAATTTGCCAGGAACTCATCGAAAAACTTAGTAAAGGAGAATTGCCAAAAGAGGATTTCCCATGTATGAACGAACCAAGCCCAAGTTTCCATGGATCAACGTCACTTCCAGCAGCAGCAAGTAGTAGTCAAGGTCAAGCTGCTCAGTCGATGAGATCAAGACGCACACCAACATGGGCGAAACCTCGAGGTTCAGATGATGGATATTCAAGGTAAACTGTTTTTAAACAATCCAACAAAGAATCCAAAGATCAATCCAATATGAATAAAACCTAAACATAAGTTGGATTGTTTGTCGAACTTCATAACGTTTTTGGGTCTCATTGTTCATTTTCAGAATTTTCTTCTTGCTCACATCATTTCAAAATAGTGAAAAGGAAACTTTTTAACCTGAATCAGTTTTTCTTTCTTGCAGTGATTCGGTACTGAGACATGCATCAAGCGATTTCAGGAAGATGGGACAGCGAATATTTGTGTTCATCGTTGGTGGAGCGACGAGATCAGAGGTTAGAAGCTATGGGAAACGACTTTTATTGTTGGAACTAAAATCATGATATATTTGCTCATCTCTTTTCCTGGAATCTTTGATTTTCCAGCTAAAAGTATGCCACAAGCTATCCACAAAACTCAAGAGAGAAGTAATCCTCGGGTCTACAAGCCTCGACGATCCTCCACAGTTCATAACGGTAAGCCACACACATACTTGACATTCAGAGATTTGGCAAACTTTTGAATTCATCCTCTCAATTTAAGTAATCTTCTCTTTCCTCTTTGTGTCCCACAGAAATTGAAGCTTCTGACTGCAAATGAGTTATCAATAGACGATCTCCAAATATGAGAATCCAGATCTCAAATCATATCCCTGTCTTTGTTCTCTTATCTCTCAATCTAATTTGTAACCAAGTGAACAAAACAAAGGATAAAATATCAGATTATGAGATCATGACACTGTAAGTGTACACTTATTGTTTGTGGGATAAGTATGTAAAGCAACTCATAAAGTTGACTTCTAGATCTTTGGCTATTGTCTTGTTACATTCGATTGTGTAAATCACTTAAATCCTTCTTTGCTTTTTCAAAATCTTCTCTTTTGTAAGTGATTCAGTTAAAGATTTCTTATGTTGAATCATTCATTACAATATAACACAAATGTAGTCTAACAAGTAACAACACCAAGGCATTCAAAGTTGAACTAAACACTAAATATCTTCGGATTAGTAGAGTCTCGGGTGAGCTGTTCTTCAGCTTTCCTCTTCTTCTTTGTTACTGACACCAAACTCTTGACATAAGAGATGTAACTGTCCACATTAAATTTCCTTTTGCAACCTGCATAGTTCATGTACCGTATCTTCCCAAAAACCGGCCTCTCTTTCCACCCCTACAACCCGTCAAAGCATAAACCAAAAAATCAGATTTAATCACACGCACAATATTCTCCAACATATCCTACTATCACTTCTAGTCAGAGTAAGAGGAGAAAACGAAAGAACCTGATCATGAACCCCGCATATAGACCACATACACCCAACATATCCACTAGGGTCACGACCATCGATCTCATACTACATCAACATAAGAAAATCTGTGGTAGATCCGTAGATACAAAAAGAAAAGGGTCAGAATGAAATTAAGTCGGAAGTAAAACCTTGTTATTTAGATAGATGGATATTGAGAGAGCCTCTTCAGGTCCCTTGGTCCATTCTAGAATCTTCTTTGCCCAATACATTCTGCAATGTAATGTTGACAAATGTCACTTATTACGGTCGTTGCCATTATATAGCAGAGTAATGATTTTACTTGCCTCATGAAACCGTGCATTTTCCCTTGATAAACCATCTCCAACTGTGAAGCATTCCATAACTGCAAGATTCAACAACCAGAAAAATAACGCATGATGCAAATGAAAATCAAAGCTACAAACAAACTATGCGACGAGAGATTAGTGACTTACAGGATCTGCTGTCTGTCCCTTCTCTAACTGCTCCAACCTACAATATTAATACCCCTGAACGTAAATAGAGAAGATAAGGAAGATTTGCTTTCCAAAAGAAAATAGGTGTAAACAACTGTACGAGTAAATGTGTTCTCTTTTATCAGAAGCATGATCCATTAATGACTTGCGTGCCCACTCCCAAGCTCCTTTCAAAGAATCATAATGAGGTTGATAATAGCAAAAATTGTCCGAGAGTTCTCTTCGCACAATCATTTCTTCCAAGAATGTGTCTACCGCCTGTAATGGACAAACAACGCAAATACCAAACTAAGAGTGTGAACAAGAAAGGGTAACCACAGAAAGAGAAAACTGCCCACATTCAAGAGTATGATTGGCTTATGAACCTGAGGGGAAGTAGTCCGGACTTTACGCGCCTCTAAGGCACATCGCTGAGCTGATATCTGCCCGAAATGTAGATAAGGAGAGAGACCAGAGAGTGCTTTCGGCTTCACAGGATTATTCCTGTCCGTTGAATAATTCTTCAACCTTTTCGTCAAGAACCCATCTTTAGTCCCCATCAATACTTCAATCCCCGCATCTTCTCCCGGCACACACCATTCAATCTCAGGAACTTCTGCACCCTCCCTATCCACAAATCATAATCACCATAGAACTCTCAAATCTTAAAAAACCATAAAGTAGCCGGCGTTATCAAACAGATTAAACAGCACCTAACCTTACAACTTTATCTATGAGGCTATCCCAATCCACCTTATCCACCATCCCAGTCCACTTCTTATTTGGCGGTTCGAGTGTAGGAAACTCAATGAGGTAATCAGGTAGAAGTTTGTTGATCTTACCCCGTATAGTTCTAGCACTGTACTCCAATTTACCAGAAGCAGCCCACATTGGAACTACATTGTGAGCATCAACCTCATGTATCGCTAATGAATCACTAGTTCTCTTAACAACCTCATCTTTACAACTCCTGATTTCTCGTAAAGGAGAGAAATCAGTAACCAGATGTGAAGCTCCACATTCTTCTATAAAATTAGGGATTGTCTCCTTTGCATCTCCCTGACATTGTTACAGAGTAAAGTTCATCTTGAGATAAGTAAAGAACAAAACTTTACAGCTAAATTTGATTAAACCTACCAAATTCTGAGGTTAATAATCAAAGTTCAAATCGCTTGATCTATCATCTCATCTCCATATATAACAAGAACGTAAAAACCCTAAATTTTAAAATTGGGTTTGATGTGAGATCGAGCTCGGAACTCACCTGTAATAGAAAAAACGGAATTTGAAGAGAATCAATTTGACGGTGAAGCTGGCGCAAACCCTTTAACAGAAACCCTAATTGCCTCGCCTTTGCGCCCAGAAATTGATCGAACAAATTGAAAACGACGGCCACCGGCGCGTTGGTTTTGTTCGCCAAATCGACGGCGTGAATCAACGCCCAGTTATCTCTCAACCGCTGATCTCTGAACATCCAGTAAACGACAGGACCCACAGTTTGATCCGACGGTTGCCATGAGCCTTTCTTTAGGACCCGGATCCGACCCGTTTGAACCGAGATTGACGACGCCATACGGAGAAGAAGAGACCAGAACTTTTCGGATTTCCTCTAATGTGCGACAGCGGAGGATTTGCTTAAGCGACGAAGCGGGCGACGTCTTCGAAAAAATGGAGGGAAGACAACAATGCACTGTTTGAGTTTGTGGTTTAACTTTGATCTACGTGGCTGATTTGCTTTATTGACACGTGTGAGTTTGTGGTTGATTTCTTGAACCCACTCTTGGCCTTGGCTGCTTAGAGACATCCCTAGTGATTAATTAATTAGTTATAGTCTATGCAAGTTGCATAATGCAATTCTAGTATTCACTTTGATATATATATATATATATGTAGTACACAGAATCTATCTTTAATATGTGTATCAAAGTGTAATTCACTAAAAAGAATCGCCGATTTTTACATGATCGTCTTATATCTACCCCATTATATTTGGTTTGTAATGTGTGTATACAGTATACATGTTCGTTATGACGTTCTTCGATATTCTCTTTCATGAATCCATGAATTTGTGTGTGCGTTGTGGTGATGAAGAACATCCTAACAAATCATTTGATTTCTTGGAGTTATATATTCGGAAATTGTTAAGAAGATAAACGTGTAAGTACGTCTTTTTAAACGAATCAAATTTATACGATGGTGCTGATTAATGATGAAAAAAGAAAAGAAAAGAAGAATATATGGATTAATTGACCTATATAGTCTTGGTTCATCATTTCCTTTAAATTAAAAAAGAAACCTAGATCAAATTATTCCTTCACATGCTCAATCGTGCTTATCTAGGGTTTACGATCATTGTAATATCTCCAATACATAATTGGAAAACATACCTTCTGTTTTTATCATTATGCTTTTTTTTTATACATACTGTTACTGTATAAGTTTTTCATTTTATATCACATCATGAGGAATGATAATCGCTCTTTCCACAAACTGCCCCTAATAATTAAATTCATTATTATGAATAGCCTATCATAAGAACCAAATTCATGATTAATATTTCACTTTCATTAATTTAACACATAATATATCAATACGATTCGTCGATAGTGGGTGAACAACATGTATTTGGTATGTAAACAGATATATAAACAATAACAAAATGTGCTCAGAAGATTGGTTATTCCCACAATTACCATTATTTTGATCTGACTTAGTGATTTTTTTTTAACAGATTCCAAAATTTGCATTCCTTAGATTTACCTGTACTATTAGTCTATAAGCATACCTACCATATCTTAATTTCTGATTCGATTCAGTAGTTAAAAATTTTATTTGACCTCAACTATACCAAATTTTCATTATTTAAATGTAATAAAAGAAACTTGAAATACGTAAAAGATTATATTGACCTTATCCATGGATTTCTAGACTCATGAAACTGAGGCTATTCCAGTCTTTTAAATCAAAATTTAATTAGAACAAAGACACTTGGGGTTGGGTGGGTTAATTATATTATAAGACCCTAATGACAGCACCTAGCACTGCACAGAATCATTGTCTTATATACCTGATTTTCAATTTATCAACTTTATAGGGAGACAAAAGCTGATAATCAGGGAATTAAATAACACATTATTTAGATTACATGTACTGTATATGTTTGACTTGTTTGTATTTACTTTCCATCTACCATGACAAAACCACCTATGGTTTAGTTTAGCCAATGTATCATAATATAGCCATTACAAAAAATGTAATCATAACTTCAGATAAAATAAAAAATAGACTTTCCTTTTTTTATTTTTATTTTGGATAAAATCTTTTAAGCTTTATATTTTCAGCCGTTGGTTATATTAATTTCTTTTTTTTTAAGTTCAAAACTTAGTTTATTTTTACAACATATAAATTTATGGTCGTGTTGTTTTTTTGGGTAAGTATGATTGTGTTCATCATAAATAGTCTATAATATGTATTCATTTTCATAATATAATAAACAAGCAAAAAGATAACAACGATATTACATGAGAATGGGATTTTTTTGTAGGTACAAACTACAAACCAATTAAAACATTAATCGCGAGATAGTAGCGCTAAGAATTTTTTTTTAATTTGCAATATCTGTGGACAAAAAGAAATACTGATCATGTTATTATAAAGATTGCTTGCTTTAATAATCACAAATCAAAATGATGTTTTAGTGTCCGCAATGTGGTTGTTATCATTCGTTATGTCGTCTGCCCAAAGCTTACTCTTCTTAACTCTATACAATAAAAAACCATAAAGGATTTTTCAAATCGATCGGTGAATCATTTTTATAAGAGTTTAAAATCGTTATTATATGTTCTCAAAATACTAAATGACGTCAGTTCTGGAGAATTATTGCATCATAAATAAAACTGCGGAGATCTATGTATCCAGTGGTCAAATACAGAGACGGTTTGACCGCACGTGCCAGTAGAAACGAGTATAAAAAAACATTCAGAACTTTGTCAGTGCAAAACGACGTAGTTTGTTTCTTTACTGATGGGAGACATTTATCTGCTGCTACTCATACAACGTGTACTCTCGTAGAAAAGACACGTGTAAGAATAATACTGGAGAGTCTGTAGATTATGAAATCAAGCGTCCACCGCACACGAATGCAATCATCTCTAAGCCACTGATCTTGCCACGTGGTAGAGATTATTCAGTAGCGCAATCAAATGCCCTAAATACAGCCAAAATCTTTTTTTTTTTGGTTACACGTATAACATTTTTGTTATTGTGTTTGATGCATCTTTGTAAAAGTTTGACCATCAAGCTGGGATACATGTAATGTAATTACATTAGTCATATGCAATATAAATCCTATAGAAATATTTATAAACGAAAAAGGTAATACACCCATTGCAATGATTGTTATAGATCTTTTACGCAAAACATACGTAATACTATACGTTAAAAATGATCATACCTAATGCCATATTTCTATAAGAAGAATGTGCACTATGGTATTTGTTTACTGAATATTATTATAATATATGCACTACGATATACAAATCAATATATATATATATATATGTAAATAAATAACAAGCGTATTATTATAGATTGTCATATTTTTCCATTTGTTAAAGGGATGAAAACATAAACTTTAGTTTTCTTAAAACAACATTGAAATTTGTTCTACTGATTCTTGCGTACTAAAAGAAGATGTTATCCTCATTCAAATCACAGACTTATTCTTCATTTTATTTCTCTTTTTAGCTTTATTAAACTTTTTAACTCAAAAAGAAAATCAAAATACACATATTCCATATAATTCGAGAGAGATTTGGTGAGAAGTCAGCATTGCCGACAGGAAGTTCTGCCTCACCACCAAAATGGTGAAAAATACCAAACCAATAATTACAATAACTTTATTTTTGTTATAATTATTTTAGTACATAATTACAGTACTATATCACCTCTTTTTTCACGAATACAGATGGTATCTTATTTAATCATAGACAATAAAAAAAGCGTACGTTTCTATCTCTTCCAAATTTTGTTTAAAGGATAACGTACAAAGTGAACGCCGATGTATATATTCTAATAAGGTTTTTTTTGATTAATTACCTGATTTAAGTTTTGATTGTTTTTTTTGTTTTTGTTATATCAGCTACTCGAGGAGGTGGGTGAGGTGAATATAATGCCTAAGCTAGAAAGTTCAAAATTTTACAAGGAGGAAAACAAAAGTGTATTTTTTTCATTTTTTTAGAAAAGTAGAATACTTTGCTATTTGTGGGGTATAAATATAATTATTGATTTCTACTTTTGGGGTTCCACCCTTGTTCAATCACCATAGTTACAAATTACCACCTCAATGAAAATGATTCCTTGTCAAATAATTTAAGGTAAAACCTAATTTCCCTTTAATCAGTAGACTATAAAGATTCGAGCTTTAAAATATTACTATTAGTTAGTAAGTAAACTTTACTATGAAAATTACTTATTTAATATAACAGTGCTTTAGAATGTCTGTATGTATGTGTGACAGAGTAAAAAATAAAAGAGGTACTTGACTTATCTATTTGTATGTAACTTAAATGGAAAAATAGCATCTAAATTATTGTATTTCTCTTTACTATTTCTAAATAATTGTTTGTTTTTTCCTTGCTTTCACTGTTATTACTTAATTTGTGTAATTTCACTTTAGCTGTCTGGTCAGTCCATTTATGAAATCTTGCCACTAGATTTCAAAATTTGTGGTACTATTGATAAAGTTATGATTTACAAGAATATAAATCATGGGTTACAGATTTTATTTTATTTCTTTTAAATAAGAAAAGAAAAAAATACCCCACAAAGTACAATACCATGGGCTCATAATCAATAAAGAGGAAAATTTCTAACCTTTCTAAACTATTCATAGCGGTAGAAATCATGGGTAAATCACGCATCTTGCTACAAATAGATTAACAAGACTTCATCTATAATTGTCCTTCCACATCTACCATTTCACCTTTTTTCTTACAGCTTTTGTATACAGCTTGTATTGAACTTGCTTTCATGGTGGGGATCCACATTTTTGTTTTTATGAAAGACTTAATACAGATTGATATTATATAGATGGATAATCATAATCATGGTTGATATGAAATTGAGACCGTTAATCTTGGTTTGTTCTTCTTCAGAAACTCTAGATGGTACAAAAAAGTATGCATCTTTAGTCTGTCATTTGCCATCAACAAACGTTATCATGAAGAAAAGAACATTAAACTTTCAAAAGTTTAAGTCATTTTTCTCAAAAAAGTAAGGATATGTTTTGAAGTCATGATTAAGAATATGAATTTTTGATGACAAAAAGTGAGAGGGATCATTACACTGTGTACCAAGAGAAGAAGAAACAAAAGCTGTCATTAATTAGAGTTTTTTTTTTCTAACCTCTAACCGATACACACACTCACATATAGATGATAATGACAAGAAACTGAAATGTTATATGGAAAATTATGGTATAGATAGGTTAAAAAAAATACAAATACTCAAATCAACATATAGATTAACTCATCTTCTAAAAGAAACCAAGTACAAATTGAATATTTAATGATATAGTATGAGATACTAGTAAATGGAAGAAAAGAATTTAAACAATCCTACGAAATGCCAAATTCTACTGAGAAAAAAAACTAAGCTGAAATCAAATGGATCAAAAACGAGATTCAAGTTTATAAAATGTCACACTGAGGATGTATCCACAAGAACATCGTTTAGCAGATGATCCTCACCGTTAGCCATGGCTAGCAGCTCTGCATCCCTATCCTCTTCATTTGAGAAATCTCTCCTTTCGAATTTGGAGTTAGCTGATATGAAGATCAGCTTCTGAGCTCGATCTATAGCTGCATGTGACCGCCCGTTGGAGTTTACCCATTTCAAAAGTGAGGAATTGCATTTGAACCCTCCAGTAGTCGCATGTAGGAAAATGAGCCTTACTGCAACTTTCCCTAGTGATCTGAACTCGCTAAGGTACGTCTCCCAAACAAGTCTACTGCTTTGAGGATTCGCTATCCTCATCTTTCCAGAAACCGGATCACGCTCTTTCATTTGGACCGCCCGTGCATACATAGGATCAAGCCCTTCCGTTCTCCATTTCATTAGTTCCATCAACGCGATGTGTGCCTCGTCTCTAGACACAAGCCTTGTGATCAACTTATCTACATCCTTCTCTTGCTCCGGCGACAAACATTTGAACGGAGGAAGATACTTCCCGCTGCTATCTCTTATCAAGTAAAGAGGGTCGAGTATGAAAGCCGCAGCCCAAGCTGGATGATAACTCTTCTTGAATCTTCTCTCAACGAGTTTCTCCACATAACCTTCCCCTACATTGAACTTAGAATCCCAATCTTTAATCTTAGCTCTTAACTCGTCCCATAGAGGGAGACATTGCCCTACAAGAAGCTTCTCTTCCTCTGTTCTCCTAGCCATCTCTTTGACAAGTTTGATCAAACCGTGAACCGCCTCTACCTCGTTCCAAAACCCTTCGTCTCCAACCATCTCTCTGACCTCCCTAGCCATATGATCCTCCATTAAAACAACTTTACAAGCATCATCATGCATTACCAACTGAATTGCTCTAGCGGAACTCAACACATCCTCAAGAAGATTAAACAAAGGCTCGAAGAAACAAGCCTTGTTACTAGTAGTACTACTACTACTACAACAACTTCTACGTTCGTCGTCGTAATAGCAATGTAAAGGCAACCTAAGCATTACAGACTCGCCGTGTTCTTGCAACTGATACTTACAGTGTGCGTTACGTATCTGCGCCGTGTTGTTGATGAACTTGGCGAGCCTGACACAGTTTTGCGAGACGGATTTGAATAAAGGCAGCTCTTTTACGAAATCTTTGATCAAACTGTTGAGTCCTTGAAACTGACAAGACAGATTCACCATCCACTGGTGCTGACTCTCAAGATTCCTCAGTGCTTTGGTCTTGAACTTATCAGAGACTATCCCAACACATCTCTGAGGTGAATTCCCACAAATGCCCTTGACCGTGTCCAGCAAAAGCTCCTCCGCGTAGTTGGACGGCACAGCTCCGTTCACCAGAACTGCCTTTCTATACAGACTCGTCCCGTTGGGTAAATTCACAATCAAACTCACGAGATTCTCGCCGGATTCCCCTGTTTTCCAGCCGTCCGATGCGATTTGAAAGAACATGGCGTCTCTGATTCTGGAATCAGCCTCTGCTCTTGCCTCCTCGTACTTCAAGTCCAGTCTCGTGGTGGCGAAGTCTCTCTTGGAGATGATCGGTAGACCGACTTGAGTGAGAAAAGCTCGAAACTTTGGATGCTCGAGACCCGAGAGAGAAACAGAGCCGCAAGATTCGAAGACCCAATCAGAGAGAGAGTCCAAAGCTGACTCTATCTGCGATCTGGTGAGAGACTGCGTCTGCAACGGTTTAGGACTCTTAAGCTTCTTCACACTGTCTTCAAGCATAGCTAGAGGACCCAAATCGTCTTTTCCGCCGGAGAGCATCAAATGCTGCTGGTGCTGCGGCGGAGGAGTAGAAGAGTAATGCAACTCCCCGCCGCAGAACCTGGAAGGATCGACGACAGTTATAGGCGTGACGTGGTAAGACCCGCCGATGGGAGGAGGGTTAAGCCGAGAAGGAACCGCGGTGGTGACGGCGCCGGAGGAGTTTCGTTTCCGGTGATGAGTCTGAGGAGAAGATGAGGAAGAGGTGGGAGAAGGAGTGATGGTGGAAATGGGAGTGACAGAGTTGAAATTGGGACAAGTGCCGCGTTTGAGATGCTCAGAAGCGGTGCGGGAAGGGTTAGAGGCGGAGAAAACGGCGTCGCATAGAGAACAACGGAGCTTCACGGCTTTAGGGAGACCAGTGTCGGTGTTGCGTACGAGGATAGGTTCAAGATGAGTCCAATACCACGCGCCTTTGCCTTTAACTGCTTTAGTTCTTACAGTCATTAAACCTTCGTACCTCTTGTTTAAAGCTTTTGCTGTTAGCTCGTCTGTGGTTAGTCCATCGATCGCCGTCGCCGAAGGAGGAGGAGCTAGAGCAGCAGGAGGAGGAGGTGGTGGTGGAGGAGTCTGTTGTTGTTGTTGTTGCTGATGAGCCGCCGTGTGAGCATTAGTCGTCGCCATCAGATTAATTATAATAATTAAAAAAAAGTTTCGATGTAATGAGAAAAAAAATATCGGAAATTTCGAGGCTTTGGGATTTTTTTAAGCGGGAGTTGGATTTTGTGGCCTCCTCGTAGAGAACGTGTGACATTTATCAGAGGTGAAAAGTCGCCGGAAGACGACGATCTTGGACGTCACTGACATTTTCCCGGCGATCAGAAGAATTTGGAAATAAATTTTGTAAACTCAAGTTCCTTCTAGTAACAATAATATGAACTAGCTTCTCTCTGTTCACTCTGCTTCACTATTGTTGTGAGAGAGAGAGAGATTTAGAGAGGGAAGGAAAGAGACAGAAGCGGAGAAGAAGAGGAGAGAAATATGGGAGAGAGAGAGAGAGAGAGATGAAGAAGGGTGAAAGAAGGGGTTGAAGGTCACGCGCATGGAGAGGGAAAAGAGAGTTGAAAGGAACAAGGAAGGGTGAAAGCAGAGTCCCACGTCGTACGAGAACCCAAACGTTACATTGGCTACTAGACTCTCTCGCTTTCTCATCATTGGAGCGTTTTACTCACGCTCTTCCTTTTATTTTTTTTTCCCCTTTCGAAAATCCCTTTTCTTGTCTCCTGCTTTAATGTTTTTTATTTTTTTTTATTTTTTTTTTAAATTGGAACTATTTGGGACCTTAATTTAATGCGTCTTAGATTTTCTTAACTTTTTTTGTAAACGTTTTTCTTGTTATGCAGTATCAACCACCAACGTTAAAAGTAATTTCGTTTTTTAAAGGAAAAAAAAAATTGTCTTTTTTAAGAATTTTGGAAAGATCTATCTACCATTTGGTTAAAATGATTTTTTTTTACTATTTCTTAAATATACGTATAAGTATTGATACTAAATTAGTCGAAAAGCTCAAATATACTATTAGAAGGGTTTGTTGACAAAAAAAAAAGTACAATATTAAATTAGATGGATTTTAATTTTCTAAATGATGAATCCGGTTTAACAAACCCTCGTTGTGATTTTTTTTTTTTAAATGACATTATCGGTTCAAAACACTTTTTACATTGTGATTCGGTTTAACAATTTTTTTTTTTTTTTTCGGTTTAACAATTTTTTATTTTATTTTATTTGTTTTGAATATGGTTATTACAAAAACGAAGAAAACCGGGTGAGCCGTGAGTGGGATTTCCATTTGTGTATTGTTGTCTACGTGGGATGCGTTCAGAATTTGGGCATAAAAAGGTTTTTGTTTTCTAGATAGACAGTGAAAGACATTTAACGCAGAGTCTGTGTTTGTGTTGTGTTGACCATTTTCTGTGTTGACTCAATAAAAATATCTTTAAAAAAGGGACATCTCTTCGTAAATAATGTCTTGAAAGTTGTTTTAATTTGACTGAGAGAGAAACCTTTTACAAGTTCCATTTTTTTACCGACCAATTTTGGTTCCTACTACCAACCATTTATTTGCTAAAACTTGGATTTCTTTTTCATTTGCTTTGTATGAATGAATGTTCATGAGAATCATGAGTGTGTCATTTGCTCATAAGGCCGTCGTTAGCATTTGTATGTCATGAATAAAACAAACACCCCTTTCTACTCTTCACAGTTATAACACAAATACTATCACTCAGGTTCAGTTACATGCTTATCCACAAAATATCTACCTTTTAGACAAAAATTACAATAGTATTTACCTTCATAAAAATTATTGGACAATGACACATTTTAGCTAAGATTACTTGACGATAGACACACATTTCATGAATTCGTTTACTCCTAAATTTCTAACTGCTTAAATACTTCTATTTTTTTACATATTTCGTCTTGTTTGTATTATTTTCTAATAAGCTTAGATTTGAGATCAATAATTAAAGTAAACAAGTGGAGGTTAGTAGGAGTCAAGTTTTAATTGGTCAATATCTAATGTCAATAAAACCACATGTCACAACTGTCTCCCACTTGCTCTAATGTATCTCTGCATACATATGGATTCTTAAGTTGTAAAATATACAAATCCCACCCCTAACTGTTTTCTATATATTAAAGAAGGCAGAAATTCAAAATTTCCTACCACATAATTTTAGATCAGTCCAATCTTAAAAAGATGGATAGTACTATCTTAAGAATGATCTTGTCTGTTACATACCAACCACCCAAAACCCCATGCATTATGCTCTCTAGCTATAAGTTTTCTAAAGTTATCGTGGCGTGAATTAAAGTTTGTGATATAGTGATGAGTACTATACTACTAACTAACATCACTTTGTTACAAGTTTAATCAATATATGAGTTTATATAAATAACTTAATATACGAGTGTCATTTTTGTCACTTAAACTATTTGCATACACACTTATGTGGAAGATTTTCTTATTCAAACTTTATATATAAGTACCTGTTGACAGAAAATAGTTACCTAACGAACATTTGAATCTTAATTTTTCCAATCATTTTACAAAAATACTGATATTAATTATTACTGTGACAACGTAATTTGCTTGAATTACAATCATGTACGAGAGTTTTCTTTTCTAAACCACTCCACTAAAATCGTGTTTAGAACTGAAATAAATATACACACACACACCATGTAAGATAATAAGTATATGATTGAAAAAAAAATTTAAAAATAATGCCACCTTTTATATTGATAGTGATAGTATTTAGTATTTAATTAGCGAACTTGGATGGTTTAGTTAACTGAACCACACCAAGAGGCTAGAGAGACCACATAATCTAGAGATTAGTGAGAGAGAAACCGACTAAACTAAAATCAAGTTAAACCCATCTCAATTGCTTAATAATAATCCTTATAATTACAGTAGATATATTATGTGATATTATTTGCATTGCTAAACCGTTCTTGATTAGGAAAAAAAAAAAAAAGAAAGAAAGAAAAAAAAAATACATGGAAAAAGATGAAGCTTGTTTTTCTTTAGTACTAGAAAACAGCTGGCTTTAGTTTTATCAAATCACATGATTGAAAGTTTTCTGGTCCCATAATTTTTAAGATTTATTTCCCTTAAAATTATTACGAGAATTACCACACAAAAAAAAATATACGACTCAACCACATAAATTACAAGGCGCTCTCGTGCCCAGACCCAAATTACTTGGGCTAAGTCTAAAGGCCCACAGGCTTATATAAAGTTAAACCGGCGTGAATGGTAGGCATTTCAATTTTAACCGGAAATTGAACCGGAACATCGGTAAACAGCAAAAATACCGGGAATCTCGTACCTTCTAGGCTTTTTTTTTTTACTTTCGTCTTTCGCTGTTTCGTCCGATCAGAATCTCGAGACCGAAGGGTCCAACTGAACTATCGCCGACCACGAACGAACTCGTTGTCGTCTCTGTTCCTCATCGAACCTTTATTGGGAGGAGAGAGAAAAGATCAGAAACAGGACAGCGAGCATAGATCCGAGGAAATTTGTCGGAAACTAGAAGGAGGAGAAGATGGGAGATATCTGGACATGGCTTATTTCCTTCTTCTTCCTCATAGCTCTTGTCGGAATCATCGTCTATCAGGTCTTGTGTATTCGATCCCAATTCCCAATTTTTTTTTTCGAATAAAGAAACCTTAAAAGTTCTTTTCTTTTTCTATGGAATTTGCCAGTTTTACGGTTACAATAGTTCCAATTTATGCTCACTTTTGGTTCATTCTGTTTCTTTGTAGTCTGTGATTTAGGTAGAATTAGGGTTTTATGTTCTTGCCAAATGATTGTAAGAAGACAAAAGTTTCAATTTTTTGGGTATCTTTTAATCAAAGCAGTCAATTTAATGTTCCTGCAACTGCGTATTGGCATCTGAAAACACGTTTCTAGGATCATCATTAGCTTTTTTGGTCATTAGTTATGTCCATTTCAGCGTAATGAAGTCAATCGTTTTTGTAGTTTTTTTTAGTTTAGACTGTGATTAGAGGAGTCACTGAGATTGATAAGCTAGCATTCCTAATCGAAAAAAGCTTGGTTAATAACTCGAAATGCGAATTATATAGCTGGAGAGAAAACACATTTTCTAGGAAACTAACGTTTCTCTTGGGAATTGGAAATCTTTCATTTTGCAGCTTGTTTGTTTAGCGGATCTAGAGTTTGATTACATCAATCCGTATGACTCTGCGTCGAGAATAAATTCCGTGGTTTTACCGGAATTCATTGTTCAAGGAGTTCTATTCGTATTCTACCTCTTAACAGGACACTGGTTCATGGCACTCTTATGTCTACCTTATCTCTACTACAACTTCCAACTGTAAGTCTGTTTTTTCTGACAACTGATCTCAATTTTTTTGCCTCCAGTCAAACAAATGTTGATGTCTTGATATCCTTCCACTGTTCAGTTACTCTAAACGACAACATTTAGTAGATGTCACGGAGATCTTCAACTTGCTTAACTGGGAAAAGAAGAAGCGGCTGTTTAAGCTTGCTTACATAATCCTTAACCTCTTTCTCACTATCTTCTGGTAAAAACAACCAAACATCTTTTGAATCCCTCTTTGCTTATTATATATATAACCTTCTTCATTATAGATCAAGACTGCTAAAAACACTTTCTCTGTCTGCAACTTCTTTTTAGGATGATTTATTCGGCGCTGGATGATTACGAGGACTAACTGATGAAAACGTGGTCAATCTTCTTCAGTTATTGATCTGATTGACACTGCGGTCCAAGATACAGCGCGGTGCTTGTGGTTGTGGACATGAAAAAATAGAAAGGAATAGAAAGGAAAAGTGTTTGTTTTTGTTAAATGAATCCATGTTTGTAAGATTAGTGGCAGAAAGATTTGTGTATTTAATTCTCATGTCTTGATCATTATTTGTACAAGCAATCAAGCTCGTAAACCACTGGGTTACAGACGCTATAAAACTAAATCATTCCAGTGTAAGCAAAAGTCAATCCATGTGAACTTTGACCTTTCAAAAGTGGCCTTTTTGAGTGATGTATGTAACGGGGGATGTTCAAGACACTTGAGAACTTAAAGAAGAGTTCAGAACCTTCGGTTTCAGTTTTGTAATTTGGTTATCTGATAAAGCTAACCCTCGTCCTTCACTGTGACAATCGGAGGATTTTGGTTATAAAGGTGATTTCTTTCTCTCTTTCTCTGTTTCAAACTTCGCTCCAAGCTTCGTCGATCTTCTTAGTGTGGTTCGATCTCTATGCCCAATTGTTCTGGTTCGATCCTTGATTTATCTGGTTGTACAGTCGTAAAGTCTTTAGATTTGGGAATCGAGTTCTATTGTAGTGTTTAGGGTAACGAAAACCCAATTTTTAGTTCTGTATCCTCGATCTGAAACAAGGGTTTAGTGTTACATCTGCTCATATGATCCATCTTTATTCTGAGTTTTCGAGAATGTTCTTTGCGTCTCGTGTTGATTAGAATTAAGCTCAGATTATTTTGTTTTTTCTTACAGGTATTTATCGTTTACAATGGTTAATGCAATCAAAGGAGTGTTCGTCTCCTGGTACTGTTATTTCGATTCCCAAGCTAAATCTCTATGCAATATGAACACAAATTTAATTAAAAGTCATGAATGATTTATTTCTGTGCAGTGATATCCCGATGACACAGTTCATAGTGAACATGAACAATTCGATGCCTCCGTCTCAGAGATTCATAATACATGTACTTGATAGCACTCACTTGTTTGTGCAGCCACAGGTTGAGCAGATGATTCGCAGTGCTATTTCTGATTTTAGAGATCAAAACTCTTACGAGAAGCCCACTTCTTAGATCACATCATCATCAGAATCACAACACTTGCTTCTGTTATTTTATTCTTCCATCTCTGCTTGTGTGATTTGATCACTTTGTCACTCTTTTTGATGAATAAACACGAACACACACGTTTGCTTCGTTATCGACATTGTAAGATATTTGAGACTGTTTCTTAAAATACCAATGCTTCCGGTTTATATTGAATTTTTCCGGTTTTATAATTTGGTTTGAGAATTGAGACTCAATCACTCATGTTGGTTAAACCGAAATAAGATTATTTGTTCATGAATCGGAAGTTAAACCAATTCGGTTAAAGTAAACCAATATATATTATTTTGACAAACCAATCTTCTTCGACAAAAAAAAAAATGTTCCAATCTGCAAGTTTGTAGTTTACCCTTCTTGTCTGATAGATAAACAAAAAAAATCAGTGTTCGGCTCTAACACTCGACGACGAGCCATGGCGGTCTCGCTTAATACAACCCTTCACCAGCCTTGTCTGAGTCCCAGGTAAAATCTTCGATTCTCTTAAATTTTACATACTTCTTCTGTCTATAAGCACTTGCATCTGATTTTGTATTTATAGATGGTTGTATTTGCAGCTGTAGTGTCAAGCTTTATTCTGGGTTAAAGCCTCAATCTGCAAGTTCGTTCCTTTTTCTTCTTAATCTGTCCGAAAGCTTGTATTTTTTTTTTCAATCGAATTGGTCAGTAAAGATGGGAACTGATGATGATTTTGGGTGTTACTGTTGTCGGAATATGTTCAGGCTTTTTGGCAAGTGGGTATCAGAATTTGAATAAGGAGTTCTATGGAAGAGTTCATAAGAGTCTGCAATCCGGGTAATGTGAAACTCTTCTTGTTCAATTCTGCTTAAAATTTAGGGCTTTTGCTCCCTTAATCTGGTTTTTATTTGTCATGGAGATTCCTGTAATGAATGATGATATGTGAAATTTGAGCTAAAGACTTAGTACATAACAAGATGACATTAAGTTGGTTTGTTGATGTTAGAACGCGTGAGAGTGGTCTATTGCCTTTGAATGTGATGATGAATTCATTAGTTTGGTTTTGTAAAACTAAGTGTGGTTACTGTGTTTCTGCAGGACTGGGAAAGCGAGCAGGTCACGGGTAAAGATGATGCCTATAGGAACACCGAGAGTGCCCTACAGAAACAGAGAAGAAGGCACTTGGCAATGGGTTGATATATGGAATGCCCTTGTACGTATTTGTACATAATCTTTGTGTATACACGTTTTATATGGTCACTGTGAAAGTTCTTAACTTGAAATCTTGAGCTGCAGTATCGAGAGCGTGTAATTTTCATTGGACAAAACATTGATGAAGAGTTTAGCAACCAGATATTAGCTACCATGTTGTATCTTGATACTCTTGATGACTCTAGGAGGATTTATATGTACCTTAATGGTCCCGGTGGTGATGTAAGTTTCTCTTTCACTCTTTCGTCTTAACATGGTTGGTTACACTTACTCCAAATTTTCTCTTTCATTCTTTGGTCTTTATAAAAATTTTGCATTTTTTGTAGCTTACTCCAAGTCTAGCCATCTATGATACAATGAAGAGCTTGAAAAGTCCGGTTGGGACACATTGCGTTGGGCTTGCTTATAACCTTGCAGGTTTTCTTCTTGCTGCCGGAGAAAAGGTGATTTCTTTTCACATTTGTTGAATCATCTATGCGTCATTCTCCATACTTTAAATGACTATATAGACATGGAAATCAAATGAAGTTGTATATGCTGGACTCCAAGGACACGTGATATTGAGCTATTGTTGTTTTTGTTTATATATAGGGTCATCGGTTTGCGATGCCATTGTCAAGAATTGCGCTCCAATCACCAGCTGGTGCAGCCCGTGGTCAGGTAAAATAAGAGGTCTTTCGTGTTTGTTCTAGTAAAAGCTTTCAACGTTATGCGAATTCATTATTTAAATGGCCAAACTACAAACTTCTCTCAGGCTGATGATATCCAAAATGAAGCAAAAGAGCTTTCAAGGATAAGAGATTACCTCTTCAATGAACTAGCCAAAAATACTGGCCAGCCTGCTGAAAGGGTCAGTTTTGTTTCCATAATATGACATGATCAAACATTTTTATTTACTGTTTTTGAAAAACCGTTTTAATTCTGTGTGCATATTATGATGATGATGATGATGATGATGATACAGGTCTTCAAAGACTTGAGCCGGGTGAAAAGGTTCAACGCAGAAGAAGCTATCGAGTATGGACTTATTGATAAGATTGTTAGACCACCGCGCATCAAAGAAGACGCTCCTCGCCAAGACGAAAGCGCAGGTCTCGGCTAGCCTTTTATTTTTGTTATGGTATTTTCCATTGTCAAAAGTTAACAATATGTGATGTTCTTCTGATTGTGATTGTTACCGAATAGAATCACTTTTTATTGTTTTCTCATTCCAACGATTCTCTGAGTTCTACAGTATTTTTTTTTAAGTACAAATGCTACCATTACAGAAGCTGAAGCAGAAACAGGCATGAACTCTTTGCTTATTTCTCTGTCTAGCTCTCTTGTCTTGTTGGTTCTGTAGTAGGCCGGTTCTATTTTTGTTTAACTAGAGAAATGAGCGTAAACCGGCAATGACCATCAGAAGTTAGAATAGTTGGGGAGTAAACTAAAAGTGTTCAGTGCCAATTTTGTGACAACTGTAGTTTTACATACGTCCTACATATTAAATCACACACAAGCTACATCTTCCATTGGCTGTAATTTTTTGTGGAAAGTGATATATTTCGGATCTTCATTAACATGTATAGACTATAGTATAGGTGAACAGATGTAGATTTAGAGACATGGTTTTAAAAATAGTTGACGTAATTGCATGAAAAGCTGTCGGTAATACTGATGCACAAACTAATTAACAACTCAGGACCTAATACATGAGAACGACTTCAAATATAGATCATTTGTACATAGATGGATCATTGGATTAGAAATTTCCAAAAAATAATACTAGTTTTCTTTATATACTACTTTTACTGATTTGAAGTTGTCGAGATGTTGAATTTGTAAAAATGGCATCATTAATCTATACATTTAACACTTTCTACACCACCAACTCTTGTGAAATAAAATTTCAACAAAATTAAATAAGAAGGAATTGAGCGACGTGGAGAAAAAATAGAGAGAGACCAACGTATCAGTTTTCCAAATACTCCATGAATCTCTCAATTAAATCACCCACCAAAAAGCTTTATGGGCTTACCTACTTTTATTGTCCTTGTTCTTGTTGGAACATTATGATGGGAAGTTCCCATATTCACAAATTCTAGAACATGCGACTAATTTTCTTTTCGTGGTATATTGCCGACGCAATTTCTTACATAACTCCTTATTTTCCAAGAAACACATTTTCACTAAGATCCAGACAGAGCTGCCATTTTTGAACAGAAACATCCAACGAAGAGTTAACACTTAACAAATAACAACACATTATCATAGTCAGAGATCATCTAAATTTTTTTAAAAAAAATATGTAAAAGAGAAACAAATTGAAAATTTTAAAATCAATTTTCTAATAAAGGTATTGGACTTGCATAATAACATTTCATTGTCATACGAAAGAAATATGGCGTGGTTCGTTGGTAAAGTCATGGGTTGAAAAATCATAGCCACATCTTCCAAATTTTGAAAGAATTGGAACCCAACCTGTAAACATTATAATATTCCACTAAGAAAATACAAGTCAACCACTGATAATATAACCCACAAAAACAATAATAATAATAATAATTAATCTTAGCAACTTTTTTACAACCTGTTCTAACATCTAAAAACCCCACAATAAAAGAAAGCAAGCAATTTCTGAATTTTCTAACCATCCTTCTCCTCTTTTTTCTCTATATTTACAAAAGAACATGACCAAACCAATTTGCCTAACTTATAATTCAACCTACCAAACAAATTTCATCTAACCGGGTGGTTCCCGGGTAACCCACGACTTGAAAGATTCTAAGAACATGATTTGATAAGACCGAAGTTGAAGAGATTTCTCCAAACCAAACTCCCGAGTGAAACCAACACTGCTTTGGTCTGTTGTTGCTCTTCTCCATCTCCCTTCTTATGATTCACCGTTGGCATTTCCTTCACTCTTAAACACTCCAAACCGATTTTCTCCCTAACCGATTCAATCAGCTTTGAGTCGGGATCGTCTCCATTTGCATCGGTTACATAGAATATGTTTGTAGCCATGTCGCTACTAGTTGATATCTCTGTTCTTGTAACATTCAGACCGTTTTCTCTGAATGTCCTCGTTACTTCGGCTAGTAAACCTTGTTTGTCAGGATGTTTCAGCTCTAATCTCACACCCTACACATAATCAAAACCAATGAAATGTTTAGATTTCCTATTAAACAATAGAAAAGTCAAAATAAAAAAATTCAAGGTAGTGTTATTGTTATACCTCTAGTGCTCTTCTTTCGACTGCAGCTTCTAAGCATTGAATCACTCGTTGTCTCTCTGCTTCTGAACTTATCGGTGATCCATCTTTATGCCGGATGTAAAATTCCTGAATAGTTTAACCAAACAAAGGAAAGATCGTTTAGCTCAAAATCACACAAAAAACATCGATCAATTCAAACGAATATGCACGATCTGTTTTCAAGAAACATACCAAGTGAGCTTGGTCATCAGCTGTGTTGATAGTCGCATGGAACACGGCATATTCCATATCGGTTAACGTACAAACCACATCGAATAGAAGCTTGGTTCGGTCCCGACAATGAACATTAACGACAGAGTAACCCCTCTCAGCCCAATTCTGCACCGTCACAACCACCATCGGAGATCTCTCTTGCGTCTTGGATCTCTTCTCGTAGTCTCTGTCTTCAAACATAAGCTGATGAAGCCTACGTTCTATGTGCATCATCGAATCCACAGAGACACAAGTCTTTGCAGCGGAGTTAACATCGTTATCCCCATTCAAAACGTTCTTTAACCGTCCCTCGATCTTGGAAATTCTCAGAGAATCAAGAATCGGTGATCCTGAGCTACAGTCTCTGAGGTAGATCACAGAAGCAACTCTACCGTTGTGTGTCCACAGCTTAGCGTCAACCACATCACAGTTGAGATCAGAGAGAACCGCAAACATCTCAGAGAGTAAGCCGATTCGGTCTGTTCCGGTTAACTCTAAGGCTGTTAAACCGTTCACTTCAATGTTTTCTCCGTAGTAAACCTTCTCAATCGACTGTGAAATCAGAAAAATACAAAAAGATTTCTATATTTAGAATTCATGTTCTTGAATTTAATAAGACACATGAATCTTTATAGGATTTACGAAATTACCTGTTCAATGTATCTCAAGACGCTCTGGTCATTCAATTTGTTTCCGTTTAGGTCAGTCACATGGAAGACTGCAGTAATTAGGAAAAAAAAAAAAGTTATAAAAAAGTTATATAATAAAGATAAATGTTATGATCATTGAAATTTAAGTAATTTAATTACCATCCATGTTCCATCTTCCATCAGAAGAAATGTAAGCTTTCTTAATGGAGAGATTTAAATCGGTGAGAATTTGCACAGCTTCTAATAGTATACCATTTCTTCTAGCACTATCAACCTGAGAAAGAACATAGATAAATATTTATTAACTTTTTAATCTTTGGGTTTAAAAATGTTTTTGAAGGTATTACTTAGATGTTTTTGTAGCTAACCTTGACGATTGTCGCTGAAGAACAAACACCATTGTCGATAACGACCCTGTAATAATAATAATGTAGGAATTTGTTTTAGATTTTTTTTTCTATATTCCGACAAAGAAATATAATTTATTATCTAAAATTAAAGTTTAGAGAAGATAAGTCCTCAAAAACAAAAACAAAAATTCAAGTTGATGAAAAATAAGACCAACAAAATAAAATTGTGAAGATCTTCTAGAAAGAAGACATAAAGGACAAACTTTTACATATTTAATATATATATATATATATATATAATTGGGAAAAACAAAAAAAAGGCAATTAAAGAGAGAAAAAAAAGAAAGAAAGAAAGAAATATTCAAATTTCAAAACTCAGGTGTGAAAATTCGAAAATGATTTATATTTTTTCCCCCGGACTGATAAAAAAATATTTTCCGAGAGAATTTTCCCACCAGAAAATTAAAAAAATTACGAAGACACAATAGTTTTCTGGGTTTTCCAATTTTAAAGCTCTGTTCTTCTAATCTTTAACAAAAACTTGCAAACAAAAAAAAAAAGTAGAGAAGAAGAAGAAGAAGAAGAAAACAAACCTAGGAGTGTTCATCCTAATAACAAGCTTTTCATACTCATCCAAATAACCCTTCATAGCCATAATCTCTCTCTCAATCTCTATGATACACAAATAATAGATACGCCGTCGTTTCCAACCTCTCTCTGCTTCTTCTTCTTCTTTTCGTAAGGAGCTCCCAACAAAGTCTCTTCACCAGCGTTTCTCTCTAAAACAAACGAACGATGCAGTTTCTATTTGCTCCCTAGGATTCTGAGAAGCTGTTACTTTTTTTTGTTCTCTCTCTTTCTCCCTCTCTCTAGATGATAGATAGACAAAGCACGCTGCTTTCACATATAATCCTTTCCATACCACTGACTACTTGTATTTATATGCATATTATTATGTGGATAAATAAATATATTTAATTAAGTTGGTAATATATCTCTTCATTTTATAGAAAAGGGTCACATGGATCTCACCACGTCTCACGCATGTTACTAACTATGCTAAAAGTCTTCTTGAGTTGGACTTACATATATATATATAAGTTATAAAATGCTTCTTAAAAATTAATTTTATCTTAACCTTAAAAATGCTTCTATATATATTACCATCATTCATTCATCTTATATATAAGTTATTCCTTAAAATGCTTCTATATAAATCCAAGTTTTTAATTTATCTTATTAATTCTTAATAACATTTTTTTTTATATAGGAATATTATAGTTTGTTCATGCCTCTAATCCGTCAACCCAAATCTGTTCCTTTCTGGTAATTCATATATAACTTTATTCATTCCATACAAAGATATGATGAAATATCTGTTTTATTCATTCCATTCAAAATATATAATATTTGTTTCTTATATAATATTATTCATTCCATTCAAAACATATGGTTTTTACTAATTTGTTTTTAATACACAGAATAATCTGAAATCAAACCAAAATCCCAAATAAATGGTTAAATTAAACTATTAAATATTCCCAAATTTAGTTAGAAACCCCCCCCTATCGTAAGGGAAACCAATAAAACCAACCATCCACGTGTCAAAAGATCCTCAACTCTGGTAGTTCAACTGTCCAGCTAGGACGCCACCTGTATTTAACACCTAAGTGGGTTCCCTTGCTTTACTTTGCGTGCATTCCACTCTACCATGATCCCCTTTCCCGACAATAATTCGATCCGACGGCCACGGTAGGCCACGTGTCATAATCCTAAAGGTCCTACGTCGAATGATACTCGCTTCGTAGCTAAGATGAGAAAATTCTTTTTCCATAGGTTCAATCGATTCACCCAAACCCAACTCGTAGCGAAGAGAGCAGAGAAGCTACACGCTTCTTACAAAACAAAACTCCGTACTTTCCTAGAACTTCAGTTCCGGTAATAACCTCGTATTCGGTTCGTGTTATTTCTTGCTTGATAAGGGTATATAAGTCTTTTTAGCATTGAGAATCTCCGAGTCGAGAGGCGCACTTTTTAAGTTTTTTAACTAGTAGAGAAAAAGATCTTTGAATGACCCACTTGTAAAAAAAAAAGCTGGCATTGAGAGAGAGAGTGTCTTATTTAAGCGTGTCGTGAGGGGTAGATTTGTCTTTTTGTTCTAAAAATTTAGGGGTTAATCACGTGGTGACATTTAATTGGCGCTCAGAAACAAAACAGTAAATTCGCGCGTGACACTCACGTTGATTAGATGATTTTTCTCGGCCTACCACAATGTTTTTACCGAAACCTCTTAGCCTATATAGCAAGTTTTAAATTGGTTATGATAATAACAACTCCTTAAATGGAATGGAGTATATCACTAATCAACTTTATTCGTAATTTAGGATCGTACATAAGCGTGATTTTCTGTTTAACTTTCTTTTAAATTACAATAAAGAGGCTACCAATTACAAGATTCCAAAACTTGTAAGATTTTATAATATCATCACTAGATTTTAATTTGCCGTACACCACGCGACAATTTTTTAACTAAAATTATTATTTATTATTTTTTTTCTCTTTTTGTGTTTATATTGTATAATTGTATTTTGAATGTTAATTCTAGGATTTCACCCGTATACCACACAAGATGATTTGTTTTTTACAGTCGTAATTAAATCAACTTTATTTACTATTTTTAGATTCAACCCGTTAATACATATATAATAAAATATTAGTCTAGTTACAGGAAAAAAAATCCTAAATTATCATATAAATTACATGATTATCATGCTCACATATTACTCTATTAAATCATTACAAAGTACATAGAGCATTTAATAGTCACTTTGGAATCAATTAAACAATTATCATTCAACAAAAACTATGAACAACTTCGCCAAACTCATTTCTTTCTTCTCTCTTCCTCCAACATATTTTCCTCCTTTATGGCTTCAACATAGACCCCTTTAATTTACTCCCAATTGTTTGAAAAGATATACAAATGGATCAAAGCAAAATCCTGGGGTGTACCAACAACCGAAAAGCTTGGTAAGTGCAAAAGGATAATATATATACAATAATTAATATAAGAGGATATCTAGAAAGGTGAGCAGCTCACCGTGAGCTAAACTCATAATTGCTTTCTTTCTCAACATGCATTTGTAACATAAGTACATAACTACATGGAGTCCAAAACAAAAAATTAGTGTAGATATGAAATAAATCAAACAAAAATATTTTGATTATCCACTAACCGGAAGGTTGCATGTTCACTTGAAACCAAATCTTTTTGTTTTCAAATAAATGGATTTTAAACCATCTAAGATAAGAAAAGAAGGGTATTATAGATGAAATAAAGAAAGCATAAACATTTTGTACCAATAAATTAATAAAGGAATAAGTGTGCACCTGTTTATCGCCAAAACCAAATCAAGTGTCTCAACCGGGAAAGTTACTTCAAGTGTATGAATTGATACAATTTTGTATTGCTATTGAGACGTTATTTATATAGTTATTTGAAGATGGTAAAATTAGATTTGATATGAGATCGAGAATATATTGGTAAGCAAGCAAAAAATCTAAAAATATATATGACAATTTTGAATTAATGCAAAAGTTTTATGATTAAGGCAACAAATATTTCACTAGGTTGTTATAGTAATTAATTTCTATACTATATCGAGTTAATGTATAATACAAATAGGAAATGTAGATTTGATTTCAGTTTTTTTTTTATTAGTTTCCATTGGCTATATTGTCTAGAGTTTATTAGTTTCTGTTTGCTATATTTGAATGATTGCGGAAATAATATTTATTAAGTGTATAAATATCACACTAAGGACTAAAGTTGTAAAAAAATAAAAATAATCATAACTATAAAGACAGAACCCAAAATGTTCTTCAAAAATGTCCCGCAGAACAATATTCAGTTTCTAAAGGTGATATATACATAAATAAATGTATTTCTTGCTTACAAAGTTATGTATTTGCTAAAATTTGATTTTCTTAATTTGGGTTATCGTGTTTATGAACGTTATCTTCGTCATAATTATAATTGATAATGTAATATTTTGTTTCTCAAAGTCCCTCGATTTACATTTAACTATAATAAAGATGTATTAAAATAAGTTTTGAGCATTTATTCTCGATCTCTTAAATGATGGTGTCATGCTGTATATAGTAATAAGCGTAAATAAATTTGATCGATTAATATAGTTCCATTAATTGAGTTAAGTAGAAATGTTATTTTAGAAAAATCTATAGAGGTTAATTAAGTAGAAATGTTGTTTTATGAAAATATGTAGGAGTTAATTATTGCAAAAAAATAAATTAAATAAGATAAATTTTAAAGACATCAACTAAAATGTATTTTAAAAATATTAATTTGGATGGTAAGATTAGATACTACAACTCGAATAAAATTTTCAAAAGAAACAAGTATATTACATAAGGATCTAAGGAGATCATTCGCATTCATTTTAAATACGAATATGCCCCCACGTATGGGCCACTTTCTCCAGAACCATGTCACGTGCAATATTTATATGTCTTTAACGATCTAGAATCATATACATTACACAGTCTTAGATCTTGCCACGTCCACGACATACCTCTCTGTATGTATTTTTCGTACATCCTTGGACGTGCGGCACAGTAAGTAATCAAAGCTTCAAAAAGCATTTAACTGTTCGTTAAGCTCAATAGACAAAGATGATTCTTCTGCTACATTTTATTAGCTATTAATGTATACTTATCATTAATGACAATTTGGTGACTATTTAAATCTGAATTTAAGTATTTTGATATATAGCCCCACAGCCGATTATGAACTGTTTTGTTCAATATGAAATTTTTAAAATTGTGTCAGAAATCAATACATGTAGGCGGAGAATCTTATAGAGCAACTACAAGAGATATGAGGTTTTCCGTGCGTCCAAAAGAACACATCGAAAATATTTTGGCTATTTTTTTTAAAAAGTTTGACGATAATTTGTCTTTTGTTCTGTCTTTCCACGTCGGTTTTTTAGCGGGAAATTGTGTACAATTCTCCACCGGGAATTGGGACGGCCGGTAATAGGTGACCGGTGGGAGCCACGTCGTATTAGATCATGACGATGGATTAGGCAACAGAATCAACCAAAAGTATCGGGTCCACGAAGATTTGAGTTTGATCGGTTGGTTCCGTTAATTCTCCGATAAAAATTGTTATTTTATGATAAAATTTTCTTATGTGACTTTCTTTAAGAATAATTCGTTTTCTTAATAATAATATGTGGAGCTTAAAGCATTAAAAAAAAAAAAAAAACACAGCCCACAAAGAAAAAAAACAGCCTTTGTGTAACTCGTAGGAACAAAACGTTTATATGGACAGAAAAATCCCGAGAAGAATTCGCTGACGTAGCAAAGACAGCTCATACATTCTCGTTGCAAAAAGCATTGAAAATTCCTTTTATAGTAAGGACGTTAACTTTGATTATACATAAGTGCAACCTAACCTAACCTAACCTCATAGGGCAATTTTGTAATTACCAATGGCAACCAAGAAAAAGGAGTGCCTTCTTTGAGATAAAGTTTTGTGGTTGCTTTATTGACTGGTTGGTTAGTGTTTTAGCGCCAAATTCGAATATGTTTTTCCCTCTCTCTTGTAATTTATATATTTGTGGTTTGAAAGAAAACTATATAGGATGCTATAGTTAAGATTAGCGTTAAGTGCATAAGACATCATCACTTAGTATGTAGGTATAGTTGTGGTCAGCTACATCTGATCATATATTGATTAGCAAATATAATATCAAGATCATGCGCATCAGTTTTTAATATACTTGCATGATCTATTAGACTATTAGGGATATATCTATGCAAAGGCGGCCAGGACTACAAGCAGGAGAAGCAGGTGCTTGCAGCCGTCAGATAATATAATAATTAATCGGCCTTCTTTTTTGGAAAAGTTCTCTTGGTCTGCTGGTAAAAGTTACTAGTTTTTAGTGGCATGCACCCGGCGTGTTCGATTCTCATCCCACGATTCCCTTGTTATTCAACCCTTCTTTCTAAAACAAAATAACTATAAACTTTTTAACAGCATCTGGACTTGCAGTCCATAAATACTCATCGCCGGTTCTGTATCTATGTTCGAGGAGAGTTTGTCAAGTTGCGGCTCCGATAATATTTTACTAACATGACAGCTTTCTTATGTCCCTAAGCTAGTCATATATGATTTGTTCAAATCTCATCAATCTGTAACTGTTTTTGTTTGATGATCATAAATGAGTTCAAATTCCAATATCGGGAAGATATTCGCACGACCTCGAGCATATTTTAAGAGGTTACTAAAACACTTGTTAGAGAGTTGAGAAGATCAAATTATAATATTAAACTCTTACAAAGATCACACCATTACGCTGAAGGGGCATGTTGTTCCTCGGACGTGACAAAAACTTGGAATTTTTCGTATTATTTTAGTGACAGATATTTATATAGTTTAATCTATTTCTATGGAAAGTTGTAAAATGGATATTGATTAGGCAACTATATGGCCGATTGATGTTTTTATAAGTGAGATACTTGCAAAAGATACGAATAAGGCAATGTCGACTCTTTCGTATTACGACTGTCGACAGATTTCCTTAGTTATAGGAGAACTTCGCGGATATTCCCTTAATTTATAAGATCTCAGCCGTCCAAGAAAATATTGAAAGTACTTAGCTACACTCTCAAAGTTTGACTATCATTGGATTGTGTCTGTTGATGATTGATGAACATGTAAACGTGTCCTTAACATATTCAAACGCTTTTAGACTAACTTGATCCAAGTGAATATTTGTTTAGGTCACACTTCTATAAGATCAACCGACAAATATATAACTATATAGGTTAAGGACATAAGATCATTTCCCAGCTAACAATGAAATGATCATTTGTAAAAAAAATTAGACTGCCTCTTCATAGTTTTTTTTTTTTCTATGAATAATGATGATACAATAGTTAAAAAAATTTGTTACATGTATCAGTTTATAATATTGGAAGAGAATTTGTTGGAGCGCCCGATATTATGAAGAGTTATACAGCTAAATTTTACAGATTTTTCGATAGCTAAATTTTATTACAAACTACAGTTGCGATGTATAGTATTTTGAAACGGTATATTTATATTACATAGTATATTTGAGGAATACTGAAGGATAAACCTTAAGGCCAGATTCATTATATGCTCAGTTAGAAAGAGACAGTTTGACTTTTGCTTCATAAAAAACGCGATGAATATTGACTTTTTTGCTGGGAAAAAAAGGATTTGACCTTTTGCATATAAAATGTGAAGAAAATAAATAAAATTATCATAACTCATAAGTACAGCATGATCTATGTTATGAGTTAGCTGTTGAGTAGTGACGAAGCAGATGGCAAAAAGCACACACAAGTAAATTAGGAGTGGTACACACCACTACACTCTCACGCCGCTTCCAGAGCTCATTTTTTAAATCTTTGATAGAACTTTTAATTAAATCACTTTTCTCTTTCTATTATCTAACAACAAAGATCGAAAACTAAAATTTGGTTACTCACCCGTCTATGACAAAAATTGAATTGAAAACATGTGTATAGTACAATTCAATTATAAACTTTGATTGATAATTATCTTTTGCAATTAGTAATAGTAATCACACGACTTTCTCATCACCGCTTTATAATTTTTGCCAATAGTCCTGTAGTTTTCGATTGTTTTCTATTAATTGACTAAAGAGAACGCATCTAATATCTAGATGTTGTGTGTTTAGACTTGTAAGCCAGCTGCGACAGCGATATATTGCTTAAGTACCAATTTGAATTAGTAAAATAAAGATTGAGTTATATAAATTTTAAAATTCGAAATAAATAGAAGCAAATCGTTATTGTTGATTAGAAAATTCATTCCTTAATTTGGATTACTTTAGGAGTTGACCTTATACTTTTTTTTGCAGGCCGATAGTTTCTGTATTTGTTTTTTGTTGATGTCAATCTAAATTATCTAATTGTTCTTTTTTCTTTTCTTTTTGTATTACGTGATTTTGTTTATGTTCATTATTACTATACTTTTTGTTTTTGACATATACGAATATCAGAAATATTAAACATGATTTCAGAGTATATTCCCTACATTACTGAAGAACTTCGACCAACTTAATTTATGCAGGCTAAAACTATAAGAATCACGGGGAATATGGTTCTTTGGAATTTGTTTTGGGTAAGGTTTTTACATAATTATAGTGGGCCTGTAGTATGAACGTTTTTATCACAAATTTAATGTAACTTTATTATTAACGGGAAACAAATATGGGCAAGATATGAATCACTCTTCGATAGGCATAAATCTAAAATTACTATTAATTCGATAGGCACATAAATCTAAAATCAAAAGATAGTAATTTTATAACAATTTAATTACCGCATAATTTTGAGACCAGATTACTTCTTTTGCATTTGTTTTTTTTTTTGATCAAAGATTATCTTTTGCATTTGTTTTGCTTATATTTTGAACATTTTCTTCTGAATATAGTATTTTCAAAATTTTCACTTTTCCAATAGATATATAATTGGTAGAAAATTTTTAGGTATCATTATTATGAAGAGTACAAACAATAAATATTTTTTTTTCTTTTTTCCTAATAATAATCAAATTATATTTTAAAAAGTATTAACGCTCTTGATTATTACTTTGGGAGAGAGATCTTGAAATTTTTGGTCTACATCGAATAACCAAGACATTGATGAATGAACACATCATCACTGTATTTGTGCTAAATGAGAACATGACGCATAATGAGTATATGACACATAACCAAGGAGGAACCACCTAGTTATGGTTCAAATCTTCGCGTGACTAAGATGTAATCATGTTTGCCTGCCCCATCAGAGGTTTTCTTGCTACAATTGTACAGAATTGGAAGACAACCGCGACATTTCCACAGATGAAATCTACCGTCTTTATAATATAGCACTCCCTATAAAACTGGCAATATTGGTGAGCATATAGGGTATCCTGATAGCCCTCGATCCGACATCTATAAATGACCAACTTGTCACCACTCGCACGAAGAGCCACCACGGATCCCTTGGCCGGCCCGACTGTGTTGTGGAAGCAGATGTCGATTCCGATGAATCTATTACAAAGAAGAAACTACTTCAATAGTTTGTTTTTCTTACATTATATTTATTATTTTGTAGTTTTACTTTTACCGTCTGTAAAATAAATTCTAGCCTTTATTGATTTCAAGTTGATCTACCAGTTTTCCACACTTTAGTTTCAGTTTGACTATATAATTTGAGTTTCATCCCCATATCTTTTTGCATGAAAATCATTACATCGGTACGTCATAAAGGTTTTTAATTAAGGATACCAACAGTTGTTCTCCGTAAATTCCATATACTTACTTGTTTTACTATATATATCTTTGTGTGAAAAAAGTAAAAAAAGTTTGTCAAAAATAATGAAAGTATAAATGCATATTAACAGATGAATAATTACTTAATTATTAGACGAAATAACATTATTCATGCATGCATAATTTTTTTTTGAAAAATGCTATTGAAATTTTCTATGACTAACAAGCCTACAAATGATTGATGTGCGGAACTTTTGTATGTACGTATGCAGTATGCACCAACGTCCAGATGATACAATTAAGAATAATAAAATAAACCATGACACTTACATAATAAACATATTTGTTGTTATAATGGTTATGGATAAATTAGCCATTAATACATAAATACAGACTATATAACCTTTTAATGGTTAGAATGGTTTTTTTTTTTTTTTTTTTTGGGCAAACGTGTGGTTAGAATGGTTATGGAGTGAATTAAATATTTTTTGTTGGTTATAGGCTCAAATTCCTCATAAATAAAGTAAAAATACTATTGATTTTTTTTTTTTTTTTTATCAAACTACTATTGCGGAACTGTTGTATCATTGTATGTATGCATACAATTAAGAATAATAAAATAAAACATGAAACTTACGTAATAAACATAAGTATAAAGTAAAGTGTCTGCGTAACAAGAAAAGATATGTTTTTAACACATATTTGTTGTTAATTGTGCGCAGTTATATATGAATCTGTATAATTTTTTTTTATATTAAAGTGTGGAAAACTCAACATTACTCTTTGAATCTTCGGACAAGTAGCCTTCATTATAATTTATTTCAATTTTCACTACGACAATTTATACACAAACAAAACCCACAAGAAAAATAATTTACACATTCAACCCCAAACAACAAAAATAAAATAAATGCCAAAAGCCACGATGAAAACCACAAACCAGCAGCCTACTAAACCCAAGATAAAACAAAAACAAAACCAGACAAATCTTCATCTCAAAATTCCGGTAGAATGTTATTTATACCGCGATTCGGTTCGGTTAAGTTAGGCGTGAAACCGGCTTATCGGATGTCAACACGGAGACGTCTGAGTTCAGTGAGGAAAGTGGGACTTGAAGTGAGAGTCCTATGAGCAAGACTTCTTATGTCTTCTCTCGAACAGTCTCTTGAGATCCTCACCAGCTCCCATATTGCTCCTTCCTTCACCATCTCTTTCGCATTTCCTTCTGCAAAAACATCAATATTACGTGTTACAATGGTTCATTATTACACGGTTTTAGTTGATGAAAATCAATTTTGTTGAATGTATGAACACACTTACCGTGTTGTGCTAAGTGACATAGAGCTAACTCGATGTGTCGTCTTATGGCTGCAGTTTCGGTTTTGGCATTTTGTACAATCCAAGAGAGTGCACCGTCTTCTATTAATAGTGATTTCCCTCTTTTAGTTCCTGCTCAGTGATGCATCTAGTCAGTGAAACGTTTGCCAAAGATAATATTTTTGATGAACTAGTTCAATAAGGTTTGTCACCTTGTGTTGATGCTCTTGACTCGCATTTCGCAAAGTTTGCTATCCCGCGAGCAACTTGTGCAAGAACATCAGGATGTCCACATCTGACCATTCCCAACAGAGCTGCAATCCCACCTTCTGATCTTAGCTTTGTCTGCAATTTATCTGCGTGTATATATATAGCTTGTGAGTTCCTTTTCATAATAAAGTGGAAAAAAAATGAGAGGTGAATCGTAAATACCGTTTCCACATAGATTTGCAATTGCTCCAGCAACCATCCTGAGGGTCTGAGGATCTTCAGCATTGGCTGCTGTTGAGGCCAATAAACCGATGCCTCCTTGATCCATGATCAGTTCTTGGTTTGTTTCTGTGAATAAGAAGAGTAAACTTGGTTTCATAAACAAAACTACTAATGATACTGTGAACAACTAAACAATTTTAACTCATGAGAACCACAATTTTTTTACCGTTCATTGCAAGATTAGCGATAGCACCAGCTGCAACTCTGTGAATGGTCTCATCTTCTGTATTTTTCAGAAGCATCAGCAAGGAGGTGAGACCACCAGCTTCCACAATTTGTTGCTGGTTTGCCTCTGGTGTTACATACAATGACCAGTTTATTGAAACAATGAGCCCTTGGAATGGTAGCAATAAAAATAAATGTCAAAAGGATGAAGATTGCGAAAAGACACCTTCGGCAGCCAGATTTGCTACCACTTTGACAGCATGAATCCGCACATCAGCATCATCCGCTTCAAGCAGAGACAAGATCTTTTGCAACCCCACTTCAAGAGGCAAACATGTACAAGGTGTTATATATGTTTTGCAGTAATGTAACTAGTAACTAGTAAGGACCAACTGATGGTGTGAAACGTAAGCAAATACCTTGTTCAAACAGTCTAGCTACAGGAGGTTTCTCAGCATTTCCTGGATCTTGAATCTGAGGAAGTCTTAAAGCACCAGAAGTTTTCTCTGAACCATGTTGCTCAAGGTTTCGTCGAGTCTGCCAAAAATATATATCAAGAATTAAGAACAAAAGGGAACATTATGATACATAAGGAGCATGCTTTTTCATGTGAAAGATCCCAATTATGTTCTTTACCTCGTCAGCAGTAAGACTCAATTGCAGTAGTTGAGAATGTAGTGTTGCTATTTCCCCTTCTAGTTTTTCTTTTTGTTGTGTCTCATTTTCCAACATCTTATGGAGTCTCATGATCTCGGAATTTCCTGATACTTCCACTTTTTTAAGCTCAGTGAGCTGCTGTTTCAGCCTATTCACTTCCTCTTCAGCAGCCATCTTCGACTGAGATTCTTTCTGAAGCAACTTTTTCAGTTCAGAGACTTCCTCTAAGGCTGGGGCTATTGATCTCTGTAAGAAACGAAAGAAAATATGTAAATCAAGTTGAGTGAATCTATAGGCTGCAAGGTAAACATAATGTCAAGCATTACATTTCCATTTGATGTGATGTCCAGTCCATTTTTCTCTCCAAGTGCAAGTCTTTCAGCAGCCAGCTTTTTCTGATTCTTTGACCAGTTCTCCTCCAGCTTCTTTATTGATTCCATGTAATCATTCTGATACCTTTGCTTTTCCTCCTACACAAAGATATGATTACTGAATCATACACCAAACCAATGAGACATCTCAATAGCAAAGTCCTGTTGCAAAAGTACTCACCTCTAGTGCATTGGCATATCTCGATTCAGCCTCAGCAATTTGGTTATGTGCCTCTACGGTTATTCTTTCGACTTCATCAACAAATGCTTTTTGCTGCCTTTCATTTTCCTCAATTAGATTGTCTAGTTGTACCTCTAGTCTTCTAGACAAGCTTTTGTAATCAAACTCTTCCTTTAACTTCACCATGTTTTCAACTTTCATAGCCTACAGAAAACCCAAAAGTTAAACGTAGCCATCAAAATAAGCAAATCAAGAATTCGAACTAGCAAGCAGTGACTAATATATTAACCAAAAGAGCCTTGCTAACAGTCTGCATATATCATATACCCTAAATGTAATAATCAAACAAAATAGAAGTCCAAAGCTATAGACACCCTACCCTCTGCCCAAACATTATAGTGCTAGTTGTCTCCCCTCGATGTCGTGGTGATGGACCAATTGTGATAACTAAGGAGGTCCTTGCAGTGCCTGTTGAGATCATAGGCCACATGTCAAGCAAGTCAACATAGTAAGTATTGGAAAGCATCCAATATTATTGTCTAATACCAAGATATACAAAATACACACAATACAGCAGAGACAAACTTGCCTCCAAATGAATCTCTAAGCAATCTAGTTAACTTTGAATCACGGAATGGAACATGAGAACTGTTTTCAGCAAGTGCATTGATGCATTTCCCCAGCGCGCTCAGAGAGAGATTGATAGATTTGGCTTCCTCTAGTGTGTGCCCTTCACTTCCTGGTACAAAAAAGAAAGAAAGATAAATATTCACACAAAGTTGTTCACTATAACTCTGAAGTTCAAGTTGTTAGTTGTCGAAGTGTAAATGAGGAATATAAAAAGATTGGTACTCCATTAACTGAGAATTTCAACCTGATTTATTGATACGTTCCGACCCAGCAAGATCCACCACAACTAATTTTCCCTTCCGGACAACAGGAGGCTTGAGAGAATTAGTCATATGGGAGTTTCCATTACTATCACTTGATTTCACAGAGCGCCTGACATTTACCTGCAATATACAGTTGGCTAATGAATACGCAAGTTTATTACCAACAACCCTTCAAGCAAAAATAAGGATCAATATAATAATGTTCACCATTAAGATAGCGTGACTACGAGATGACTCAGTGTTCAATTTGGTGTTAGCAGCGAACCGGTGAGCTTCTCCGAGTTGCAGTAGTTCCAGGAAGCTTTGTTGATCCCTAATTTCGACCAATGTGGCACCCGGAAGAGAAACATCTCCACTTTTCGGATCCTCAACTATGGCAATGTTATCATTAGACGGATCAAGAAGGTCTTGTACAGTCTCCATATAAAGCTGCATTTGTATCCAGCAAACAAACACATCAACAAGATTTCCCAAGAACCCACATGAGAGAGACTTAAAAGTATAACAGTACAGAGAAATATAACCCACCTGCATATAAGAGACAGAGATAGAATTAGTCTCCAAAGAGACTTCAGCTAAGATGTCCTCCATAGCACGGACCATTATACCACGATCAGCTACATCTTCTTCCCCGAGCTGCCCTAGTGTATATGTCTTACCAGTACCGGTCTGACCATACGCCATAATTGTCCCATTGTAACCATCCAAAACACCCTACACATAAGACTCAAATTCATCATTAATGTATCAAGAACAGAACAGTTAAGAAACTCTGGAAGTTGATAAAGGTCTCGTACACATCTAATACATACCTCCACAACAGGTTTTGCCACAACTTCGTAAACCCTCTTCTGTGAAGCGTACTCAGTAAGCACTTCATCAAACTCAAATGTATCAGTGTCCCAGTTGTTTTTCCGGAGTTTCAACCTTTTAAGCTAAAAAAAATAAACAAGAACATGAAAAGATTGAGCTCCTCTCCACAATTCAAAGCAAAAAAAAACACAAACTTTAGTGTATAATGTACCTCGGGCTGTAACTCAACACAATCAGCAAAATCAGCATCAGCGATCAATTCCTCGCCATTGCGTGGCCTTAATCTAACAGCTACTCGAACTCTACCAGGAACTAAAAACAAAAATCACAATACCGAATTACAATCCAGTTTAATCCAACATCCCCAAACACATGAATCAAAAAGTTTCAATTTTTAAGGAGTAAAATAAACTAAACAGTGAAATTTCTAGGTAAAAAAAATAAATGAACAGAGGAATTTTTTAAAAAAATTTTACCACCGGCGTCGGCACCGCCTCCAGACTTAGAGCCGCCACCACCAAGAGCGGCGGGGCTGCTTTTTCTAAGGACAGACTTGGATTTGAGAGAAGGTTTCTGAGCACCGGAAGTAGAGGGCTGAGTTCTGAGTGAGCTTCTATGAGTCCCATTTCTGTAATTTACGGCTCCGTTTCCTGAAGTAGTTGACATTTCTTGTTGTTCTTCTTCAAACACATAAATCCAAAAGACAAGAAAAAAACAACCAAACAAATTCTAAAAGAACAGAGAGGAGAAGGTTCTCTTTATTTCTTCTCTCGTGTTTCCTCAAAATTTTATTAGTATAAGTTCCCGAGAAAATTCCTTTACTTTTTTTTGCTCGGATTTTAATTTTCTCGGGAAAATTCCAAAAGAACAAAATGAGAGAGAAGGAAGAGAGAGAGAGAGTGTTGAGTGAAGTGAAGGGAATCGTGTAAGGGAGGCGTGACACACAGTTAAAAAAACCAAACCAAACATCAACAAGTTGGGGTCCGTTCTTTACTTAGATTGAACGTGCTCTGACTCAAATGCCCTTTACTGGTCCCGTTATTTACCCACTGGTTGGCCTCTCTCTCCCTCTCTCTATCTTTGTTTTGTACGGTACATTGTTTGTTTGTTGTTGTTCTTCCGCGTGAATCATTTAATTTACTTCTAACTAGTTTATTATAATTCCAGTCACGAGAGATAAATGTCACCATTTTAATTTGCTTACTATTTTTAGAGATTACCAATAGTTCGTGGTTGGTTGTTCAAAAAAAAAAAAAAAAAAAAACCAATAGTTCGTGGTTTGTTATTTATACCTAATCTTATTAGTAGTAAACTATGTATCGTTAACGTACTTTTCAGTTTCTATCAAGAATGGTGTTTTTGTATGCTCATAAGGGCCATATTAATATAATAAGTTGTTCGTGCACGATGTAGTCAATCACATTGTTTCATAATCATATCATCATTTCACCATATAGTATATTTTTATTTTGGATGAGTTTTTAAATATTAAATTTGAATTCGTCTCTTTACAGCATAATTAGAGGAAGAATCAAAAGAAGAAAGATTACATTGGAAAAAAATTATGAAAAGAACAAAAGTTTTTGGACTGAGAAAAGGAAAAAAAAGGGAGAAAAAAAGGAAAAAAAAGGGAAGAAAAGAAAAGGCAATAACAACAATAAAGGGATTTCAAGGGTCCCCATAGAAAAAAAAAAGTTATTTTGTCAAATCTCCCCAATTGAAAAGATGAATCTTCCATTCAATTTATTTTGAATATTCATTAAAGGGTAAAGAAAATTTAATACATACAGTACATAAGGTGTTTTGAGATGAGCTGAATCTAGTAATACTAAAACTATACAGATTGCTTAACTAAAATATGTATCAAATTAGTTCTGAGCTGTAAATTTGTGAATCGGCACAAAAATAAATAAGTTGCTCTATCAGATTCGTAGTCCAAAACATCATATTTTTGTCCAAACAAAAAACACTGATCATAAGAAACTCTTTTAATGAACATATTCAAATAGTGAGTTCTTAACTCAATTAAGACATCTCTGATATTTCATAATCAGATGTCAAATGAAACCTTTTCTTTGTCATTCTAGTAGTGCTTTATACTGCAGCATTCATGTATAAAGAGGGAAACTTACTCAAAGCACTCAGACTATATTTGTACTCCATGTAGGGGCCTTCCTCAACTATCCCAGACTTACTAAAGTGAGTTATATTCACCCAACAAAGAGTTTTTCTCTTTTTTGAAACATAAAAAGGTCAGCTTTTATTTTCTCTTTTGTAATTTCAGAATTATTTATTTTATTATTGATCATATTGGACAATGATATGCTTAGACATGTAAAACCAAGGGCAAACCACAAACACAAAATATGTTCTGAAAGGTTATACAACTGATGCAATGTCAGATCATTTGATATTGCATCATGGGCTGAAAGTTGTTTTCGAGAGGTTGCAATGTCACAATGAGGTCCTCATCTCTCCGCTATTTTTTTTTTACAGAAAAATTTTAAAGCCTAAACTCTAAAGCAAAGAAGTACAAAACATGATTCACAGTTAGGTTGAAAATTTGAAGTCTACATGTTTATATGTTAGGTTTTTTCATCCAGACAACTATAGTGCATTACTTTTTCTCTCTTTACTTTTTGTAAATTGTTTGATAATATTCGGAAAATGGACCCAAGATTTTTAATGTAACCATCAAAGAAGTGATAGTGAAAAGAACAGTTTGCCATATCAAAAACACATGTTATATAATTTCTTCTTTTTAGCTCATACCAAAGAACAGTCTTATCTCAACTCGTAGGTTAAGCAATCTCAGTTTTGATATAGAAGTTTTGATTTCGTTTAAAAACTGTATTGGAAAATCAAATCTAGTTTATATAGTGAAATTTCAGATAAATTCAGCAGCCTGCAAAAACATTAATGAATTTTGATGGATAGTCCTTTAATAGAAAACAGATCGGAGACAACTATTGCACTTGATTGTAGATGGTGACATGTTCAATACACACCACTCAAGGATCTGCGTTGGGCCACTGGCTAATTCAACCAGCCGTTTTAACTGACCACCAGTTTCAACTACACACCGTGTAATCGTTTACAGCTTTGAATCCCTTTCTCCTATTAATCAAACCCTCTTCATAGAGTCTAAATATCCCCAAAGATATAAAGACCATACAAGCCAATAGGAAGAATCGTACGAGCATCACTGGATACTATCACCTAAACTTCAAGAAATCTCTTAATCTTCCATGATTTGATTCAGACAGACTACTTTAAATCCACCAAAGGGATATATACAAACTACACTTATTCCAAGTCCTACACCTATAAATGAATCAAACTTTCTCCAGGTAAGAAGAACACCATTTTCCATTTTCCCCAGCTAAGACAAAGTAGACAAAATCAATGACTCATTCAATCCAGGACACCAAAATTAAAGACATGCAACTGTTCCATGGTTCAATGTAGAAACCCTACACGACATCTTCAGTTTCAGAACTATCAAGTTACAAACTTCAGCCACCATAAGCTATATATACAAACCCCAGTTTTTCATAACTCCCCTATAAAAAAACAGAGGTATCTTCCACGGTTCGATACAGATAAACTCCCTAGACGATATCTTAAGTTTCAGAACTAAAGCTACACACTTTATCCACCATCAGCTACATACAAACCCAAACTTGTTCATAAGTCCTCTTTGAACAAACCAAGAGAATCCTACAACTTCAAACATTCAACTTCCTTCAGATAAGAAGTAAGACGCATCAACAAGAACACTGATAGTCTGATATAAACTCTCTAGACGATACCTTCAGTTTCAGAACAATCAAGGTACGCAGTCTATCCACCATAAACTACATACACACCCCAACTTCTTCATAAGTCGCTATAAACAAACCAAGAGAATCCTACAACTTTAAACGATTTCAACTTCCTCCAGATATGAAGAAGTAAGATGCATAACATTCTGATATGAACTCCCTGGACGGTACCTTCAGTTTCAGAACTATCAAGCTACTCAATTTTATCCACCATAAGCTACATACAAATACAAGCCCAAACTTGTTCATGACTTCCCCTATAAACAAACCAAGAGAATCCAACAACTTCAAACGGATTCAACTTCCTCCAGGTAAGAAAAGAAGTAAGCTCTAACAATAAAGATTTCTGAGATAATATAACCAACACTTTTATTACAGAACAACAAATCCAGCGTTCCAAATCATGAAAATCACATAAATAGCATAACCTAAATTCCTAAGAAACCCTAGAGAGCAAATCAAACCATAACAAGAGCAAGCAGACGAAATTTAAAAAAAGAGCCAAAGCAACCAACATCACGAGACATATTAAAAACAAAGACAACAGACACCAGTTTCTTCTTTGGTTATTATTACCAAATCATATCCTCTCAACCTTATCAGCCTTGACGACAGGATTAGCCTTAGCAATAGCTTCTCTAGCCACTCCTTTGAAATCGAATTCACAGTCATGGCTCTCTGGATATCTATGAGCACCACAGAAAGTGCTCCCACACTTACACTTGAAACCCGTCACGCCCACTTTCTTGTTACAGCTCAAGCATCTCGTCGCCGTCGGTTTCGGCGGATCCACGGGAGCTGCTTCGCCGCTGCTCGTTGACGAACCGGATTCGACAACAACGCCGGGAGTGATCTGTTGCAGTTGGATTTTGGGTTTATTAGGGTTTAGAGATTTCTCGACGGCGGCTTTAGCAGAAGCGGCTTGCTCCTCCTTGGTTAGGATGTCTCTGTAGCATTTGGAACAGAGGTTCATGTTCGATGGACTTCCGAAGAAGCCACAGCCATTGACGCAGAGCTTTGGCTCTGAAGGACAGAAGCTGCTTGTGCCGTCGTTTTGCTCAGAACCCATAATTGAAAAATCTCCCAAATTCTAAAATCGAAATCTTACTGCAATTAAAAAAAAAAAAACACACACACACACACACAGATCGTGAATTGAAGAACAGATGCAGAATTTGGAATTAGGGTTAGGGTTTTTATTTTAATTATAATTGATAGAATCGCCGAGAAAATAAAGGAAGATTGACAAAATCGATAGAATTAGAAAAATGAGAGATTCTTGGCTTGTTACTCACGCGAGAAAAGACTGAAAATTATTTATGACGAAGATACCCATCGGACTCTTTAATAAAGTTGAAGTGCAAATCCGTCATTTTAACACACTCACGACCAGGTCAGCGTGAAAGTCAAAAAGACTATTTTACCCTCACGGCGCAAAAAGAGATAAGTCTTTTTTTAATCTTCACCATCAAAATACTTAAATCGAATGGTTCTAGATATATAGATTAAGGAATCAAACGAAGAACACACAAATCGGAACAGAACAAAACCAATAAAGATAAATTAATAATTACCTAATTCCGACACAAAACTCAGCTGGCGGAGAACAAAGTTTCCGATATCTCTCTAACTCTAATAGCTTTAGTTTCCGACGGCGACAAGTCTCTCTCGTAAAGAAAATATCTCACACAGTATTTTATCACTGAGAATTACCGACAAAGAAGTTTCGTGATATGATCGGAGACCGAGACCGTAACCGAAACCTCTTTAGCTTTTTCGCCAGAGAGAAATAATTTAGACAAAACAGAAACCAGACTTCTTTTGGTTCTTTTGCATTTTGTCTATGTGATCAAAATGATTTATTCCTATGCGGTAAGGCGCACGGGGATATTTTATGCATCGTCTGATAATATTCGTTCGATGAAACGAATCGGGGAGTGATGAAGTTGTTTTACAATCCAACGGTAGTGATTGGAACTTTTTTTTTTGTTTTTTGGTTTAGTGTGATATGATAGTATTAAAAAGTGGATATAAAATGGGTGGGGTTGTCAACTTTTTTTTTTTGGGTGTTTGTGGTTTACGACGATAAAGTTTGTTTTCAGTTCGTGAATATATGATAACCGGTTTATGTGTAACCGGGTTTGGTTTGTGGGGACAGGCTTAGCTCGTTGGACGGTGACGTAACTGTGGATAAAAGAAAGAAAGTGGCGCGTTTGTCCTGACGCGTTTTAGTCAGTCTGTCGCTCTTTTTTTTATTTTGATTGTGAATGTGTTGAGTTCCATGATATGATACTAGGCGCGTACGTACATGATAACGGTAGATTTTATACTACAAAAACACTCGCGTGGACAACAAACTGATTAGGTGATTCACGCAAAGGGTGTTTGCAGTTGCAGACAGTAAAAAACGACTCCAGCTGAGCCTAAACAAACTCGCATTCTTTTTTATTAAAAGCCAAAACTGAACGTGCATTTGGATTTGTAACTTCGGCAAACGACTCTTCTCGTTTTTTTTTCTTCAAACCGATTTTGTATTTTTCAACTCTAGCACACTAGTATAATATGACGGATACGATAATTATGATCTCCATCACCTTCGTTTGTTTTATTATGTTAATTTGTAATATATAGATTATCCATAAGACCATAACCAACCAAATATAGGTTAATCTGTCAATTTCTATATTTGAAATTGACTTATGTTAAGAAACGGCTAAAAAATAAAAAATATCTTACTATATATGATCGTCATTGGTGTTAATTAAGTATTATAATTTCAAAACGTAGCTATCTATATTATTATTACCATACAAAATGTCCACTTACACGAAAAAACTTATAGTTTTGTTATAAAAAGAAAGAAAGGAATCTTATAGTATATTTCAAGGGTTTTGTTCTACCTTTATATTATTTGCTTAGAAGTATCATCGATCTTTTGGTTGCTTTTCATTGTCTTGTTAATTTCCCTCTTTATCTCTCTTCTATGCTGTCGCTTTGAAGCAACTAAATATCAATGATTAGTCGTATAATTGTATAATTTCCTTAAGCATCTCTTATCCAAAACTAGTCATATTTTACATAACTGTAGAAAGTTAGAAAATGGAACATAAATACCCACCGTGTCGGCAAAGCGAATATAAAGCGAAGGGGGGGGGGGGGGGGGGGGGGGAACTCAAGCAACGCAACTCGCTTATACACACATATCGGTGCTTCGTGAGCAACAGCTATTAGCCAATCATATGTCTCCACTTGTCCGGTTTAATAATTTGAAACAAGCCACCACCTAATTATTGGGATATTATTCTTTTTTTTTTAAATATATATAAAAAAAGGTAAGATAATATAAAAAGGAATAATAATAAATGATTCAGATGCTTTCTTCTAAAACCCATTTCGCTTCGCTCTCTCTCCGATCACCACCACCACCACCACCATTTTGATCTAACAGTCTCATTCTCTTCATACTGTAACGAACGAAACCGAAGATATAAAAAACAGAGGCGCATAGCGAATCTGACGGAGAAGCTTTTGTTTTTTTGGGGAAAAAGGGTTCATTTTTTGTTTGTTTGGGAGGGGGCAATCTTCGCTCTCGATCTATATGACGTACAGCAATGGCGTCGATGCGACGGTGCCTGAGCTGAAATTGAGAGTAGAAGATAATGGTGATTATGTTAAATTGAGAGGAGGATCTGATGAAGAAGAAGGATCATCGTCGGAATCAGAATCATCATCTGGATGCTCGATTGGATCCGTTACTTCTGTTTGGTTCTGGGTGAAATTGATCTCCTTGGTCGCTTTTTTGGCTTCTTTGGCTTTTGTTATTATCAAATGGATTGGTCCCTTTTTAATCGAAAAGGTTTGTTTGTTTTTTTTTTTTTTTTTTTTTAATTCGAAGATCTGATTGCTTATATGGTTACATTTGTTTGGAATTAGGGTTTGCGTAAGGAGTCTAGTTTCTTCTGATTGAATTAGGGTTCTTGTGTGTTTTAGATTGAGCACATATATAAGTATAAAGCTTGAAACTTTCGTCCAGTTCTGTGTCTGTGGTTTGCCAATTTGATTATCGTTCATGAGCTCTGTCTGGTGTTTCTCAATCTTCTATGTTTGCTTGTTCCAGACTTAGTTTGACATGTTCTTATCTGTAACATCGTTTGTGATCCTAGAAACATTGTTTAATAATGGGTGGCCTATGGCATTGCAGCTCACCAGCCTTAAGTTCGAATGTAAATAATTTTTATATGGATTTGCAGTATTTTGTGTATGTGTTTCTAAAGGGATCCGTTTTGATGTTTTGTCAATCATGTAATTGTTGAAAATTGTGATGGTCTAATAGAGTTGGTCTCTTATGTTATGTAACGTGAAGTATATCCTCATATGTGTTTGATGTGTTTTGCGTTTTCAGGAACTGATTCCATTTATAAAATGGGTGAGAGGCACTTTCAGCATCCCGGTTCTCGGTCTTCTACTCTTTGCCTCGGTGGCCTTGTTCCCAAGCATTCTTCTTCCCTCTTCTCCTTCCATGTGGATGGCTGGTCTTACATTTGGTTATGGAAAGGGGTTTCTATTGATTTTATCAGCAGCATCAATTGGTGTTACCCTTCCTTTCTTAATCGGACATCTCTTTCTCCACAAGATGCAAGTAAGCATCATCTCAAACAATTGGATCTTGTGCACTCTTTGGCTTGCATACTTATTAAGCTTGTACCATTAGATGATCTGTTTGACCCTTTTCTTGGTCTTTTGTGCAGGAATGGTTGAAGCAATACCCGAAAAAAGCAGCCATACTTAGAGCTGCCGGTGAAGGAACATGGTTTCATCAGTTTCAAGCAGTCACTCTAATCCGTGTCTCTCCATTCCCTTACATGATCTACAACTACTGCGCATTAGCGACTGGAGTTCACTACGGTCCTTACATCTTAGGCTCTCTTGTTGGAATGGTTCCTGAGATCTTTGTCTCAATTTACACGTATGTGCCTCCCTCTCTCTGTCTCCTGTCTCTGTGTTCAGACATGTTTCTGCAGAATCTTAGATCGGTATTCTCTTTTGTTATTTGCAGGGGTATAATGCTAAGAACACTAGCAGTTGCATCGGATGAGAGACACATGCTTTCAGTTGTGGAGATAGTCGTGAATGTTCTCGGCTTCTGTGTAACTGCAAGCGCTACTATAGTCTGCACAATCTATGCAAAGAAGAAGCTAAGTGCAATGCAATCAGAGGAAGTGGAGACATTACAAAATCCAATACTCTAACTCTATTCACCCACTAAGCGCTTCGTTACCGCAACATATCATCTAACACGATCTTGAAATTGATAATATATATATATATATTTGAAAATGAATAATTTATGTTTCTTGTATATGTATATATCAACTGAATTTTGAAAAAAATTTCAATGTATATTTGTTAGATCATCTAATTTTTCTACCTTTCGTTGCATGTGATCCAACTCATGGAAGTAAAGTATGTATTGTTGGGCAGTTGGGCTTATGCAGTAGTACATAGGAGCTTTTTCCTACATAAAGTTGGAAGAAGAACAAAACAGTCAAATACTACTAGTAGGAGTTAATAACGTGAAGAGATTAATTAGATTTCCGACACAAAGCATGATTGGAAATTGAAATAAGACATATTAAAAATGGTTACAAAAAGGCAAAATAATTAACTCTGACAAGTGTACAACGGTAATGATTTTACAGTGCTATTCAATGTCTCATCTTGAAGATTGTGTGTCCTCTATGCATGATGAAATTATCTCTATCAATGAGCTCTCCCTTCAGAGAACTAAATCAAAATCTTCGAAATAATCATGGAGAAAATTGTGGGGGAGAAGGAACAAAAAGATTTAAACAAACAAACACAATAAACATAAAACAGAGAGAACAAAAAAGCCAGAAACAAACAAATGACAGAAAGACGTTTTTACTTTCTTTTTGGTCACTCACTCACGCACCCGTCTCTGTCTCTAATTCTCTTCCCTTTTTTTTTTTTTTTAAACCCATATGTTTCCAAAAGTTTGATTTGAAATTGGACCCTCAACTTATGCATTAGCACCAAACATAACACAAATGAATCCTACTCTAAACCATCAACAAAAGCTATGTAGATTCAGAAGTCATTTACTTTTACTATAACTAGAAAATATATTCATTCCCAATAGTTTCTGATCATTTGAATAGAATACTAAATGCACAATTCTCTGTTGTCTGTTCACGCATTTAATATGTTTGCAATGGGGACCATAACTACTTGTTTTTTCCTTTCTTCTTCTTCTTCTTAAAAAATCGATATTTCTAATAATTTATTTACACAATTCGTGAAAACAATTAGGTAAGGATTGTTTAATAATGGTTGGTGAAGGAGAGAATAAATGCTTTGGTAGAAGTACAGACAAGAAGACACTCTCTATACTCCATTACATACAGTATAAAACGTTTACATACACACATATGTATCGCTCAACATATAGACGATGAACAAAGCAAGGCACGTGCTTCTTCTTCGTTTGGTGGAAGCCAGAGAGTGAGAGAGTGAGATCATTTAATTCTTTCATTAACTTAGTAAGTTACTTTCCAGCCAAGGCACACACACACCCAATACTCTTCTCTATAATTGCAAAGATGAGCTGAGTTCTGAATCTGTGATTCTTTCTTCTTTCGTTTGGTTCACCAGCTGTTCTTGAATCTGTGATTCTTTCTTCTTTTGTCGTTTCTTGAAAGTGTTGACTTTGGTCGGTAGATTTTTTTTTCTAGCCGTTAAGGATGACTAAATTAAATGCAGGAGCAGCTCAAAAGTTCTAAGCTTTAATAGCTCAATCCCAAGAAAAGATCAACCGTATAGCTCAATCACATTTTGGGTTTCATAAATGCAGCTACTTGTTGTTCTTGATTGTGGTGTTATAAGAACGGATCCCAATTTGGAGCTCCTTGGAAGAAAAAGATTGTAAATTAACGAACCGGGTTCGGGTTCGGGTTCGGGTTCAGTTTAATCAAGTCCGATATGAGAAAGGTTAATCTTTTACTGGTTTTGGTAAGTTTCATCTACATTGCAACTTCTCGCTCTGATACAACAATCAGTGAGCGAGACATTTTGCTTCAGTTCAAAGACAGTGTCAGCGACGATCCGTACAACAGCTTGGCTTCTTGGGTCTCTGACGGCGACCTCTGCAATAGCTTCAATGGAGTCACTTGTAACTCAGAAGGTTTCGTGGACAAGATCGTTCTGTGGAACACAAGTCTCGCCGGAACCCTAGCTCCGGGATTGTCGAATCTTAAGTCTGTTCGAGTTCTGACCTTGTTTGGCAACAGGTTTACAGGTAATTTACCGTTGGATTACTCAAAGTTGGAAACTTTGTGGACGATTAATGTTAGTTCCAATGCCTTGTCTGGTCCGATCCCGGAGTTTATTGGTGATTTGTCTAGCTTAAGGTTTCTAGACTTGTCTAAAAATGGTTTCTCCGGAGAGATTCCGGTTTCTCTGTTTAAGTTGTGCGACAAGACCAGATTTGTTTCACTGTCTCATAACAATCTCTCTGGATCAATCCCTGCTTCAATCGTGAACTGTAACAGCCTTGAAGGTTTTGATTTTTCTTACAATCATCTGAAGGGAGTGTTGCCGCCTAGGATTTGTGAAATTCCGGTTCTTGAGTATATCTTAGTGAGAAACAATTTGTTGTCTGGTGATGTCTCTGAGGAGATACCTAAATGTCAGAGATTGCGTCTTGTCGATTTGGGAAGCAATTTGTTCCATGGATTAGCGCCTTTTGAGGTTCTTAGATTCGAGAACATAACTTATGTCAATGTCTCTTTGAATCGGTTTGGTGGGGAGGTTGGAGAGATAGCTGATTGCAGTGAAAGCTTGGAGTTTTTGGATGCTTCATCGAATGAGTTAGCCGGGAGGATACCTACTAGTGTAACAGGTTGCAAAAGTCTCAAACTTTTGGATTTGGAGTCTAACAAGCTGAATGGGAGTATCCCGGGAGGTATTGGGAAGATGGAGAGGCTCTCGGTGATCAGATTAGGTAATAATGTTATAGATGGGGATATACCTAGGGAGTTTGGAAGTTTGGAGTTTCTACAGGTTTTGAATCTGCATAATCTCAAACTCACTGGTGAAATCCCAGAGGATATATCCAATTGCAGAGTACTTCAGGAACTGTAAGTTCTAATTGTTGCTGCTCCATTCTTGTTACTGTGTTTGATATATTGAATCTCACATTGTTGTTGAATGTTTGTTTGTTTGTTGGTGGCAGAGATGTTTCAGGGAATGATTTAGAAGGAGATATCCCTAAGAAGCTATTAAACTTGACAAACTTAAAGATTCTTGATCTGCATCGAAATCATCTCAATGGAAGTATCCCATCTGATCTAGGGAAGCTCTCCAGAATCCAGTTTCTTGATCTTTCGCAGAATTCGCTTTCAGGGTCAATACCATCGTCACTCGGGAATTTGAATACTCTAACGCATTTCAATGTCTCTTATAACAATCTCTCCGGTGTTATCCCTCCTGTTCCAGTGATACAAGCTTTTGGATCTTCTGCTTTTTTGAACAACCCTTTCCTTTGCGGTGATCCACTTGTAACTCCCTGCAATTCACGTGGAGCTGCAGCAAAATCCAGAAATTCTAATGCTCTAAGCATTTCGGTTATCATTGTTATTGTTGCTGCTGCTGTTATCCTCGTTGGTGTCTGCATAGTGCTTGCTTTGAACCTAAGAACTCGTAAAAGGAGAAAAGACGAAGAAATACTTACAGTGGAAACCACTCCTCTGGCGTCTTCAATTGACTCTACAGGTGTGATAATTGGAAAACTTGTTCTTTTCAGCAAGAATTTGCCATCAAAGTATGAAGATTGGGAGGCGGGTACAAAAGCTTTGCTCGACAAGGAAAACATAGTTGGCGTGGGGTCGATTGGATCAGTCTATAGAGCATCTTTCGAAGGAGGGGTTTCCATTGCAGTGAAGAAGCTTGAGACTTTAGGAAGAATCAGAAACCAAGAAGAGTTTGAGCAGGAGATTGGACGGCTTGGAGGTTTGCAACATCCAAATCTGTCTTCTTTTCAAGGTTACTACTTTTCCTCAACAATGCAATTGATCTTCTCTGAATTTGTCCCTAATGGTAGCCTCTACGATAATCTACACGTAAGAATCTTCCCGGGAGCCAGCTCAAGCCATGGGAATACTGATTTAAATTGGCACAGAAGATTTCAGATTGCTTTAGGGACTGCAAAAGCGCTCTCTTTCCTTCACAATGACTGTAAACCAGCAATTCTTCATCTCAATGTTAAGTCCACCAACATTCTTCTAGACGAAAGATATGAAGCAAAGCTATCAGATTATGGATTAGAAAAATTTCTTCCGGTTATGGATAGTTTCGGCTTGACTAAGAAGTTTCACAACGCGGTGGGGTATATTGCTCCAGAACTAGCTCAGCAGAGTTTGAGAGCTAGTGAGAAATGCGATGTGTATAGTTACGGTGTGGTTCTTCTTGAGCTGGTTACAGGTAGAAAACCAGTGGAGTCTTCATCAGGAAACCAAGTCTTGATCTTGAGAGACTATGTGAGGGATTTATTGGAGACTGGTTCGGCTTCTGATTGTTTTGACAGAAGGTTGAGAGACTTTGAAGAGAATGAGCTTATTCAAGTCATGAAGTTAGGACTGATTTGCACGTCAGAGAATCCACTGAAGAGACCGAGTATGGCTGAGGTTGTGCAGGTTCTTGAGTCAATCCGAAATGGATTTGGATCATGATGAAGTTTTTTTTCCTTTTGAGTAAAGATTGCATAGAAAATGTGCAGTGTAGTGTTTAGAGGGGGGAATAATAAGTTCATTCTTTTTGATTTTGGTGATTTTTTGGGATGCACCGGTTTAGATTTATGTTTGTTCAATGAAATTGTTAGTCTGGTTTACTCAGTACCGAACCGAGTCTTGAGGAATGTAGATAAGCACTTTCAATCTTGAGATTTACAAACTTTTCTGATACGGTTCATAACGACAAGCACATCTTTGTCAGACAAATTACTGAAACAGAATCTAAACCATCCTGGTTCAATACAATGACAACAAGACCCTGGTGTTACATTGATCTTACCAATGTTCAAGAACTTGTTCCAAAGCTCAATCTCGCCTTTCTCGCTGTAAGAAGAGATCAATCCTCTCATATCTGCCCAACAAAACAACCCTCCATTGCTTCTCATGCACTCGATTCCTAAACCTTTCAATCCTTTTACAAACTCTGAGTAGATTCTCTGTAGTCTCTGCCTATTGGTTTTAATATACGTTTGAATGAACTCCGGTTTGGAGATTGCGGAAATGAGCAAATGCTGGGATGGTGATGACACGGGTGAGAACGCTGTGAGCTTTCTCGAAGCTGCTAGAACGTTCTCATTGAAGGAGTAAATGGCGCCAGCTCTGAGTCCTGGAAAAGACAAGTCTTTTGAAAGATCGTACACTATGTGAACTCTTTCCTTGTCAAGATTCTCTTCTGTGTCAGCTATTTCAGCTATGCTGACAAACTCTGCTTCTTCTTCATCTCCATGGACCGAACTAGCAAAGATCTCGTTGGAGATTATATGAATGTTTTTCTCCCGGGTGAAGTCTAGAAGAGCGTAGAGATTTTCTCTGGTCAAGAGACTTCCCATGGGATTGGAAGGGTTTGAGATTATGACTCCGCGGATTCTCACACCACGTTTCTTGGCTTGCGAGAAACTCCTATCAAGTGCAGTAACTGATATATTGAAATTGTCAGAACTTCTACAAGGAACGTGTATGATTTCAAGTCCGTTTCGCCATTTAACATCTACATCGAATCTGCAGAAACAGATCAGCTTTTTTAAGCTACAGACTAAGTAAGTATTCCTATACAGCCACAGAGTCTGAAATCGTTACCCGGGAGAACACGGCGTTGGAACAAGGAAAGCGTTTCCAGAATCAGCTAAGCAGAAGGAAAGAATCTCGATAGCTGAAGCTGCACCAGAAGTTAATACTAACTGCGTTGGATCAAAGGTAACAGCATTCTTGGTTGCTTCAGACATGAGCCTTGTCACACCCTGTCCCAATAAAAAAATGAGAAATCCACATTCAATCAATAACAAGAACACATAAGGATCCAAAAGCAGTAGACTTTAATGCAAAAACAAGAACACATTTTGAGCCTCTTCATTTGTATCATAGCTGGGTGTCAATGAAAAGTTGAAAAGAAAATAACCATTTTGAGCTCCATAAGTCCATCAGGAGGCTCATAAGAAGCAATCCCACTTGAACTCAATCCAACTGAAGTTTGAGAAACCCAATCTTTGATAACATCCAAGCTCAACTGTAAAAAGAAGAACACTAAGATTATAAAACATTCATAGAACCAAGCAAATAAAAATCGAAACTTTTGATTTTGTTGACCTTGTTCTGAACTAAACCAAGCTCGATGATGCCATCCGGGTTACCCGACTCATCATACGAATCCTCCTCGACCCGTCTCAGTCCCGGTGAATCCCCACCTTTGAGGATACAATTAGCCCGACCCGAAACGGAAACGTGAGCCCCGGAACTTCTCGGCGAGATAATGACCCGAGAGAGAGACCTAGCCAAGCCATTGAGCTCGGACTGAGACGGACTCGAGGAACCCGAGTTGTTGTTGGTAGAGGAGGCTGAGTTCTGAATAGCCGGGTCGGGTTCGGGTTCTGGATCGTCTGTACGGTTTCGTTTGAGGTAAAACTGGAGAAAGTAGAAGAAAGCACAAGGAATGACAGAGCCCAAGACTAAACCACCATGCCCTTGAACCACTCCTTGTAATGGTACAATCACTCTCATCACGGCTGTTCCTCCTCCTCCGGAAGATGTCTCTGAATCAGGTGTACCGCTCCTCCTGCTCCGGTAGATACCGGTAAGGGTCATTATACCCAATTACTCATGTGAAACGGAGCTTAGATTCAAACCGGGTCGGGGAAACGGATTGTTGTGGCGTTGATTCGTTGCTTGCTTCTAACTTCTAATAAGACTTACATTTTTGAGTCGTTGAGATTTTTTCTGGAGGGCGGAGTAATGTAAATTAGTAAATTACCATGTTACCCTCTTAGTCTTTGTCCTTTCTATTGTTATCCGCAACCACAAGTTACAGTGACCCAAATCGGATAAATACTTTTCTTTTGGAAGAGAAAATCAAATATAAATTATAACTGGGCTGGGCCTATTCTCAGCTCCAACACTTTTGTTATTAAAAAAGCCTCCAAGAACTCTTAAACGGTGCGTTTCTCTTTTAGTTTTTTAAAATCGATACAAATCCAATTTCAACAACACTGAACCGGTTTGATATTGAATCAGACTAACCAAGATAAAAACGCAGCCGTTTTGGCTGTTTTATTTGAGTCGGCCTTTGAATTTTGTTGGATTGAAAATAAGTCGGAATCCACTCGAAGACACGGTGTTGTTTCCTTGTCGTCGCCGCTCAGATTTCGTAAACCGGGACTGACTTATCCTGGCCGCCGATTAGATCTCCGGCGAAAGGTAACGATTCCGGTTGTCCCAATGTGTTCATTTCTGAGAATTCAGAATCTCTCTCTCTCATTATTGTGCAGTTGTTTAAATCAATCAAAAGAGGATGGATCAAGGGAGGCAAGTATTTTCAGTTGATCTCCTAGAGAGATATGCCACGAAGAATCGGGGAATGATTACATGTATGGCTGCTGGGAACGATGTAATTGTTCTGGGAACTAGTAAAGGATGGATTATACGCCATGACTTCGGACTTGGCAATTCCAATGGTATTATTTTTATTTATCTGTTGTTTGCTAATTTCACCGGAATAAGTTTGAGGTGTTGTGAGAGAAATCTGTTTCTTTTTGGATATTTAGATGTTGATCTTTCTGTTGGTCGAGCTGGGGAGCAATCGATTCATAAGGTTTTTGTTGATCCTGGTGGTAGCCATTGCATTGCTACTGTCACTGGTGTTGGTGGAGCTGAAACCTTTTATACTCATGCTAAGTGGCCTAAGCCTCGTGTGCTAAGCCGCTTGAAAGGTTTGGTTGTTAATGCCGTGGCTTGGAATAGACAACAGATTACTGAAGGTTATTATGATGCTTTTCGTGTTATATTATAATGATGAGTCTTTTTTCTCCTGACATGGATCAATATTGATTCTGTTTTTGTATTTCCCTGAATTCAGTTTCTACCAAGGAGATCATTCTGGGCACTCAGGATGGGCAGCTGTTTGAGATGGCCGTGGATGAGAAGGACAAGAGAGAGAAGTACATCAAGTTTTTGTTTGAACTTGAAGAACTTCCCGAGGCCTTCATGGCTTTGCAGGTACTAACATTTAACACTCGAGTTGAAATTATATGTGTTTCCTCCATTGGATTTATTAGTATTATTCCAGTCACTTCTCTTTTATTGAAACAAATGTCTAGATGGAAACGGCCAACATTAGCAGTGGGATGAGGTACTATGTGATGGCTGTAACTCCCACTCGACTCTACTCCTTCACCGGGATTGGAACATTAGAAGTAAGCTTAACTCTCTTCTGTTATGTGATGACTTCTGTGCCCATCTTATGATTTATTTAGGAACATCAATTATCATGATAGTTAGGAAAATCAACTTCTTATCATAATATGAAAATGGTAGCATTAAAAAATTAAGTGGAAGGTCACATTATATTATTGAACAGGATCCAATTTATTTGCCAATGGTTGGGCTTCAAATGTGTTGTTCCTTCTTTCAAATACGCATAAAAATGTTTTTATTCTGTTGATCGTTGTTGCTTTCAAATCTATGATCTCTTGCAAATGTGGCTTAGCTTTTTTTTGCGTGCAAAATTTCTAACTACTAAGTGTTTACTCCAGTCTGTTTTTGCTAGTTATAAAGAACGTGCTGTTCATTTTATGGAACTTCCTGGTGAAATACCAAACAGGCAAGTACTCGATTTTACCTTAGGCTCATTTTGCGTATGTAAGAAATCACAAATTGTAACACTGTTCTCTGAACATATGATATTTATCGTCTTTCAGTGAACTACATTTCTTTATAAAGCAACGAAGAGCAGTGCATTTTGCATGGCTTTCAGGAACAGGAATCTATCATGGTGGCCTAAACTTTGGAGCTCAGCACAGGTAGAAATAGAATGACTGTGCCAATGTCCTTTTGAAATTTTGGGGATTTTCTATTTGTTCCATATTTTTTTGTTAAGTCCTCCTGTAATATAATTGAAATTTGTTGGTAGTTATCCAAATGGTGATGAAAACTTTGTGGAGAACAAAGCACTCTTAGATTACTCAAAATTGAGTGATGGCACTGAAGTAGTCAAGCCTGGTTCGATGGCACTCTCTGAGTATCATTTCTTGCTTCTTATTGGGAATAAGGTTAAGGTGTGTTTGGACAGCATGAAGTTGATACATTCATCGTGCATGTATTTAGTTTGATCTGGCTACATATAAGTGTTTTGTTTCGTAAGTGTGCTTACTTTCTTGTTTCTGCATTGCTTACATGCGGGGGTAGGTTGTGAATCGGATAAGTGAACAAATCATTGAAGAGCTCCAGTTTGATACAACGGCAGATTCAGTTTCGAGGGGCATAATTGGACTTTGTAGTGATGCCTCTGCTGGCCTGTTCTATGCATATGATCAAAACTCGATATTCCAGGTCTGTTTTGTTGTTGGCTTACTCGTTTATAATGATAGTAAAACTGCTTGAGCAGATTTGTCTAATATATTCTGCTTTCATTTCTCATTTTTGGGTTTTGAATAAATACTCTAGGTTTCTGTGATTGACGAAGGCCGAGATATGTGGAAGGTTTACCTAGACTTGAAAGTCTATGCTGCAGCTTTAGCAAACTGTCGTGACCCTCTGCAGAGAGACCAAGTTTATTTAGTTCAGGTGATCCTTGACGTTAATAGGCATTGATATTTATGTCGTACGTGTCATATCTGCAAATTCTTTTATTATCGTATCCTTGCTGTCGCCTGCCTAAAGAAAATTAGCAGAAAGAATCTCTCTTTTGATTATTTGTGGATTGGGCATCTTCTGTTGTAGGCAGAAGCTGCATTCAGCAACAAGGAATATCTGCGAGCAGCATCATTCTACGCCAAAGTAATTTCTAGCTCCTCTCTTGTACTTGGTTCTTACATGATGTAATTCATCCTTGACGTGGTACAATGTTTTCTTCGCAGATCAATTACGTAATATCTTTTGAGGAGGTCACTTTGAAGTTTATTAGTATAAACGAACCGGTAAGCATTTAAGTTAATTATATAACATAAAGAATCTCTAATCATGTGCGTGATGCTCAGGAGAGATATTGTGTTTCACATGTGGGCTTGAAAATTCACTGCCTTCTGTTCCTTGTGTGATTACAGGAAGCTTTGAGAACATTCTTGTTGCGGAAGCTTGATAATCTTTCAAAGGATGATAAATGCCAAATAACCATGATATCAACATGGGCAACTGAGCTATATTTGGACAAGGTTTAGCTTTTGTTGTCTGTGTTCTCACTTCTCGTTAAACATACATTTGGAAAATTGGAAAATTCTTTATGTTTCTCATCTAGTATTCCCTATTCCTCTTCTTTATATCTCCTCTGGTTTGGTTTCTGAGTTTTTGTATCTTGTTTCTCGGTCCCATCTTTCTTGAATGTGAGATTAGATAAATCGGCTGCTTTTGGAAGATGACACTGCTATAGAAAATCGCGACTCAGAGTACCACTCAGTCATTCAAGAATTCCGTGCTTTCATGAGCGACTGCAAGGATGTATTGGATGAGGCAACCACTATGAAACTTCTGGAAAGGTAAATTCCCAAAGTGTCCCAGCCTCCCAGGTGATCTATTAAATTATATCCCTAAGACAGTGAACCCTTGGACCTTTATAGTGATGTGTATTATTTTCTGGAATAAGCTATTCTCTTAAAGACTGTTTTCAGCACATCTCCTAGGATCGCTTGTTTGCAGTATAAGACACCACCTTTCTTCTTCCTTTTTATCTCCTGTAGTTATGGTCGGGTTGAGGAGTTGGTATATTTTGCAAACTTGAAGGAGCAATATGAAATTGTAGTCCACCATTATATTCAGGTGAATGGCGTGATAAATTTTCTTTTCATACTTGATCCATATAGATACAACATCTTACTCAGGCTTGCTCAGTTGACATTATGAGTTTTGTGTTTTATCCATTAGCAAGGGGAAGCAAAGAAAGCATTGGAGGTGCTCCAAAAATCTTCAGTTTCAGATGAGCTTCAGGTCTGTATATATTAGCACTGGGATCTTATGAAATGATGTAGTCTCCCAATCTTTGTTTTGTCCTGTAAACCAGATTTTCCTCATTTTAGTATAAATTTGCGCCGGAGCTAATTATGCTTGACGCGTATGAAACCGTGGAAGCATGGATGGCCAACAAAAACCTTAATCCAAGGAGATTAATTACTGCAATGATGCGCTACTCAAGCGAACCTCATGCAAAGTAATCCCACTTCTCAACTATATGTTTCATTATTTATCTGGACAATAACTCCTCAAATCAAAATGCAGGAATGAGACACATGAAGTCATAAAATATCTTGAGTTTTGCGTCCACCGTTTGCATAACGAGGATCCAGGGATTCACAATTTACTTCTCTCGTTATATGCCAAGCAGGTTTGGTTGGTTTTCGTTGACAAATTTTCTTTCATTTCCTTATAACTTAGACTCATGTAATTAACCGGGAAGTAACATCTAGGGTTACTGTCTCTTTTTTCACTTGTATGACTGTGACAACTGACTCAGGTTTGGTTGGTTCTATTTTTCTTATACATTTAGGAAGATGACAGTGCCCTGCTTCGTTTCCTGCAATGCAAATTTGGGAAAGGACGAGAAAACGGTCCCGAATTTTTCTACGATCCCAAATATGCTTTGCGCCTGTGTCTCAAGGAAAAGAGAACCCGTGCCTGTGTCCATATCTACAGCATGATGTCTATGCATGAAGAGGCAGTAGCCCTTGCTCTTCAGGTAATAATTCCGTTAATATAAAAAATCAACTATCTTCCACTTCTTCCTTCTTCTACGCACGCGCGCGATCTTTAGCTTATGACATATTTTGAAAAAGATGGCTACTGAAAGATTATGAATTCTATAATGTCCATATGTCTCAGAAAGATTGGTTGACCGTTTTAGTCCGAACTTTCTTCTGGTAGTGGTTGAATACAATTTTTTTTTTACAGATTGATCCAGAACTTGCTATGGCTGAGGCTGATAAGGTTGAAGATGATGAAGACTTGAGAAAGAAGCTGTGGCTGATGGTTGCAAAGCATGTTGTCAAGCAGGAAAAGGGAGCTAAAAGGGAAAACATAAGGAAAGCTATTGCTTTTCTCAAGGAAACTGATGGTCTTCTAAAGATAGAAGATATTTTGCCTTTCTTTCCGGACTTTGCCTTAATTGATGACTTCAAGGTTAGTCAACTTTTCCTCTTTTCCAGACACACAAACACTAGTCTTGGACCTAACAAGTTGCTTCTACTCTCTTGTTATCTTCTTCAAAACCCTCTTGCAGGAAGCGATTTGCTCATCTCTTGAGGATTACAACAAGCAAATAGAACAACTGAAAGAGGAGATGAATGATGCCACACGTGGTGCCGATAACATTAGAAATGATATTAGTGCGCTAACTCAAAGATATGCTGTAATCGACCGTGACGAGGAATGTGGGGTAAGATCATCCTAAGAATGAATACCCTTTATCTAGTGTCTATCTATATAAGTTGGAATCAAGTTTCCTGAAGCACCAAAATTACCAGCAGAGCTTATGCTTTTCAATATATTACCAGGTTTGTAAACGTAAAATTTTGATGATGACCGGGGATTTCAGAATGGCCCAGGGATATTCTTCAGCTGGACCATTAGCTCCTTTTTATGTATTTCCTTGTGGGCACTCTTTCCATGCACAATGCCTGATCACACACGTCACAAGCTGTGCACACGAAGAGCAAGTAAGTTTCTAATCATGAGTTCCCTTTGCGTATTAGATACTGGAAATTTAGAGGTATTCAGTTGTTCTGGAGTGTATGCTATGATGAAAGTACCATTGGTACGATTTACTGTACCTGTAGCTTTTTTGGACAAAATTGTACCTGTAGCTTAGTTCTTAATTTTCCATGTTAAAAATTGTGATTCCATTTTTGGATTACTTATCCAAAAATCTGTCTAGGCCGAGCATATACTTGATCTGCAGAAGCAGCTGACATTGCTTGGTAGCGAAACCCGGAGGGATATAAATGGTAGCCGATCTGATGAACCCATAACAAATACAACTACTGCAGACAAGGTAGGGACATTTGTTTCATTTTTCTTTCCGTTTTTCAAAAATCTTTTCTCAACATTTTTCTATGGCTTGACATATTTTCTTTACCGTGAGGCAGCTTCGGTCAGAGCTAGATGATGCTATTGCCAGCGAATGCCCCTTCTGTGGAGAATTAATGATCAACGAGATCACTTTGCCTTTTATCAAACCTGAAGATTCACTACATTCTGCTTCATGGGACCTCCGACCACCGACCAACTTAGCAAACCAGAGGACCATTTCTTTGCCTGTTTGATTCATGTCACCCAGTGATTTCTTTTTTGTGTGATCTCTTCTTCAGCTAGCTTTGGACTGTGAATGTGATTTTGAGTGCTGTATTATTGATGTAATATTATTATTAAACATGCTTCTGGAGATATACATACATTAAGCTGTCACACCTACTTGTGTCTCTACTATCTAAAATGTTTTCATGACTATTTTTTCGATATGAAAGATACTATTGTATTCCATGATTTTGCATCAGTGACGCGATTCTTCCTCGGCTTCAAAATCTTTTTCTGCAGATATTTTCTTGGCCAGAGCCTGCTTGGTCCAGCGCTTCAAGTCATAAGCTCTCTTGAACGGTTTCTTCTCCCTTGTAAGTTTCCTCTTTGTAATGGCAATTGCAAGATCGTTTGGGAACAAAGTTTGCCAGACAAGGGCGTGGAGAAGCGTGGAGACAAACAACATGCAGACCATCGCCGTGGATATGAAGGAAAGAGTGAGTGCTAGAGCCCGGCTGGGGTAACCAGGTACTGCCTCTGCATACTTTATTGTTGCTACTGATGCTGTTGTCATAGGAAAAGTATATGACCACCACGCCACTGAGAACCTGCATACAACTCCTTAGCCACTTAATTGCATCAACACATCTTTGACTGAGAAAATATATAAACCCGAGATTGACTTACTTGAATCCGGTGAAGAAATTGATCCGCGCTACAAGGGAGATGTATAGGAAGAGTGCAATAAAGAAGCAAGTTCTTGAACATCCGTCGAATTGGCCATATATCGTGTTCCAAGCGATACTTGCTGCTGATGGGGCAGCTATGAACATTGAATAAACAGGATGAAGCTCTTTAGGCAGAGCTTCACTTGTGGGAAGTCTCTGATAAAGTGTTACAAACACAACCAAGTAATGTGCAAAACCTACTGCCCATAGAAACTTAGCTACTTCACTCCATCCAACTTTTGAAGCTAAGATGGCCCCGACGAAATTCCCTACAACAGAAAGGTGAGAAGACGGGTTTGCGACTTTGCATAGTCGTCTTTTCCCTCCTGAAAGCCATTGCCCGTAGATCTTTAGCTCGAGGAGGAAATAAGGACCCATGAAAACGCACCAAATTGCGGGATGGAGGTATTGTCGGTTTGATAAGAACACGGGAGGTACACTGATGGCTAGAAACATGCAAACCACCCAAGGAGCGAAGAAGAAGTTGACTCGAACCGGATGAAAGTACTCTCTTTTGACAGCTTCGAAGTAGAAGATGCATTTGAGTATGTAAGTGAAGGACACAGAGACTAAGGCTACCAGTGACAATAGCCATACAACTAAGTTAATCAATGGTGTGATGTGTAAAAAGTTTGTAGCCGGACTTTTCGCTAGGGCAAGCCACAAAACAGCTTGACTGCTAAGTCCCAAACAGATACCGTAGCATCCAATCGGGAACCTTAGAAGAAACGGCCATTGCTCTTCTTTTGGAAGCAGAATATCTTCATTTTCCTGAAAGATAATACAGTTGGAACTAGCTACTGTAGTAAGCTTTGCAGAGAGAAAGATAAAAGGAAGAAAAGTTGTTAGTTGTTACCTTGACTTCATCCAACTCGGGTCCTCTAAGAGCAGCAAAGTATCGTCCTGCAGAAACATTTTCATTTATAGAATAATCTTTGGTCTCACCATCTTCAGTTCTTAAAGAATTCTCAATGTCTCTCTCCCTTATGATAGAAGGCAATAGAGATTTTTGTTTGCTGAGCGTCGATTTGGTCCTAAACATACTGAAATCTGCTTTCCGACCATCTCCACCGTTGATGGTTCCGCCTATTTCAAACCCGCCAAAGCTACGACCACTCCTTGGTAAACTCTTTTTGTCATCTCTTTCTTTAGATTCTCTGTTGAGCACTGAGAAGCCTGTCTCTAGAGAAACCTGTCTGCTGAAACTTTTGTATGGTCTTTGTTTCCCTCGGTTTGGTCCTCTGTAACCAGAGAATCTCTTGTTGTTGTTGTTAATGTTATCTTGCTGTTGCGGTTCTTGCTCTGCTTCTTCTTCAACTTCATTGATGTCGGCGAAATTGGAATGAGCATTTGATTGTTTCATCTCCATTGATCAGGGCAATCTGATGCTTGAAACAGAGGAAAAGATAGTTTCTCTCGTATGCAGAGGAAACATGTTGATGTATATAGAAAGATGCAATGGACCAAGTTTAAAAAGCAACGTATGTGGTTAAGGAGAAGAAATCACGAGAGAGCTTGTTGAATGGTGTGATTTAATGTTTACGTGAGAGACCCAAGGCTTTCCTGGAAAGTTTCTTAGGTTTCTCGTGAAAGTGTTTCGATCCAAATAACTTGGAAAAAGAGAGACCCATGAAAAAACAGATAGGAAAGGTCGTTCCATTAGTCACGAGACTCAAATTGCATTTTGCTTATCTGTTCTTCCTTCTACGAAACAAAATTTGAGTCTTTAGTTGATTCGATTTCCTCTGTTTGCATTTTGTTTTTGAGCAATTCGTAGGATTTAAGTCTCACATCTTTAAAGAACAAAAAAATTTGTATCTTGATCGGATAGACCAAAATCTAAGCTAATCAAACGATTCACGACTACTATGTCAGTTTTGAAGTGGTTAAGTAGATTTTATTCAAACCCAATTCGTTGCCGTAACCAACCCAAAACAACACCTATACACAAGTAACACAACAATATAACATTAGATGTCAAAAAAGTAAATACCATTATCAACAAATAACCACGTTACGTATATGTGTATTTGTCTACAACTCGTACACACACATTTTTAAGTTTATATTCGAGTTATGATTTTTCAGTGGAAAATAAACAAATAAGTAGGCTATGTTTCACAATCGTAATGGTATATATAAATTGTATATGTTTGAAATTTTGGAAAAGGGATAGAAAGAGGGGAGCGCAACCAAACATATGTGAAGAAGCAAGAATAGCATATATTCTTCTTCTTCTTCTTTTTTTAGGAGATTTTTTCCATGAATTTGGTCCCTTGCTGACTTTACTTTTCCCTTAATCCAAACAAAAACCTATGAATCACTGCGACACAAAATAATACAAAAGTGATAATAAATCAAATAATAGCCTCGCATGAATTGGACCAAAAGACAAACTCACATAAGCTGTCATTATCTCTCTCTCTCTCTCTCTTCTTATTTTCTTTTTACACCTTTTTTGAAAAAACAAACTTAAACATAAATTCTTGAAGAAAATGTGGTTTTCCAACCAACACGTTAGATTTTTATACTAGTATATGCAAGCAATTATGAGAATGAGACCACAACAACTTGGATTTGTTTACATCGTATATGAAATGAAGCATGTAATATAACTATTCTATTAATTATATTACCTAAACCTATTAAGTAAGTATTATTGTGTTACCACCTTAAAATGTTAGCTATATTGAAACACACCTTGAAAAGTAAGTCAAATGATAAAACTAATTAACCTACATTAGCTAAAATATCAACATCTTATAAAACCTATTTAATAGTACTGATTACATTTTGGATGTCACGTTTGGTTCAGCTGAATAGAGAGTTTGATTACTCAATTATAGTATAAAATAAAATTTGTGTGTGTATCTAACGTGTTTTGTAACAATGCTAAACTAGTTTTTAGATCAAAATAGTAGGATTGCAAATCATTATAAGAATACAAAATTTATAAAAATAGGTCTCAAGTAAATAATGAGCAAGTTGGCATAAAAAAAGAGCAAGTTGACAAAAAAAGATGGCAAGTTGCTAAAAACAAATGAAAATGAAAAAAATGTGTAAATTTAACTAACGAGATGAAAATGCGATTTCGCCTAACAGAAGAACTCAAATCAGAAGTGGAAAGAAATTTATTATTTTAACTTTTTTTCCCTCACTATGTTTCGATAATTTTGGTAAGACAAACTATAGAACACAGCAGTACAAGAAAAAAAAATTAGAAAAGGAAAAAAAAAAAAAAAAAAGATACAATCTTATTTCCTTTACTTATGCTCCCTACTTTTTCACTTTTGTTATAAGTATATATATATTCCCTCTTTTCTTTTTCTTTTCCATTTCATAGGTTTCACACCCAATTTCAACCATTTACAATTAAATTGATTTTATCCCCCTCTCAAAACGAACCAAACCGGTTCAAAAACAATAGCAGAATTCCAAAGAATCAAGAAAGTAAACCGAAAAAATAAAAAGTAAAAAAATAAAAATTACTTCACCGGTTTAAAATCCAATAATTATCTTTCTGCACTTTTTTTACTTCTGGTTAAGCAATTTGGATCTCTTCCTAGCTTCGCTATAGAGAACCACTCCCATAATCGTGACACCAAATCCGGCAATCCCCATCACCGTCACCGGATTCCTAAATATCAGAACCGAAACTCCGGCAGCCACCGCGGCTTTTCCGTTCCCCAAAACCTGCAATGTGAGTGCACTTGTGTGCTTCGTCACCAAGAAATTCGTCAAATTCACCAAGTATGCAACTGTCGCATTCCCGGCTAGTAAGAAGATGATCAATGGATCCGTCCTGGCCTTTTCGATCAAGACTCTTAATACGTTTCCTTCAATGTATAGTGTAAATGGTAGTAAGATACAAGCCGCCATTGGAGCCATGTATAGCAAAAGATTCATCGAATGCAGCTTCTCTGATTCCGACGTCAGAATTATCCCCTACAAAAGAAACACACAAAAATCCGGCATGACCAAACCGCTAAATAACCGGATTCAAACTCAAATTAAATTCCTTCTAATCAAAGTGAGATCCAATCTAGATTCATACGCAATTCGATCATACCGATCAAAAAACCAGAATTTGAATCTGAATCATGTGTATATATATACGCTATAGATTCGAATTCAGACAGAGACTGAACTAAACCGGACTCAGTTCAGTTTCCAACTCCTTCCAAATTTATTATAATTAAACCTAATTCGGACATAATTAAGAGAGATGTGCTGTGTAATAAAACCGAAATCGGAACGCGGTTTCGGGTTCTAATGGTACTAAACCGGAACATTCACGAAACCAAACCGATTATTTCATTACATGGTTAAGAGTTATTTACCTGGACGACGGATTTGAGAGCTCTGCCGGCGGTGGAAGCAACACAGATGAGGAAACCAAAGAGATGAAAAGAAGGTTCAGAGTTAGAAGCAAGAACGATGCCGGAGACGACGGGGAGAAGAGCTAAGTAAACTTCAGTGGACTCTGTTTTACAGGTAATGAGAAAAGAGAACACGGCGGTGAAGAACGGCGTGGTGGCTCCGATAGCTTGATTGAAAGAAACAGGGATGTAACGCAGCGACGTATTACCGCAGACGACGGAGAGACAAAAGATGGCTGATAAAGATAAGATCTTCAAGAACTGACGGCGAGACAAGATGTGCTGACGTGGAACGATTCCGGCGATGTTGATCACGGCGGAGCTATAAGCGGCGCAGGAGAGCATGTGCGTCATGGTGAGGAAGATAGGGTAACGGAAACCGTAGTAGAAGAGGAGGTACTTGTTTAAGAGGAGGACCCCTATGTTTGAGCCGAACCAGGCGGCGATTATAGCCGCCGTGAGGATTGTCGGAGATACGGTGGGGGAAGAGAGGAAGAAAGGTTTGAGAGGTGATGAAGCTGAGGAGTGTGGAGGTGTTCCGGGGATGTCTACGATGGTTGGTGCGCCTGTTGCGGCGGCGTCGAATCTTGGATTGCTCATCCGCCGCGTTGTCCATGATTGTGCTTCAACCATATTTTTTTGGGTTTAAGGGTAAAATTGGAATAATGAGTTTGTTTTTTTTCTCTTTCTCTATAGAGAGAGAGAGAGAGAGAGAGAGAGAGAGTGAGTGAGTTTTTATCTTTTTCTGGTGAGGTTTGAGATCTGAGAGTGAGAGGAAAGGAGAAGGAAGGAAGAAGAGAGAGAGAGAGATGAATCGGACGGTGGAGATTTAGATTTAGCTGTAAAGGTATAGGGTGATATCAGCCGTTCGATCTTATAGTTGGAGGGAATTTTCTTGTTTTAAAAAAATAAAGAGAAGAAAAAAAAAAACAAATCTAAGGAAAAATTAATTTTAAGATTCGAAGTCTTGTGTTCGGAGTCTAAGCATGAGTCAGAAGTGTCGGTAGTAGGTCCACGTTTGAGATCCAATTCGGAAGCAATCCTCTATGACGCAGCCTAATTACGTAATTACAAAATACAAACCCCTATAGTCACTACTCACACTACTAATTATTAGCCTCTCTTTTCAAGTTTTGTGTATTTTAATAATTGTCTGTTTAATACAATCTTAGCAATTAATTATTGTTGAATATACAGTAGCCTAACGTGTACATTCTAGAACACGCCAAAAATATATTCAACATCAGTAACAAAGATGGAATAGGTCATATCTCACATATATGTATATGGTTCCATCAAAACAAATGGTGTAAAAATTTACTCCATATAGGATTTTCATTGTAACATGTAAAACAAATGCGTCGGTGTTGACAGAATGGGATAAGCATTAACAAAACAATGAAATGACTAAAGTTTCATACTAAGGATGATGTTTCATACAGTTTCTCTTAGATTATATCATTCATCTAAATTATAAGATTTTATATCGTTTTTTTGGTCAACATAGTTATATACTAATATTTGTGTTTAGATTATTTATTTTTCTAGTCGGGTATGTATGTTTAGATTTTTAAACATACATTTTAAATTATTTACATTGACCATAGTACATTTTTAATAAAGGTGATCACAAATACCAAAATCAAATCAGATCTGTCGAGTAATTACGAGATTTTTCTTTTGCATCAGCATTAATCACGCATTCAGTTTATAGTTATACTGTAACAGATATGGCATGTCATGTGCACATGATATCCTCTAAGTTTATCTAATTACTAATACCAGTTATGGTAAAAGAATAAATTATGAAAAAGGATATAATTCCAGAAAAGGGGAATTGGCCAATAGAATGCAATATTCTTCGCAAAATTAAATGCTACTTTCTGCAAATAAAATATTTTCTTTTATCGCATTCTCAAGGTTAAAATCATTATTTGTGATCATGCATGCGATTGCTAATATCCAAGGTAATAATAATTTTGTAAGATAGCTTTAATAATTACATAAATCACTTTTCCTTTTTTCTTAAAACATATGAAAAGGCAAATAACAACTTGCACACGGTGGACTTTACTAAAACATCCTTAATGCGAAAGGAATTATAACTTGGTGGAGAATAAATTTGTGAAGTGCCTTAATAAATTACAAACCGAGAAACTGTTCGTTGACAAAAACAGAAAGAAAAAGAAAAAAAAATTGTCCCACAATGAAAAGGAATCCAAAACCGAAAGATGCAACACATGAATCATGATTTGTTTTTCTTTTTGGTATTATACGATATGTTCTGAAGTTATATACTGTATGTCCAATTTTTAAAAGTGCATGTGCATCTATCATAAAATCATTTTATCGTTATCACATCGGTCCATACCCATTTTCATTTAGCACGTAACTACGTAAGTGTTAAGATCTCAAATTATATGGGTATATACATTACGTACATGTAATTCTAAATAACAATTATCTATAAATTATGTAGACACACATCTACTATATACAAATATCAACTAATTATTATGTAGACATAAATAATCAAGGTAATATAATATTAAATACGAATGTGTGGGATAGGTAAGAGAGCTATCTTTACTTAGAAGGGACCAGTAAACTTTTTCATTTTTCTGTCTGTTGCATTCCTAAAATAACAAAATGTCTTCTTTTTACGATTGCCTTAAGACAAAATCCAATGAATGATGATTACAGCTCGTCACTTTGTAAGAAACCTTAGAATGATGGATGTCTACGTATATTCTTATGATATCAAATCAACTAACTAGCTAATCCTTTTATTTATATAGTAAAAACATGGTAATTAAAAGTACTAAAATACTACAAGCAAGAAAAACTTAAAACTTTTTTAGGTTTTGTGAAAGGAAAAAAAAACATAGTACATGATGATTATCTCTGGCATGTAGGATTATATGATATAAGAGTATAATATTTTTTATAGCACAGCACATGTTCTTGGTTTTCAAAATGCTATGATATAATAATACTTCTTAAGCTTACAAGAATAAATTATGTGGGGCTGATTAATGTAGGAACCATTTGTTACCATGTGCGACCCAATTCTAGTGGGGACAAAAACAGTGGAACTAAAGCTAGTTGCATAGGGCTGTGACAACGAAACATTATCTAAAACATTTGGTCAATATTTTACAAAAGTTACAAAAACAAATCAAATGGCTTCGCCCGGGTTCGAACCGGAGACCTTCAGTGTGTTAGACTGACGTGATAACCAACTACACCACGAAACCTGTTGGGAATGTTTTGATTTACAAATTACTTCCACTTATCATTTCTGGACGAGCTTGACTTAGACTACTGCAATCACTCTCACTCTTTGCTTACATTTCATTACACACCACACAAAGAATTTGGTACGATACAAAAAGAAGATTGGGTTGTTTCAATACAAACCTCAAGTTTTGATACACTAACAAGTGCTCCATAGCTACAACAAAATGTAACTGTATGTCTTATCAATTTGTTAATTGTTATTATACCTTACTGGTCACGAAATCGCTGTTTGTAGCTTCCCATATGACAGTGCCATCACAAGTACAGAGCTTTTTGTAGTTTTCTCCAACTCCTGCACTTCTAGCGATCACTGCGGCGGTCAATCCCGGGCCTGACTTATTATCCTCGGTCTTGTACACCACTACAGCTCGACCAATAAGATCCACAACCTTGAGCTTCTCTTTCTTTCCCGAATAAAAAGCCTCTCCGTTTTTGTCTGCCTCTAGTGTTCCCAGGTCTCCCAATGCCTGACAGAGAAAAACATTTGAGTTTTTTGAGGATTGTGATGATCTTTTCGTGTTTTTAGAGTGAGCTTAACCGACCTCTGTGCCAGTATGATCTTGAAATGGATTGTACAAGTTCCCGGTGCTGGCTGCTCCCTTTGTGAGATCTCCATACTCATTGATAGTCCAGCTGTGGGTTCCGGGAGACAAACCAGTAAAGTTGGCTTCGATTCTTGCAAGTTCCATACTGACCTGAGCAAATCTGACCACCCCGAAAATGTCAGGGCCTTTGAATTCAGCTACTGCAGCTGAGACTAAGAAATCTGCCAAACACATCACCAAGTAAAAGTAACGAATGAGAAAAGATTCATGCATGAAAGACAGGACACATAATAATGGAATAGGTAAATACCCCACACCAGTACTTCTAATGAATCAGAATAGAACAAAGTAGCGGCAGTGTATCAAAGAGTGATTCAAAGGTCAAAACTTTGTCTCAATGTAGATATTCTTGTCTTGTTTAATTTATTTGTGTACTACTAACATCTTCATTATTCTGAGAAACGAGTCATCAATGAAAGACATGACAAGTAATCAAATAGGTAAATACCCCAAACCAATAGTTCTAATGAATCAGAATAGAACAAACTCGCGGCAGTGTATCAAAAAGTGATTCAAAGGTCAAGTCTATGTCCCAATGTAAATTTTCTTTTCTTGTTTACTCCTAACATGTTCAACGAGGTGAGAAAAGATGTCTTCATTATTCTGACAACCAAAAAAAAAGAAAAAAAGCAGAAGAAAGATATCTAACCTTGAGGAACACCTTGTCCAATTAACCGAGCTTTTCGACCTGTTTGCTCCAGAGCTTGTGCCATAGCCTTAACAGGGGAAGATCCAAGTATCCTCACAACTTGGTTGGGTAAATCCACCTCCACGTTTTCAACCCCTTTTTTAAGATCAAATTTCCATGATAAGCAGCAGCAGAGTAAATCACAAACAAACCAGAAGAAGATACATAAAAGCCCTATATATTTACTAACCTTCAATGATTTCTAATTTGTTCTTCACGGCATTAACACAACCATCACATTTCATATCCACCATAAACTCAGTCTGGGAACAACAACAACAACAACATATCAATTAAGACTCACACAACATAAAGCTATCAGTAGCTCAATCCAAAACTAGCTTTAGAAACTGATCAGATGATTTGTATAGGAAAGAGAAAGACTTACAAGGAGCTGAGGCATCATGACTCGATCCTCCTGCAAATCAAAGTCAGCTACTTTAAATACTAAAATCATAGAATTAGGAAAGCTAAAAAAAAATCTAAAATTGGAAAAAGGGTAACTCAAAAGTTTAAAGCTTTTTAACCGAAACCTGAGGGAGATTACGATCAGAAGAAGTGAGAGCAGTCGTCATGGGAGAGCTAAGGAAGCTTCGTGAAAGTCCTAAACAACGTGGAGACGATCGGGAGAGGAATGAGCAATTGAGATATTGAGATTTGGGGTTGGTAGATGAAGAAGAAGAAGATGAGAAAGCGATCGCGATAGGAATCGCAGACGCGGCGGCTACGACGGCTGAAGTCGTTGCCACTGACCTCAGAATTGATGCCATTTTCTTGCTTCTTCAGCTTTTGCGGCTTTTTATTTATTTCTGACCCTTCACTCCAATCTTCAAATTTTATTATAAAAAAAAATTAATCGGTTAATCTAGAACTAACTTTAATAAATAAGCAAGTTATTAATATAATCATTTATAATAAACTTTTATTAAACGTGATGGTAGGTTGGTATAACAAAATTTGTGAACAAGAACAAAAATCAATGTACAGTAATTGTTGTTATTACAAACAGTCAGTGTTAGTACCTTAAACGCAATAATTTTCAAGCGAGTTTTGTTGATACATAAATAAGTGAAGCAAAAAAAAGGCCAATTACATTTTTTAGCCAAAACCAGGAGGGAGTTCAGGATCTTCTTCTTCTTCATTACTACATGCTTCTCCTTTGTTGTTTACTTCTACAACTCCTTGAATCAGCTCTTGCTTTTGTTTACTCGCTGGACTGGTGTTGGGATCAGCTCTTGATTTTGGGACTGGTGTTGAAATCTTATGTTCCACTTCTCTAGAGGATGATCCACCTCCTGGGTTAGATAGTGTAGCGTAGACGGATTGCACTGTTTCTCTGATTTCATTCTTCATCCCATCTTCTGATCTTATTATACCCGATAACCCATCTGAGAGCTGGCTCAGCATCTTGCTCCTAGAAGCAAACAATCCAAATATTTTTGTTAATAATGCTTGTCATAAATATTTACAACAACAAGAATCAAGCTGAATAGCCTTCTTAACTAACCCGACTTCTTTGAATATCGCATCAGAGAATTGCCTAGTATTCATATTTTGAGCACCCGGTCGTTGTAAAGCAGTTGACTCCTTGACAATTGATATCATGTTGTTTCGTAATTCCTCCTGCAATCCAGCTCCCGGTTTTAATAGTCAGAAGTCAGAACACAATGTAAAAACACAGGCAGTCCAGAAGAGCAACGCTGGAGATGTTTATCAAACACTGTTGGCACACACTACCTTCTCTGGCTAAGAAGTAAACGTCACTCTTATCTAAAAGTTCTAACCAAGTTGTGGAATTGACAACGCATATTCGATGGATTAGTATAGAAAAGACTCCTCAAAGATAATGGAGAACACATCAGCTACGAGTAACTTGACAGACCAAATCCTAATAAGTAATACTGACAAAACTGCCGGGAGAATCAGCCGTAGCTGTGATCTAACACACTTATGAGAAAACTATCTCCTCTAGCATCGAATTCAGCTAAGAACTACTTAAAAAGGCATTTTGGAAAACCCTCTCCAAATCATCACTGGTTTGCTTACTTCCACGCCTCTAAAGCAACTTCAGATACACTTGTTACAAAATCAAGATAAATGACCAAACTTTACCTACCTTAAACGACTGTTATTGTAAGGAATCATCCCTACATTAACATAAATCTTCCCTGGGACGAAGCTCAGACATTAATTTGCACACAACTAACCATATCACCAGCAACATCATTACAAAAACAGTGAAAAAAAAAAAAACAAAACAAAAAATTTAATCTTTTGAATAGCTAACTGAGTTAGGTACCTAAAAAACCACTCATGGTCATGGAGGATTGGGCTCTCTCAGTCTATATGAACCAAAAGAGCAAACTTTGCATCGAACTCTTAATTTGAATTCGCTAATACTCAAACTCAAACTAACTCAAGATTCAACGGATAGCTAAAACTGAGGCAAATCGGATTCGAATTTGATGACATAACAGGGTCCTAAAGCCATAAACACTAATTAATTATTTATTATCCATAGATGCAATGCGAAGAAGGGCGGAAAAAAGAGAGAAATTAGGGTTTACGTTATCCTTAAGGCGGCGTATGATCTTGAGGCGGAGACGGTCAAAATCGCCGTCGTCCTTGAGCTTCTCTACAACCTCCTCTTTGGTTATCTTCATCGCCGTCTCTTCTTCCCCCTTCCTCTCGATTTCTTATTTTCCGTATCAACCCGCACATAAATCGATTTTAAAAAAATTATTATAAGTAAAATTATTTATATTTTAAAAACAATATTTGTTTATGTCAAACTCTAACTAAAGTTTTTTATTTATTTATTTAAAATTGCGTTTTTTCGTATAAAAAATATGTTTCATTTATGAAATCTTTAAATGTGTAAGAGAAAATATTAATAAAATATTACTATTTATTGCAACATGTCTTTTGTGTGGTTTAAAAATCAAATTCATATCTCTTATGTTTTATTTTGTAATCATAACAATTTTACATATTTCTTATATAAGCATAACAACATATATTAAATTACTTGATAGCTTAATTAATTAATTTTTTTATATGTTAGTAACAATCGGATTCTAAACTAAATTTCTGAAGATAATCTAATTTATTGATTTAATATTTGTGATTAGGCTATTTAAATCTTTTGAGTTAGTCGGTTTGTTAATATTTTCTATAAATAATGGATTATTACCAAAAAACCATTATGAAAAAATTAATGAAATTTCAAAATCAACGTATTCATGTAAGAATACATTTCACCCAGGAATTAAGTGAACACGGTAAAGAAAATATTTATAAAATATTACAATTTATGAAAATATATATTTTTTGTGTGCTTTAAAAATCAAATTTTTATATTTATGGTTAATCGACTAACTATAACAATTTTTCATAATCTAATAATCACTCATTTTAAATATATTATGATTTTTTTGTATTAAGTTTATTTATAATGATAAGGATTATTGTCTTATTCCTTTTTAATAGCACATAGATTAATGTACAATTAAAACGTATATTCCTATTCGGTTATCAATATTTCTATTTTTTAATGAATAATCACACTAAATATTGAGATTAATTAGTTTACATACTTAGATATATATAAATAATCACACATCATGATATCCCCTAATTTGTTGTCATTTTTATATTTATTTATGAATATATATAAATCTATATTTATTGGAAATTAAGTTTCTTTTAATGAGTTAGAGATGATTCAGGGGTAATATATTTCTTTTTATAATCAATTATAATAACTATTGAAAGCTTGTTATTTAAATTATTATGGTAATAATACTAACATAAAAAATAACATTTTTTATAAGATTTTGTTAATAAGTTATATATTTAATAAGTTATATGTTCTTTATTTTTATTAACTTTATATGTTTTTATAGCCTTCTTAGAATATTTTACTTATATTGATTTTAAGAAATCAATATTTTATATTGATTTCTTAAAAATAATATAACTTTGATTTGTATATTTGTAAGTAAATTTTAGTGAAGTTTTGACTTAAAATAGTATGTAATTATTGAATTAGTTTCAATATGTGATATTGAAATTTGTGTGAGAATTGATGACATATCTAATTATTATTCAGTTAATTTTTTTTTTGAAAATATAATGGCATGTTAATGTAATTAAATATAAAATTTAAGGGTTTTTTGCTAAATGTGTCTCGAGCTCTCTGGCGGCGACACATCAACTTTTTCAAGAGAGTGCTTCTCTATTAATATATAGGGAATATTGAAATTTGTGTGAGAATTGATGACATATCTAATTATTATTCAGTCAATTTTTTTTCTTGAAAATATAATGGCATGTTAATGTAACTAAATAGAAAATTTAAGGGTTTTTTGCTAAATGTGTCTCGAGCTCTCTAGCGGTGACACATCAGCTTTTTCAAGAGAGTGATTTTCTATTAATATATAGGGGATTAAAACGTATATTCCTATTTAGTTATCAATATTTCTATTTTTAATGAATAATCACACTAGATATTGAGATTAATTAGTTTACATACTTAGATATATATATATATATTTATATATATAAAATATATATATATATAAATAATCACACTTCATGATATCCCCTAATTTGTTGTCGTTTTTATATTTATTTATGAATATATATAAATCTATATTTATTGGAAATTAAGTTTCCTTTAATGAGTTAGAGATAATTCAGGGGTAATATATTTCTTTTTATAATCAATTATAATAACTATTGAAAGCTTGTTATTTAAATTATTATGGTAATAATACTAACATAAAAAAAAATAACAGTTTTTATAAGATTTTGTTAATAAGTTATCTATTTAATAAGTTATATTTTCTTTATTTTTATTAACTTTATATGTTTTTATAGCATTCTTAGAATATTTTACTTATATTGATTTTAAGAAATCAATATTTTTATATTGATTTCTTAAAAATTATATAACTTTGACTTTTTTTTGTAAGTAAATTTTAGTGAAGTTTTGACTTAAAATAATATGTAATTATTGAATTAGATTTAATATGTGATATTGAAATTTGTGTTAGAATTGATGACATATCTAATTATTATTCAGTTAATTTTTTTTTTGAAAATATAATGGCATGTTAATGTAATTAAATAGAAAATTTAAAGGTTTTTTTGCTAAATGTATCTCGAGCATTCTGGCGGCGACACATCAGTTTTTTCAAGAGAGTGTTTGTTTATTAATATATATGGGATATTCAGTTAATATATATCTTGGCCTAAATAAAATAAATAATTTTCTTTTTGGGTCAAAATATAATTCTAACCGGTTGAATCAACCAATCGCGTTTGAAATAATTAGCTACTTTACAATTTATATATATATATAATTAGCAATTTGTAGTAGGTACAACAACACTTAGCTTGTAGTAGTTTTTTCATACAAGAACCTGTAGTTTTTTAATTATGATAGTGTGTGTGTGTGTGTGTTAGCACTTGTGTCACCACCATCGTAATTGCCAACATACATGTTCATGGTTATGATGACCTTTTCCAAAATTGCATGCCAACATACATGTTCATCATAATTGCCATATATACATGTTCATGAATTATGATCATAGTAAATGACACACACGATTACGTAAAATATCAAATGGACCATTATCCCTATAAGATGGAAGTATCAGACGTAACCCTGACCCTAGTTACCCAGTATGTAGTCCCTTTATACAATTAAAAGTTTAAAACCCACCAATTATTGCAAAATAATTTCAAGTGTCCGCGTCATCATTCGCAATCAGACTCTATTTTGCCCACTATATGAATATTTTGGAATATAAATATCCTTCTTAATCTCCATTATCGTTGAGAAATTTGTGATTAGCGAATTTCTTAATATCAACCACTTACATTTTTTATACGTGACTTGAAAGCGATCGTTGATTAATGATCAGTTTATATATATATATATATATTTGAGCTAAAGTAACGGACTGTATATATATATTGATGACTCTCATGTAACTCAATATTCGGTGATATTTTCATGTAACGTAATCTTCATTTATCTCTTTGGTAACTCTTTTTGCTAATGCATTTGTATAAACTAGAATAGTGTTGGACATGTAAGACACAACGAAAGTCAAAGATAAGAAAACATAGTCGAAATTTGAGATGAGTTTTGAACGAGAAAATTTGTCTAACGAGTAAGAAAAAATTTGGAATCACGAGAAAATTTGTCTAACGAGTAAAACACTTAGAAGGACTTAATTTGAGTAGGTGATTGTTTTCTTCTATTTGCGATTTCACATTTATCCTTAATTTTGACCGATTATGACCAAAATCCATGTCTAAACCAGACCAGTATATATGCTGCTATAAGTTCCGGTGATTGAAGTATATGTTTTGATGATTAACCAACAACGATCAGTTTTGCTATGCGCTCATTAGACTTTTGGTATATAGTAGGGTCGCTGTCCCCCAAAAAAGAGTACGATCGGTGTTACGAAACTTTTATTTAGACGCCATGCAATCATGTCACAAAAACTAATAAAACATATTGAAATTTTTTTTAGTACTATTTAATTAAAATATTCATTTAACATCTTTTTCCTTTTTTGGACAAAATAAAAAATTAACATTTTTCGCATGAAATTGACACAAACTCTCAAAAAATCAACTGTTTCCTTGATGAAAACAGTAACGCAGTAATAGAAAATAGGAGTCTAGGACTAATATGTTTTCTTACTTTCTAGGCGGCCTAAGAATTAAATAATGTATTTCGGCATCGTTGGTAACCTAGAAAATGACATTGACTTAATAATGATGTAATTAACCATAAAATACTGACTTAATTCGATTACATAATTTTCATCTTGTTTTTCTTTAAGAGTATTTTCTAGATTTTTTATATAGTAAATATCAAAATTGTAAACTTTGATGTTTCTTGGATTTCTATAGGCCATAGTTACAAGAAAGTACTTATTGCAATAAAATAGTGTATGTATTGTTAGGAAGGAGTAACTGGTTGAGTATATATGAAAACTTTTAAATCAGTATTTACAGAACATAGGAGACTAGGAGTAGTACATAAGAAATTAATTGAACTTTTTTTCTTTTTTGACAACAGAAATTATTGAAACTATATTTGGCTCTTTTATTTTGAACATTTACATTTATTGTTAAGCTAAAATTCATTAAAACCATTTTTACTTTATCAGTTCAGGAACTTTTACTGTTGGATGAAACAAAAGATATGCAAGATGCAGCACATTTTAAATGTAAGTTTCCTTGCGTAACCATATTAATTAATAGCCACTAAATGTACAGCTTAAATCGTTTAAAATGATACCTTCCCAAATAAATATAATCTTTTATTAGTATCACTCACTCGATCGTATCTTTCGGAGATTTTAACGTTGTCTTTTTTTTTGGGTTAAAACGTTGTTTTCTTTTGATATCACAAACTTTCTTTTTTCTTCAAATAAGACTATATATATATATGATCATAAGGGATTTTTTTTTCAATAAAAAGAATGATATAAAATGACTAACAGCGCTGCTATGGAAATTCTACACCAACAAACAGCATAGCACCTAAAGTTTCTCTTCTTACCAAAACAAAAAAAAAACTCCCACAACCACCGAAAAAAGGCACCATCGTATGGATTTTGCAAATTCTTCATTGTTCACACTAAATTTTCCTCATGAAAAAGATCTTGATTTCTCTAGTTTGGTCACTTCTTCAAGGCTTATATCATTCCAAGAACCTAATCCGATCATTCATTGTGCTGGGATTCAGAAAGATGGAAGACAAAAGGTCTGTGAGACGACCATAACAAGTGAAATCAGGAAAGGGGTCGATGAGCCGAAGCACAAGATAGCTAAACATAAAGACATTGAGAGACAAAGAAGGCAAGAGGCCGCGTCTCTTTACAAGAGTCTAAGATATTTATTGCCATCTCAATACATCAAGGTAAGCCATTTTCCTAGTCTTACTTATCTTGTTAATTAGATTCCTATACAAACTTTTCTTTAATTTGTTTGAAAGTTTTAAAGATTATATTGCGTGAATAGGGTAAACGTTCTTCCTCAGATCACGTCGAAGAAGCTGTGAATTACATCAAAGACTTACAGAAGAAGATCAAAGAGATCAGTGAGAAAAGAGACCGAACTATTACTCATCGTTCTTCAACAAGCAAATGTTCTATAAGATCATTAGCATCATCCCCATCGTCAACTTGTTCTTGTGTTGGAGACACACACATGGCTGTTGTGGTTAGCCCCTGTTTGATCGGATTAGAGATCGTAGTAAGTAGTTGTTACAGACACGAATTTTTTCTTTCAAGTGTTCTTAAACTTCTGGCTCAAGAGCAATGTCTTAATGTTGTTAGTTGCATCTCAACTAGACAGCCGCAAAGATTCATACACACCATTATTTCTGAGGTAATTTATTTATAATATTCTTTCAGTACTGAATTATGAGGAAAGAGGGTGCAACTATTATTATTAGTAAAATATCTATTTTTAAATATATATATTTAATATTTTAGGGAAATTCTTAAAATTGTGCAGGTGGAGGAAGGAATAGAGGTTTATTTTCCAGAGATTCACGAAAAGATAATGGAGATGGGAAGAAGTTCATATGTATATTTATATTAATTTTTCCTGGATTTTTCGTTTTATAATATATGTATATATAATATGTTTCAATAAAAGAAATTAATAATGTATTGTTAACGAAAATAAAATATATTTTTGCGCATAATTAAACTTATCTTGTCACGTCTTCCTAGAGGTAGTGTATATAGATCATGATTTTTTGCTGAATGTGATACTCATCATGACTACCAACATGCATGGTCACGAATTAAATAGAGATTATGTAACTCCAACTTGATGGTTTTCATGTAACGTAATCTCTATTTAATTTGTTGGCCTTTTCTTTTCTCGTAATTTAGAGAATGCTAAACTTGTAAGTTAACAGTAAAAATCAATTTGAAGAACATAGCCAGAATTTGAGAGAAGTCTAAAAAGATTTTTTTTTTTAAAAGTTAATTCTAGCTAGAGACGAACAAAAACAGAAAAAAAATCCGAAAAATCATTTGGAAAACAAATGAACAATGAGAAATCATTGATTTAATTAGTGATTTCACAGATGTATGTAGATTTTTTCGACCAATTTTTGACTAAATTCCATCCTTTAACCGGATTTGCTTCCTTGACTAATTAATACCAGCCATAATCAGTTTTGCTATGAGCTCATTAATTAGAAATTTGATAAATTTGTTCTCTGTCCCCGGCCAGAAAAGTATGACTGATGTTACGAGTACTTTAGATTCCCATGCCATCATGACTAAAAGAATAACTATTTTTGTCCCACTCTTTGATATATTATTATTAACCATTTAACTTTTCGCATGAAATTGACATAAATCTTAAAACGTCAACTTTTTCCTTGGTGAAAACATTGAATATAGGTCTATGATTAAGTTTTTGTTCGCCGGCCTAAGAATTAAAAATGACAATAGAGGAGCTTTCCATCTCAAAGACACGGACATGGCCGTGTGCCCGTGTCCGTGTGGGTGGTCAAAGAACGCATCATGCAATCTTCTGTAGCTCAAGGTCCTCCGACTTGGCTAAAGGATATCTATTATCAGATGACAGCATGCTACTTCCTGAAGTGGACAAATGCTTCTTGTAGTTAGGGTCAATATATACAGCGTAACATGAGCACAATCATTCAAAAACCATTACCTATGCAATGAGGATGCTATCCGTACAAGCGTTTAAACTCTCCCAGGCACGTTAACCGAACGAAGGATGAGTCCTTTTATCCAGATCTCACCCACCCTTATCCACCAATGAGAACTGGACCTAGGCTTTATCCACCGGGTCTTCCCCCAAGATCAACTGTTTCTTCACTTTTCCATGGCTGATCTCCAAACACCATAAACCAAAATTCAATGCTCTGCTATCTGATATTACCATAATCCCTCTGTTGCATTTACTCATACTTCTGTGCGGCATAGAATCGTTTTCTGCTATTTGAACCCTTTACGTTTAAACCTATTTCCCGCTGTTTTTCTTTCCTCCACACCGTACGGTCTCTACCTTAAACCCTGCATTTTGAACTACCTCTTGTCACCATGGCAAACCGCATATGATATCACTTGAAAGGTAAAGGGCTAGAGGAGAGTTACTCACCTCCTCCACAGAAGAGAATCAAGGCACCAGAGTTAGATACTTCAGATCTAATCCAAGAGAACTCGCTTACCCTGATAGGCCGTCTCACTAACCCGACGGATCAACGAATGTGGGCCATTTTCCCTTTCCTCCTCAACTGCTGGAACCTGAAAGGCAAAGCAGATGGAGCAGATCTGGGTCAGGGTGTTTTCCAGTTCAAATTTGAACTCGAAACTGACCTCCAACAAGATCTGGCCAACAGACCTTACCACTTTGATCAATGGATGGTCATAATACAACGTTGGGAACCCGTGATTTCACCCTATTTCCCCTCAATGATCCCCTTTTGGCTCGAAATCCAAGGCCTTCCAAAGCACTACTGGAAAAAAGAAATGGTTCACTCCATTGGAGAAGCTCTTAGAGAGATTTTGGACTGGGACATCTCCAACTCATCCATCCAACTAAAAGTGCTTGTCAACGGGTTGGAACCTATAACAAAGGAAACGGTCATCGAGTTCCGAGAAGGTAGTGAAGCCATTATCTGCCTAAAGTACAAGAATCTAAACTTACGCCTATCCCATGACAAATTTCAATGTCCGGGACTGAAGGAGACAAGAAAAGAAGTCTCTCTGAAACCAACTCAAAGTCATTCTAGTGACACCCACATCTCAGTCTAAAGGAATTACTACACGCCTCAAGATAATTTCCTGCCACCAAAACAACTTTTCAGAACCCAAAATGTTGATAGAAGTTATCAACCACAACAAAGACGGCCTTCTAGAAAACGACCTTTTGAGTCCGTGGATCACCATAACCAGTTTCACAAAGATGCAAGATTTGGCACACGAGACCAAAGGTTAAACTCCAATAGGCGATCCTCTCCCCGAGCACCCTCGAGATCCCTCTCCAAAATGGGTGGCTCCTCCCTTCACCGTAATAGGAGCCCCAGTTACCATCCCATCTCAAACCGCAACCTACAATAGAGAGAAAAAACACACTCATCAGCTGAACCCCATGGAGAACCCTCTGTCTCATCTAGATCACGAAGACCAACACTAGAAAGAAATATCTCAAGCCCTAATCCACAAACCCCACCTCCGTTGGGAAACTGCTTGAATGAAACCCAACCACTGGCACACACAAACCTGATACCATATGGGATTCTCCCCTCTAGGGAACATGATTTAAACGAACTAAGGGAAGTCAAAATCCAGTATATGGCCTGTCCTGATCCAACAGAGAGTGCTGTTAGACGTATGCGAGTGCTACAAGGAGAATCTGAAAACTTAATGGAGAATACATCAAACTCGATAATGGAAGCAAACCTGGCTAATGCTTCTCTGGTGAGCCATCGGCATGCAAACAGTTCACCACCTCACTCCCCACCTGAGATATCAATGACTATTCCCTCCAACCGCAGCCAAAATCTGGGAGATCCAAGCGAGAGAAGCAGAGGTAGACCACCCACCCAAAAACAACCTGCAAAAGGAAACCAATTGCTTTTGGGAGTTAAAACTCAAAAACGAAACTTCACCCGAGGATCTCCTAGGAAAACCATGGAGCAAAAAGGAGGATCAAAATCAGGTACCCTAAAACCAAATCAGAAAAAACCTACCAGAACCATTTCGGGTCCCTCTTCACCAAAACCGACCTCTCAAATACCAAATCCTGAGAGTAACCCAGGAACCTCACAACCCCATGGAAGTAACACCTCCCACCAACAACCTCAATTAACATCACCACGAGTATCCCTCTTCCCAACGAGTAGGAAGAAGAAGACGGATTTTCAGAATCCGCCGACTCCTCTTCCTTAAGGTTCGTAAGTTGGAACTGTTGTGGGTTGGGGAATCCCACAACAGTCCAGAGACTGAAGGACATCAAAAAACATATTTGTCCTGACCTCATCTTCCTCATGGAGACCAAAAACCAATCTGATATGGTCTTACAAACTCTCCAATGGCTTGATCACCCATCACACCACTTGGTTCCCCCCCCCCCTCTCTCCAGGGGCAGGTGGTTTGGCACTATTCTGGAAACAAAGTTTGGAAGTGGAAATCCTAAGCTCTTGTAATAACCTAATTGATATCAGAATAAAATCAAAAGGAAGGTATTTCTTTGCTACCTTTGTGTATGGAGAGCCGGACAGAACTAAGAGAATTGAAATATGGGAGAAGTTAAAACTACAAACTGCCTCTCGGTCGGAGCCCGGGTTCTTAACGAGAGAGTTCAAAGATATCATTGGTTGTAATGAGAAAGTTGCGGGGCCACCAAGATCAGAACGGTCTTTCTCTGACCTTAGGTCCCTTATGTCTACTTGTGATCTTTATGACCTACAATATACATGCAACTTTTTCTCCTGGAGAGGAAAAAGACACACACACATTGTTAGATGTAGACTTGACAGGGCCATGACAAATAGTGAATGGACTATTGCCTACCCTTCTGGTAGAAGTGAATACCTTCGTTTTGAAGGTTCTGATCACCGGCCGCTGGTTTCATCTTTCGACCCTGTTTGCAAAAGAAGAAAAAGTCTGTTTCGCTATGATAGAAGACTAAGGCACATACCAGAAGTTAGAAGACTTATTTTCAATGCTTGGAATACTTGCCCTGAAGCTTCAGTAGACAAACGTCTCGATCTTTGTAGAGCTGCAATAATAACCTGGTCAAAAGAACAACAAGTAAACAACCAAAAGGTAATCAATGAACTCAGGGAACAACTCGAGGAAGCTATGACTACTGATTCAAGCCCCCAAACCCTCTTGGATGATCTAAACAGACAACTAGCTGACGCTTACCATAAAGAAGAGGAGTTTTGGAAACAACGTAGTCGCAAACTCTGGCTAGCACTCGGAGATAAGAATACCGGTTTTTTTCATGCTGCAACAAAGAGCCGAAACTCTATTAACAGTATTTCTGTCCTCGAGTCAGCATAGGGCAATACAGTCTACGAAGAACATGAAATTGTTAATACCATCTCTTCCTACTACCAGGATCTCTTTACCTCTACTGAAAGACCACGATCTTCTACAGTGAGAGTTGCTTTAACATCGTGTGTGACAGAAGAGATGAATGAAACACTCCTTAAACTGCCCTCCCGTAATGAAATCAAGAATGCGTGTTTTGACATTCACCAGACAAAGCTCTTGGGTCTGATGGCTTCTCAACAAGCTTTTACCAAACAAATTGGGAAACACTCAGTGAAAAGGTAATATCAAAATTCCAAGAATTCTTCATCTCTGGTTCCCTCCCTGCACAGTCAAACCACACACATGTGAGACTAATCCCAAAGATCACTAGCCCGAAGCGAGTAGCAGACTATCGTCCAATAGCCCTATGATCAATACTCTATAAGATCATTGCAAAACTTATCTCCAAACACCTATAACCCATCTTACAAACTTGCATTTCTCAGAATCAATCTGCCTTTGTCCCAGGTAAAGCAATCACAGACAATGTTCTAATCAGACATGAAGCTCTTCACTACCTGAAACAATCTGCTGCACAAGAGAGAGTTTATATGGCAGTTAAAAGTGATATGAGTAAGACTTATGATAGATTAGAGTGGAGTTTCGTAGAGGATGTACTTACCAGAATGGGTTTCCACCCTCATTGGACAAACTTGGTCATGCAGTGTATCACCTCAGTATCCTAATCCTACCTCCTAAATGGACAGGCAGCTGGCATGTTAAAACCAAGTCGTGGAATCAGACAAGGTGACCCGTTATCTCCCTAAATCTTCATTCTCTGTAGTGAAGTCCTCTCTGGTTTGTGTAGCAAAGCCCAAGAACAGGGTAAACTCCCTGGGATCCGTGTTTCAAAAGGAAGTCCACGAGTCAATCAACTTCTGTTCGCTGATGACATTATGTTTTTCTGTAAATCAGACAAAACTAGTGTTAGACATCTGAAAGATATATTGCATAAGTATGAGGAAGCTTCAGGACAAAAGATCAATCACGATAAATCTTCTATTACTTTCTCTTGTAAAACAAAACACGATGTCAAAGTTCGGATGCAACATGAGCTTGGCATCATCAAAATAGGAGGACAAGGAAAGTATCTAGGGCTACAAGAGTTGTTTGGAAGGAAAAAGATGGATTTGTTCAGCATGATTGTAGACATGATAAAGCAACGAGCACTGAGTTGGTCTTCCAGGTTTCTGTCCTCGGTTGGGAAGCTGACCCTGCTCAAATCAGTACTTGGTGCAATGCCCTCTTACACAATGTCGTGCTTTAAACTCCCAACCTCCCTTTGCAGTCGCATCCAATCCGCTCTAACTCGCTTCTGGTGGGATGAGAAGCCTGATAAGAAAAAAGATGTGTTGGATTGCCTGGGACAAAATGACAAAATCCTTTAAAGATGGAGGATTAGGCTTCAGAGACTTACAAAGCTTCAACGATGCCCTCTTGGAAAAGATTAGCTGGCGTATTCTCACTCAACCTTCTTGCCTCCTTGCTGGAGAAGTCCTGTTCCAAACCATGCATCACACGGCTGGAGAAGCATATGCATAGGCAGAGATCTATTGAAGACAAATTTGGGTAAAATAATTGGAACTGGTGAGTCAATACCTGTTTGGGGAACTCCATGGCTCTCCCTAGAACACGCTTTATCCCCTGTTGGTCCACCATCAAAAGAGGATCAACACCTTCGAGTTGTAGATCTACTCTTACCTCAATCGAAGAAATGGAATATCCCACTGATAAATAAAACTCTCCCGCTGTATGAGGACACCATAATCAAACTGAAACCTAGTAAGCGAGGAGGTCCAGACTCTTGGGCATGGCTCCCAACCTTTGATGGAGTTTATTCTGCAAAGTCCGGTTACTATGAAGCCCTGCAAAATAAAAAAAATATCAAACCTCAACACCGCTACCAACAAATCAAGCCCCTAAGAATAACTTCCTGTGGAAAAAGGAGATTTGGAATCTTAAGAGCTCACCAAAATTAAAACTTCTCCTCTGGAAGGCTTCCCAAAACGCCCTCCTTGTTGTCCATAATCTCCAAATTAGACAGATCGACACTGACTCACTTTGCCCACACTGTGGGAGATCAGAAACCGAAGTTCACCTCTTCTTCCAATGCCCTTTTGCTGTAGATGTCTGGAAGCGGGGCCCTTTTAAAGATAAGTTTAACCCTGAATCCACCCTATGCTTCAAAGCTGGTTTAACCGCATCAACAAAGCTCCATTTCCTCCCACCCACGGACTCGTGTTAGGACCTCTCGCACCCTGGCTAATCTGGACACTTTGGACAGCCTGAAACCGCCAAATTTTTGATAAACTCCAACCCCAATCCGAAGAGGTTGTATCTCTAGCTATCCTCCGAGCAAAGGAATGGCAGGAAGCACAACAAGCACAAGCCTCCCGAACCCCACTACAAGACAGATCCCAGCTCTCCCTTCCAAGACCAGTACAACCCCCTCCAAACCAGCTTATCTGTTACACGGATGCCGCCTGGAGAGACAACGGGTTCACGGGATGCGGATGGATCTTCAAAGTCACCACTGGCGCTACCCTCTTACAAGGAGCGTCCACGGCAACCCATATCCGCTCACCCCTGATGGCCGAAGCACTTGCAACTCTCACAGCGCTGGGAGTTGCTGTTGAATCGGGCTTCAATCAAGTTAATTTTGCTTCAGACTCACAGATGCTAGTCAAAGCACTCAACCGGAAGACCTCTCCAAAGGAACTCTGAGGGTTTCTATATGATACCCTTTCTCTATCTTCTCAATTAGATCTTTGTTGTTTCTCCCACATTCTTAGACTAGAAAATCAGCAAGCTGATGAAATCGCGAAAAATGCCTTTAGAAGCCTCTGTATTGTAAACGCTTAATATTCTTATTGAAGTAGTTTTGTTTGCCAAAAAAAAAAAACATGAGCACAATTAAAGATTGTGGAGATTCTAACATCCAAATTTGGTTTGAAACAGGATTTTATTAAATGAGATTTCGTTCTTTAAACTAGTTTTGTAAAACATTTTGTTAAACATAAATTAACATTAGTTTAAAAAAAAAAAAGCCTTAACCTGCACCCTTTACAGATGTAAGGAAAGTGGTAAGAAAAAACTAGACGATGGAGGAGACGATGAATTAAAACCAAACAAGGAAAAAATGCCTAGTAAAATGCTGAAAAAGACATCAAAAGAAACACTGTCGATAGATACAAGAGGAGATGAATATTATTAAAAATAAAGAAAAAGTGGTGGCAAAAACAATGAATAGAAGAAATTGGAAATAATTGTTCGAAAGGTATGTCTTATTTCATTACATTAATATCGTTAACTATTACATTATCATTGAATCTTATTTCATTACAAATGATGAATTTTATTTTTCATGACAAGTGAATCTAACTTCTGGCAACAATGGATGCACGATTCCACAAAAAAAAACATTTTTATGGATAAATTTAGTTTTTTTCTTAAATTTCATCTTACCAACTTAATTAATTTGCTTAATCTTTTTTTTTTTATTGTTATATCTTATACTCCATCTGTCTCACATAAATTGATGTTTTAGATCTGTCTCACATAGATTGATGTTTTAGAGAATATTTTTTTATCTCTAAAATATTGATTTTCTAGATTAAAAACCTAAAATAATCTTTTTACTTTATATTTTATTCCAAGTGGCATAATATTTAGTGGGTTATGTTTTATCTTTCTATCATAAAATATTTATAAAATAGTTTAAAAATAAAAAGCTTAACATTTTCTTAATATGTGTGAAACTATTGAAACATCAATCTATGAGACAGAGGGAGTACATAACACCTTTTAAACATAGGGTTTCTGGTCATTAGCCACCAAATCAGTTATACTAGTATATTTCAATATATAGCATCTTTTAAACATAGGTTCCTACTCTAATTAATAGCCATTAGCCACTAAATGAACAGCTCAGGTTAAAATCTTTTTAAAATAAATTAAATGTTTTATTTCGTAAATAATTGTCGGAGATTTTTTTTTCTTATTATTAATAAGACAAATTCGTCTTGTAATTACATGATAAAAACCATAGCAGAGATTATAAGAAAATCATATACTCCATCTGTTTCACAAAGAGTGTCATTCTATACAGATTTTTTTGTTTCACAAAGAATGTCACTTTATATTTCCAATATAATTTTTTACATCAAATTTCTTATTCTAGACTTAACCCAAAGCTCTTTTTATTAAATTTGAATGATTAATTACTCATTAAATAAGGGCAAATATGTATAATTCAAATTTTTCTTAATTCGTGTGCAATGTGTCAAAATGACACTCTTTGTGAAACAGAGTGAGCATAAATTAAAATTCAGAAAACCCAAATACTCTCTTATCACCAACAAAATTCCCACCACAACTACAAAAGACATCACAATCCTATGGATTTTTCATCTTCTCCATTGTTCACACCTGACGTTGTCTATGTAGAGTATATAAGGAAAGGCTAGATTAGTAATTCTTTAATCCCTAATTACCTCTGTTGTACACACTATATATATTGTAAACATTCTCAATAATATCATTTAAGCCTTCTATTCTATATGGTATCAGAGCTTAAGCGATACCTAAAAACCTAAACCTAAATTTTATTTTTTCACGCGGTTTTTGTTTTCTAGTCTTCTTCTTCTTTCTTATCTTCTTCATTTTTCTCTATTTTCATGGCTTCCGAGACTGTTGCTGTTGTTGCTAACAACAACACTCTCCTTAGTGTCAACATGTCGAATGTCACTAAACTCACGGCGTCTAATTTTCTCATGTGGAGCTGACAAGTTCATGCTCTGCTTAATGGTTATGCTCTTGCGGGATACCTTGATGGATCCAAAGAGGTCCCGTCTCCAACAATTACAAACCATGGTGCTACTGCTGAAAATCCTGACTACTCAATACGGCAAAGACAAGATCAACTTATTTACAATGCGATCTTAGGTGCCATTTCTGTCTCGGTGCAACCCATGCTCTCCACGACGTCAACCTCTGCTGAGATCTTGACGAAACTCTCCGAGACATACGCTAATCCTGGTCGTGGGCACATCCAACAGCTGCGAACTCAGGTCAAGAACTGGAAGAAAGGTACTAAGTCTGTTGATGACTATGTTCAGGGTTTCATCACTCGGTTTGATCAGTTGTCACTTCTTGGCAAACCTTTTGACCATGAGGATCAGATCGACTTCATTGTCGATGGCCTGCCTGAAGAGTACAAACATGCAGTTGATCAGATTCAAGCCCGCAACTCCACTCCCTTCATCTCTGAGGTACATGAAAAGCTTCTGAATTTTGAAATCAAACTTCAGACTTTGGCATCTCACTCCTCCGTTGCACCTCTGGGTTTCAATCTTATAAATGATTTATGGACAAGAAAGGATTCTAGATTATGTTATATTATGAAATGTTTATGTGTTTTTAAAATTCTCTTATCAATTCGTAAATTTTTGGCTCAAATTTTAAATTTTGGGTTTGCATTCCTTCTTAGTTTATGGCCTTTAGTCTTATATAATCTAATGGTGGGATGTTTTTTGTAAGTAATTTGATACTTTCTTACTCATTTATTCTTCATTAGATCTAACCAATTCTTTTTCTATAAAAGTAGAATTCATTCCGTTTTCCATAAAATTAAAATTCTATCCCTAATTACTCTTCTTTTAACACAAATTCTCAGTCATTATTATTTAATTTCAGTCATTAGGTTCCTATGAAGAATTATATTATTTTTATATATCTTTCCAAATTTCAATAGGTATTCTTGAATATTTTTTTTTTTTTGCATGTTATCATGTTTGTTGTTCACATTAATACTAAGAAGAAAAAAATTATGTGAAAATGTTTGACAAATTTATTTATTCATTAGAGTGTTTATATATGTCTTTCCTACTCTCCATGGGCCGGTCCAGCAATCTTGGATGTCATACGACAATGTTTTTTTAAAAACCCTTTGAAAATAAAATTATAAAATAGTAATATAAAAAATTATTTCCATATTGTAGTTCGCTTTGCTTGCTCACATTTTTCTTTGTCTTTTTAATGTTTTCACGTTGATTTAAAAATTTCTACAAAAATAAATATCATATTGCCTAATAACTCATTATTGTTTTAGAACTTTTCGAATATGAAATTTTTTTTATAAGACTTACATATTTGTTTTCCTAAATTGAACTTTACTTTAAATCTCAGTAACAACAAGTTTAATTAACATTAATCTAATGCTCATTCACCAACAATTCAAAATATGAAATAGGTTTTTACATAAACCTAACAAAATTTCATCCGTAAATTGGATATATCTACATGAATAATATACTGTTTTCTTATATAAAACTTGAACTTCTAAATTTTTAATAATAACTGAACTTATAATTTTTTCCCTATATAAAAGACCTAAAAATTTTGGTCTAGAATATGCCCGAGAAAAATTGATGTCCTAATCTTTGGCTTCACTTGCTTGGCCTATGGGTCGGGCCTTGAACCATGTTTTATTTTTACTTCAGATTGTCATGTTTGTTGGTTATGTTAATATTACTACATCATGAAAAAAATGAACTATCATGATTTAATAAGTTGAACATGTTAGGTTTAGTTTTTTTTTTATATTTTAGAATCTCTATTTTTTTTTTCTTTTAGGCATTCATGTGGTTTTCTTTTAGACATTCATGTGGTAAAGCAACTTCTTCTTATTGGATGATGCATATGAGTCTTTCCATTGTAAATTTTGTTTCTTATTAGTCTTCATCTTTAAGAAAAAAAAAATGTATTTTAAACTATTATAAAAAAGGAATATTGTATGTTACTATCATATGCTTAAAAGACCATGTTGTTAAGCTTGTGATGTCTTTTTATCTCATGGTACGATATGAGTTGCAAATTTCTATATTATATCTGATTAATTTGACTTCTATAGTGAGTAGTATATGCTAATTATATATTGGTATCATATATTTTTAGGAATCTTAGTATCGAATAGCGTATTTTCAAAAATACTCATTTTCCTATGTCACTTTTCAATAATATCCTTTCTTGTTGTTCATTTCAAAAATACTCAGTTTCTATGTATAAAATGACTAAATTCTAAATTCTAAACTCCAAATACTAAACCATATCTCATCAAAACTATATTCTAAATGTAAAATAGAGAACCCAGACCTTTAAAAAAATTTTAAAATTAATTTAGCATATTGTAATTTGTGTAAAAGAGGGCAAAAATAAAAATGTTGAAAAAGAGGTTATTTTTGAAAAGGGGTATCTCAAAAAAGTTATTTATAACAATTTCTAATATTATAAGATGTTCCAAAAAAATTTTACATTAAAAAAATAATATTATATGATGAGAAACTCAATCGGTTTCTCACCGGTGCACATGCTCTAATATGTATGAAAAATCTAAAGGAAAAAAACCATAAACATTCTACTATGTAATCAAAAGTTTCTCCATGTGTTGAAATACTCAAATACTATATATAAAAAATGAAAACTCAAGTAACATCAAACAAATGAACCCAAAAAAAATTAATATGATCAGTATCTTTTTAAAATTGCAAAAATAACCATTAGTGAGTAAACAAATAAAAACTAATAATCTCTAAATTATTAAAATTGAACAACAATGTAAGCTAAATCCGTGCGTAGCACGAGATGACTTCTAGTATATATATATGTATAGTGTGGTATTTAATATTTGTTCCAAATGTATGATGCAATCAAAATCTGTCTCACATCTTTTTCCTTTCTATTCTCACATTCATATATATATATATGGCAGCTCTAAAACGTCGTCTAAAATTGATGAATTATCTCAACATACGGGTAAAAACTCAAAAGGATTGATAAATTTTAACGTTTTAATCATAACGTTAAAAGTATTTAAAAGCCAGTGAGATAGCGAAATTGAAACTTTTTTCTATTTGATCACCCAAAGAAAATGAAAGGTCAATATGTAAACTCATAGCTTCGTAGAGACAAACAGTCTATTAGCAAACAGTACGGACGGCGAGAGGGGTTATATAAAGTATATAACTAAATTTATCTATATTTTAATAGATAAAGTTGAATTAACTAAAAGGCAGGAGAAGAATTTCCCACAATACACATACTGTATGAGTAATTAGGGTTATTGGATTTGAAAATCCAAACAAAAATCATGTGTTATTCAATCATTGATTTTAAAATACTTATCAAAATTATGTGTTATTGGTTATATGATTTACAAATACTTTTTAAAATCTCATGTTATTCATTTAATGAATTGTTTTTTTATTTCAAAATCCACATTATGTTTTAAATGGATTTGAAAGTGTAAAATAGAAGAATTCAAATCCAAGAATAAAACATGTTATTTCAAAATCCATGTGTTTTGATTTCTATAATTTACAATTTCACATGGATTTAGAAATCACCTCTCTAATAACAGCTCTAGTCAAATATATTATTCAAAACATTACAATTGGCTAGAAAACCAGAATGTATACAATAATAACTTTGGCTAATATATAAAAATATAAAAAACAAATTTTCACATATTATGTTTGAAACTTCTGTACCCAAAAATTTCAAACTAATTCATGATAACTTGATACATGTATATATTAGATTGTAGAATTTAAACTCAAAACCAATTAGCAATGAGTATAATATAGAAAATTCTATCCGTAAAATTATAGAAAAGTTGGATATATTGTCAATCTAAACATTCAACATCGACCAACCATAATCGAAATTTCCAATACAATCTACCGAATAAATCATTCAAGTAGCTGACCAAATAAATAAAAAATCATTCAAGTATTAAAACATCATAAATGCATATATCTTACACATTTTCTGTTTGCCCATTTCTATTTAATTACGTAAATCGTTGACAAACGACAATACAAAAATGAATGTCTGCTGTTCACTTTAACGTTTTCATTCAAAATACATAGACGCACGTATAAAGATTGGATAGAGTCGGTACACGAACCGCTTATTATAGAACTTGCTCGCACGTCAACTTGTCCTATATAATAAAATTTTGCTCGCTTAAACAACAATTGACTTGTTTTTCTATATTTTATTTAGTATTTTCTATGGCAAAAATTCAATGAAATTAAACAAATCCCAACCAGTACGGACAAAAAGTCTCCAATATAAACGGACAAAAAAGGATAGTGACCCTCACGTAGCCACCACCACTGTCGTTGAAAAATCCCCTCTATATAAGATAGTCTCAAATTCGATTACTTCATCAACAAACAAACAAAACACAAACCCTAATTAAGCAAACCCATCGAACAAATAAAAACCTAAAGATGGGTCCAATCAAAAGTTCTTGGAGTTTGAACAAATTCTTTGCGATAGTTTTTGTCGTTTTCGCCATCTCCGGTGAGTTCGTCGCTGGATACTATCGACCAGGCCCATGGAGATATGCTCACGCCACTTTCTACGGCGACGAGACCGGTAGTGAAACTATGGGTACGTTAACAATTTCACTGCACTTCTCTTGCATATACCATGCATGAAGATGAAGTCTGCCCACCATTTTTGGATATCAACTAATAATTTTATGTATATATGCAGGTGGTGCATGTGGGTACGGAAACCTTTTTAACAGCGGTTACGGTGTGGCCACAGCAGCGCTAAGCACAACGTTGTTCAAAGACGGTTACGGATGCGGCCAATGTTTTCAAATAACGTGTATGAAGTCACCGCATTGTTATTATGGAAACCCATCAACGGTGGTCACAGCCACCAACCTTTGCCCTCCTAATTGGTACCAAGACTCCAACAATGGTGGTTGGTGCAATCCTCCTAGAACCCATTTCGATATGGCTAAACCGGCTTTCATGAAACTCGCTAATTGGAGGGCCGGTATCATCCCAGTTGCATACCGAAGGTATTTATAGTTACGACACTTAGTTAATTAACCTTCGTTATATGTATACTCCAAAACGTTATAACTAATATATGTGATTAATGATGTATACAGAGTGGCATGCCAAAGGAGTGGAGGTATGAGGTTTCAATTCCAAGGCAATGCATATTGGCTTCTCATATTCGTGATGAACGTCGGTGGCGCGGGAGATATCAAGAGCATGGCCGTGAAAGGTAGCCGGACGAATTGGATCAGCATGAGCCACAATTGGGGAGCGTCTTACCAAGCATTTTCGTCTCTCTATGGTCAATCTCTATCTTTCAGGGTCACTTCTTACACCACAGGTCAAACCATCTATGCTTGGAACGTTGCTCCGGCTAACTGGAGCGCCGGTAAGACTTACAAGGCCACCGCCAATTTCCGTTGACGTTGAAAATTACGCTTTTGCTCTTACTAACCCAAACGGGGTTTCTCTCTTATTTTTCTTTTCTTTTTCTTATTGTTATTCCCTTTTTTTTGGGTGGGGTTTTGAGAAGTTCGGTGGCCTTTTGACTTTTGTTGTGAAATTTGTATTGGCCCGGCTTTATGTTATATACATCTGCATGTATATGTATAATGTATCTAATTGTGACATAAATCTTCCTATAAAAAATCGTAAGGAATTGTTGGTCAAAACTTTCATGATCTAGTCATCTAGAGAATTTCGTTATTTGAAAGTTTTATACCAATAAATCGTTTTTCTGTTTTCTTTTTCCCTATTTAACACATAAAAAACGTTGTTTCTTAATATTGGTAATTTCCGTCACCAATCTAATTTAAAGGAATCGTTCTCAAGCCACGTATTGGTTCGAGGTTGTACCAGACAACAATTTAAACCTATGGGGCCAGCTTGTGAACATAAATTAGATAGGGTGGTGAAATCGGATTGAAAATAAGCTATAGCCTAGAGAGATGTACAGATAGTTTTTCCACTTTTGATCCGAACTTCACTTCGAAGAACATGCGAAAGTGATTGTAGCTCCGAGGAGTAATAATGCGCTTGATGCGACCAAGTTGAAAGCAGAGTTCCCGAAGTTGATGTCTATAAAGGAATCTCTAGTCAAGTTGTTGTCTATAAAGGAACAATCACTTCGCCTGTTCTTACCTAACAGGAAGATAGAGATTCAAAAAAAAAAAAAAAGAAGATAGAGATCAAAGTCTAAAAATGAAGAAAGGTTGGGGTCTTGAAACCAGAATTTGGAACAGAGGAGTTTGAAAACTGAGAAATAGGTGTTAATATATTAAATTTTAGGGTTTGAGAGCTTAAAAAATGTTGTGTTTATTTATCGTGAGTTATTGCCTATGATCTCTGCTTGGCTTGTATATATTTGTGTCATTGTGCTCCGTTTTGTACTAATGTTAGTTTTTCTTTTTGCAAATACAGGTGTGATTTAAAAAAAATAAAAAAACTCTTCGATGGCGACGATGGATCTAGGGTTTTAAACCTCCCATGATCTTGTTTCTGTGGCTGGTGGATGTTTGGGGTTTTCTCGGGAATACAAGGGATACGGTTCTATGGTGTGGGCGAAGTTTTGGGTTTGTTTGGGTGATAGAAGCTCAAATCTCTCAGTTGGGGTGACGATATGGATGGTTTGGGAGATTTCGAAAAGGATATGGGTTTCAATCCTGTCATTTGGTTTCCTTTTCGGAGTTTATCCCTGTGTTGGGGATTGCAAATTTGCGGATGTGGGGACAGTGCTGGTGTTTTGAGCAAATCGGCCAAAGATACGGTTTTCAATCGCTTGATTTGTTTTCCTTTCAGGGGTGGACCTTTGCGGATTCTCTCAGATTTTGGTATTTGGGGAAGCGATTTGAGAGGGCTTTGATGGGATTTGGGATCAGTTCTCGCTGGTTATTTGGTTAATTGTTGAGGATACGGATTGGAAAATCGTATCTTATTGGTTAGGGATGGATCCTCTTTCCTTCCTTGGAGGTTTCTTGCAGATTCGGGAGATTGGGCAGATGTTTTTTCCTAATTTAGTTGATCTGGTTTGCTGGCTTTACTGGTATGGCAACTTATATAAAACGGGTTTGGGTGTTGTGGTGGAGAGACATCTTTTGCTTATCTCTCTTTGTTGGCATTTAAATTTGGGTTACTATCTTTGTCTACGATTCGTTGCTGTGCTTTCATTTGGGTAACGATGTCACAAGCGGGGCTTTTGGGGAAGGGTTTGTCTGGTCAGAAGGAGAATGAAGCAAGACCGATGCGCAGAGTTAAGATCTCTTATTTTGACAACTCTGCGCTTATTGCTGGCTATTCGAAGACGATTGTTGGGAGGCGTTTCAAGCCACATATGCAAGACATGAAAGCGTTGTTGATCATGTTTCCGCGCATTTGGCAGGTAGAAGGGAAAGTGGCTGGTGCTGATCTAGGTTATGGTAAATTCCAGTTCGACTTTGATGAGGAAGCGGACATCAATGAGGTTTTGTCAATGGAGCCGTTTCACTTTGATTCCTGGATGGTGTCTATGGTGCGGTGGACTCCAGTGGTGGATCCTTTTTATCCATCATCGCTGAAGTTTTGGGTCAGGGTGTCTGACGTTCCTATCCAGTTTTGGGCAAAGCCCACTTTCCGCGACATTGGATCAGACTTGGGGGTGGTTGAAGCGGTTGATATTGACCATGGTCGGGTGCAGGTTACGATTGATGGTCGTAAGCCTATCTGTTTTGAACTTGATATTGAGTTTTTTGATGGAGAAGTTACAATTGTCAAGCTTGACTATGAGAAACTCAATGGGTGGTGTAAGAAATGTTTTAGTCTGTGTCATGATGAAACTGTCTGCCCAGTAGCTAAAGGTGTGGTTCAAGGTGGTTCGATGGTTAGGGTGGATCAGCCTGACAAAGCTCAATTTATGAGTTATAAGGGTGCGGTCATGGCTGAGGGGAGGAGAAATACGGGTCAGGCTGGGTCGTCTAGAGGCAATAATGGACACCAGTTTGGTGGTTCATGGTCTCAGTCTGAGCATGGCAGGAGAGACTCGTCGCGGCAGAAGGGTTTCTCCAAAGGAGCCTCCAGTTCGGGTACGCAAGACCAGAGAGGGAGGAACGGGGTAGTTCGGGGTCAGCCTCGTCAACGACAGGGTTCTATGTTGCCATTGATTTCGGAGGAGGTAAGGGGGACAGCTTTTTGAGCAAAGAAAGCATCGACAGGTCAGGAAATCACTCTTCCAGGAGTCGGCAATGGCGGCGGTAGCCATGGATCAGGATGCTCAGGTTTCTGGTTCTTTTGAGGAGGGTCAAGTTCTCGTGGAGGAGGGTCAGATTCTTGATGACACAGAAGTTTGTGACAGGTCTGCTGGACCCACTCTTGGGACGGGTGAAGTTGCTGAGGTAATGGGGGGGACCTCCTTTGGCCTCATTTGAAGCGGAGATGGATCAGGATGATCACTCTGTTCTTGGCTCGCAAGATGGAATGGGGGAGGGAACTTTGGTGGAGGAGGATGTTTCCCAGTCTTCAGCAGTTTCGGCACAAGTAGGATTGATTGGAAACTCGGTGGCATCGGACACTTATGGTGCGGTTATGCAGGATCCAGATATTGTTAGTGTGGATAGTAAGGTCGACGAGATTGTTGAAGATGCTGATGGGGAGAAGTTTGGTGAGCCAGGGGATGGTTCTGGTTTGGTGGAGGCATCAAGTGATCAGTCTCTTGAAGAGAACGATGGTGCAAAGACGACAGGTGACAAAGTGTAGGGTGATCAGCAGGCTGCATTGGAACTTCCAAACAATGTGGAGTTAGGAGACAAAGGGAAGAAGGGAAATGGGGCTTTGATGCTTAGAGGGATTTCAACTAAAAAGAGGAACGCTAATATGCTTCTGTCTCCATGAAGACGTCCCCCGCCAAATGGACAGGAGTCTGGCGCAAGCGGTGTTACTCTAAGGACCCAGGAAGGGGTGAAAGGCGGTCATGGTGGAGTTAAGCCACCAAAACCAAATATTAGTAAATGAATATTCTAAGTTGGAATTGTCAACGTCTAGGTAATAAGGCCACCATTGGACATCTCAGAGATTTATGGAAGAATCATAGGCCAAATTTTTTATTTCTTATGGAAACTAAACAATCTTTTTCTTATTTTGAACAATTTGTAGGCCATTTTGGCTATAAAAATTTAAAAACAGTGGAATATGTTGGTTGTAATGGAGGTTTGACTTTATTTTATAATAAATATGATTTTAATGTTTCAATTTTATTGGCAACCAACAGAATAATTGATATAGAAGCGGTACTCAATGGCAAAGTTTTTAATATCACCTTTGTCTATTGAGACCCAGTTCCTAAAAATCGTGATATGGTCTGGGAAAGGTTATTACGGATAAGCACTTTAATATCAACATCTTGGCTTGTTGTCGGAAATTTTAATGAGTTAACAGGAAATCATGAAAAACGAGGGGGTAAACTTAGGCATGCAGCATCTTTCCGTTATTTTAATGGAATGATTCAGGATTGTGGTTTTTTGGAGTTTCCATATCTTGGGGACTACTTGTCATGGAGGGGCTGGCGGGATAAGAAACCGATTCGGTGTCGGTTGGATCGGGCTCTAGGTAATGAAGAGTGGCACGATCAGTTCTCGGATACGGTGACAGAATATTTTCCTATGATCGCCTCGGATCATAAACCTCTGGTGGTTAGTATTGGGGCTAAACGACCGCGTGGGCGTCGGTGTTTTATGTTTGATAGGAGTTGGGTTGGTAAACCGGGTTTAATGGGGGCTATTTCCGCGGGCTGGGGGGCTGATTGCGTTCAGGATTCCCATGGTTTGGTCACCAAAATAGGGAACAGCAGACGCACAATCTCTCAGTGGCGGAAGGCACAAGTTCCTTATGGGAGGGAGACGATAGAGGATCTTAAACGACAGCTGGAGGTGGCTCAGGCGGATGATTTGGTTGGTTCGGAGGTGCTTGCGGACTTAACCTCCAGATTGCGCGAGGTGTACATGGATGAAGAGATTTATTGGTACCTAAAAAGTCGGAAACGGTGGATGCGGGTGGGGGACAAAAATACAAAGTATTTTAATGTGCAAACAAAGCAGCGGAGAGCTCTGAATCGAATCGTTGGTCTGTATGACAGAAATAATGTTTGGTCTACAAAGGATGATGATATTTGCAACACTGTTGTATCTTATTTTGAGGACCTGTTTACTTCGATCTCTCCAGATTCTTTTGAGGAGGCGTTAAGTGAGGTCGATGGGGTAATAACGGAAGAGATCAATGAGCGTTTAACAGCTCCGGTGACGGAGGCGGAGGTTCATAAGGTCTTGTTTATGATGCATCCGGATAAGGCTCCGGGACCGGATGGTATGACCGCTTTGTTTTTTCAGAAGGCTTGGGGGTTATCAAAGCCGACCTTGTATCCATGGTTAATCATTTTTTTGAGTAGGAGTTTTTGATAGGAGTTTAAATCAAACTCACATCTATCTTATTCCAAAGGTGGCAAAGCCGACCCGGATGGCGGAATTACGCCCGATTAGTCTATGTAATGTGGGGTATAAGATCATTTCCAAGATCCTGTGCCAACAGGTTAAAATTGGTGCTACCAAATCTTGTCTCGGAGACTCAGTCTGCTTTTGTGCCAGGTCGACTGATCTCGGATAACATTTTCATTGCTCAAGATATGTTTCATGACCTAAGGACAAACCCGTCTTGTAAGGGGAAGTTTATGGCAATTAAAACAGACATGAGTAAGGCATATGATAGGGTCGAGTGGGGTTTCGTTGATGTTTTGCTACGTAAAATGGGTTTTTCGGACAAATGGGTTTCCTGGATTTTGTTTTGTGTTTCTTTGGTTGAGTACAAGGTCCTGCTGAATTGTCAACCTAATGGTTTGATTGTTCCTAAGCGAGGATTGCGTCAGGGTGATCATTTATCTCCCTATTTGTTTATTCTATGTACAAAAGTCCTCATTATCAATATTCGGAAGGCGGAGAGGGAAAAAAGGATAACAGGGATCAAGGTGGCTACTAAATGTCCGGCAATCACGCATTTATTGTTTGCGGATGATAGTATTTTTTTCTGTAGGGTTAATAAGGATCAATGTGGGGTTATTTTGGACATCTTAAAGCAATATGAGGCGGTCTCAGGGCAACAAATAAATTTTGATAAGTCTTCCATTCAATTTGGACACAAGGTAGATGAGGTCGTTAAGCGTGAGGTGCAGGAGGTGCTGGGTATATCGAAGTTGGGCGGGATTGGTTCGTATTTAGGGATACCGGAGAGTTTGAGAGGGTCTAAGACGAAAGTTTTCTCCTTTGTTCGGGATCGTTTACAGAGCCGTACAAAAGGTTGGACAGCAAAGCAACTGTCCAGAGGAGGGAAAGAGGTTATGATAAAGTCTGTCGCCACTGCGGTACCGACCTTTGTCATGTCCTGTTTCCGACTACCAAAAACAGTCACATCCAAACTAACTAGTGCGGTGGCAAATTTTTGGTGGAGTTCGGGTAGTCTGGGGGGATGCATCGGTTAGCCTGGGAGAAATTATGTGGGAGCAAGCAGTTGGGGGGTTTGAGTTTTAGGAATGTGGATGATTTTAACACTGCCTCATTGGCAAAGCAGTTGTGGCGACTGATCGAGGCACATGAGTCCCTTTTTGCACGGGTTTTTAAGGGCAGGTATTATAGGAACTCAAATCCTATGGATCCTATTCGTTCTTATTCTCCATCCTATGGGTGGCGGAATATTGTTTCAGCTAGATCTTTGGTAAACAAAGGACTTATTATACGGGTTGGCTCTGGTGATTCCATCTCTATATGGACCCATGGATACCAGCTCAATCCCCAAGACCAGCTGTGAGTAAGGGACCTTTTCAGGATCCTTCTTTGAAAATTTCACATCTTATCGATCGCCAAACTAATTCTTGGCGGTTAGATATGCTCCTTGAGCAGTTTCCCCCGGAGGAGGCTGTTTTAATCAGGGCTTTACCTTTCGGTTGTCCTCAGATGGTTGACTCATTGGGTTGGCACTTTACAAAATCTGAAAAGTATTCGGTTAAATCAGGGTATGATACAGAACGTTTGGCAAAATAGAGGTCTCTCGTGCCTCGCTTTGGGCCGGACATTACTCCGCTTCTAGCGGGTTTTTGGCGGGTGGCGTGTCCACCAAAGATAAAGCATTTCATGTGGCAAGTCTTATCCGGGTGTATCTCGGTTTCAGCGAACTTGAGGAGGCAAGGCATTGCTTGTGATTCAGGTTGTGCCCGTTGTGGGGAAGATGAGGAAACGGTAAATCATGCTATTTTCCAGTGTCCGCCAGCTCGACAGGTTTGGGCGTTAGCTCAGGTGCTGGTCGGTCAGGTTTCTTTCCCTACAGCTTTTCTGTATGCAAATGTGGATCATTTTTTGAGTTCTGCTAATCCGGGTGCTCAGGTTGCGGCTTTCCCTTGGATTATGTGGTATATTTGGAAGGCGCGAAATGCTCGTGTATTTGAGAATGTTATAGATAAGCTTGAGGATGTTGTTAGGATAGCGGTAGGAGAGTCTTCCACATGGTTACAGGCTCAGACAGAGGATGAGGTGGAGGAAGTATCGCCGTTTCCTTGCGCCAATAATGATAGAGGGATAGGGCGAGTAGGGTCTCTGCCTACTGTTTTTTCGGATTATAGGTGTTTTGTTGATGGATCGTGGAATATGGGGAACGCTTTCGCGGGTGCAGGTTGGGTGTGTTCAGCCGCTACGGATGGTTTGACTATAAAGGGAGCCACCAATTTCCGTCAGATTCTTTCCTCATTGCATGCAGAAGTAGAAACTTTTGTTTGGGCTTTGCGTTGCATGATTGGACATGATTATCGAGAAGTGGCTTTCTATACAGACTGCTCAGACTTGGTGAAGATGGTGTCTTCCCCTCAAGACTGGCCGGCTTTCAAAACCTATCTCGACGATATAGAGATGGATTTGGAGGGGTTTTCTTCTTTCTCCTTATCTTTTATTCTCAAAAATGCTAATGTCAGTGCGGATTCTTTAGCACGCCAAGCGCGTACATCACTGCAGCATGTTTTGTTTGTAAATTTTTTTCCTTCGCATTGGCTCATATGAGCTGATCTTTTTGTTGATAAAAAAAAATAAAAAAAAAGGTGTGATTTTAATTACACTGAACTGTACCTTTATAATACAGGTGTCAGTATCATAAATAAAAAATATGAACAACGAAGAGGGTACTGGAAAATATATTCGTATGCACGTCAAGTTGGTCCAATAATGAGTATCAAACAGAAAAATTACTAAGAATAACATGTATTATCCATAAAACCATTTATAAGATCTTGGTATTGATGTCCAAAAAAAAGATCTTCAATGCATCTCATTTTTATTTTTAATACAACGTTTCTAACGTTTCCATAAATCCTGATCCGATTCAAAACTCTACTTTTTGGTGAATCTCTCTTTCAAGATCTTCACACCCATATACCTGCATGCGAATAGTCATGGAAAAATCGTTAGCCTTTAGCCAAAAATACAAACATCAACATAATACATATGTGATAGTTTTACCTGCCAAGCATCATAACGGTGGCTTGAGGGTTTGTCCCGGGACAATAACCAACGGTCGACATATCAATGACTCTGAGTCGGTCGATACCAATAACTTTATAATCCCCATCGACTACTTTACCCACAACACATCCTCCATGGTAATGCCAAATAGTTGTAACTGTATGCTGACAAAATTCCTCAGCTGATGGAGGCAACGAGGCTCCAGGACCACTTCTCGGCGGCCTTAGATTGACTGGAGTACTCGCCGTGAGGTTAAGCAAATACTCAAACGGCATATCCGCATACTTATACCTAGAAAATGCCTTAGATTGTACGACCCTCTCTATAGTTTGGATCCCTCGAATGCAACGTTTAAGGTCGTCCGGATGTTGGAAATAGTTGAAAGTTACGACCGGATTATCTTTCGGATTTCGTGTCTTGAGTTCTAAATGACCCGTTGATAGTGGGCCCATTACTTTCTCCAAAAGGAAGCCTCCTTGAAAAGGTTGGGCTGATGATAATTTGGTCATTGAATTTGACTCTAGTAGTGTTGCCCTTGGTGAAAACATTGCGTAGTAGTCTCTAGTAGATGATCCACTAGAACCACCGCCACCTCCGCCAAAATTCTCACCACCGGCGGCTTCCACATATGTTCCTTCGCCGGTAATCCCGACAACCTCGATGAGTGAGACCTCGACCGGGACCGGAGAGGGGATGAACACGGCGTTCATAGGGTTATCGTGCATGCCTTGGCCCACTTGAGGCTGGTCCATCACCACCGTGATATTTTGTGCCTGTAGTTGAGCTGATGGACCAACACCACTTAGCATCAGAAGTTGTGGGCTCCCTAGGGTTCCGGCCGATAGGATGATCTCGTTCAATGCGCCTTCCTTTAGGTAAGCTCGGTGGGCCTGACCGGTCTGGTCTCGGTAAACAACTCCGTTAGCTATTGGCTTGGTGGTACCTTAAACGTGAATAATTGGGAATTGATTGTTAGTTAATCATATGATATAATGTTTTAACAGAATTATGCATTAGAATAAAGTGATAAGAAAGACTTGATTTATGAACAAAAGTAATGGACTAAGAGAATTTACATGAAATATATAGTGAAAAAGAAATAAAGACATTGATTTTGCACAAATGTCAATCAAACCACATCAATTTATTAAGAGAAAAAGTTAGGATGACTTATAAACTTAAACCCATGAAAATGCATTTAGTAGTGTATAATATATCCAACTTCTAACATTGTATGTATTTATTTATTCGGTGATTTTATACTAGAAAAGTAGAAATGTTACATTAAGTACCTCGAGTTCGAAACAAGATCCGGTGGACAGTAGCATGCAAAAGAACGGTAATACCCTTGGGATCGGCGTACTCTAACAAATCGGCGGCGGTGTGTCTATGGCCATTGTGGTCAAAAATAGTACCGCCAAATTTGGTGCCATTGATGTGATCATAAGTGAAACCATTGTTAGGGACAATCCCAGCCTCCAATAAGCCGTCTCTCACGGCGGTTTGCCACGGCCCCATCGGAGGCTGAAAGGCCACTTTAGCTTCTACCCACTGGTACGACTCGTTCGCTAGCGCTCCGTCCCAACCCATGTTCCTAACAACATTTCAATTCGTATTAATTATGTTATACCATCGACGGACCAAAGGCAACAACAATAATAACTAATTTTCCAACAAAAAACAAAAAAAGGAAAAAAAAATAACTACAATCATAAATACTATGTTAAATGAATACAGTTGTATATATCATCTGTTGTCCTACATATATTAATGTATGTCCATATGGATTGATCAAATATTTATTTCCATGATGGAAACTTTTTATATATAGAAAGTGGAAAAACTCGGATACTTTTTTGTTATTCAAAGCACTCGAACTATGATTTTAAATTTCAGTGTGAATCCTTCAATCTCTCTACAGCGAGAGTTGGTAGGGACGATAATTTTATTTTTTTACTATGCATCACAAACTAATTACGCCATTTTTTCAAGAATAATTTAAACTAGACTGTAGACATTCTAACCTATGGTGTAGTGAAAACGGTCGCAAGATATTATGCATTATTTACTTATAATTAACTTATACTAATACTTATAGATAAAGTAGACGAAAAGACTTTCTGAATTAAAAAATTCATCGTAGGTGAAATGTATATTTGTAAATATACGCATGCACGCGTATTAGTATTTCAGATGCACTAACCTAACGTATTTGGTGCCGGCACGTGTGTAGAAGCCGGCGTTGAGAGCGCTTCCGCCACCGAGAACTCGAGCACGTGCGTTAATGACGCCGTCCTCCGATACAAAACGCTGAGATGGTGAGGCCTCAGACAAGTCAGAGAGAGCGGCTCCGAAAGACGAGAGCCTCGTGATATTGGGGTTGTCGTACGGTGCGCCACCGCGTTCGAGCAGTAAAACGCTAGCGTTTTGAGACAGCGTTGCGGCTAGAGGGCACCCGGCGGTCCCACCACCGATGATAATGTAGTCGTAGTACGACGTCTTCGGACTTCCTGTGGCGTTCCGCATGAAGGAGTAGTTTGGAGCTGCGACCAAAAAGGTAAAGCTGTAACACAGTACTATAATATGAATACACAGATACATAAGAAATCTATTTGTAGTATATGAATATGATTACCTTTGTCAGAAGAACAAATTGGAGAATGGATGAAAAGTGAGAGAGCAACAAACAATCTCCATGACCAAAATCTATCCAACATTATTACAAAATTGAAGTTAAACAAAATCTAGAGTATAATTTTCTCACTTTGTATGCGTATATATATGTATATGATAATATATGAGACTTGTGTTTTTTCTAATAAAGGTTTGTGATAAGCTATGGTTGAAATTAATGGTTTCGACCTTTCCACTATTTATATAGCTAGAGGCAATTAAGAGTCCATCTAATTCTGAGGAAATGCAACACCAAGATTCTCTGTTTATTTTCATGGACACGTGTCAAATTGAGAAGCAGATAATAGACCCCCAAAATATGAATAAATAAATGTCATTTAAAGAAAATGCAAATTAGATGCCTGGGAGTATCATGAGAGAAAAAAAAAAAAAACTAAATGGACCGATAAAACTTATAGGGAATGCAATATAGAAATTGGTACACTCAACCTGTCTCTCTTGGACACATGAATAAAGAAATCCGAAAATGGAAATAAAATTAAATTTATGATTATATTTTTAGTGGCCAACGTCCATCAATATTATGTTAAAGACCATGACGTCCATTAATAGACAGTTTGGTTACAGTTAAAATGCACCTACTCTTTCTCTTTGTCATTTGATCGTAATAACTAATAACTAACTAAGCCGAATATGTAGGTGGAAATAATGGACAACAATAGTTTCTCTAATGATTTAAGTATGATAATAGAATGTTATAATCCATACATGATATATAGATTAAAAAAACAATTTTTGAACATAACAACATATTCAAATTCGGATTAGGTAGTAGAACCCGAAACTGATTTAGGTTTAACAATATTCTAGATGAGAAAATTTTATTGAAATATGTTGAAGAAACAATTGTTGCTTAAGAGGATTGCTTGATCAGCGTGTGTTATTAACCCTACTATTTTTTTTTTTTTTGGGGAAAATAACTCTACTATTTATTAGTAGAAATTCTATACATCTTCCGTGTGTTCAATTCAAGATACGATAATTATATGGGCCAAGCTCGATTCAATTATCAAACGAAACGGACTCAAAGCCCATCATACATTATACGATAATTTTCTTATACTCGAACTTCGATTACGTGACATCCAAAAAAATTATAATTTGGAAAATAAAAGAGAAAAAAGAAAAGAAAATGGAGTACAATATGCTTGTACAGCTCATTAACATGAAATACAGATAGAGATCTCTCTGGTTCTCAAAAGCATAGACAAATCGAACTGACTGACTCTAATGATTAAGTTAAGTTACCTAATATAATATTAGTGTTAGGCTCAATAAAAAAATTATACTAGTAAATTAAGTTAGTTTACTCAATCAATTAGTCTTCTATGGTCTCAGACAGCGAAGCAACCAGAAAAGAAAAAAGAAAAAAAAAAAAAAGACAGAAAGAAGTGGAAGACATCTAGGTCCCGCTCCATACGTACAACGTGGCATACTTGAAATGGGTATTGGCTAATATTATTATCGTCACGAGCTATAAAAAGCTTTGTTCGTGTGGCTCTTTCATCTTTTTCGCCGCTGGATAACTTTCCAATAGTTAGGTTTTTTACTTTACATTTTATCTTTACAAATCTTTTCTTGTCCAATCCCGTACTAGGATCATAGCATACCGTTCTGTATTTATATTATTCCCTTATCCGAAACATGGAATAGCATGTTATTATTTGATAGATTTTTTTTTATATATACTAGGTTTGAATTGACGCTAAGCGTGGATTTATTTGATATATTTTGATAAAAATTATATATGATTGATTACGATAATAAAATATTATTTTATAAAAAATTAAAATTAATACTAAAGAAAAAAATTAAATTTCAGATACACAATTTTTTAAAATATAAAAATCAGTTGTGTTATAAAATCAAATCTGATAAAAAAACATAAATTTAACTTGACGTCCAGACTAGGCAAATCAAACTGATGACCTCATATATCCTAAACCATTTTCTTTGATCACCAGAAAAACGAAACAATTTTATAATCATAAATTTAACTCGTTTTCATATTTAATTGATCGCTACCACCTATGTTTTCGTGTTTTTTATTCAATGTTTTCATATTTAATTGATCGCTACCACATATTTAATTTATATTCTTCATATTTTTTCTTGTCATTTTCATTGTCAAATTTTGTGTTAATTGTCATCGTAACTTTTACTGTTTGGTTCTTCGTTATACTCTTTTTCTTCTTCTTCCTCGTCAACTTCTTCACATTCTTCCACTGAAAAACCTTTTTTTAGACTACCACGCAACTTGTTAACCCATCAAACTCCAAGAACAAAATCATTTCTTTTCTCATAAAATTTGTGAAATTCATGATTACCAGCATAGTCAACACATGCACCCAATTATTGACAATTTTATCCATATACTTATTTGGTTTTAGATCCACGCGTTTAGAAACTTCTCAAACCAAAATCTTTACTTGGTTTATAATATTTTAAAAACATAATAAAATATACTAATAATTATTTATTTTATATGAATCATATGATATATAGAAATATGAGTACACTATAAGAACATATTAATTATAAATAAATAATATCAATTATATTATATTATCAAATAATATCAACCATATCATATTATCAAATAACCGTAACCGTATATAACAGTAACCGCTTGAACCGTAACCGTATTTAAACGTAACCGTTTAACCGTTTGTTAAACGGTTCTGGTTAAGGTTACAAAAATTTCTAACTATAACCGATGGTTAATAAACCTTAATCGTGACAACCGTAATGCTGGTCATGCCTATGTATAGCTAATAAAACATGTGTGTTTGTCATCCATCTTTCTTTTTTAAACCTCAAAATTTGACTCAAACATCAAATTAAGGTCTTGCGATGTCAATCCTTCTTCTTTAACCCAAAAATAAAAAATTAATGAAAGAATATCAACTCATCTCTAAAATCATACACAAAAATATGTTTTACAGCTCATAAGAAATAAAAACACAAATGTAGATAAATAAGATAATTTATGTTTTGCATCAATATTTATAATATTTTAATCTTTTAAAAGGTTTCGAAATATAAAATTTGAAGCTTTTAAAAATTTTCAATATTTATAATATTTTAAACTTTTAAAATTTAAAACTTATAATATTAAAAAAACTTTTTAAAAGCTAAGAACTTTTAAACGTTTCAATATTTATAATATTTAAACTTTTAAAATTTTTAAATATTATAATATTTTTTTGAAACTGTTTAAAGTTTTAATTTGATCAAATAAAAAACTAGATCAAACCAAATAAAACTTTTAAACTTGGACGCCTGATAAATCAAGCTTTCCTACTCATTCGTTGTTGGAAGCATATTAATCTTATTTATACTGGTTCTGAACCATTGTCTAAAAAATTTCTAGCGGATGTGAGATATTGTGCTTAGTTCTTTGATTTCCAGAAATTTAAAATTTTCATTTTTCTAAAAAATTCTGTAAATTTTGAAAAATATTAATGAATGACATGTCAAATCATTATAGGTTGTTTAAAATAATTTTTAATATTAAAAATTCTGGAAATTATATAAAATGTTAATAAGTGATATGTCAAATTTCTATTGGTTGTTTAAAATCTTATGTGGATGACGTTAAGAGCTTATAGCTCCAACTTTTTATTAGTATTGATGCTACAAAGTAGAAAGCCACAAAAACAATGGTATAGTGGTAAATGTAATATGCAATATTCTGTTTACAAAATTTAGTTATAACATGTGAATACGTCATCAAAAATGAATATTATAAAAATAGAACTGGATATTTTAAATTCAATATTCGTGGATAAACATGTGGCCGGCCTCTCGCGTCGCGAATGGTCTAACCTTAGAATCGAAAAAGTATGAGGTAATAAGTAGGAATTAGACGAAAAAGCAGTGGTCTGAATTGTAAATTAGAAAAAACTTGTCGTGAAGTAAGTAAACGTGAAACTGGTTCTCCCGGTAACAAGTTGACACGACATTTTAATTTGAAAGAGAAGAGAGAGAGAGAGAGCAAGTAGAGAGAGAGAGAGGAGAGGACTGGGTTTGGTCTCTTCGCTGCAACCTATAGCTGTTCGTTTGCTCTTCGACGTGATTCGATTCTCACTACTCTTTGCCCAAAACCAAAAAGAGGTAAAATTTCCAGAAATTTTCAATCTCTTTATGAGTTTCAGAAAATTAAAAAACTCATCTTTTTGAAGCAGTTGGATTGATTACCTTACAAGTTGAAGCAGTTGGGGGATGAACTTTTATGCTCTTGTTCTTATCTAGATTCCTGCAAGTTTCTTCTTTTACTCTTTTTGTGGCTTAATTTAAGGCTGTCTAGTTGATTAATTCGAGATCCAGATGCATTTCAATAACCTCAATTCGAGGTTTTTGCCTATTTTAGTTGGACTTTTTTTTTGAGCTAGAAATGGAGTTTTGTGCTGTGAGTTAGTCCTTTGCCCTCTGGAAGGTACTTTGATCTATGGGTTTTTTGTTTGAGTTGTTCTCTCAATCTAAACTGGGTGAAAGCAATTGGGTTTCATTTGTGGGAATTCAAAAGCTAGACTTTTTTATTCTTTCAATTTCAGTTGGTGTTACTTTGTAGATCAGTGCTTAAATCTGAGGTTTATGTCTTTTGAAACTTTACAGATCGGAGGATACGAAGGTGAATGCAGCTAACGGTTTCGTCGAAGAGTAGCTTCCCTTGCCAGATTAGGCCTAATTGGGTATTATTATAAGGCGGTAAATTTAGTAAACTGAGATTTTATTGCTAGGTGGAGATTTGGATATATATGGGTATGGACATAGCTGATAAGGAGAATACGAGCCCGCTTTTATTTGAATTCTGCAACTGCTTTAAAGTTGCAAGCCTTACTGAAACCATTCTAAACCCTGTAAACGTTTCCAACTTAAAAGATCGATATGTGCTTGGGGAACAGTTAGGCTGGGGTCAGTTTGGTGTCATAAGAGTATGTTCTGATAAGTTAACTGGAGAGAGGCTTGCTTGCAAGTCTATCTCTAAAGACAGATTGGTTACACAAGACGACATGAAGAGTATCAAACTCGAGATTGCTATAATGGCTAAGTTAGCTGGGCACCCGAACGTGGTGAATCTCAAAGCGGTTTATGAGGAGGAAGATTCTGTGCATCTTGTGATGGAACTATGCGCAGGTGGTGAGCTTTTTCATAAGCTTGAGAAATATGGAAGGTATTCGGAGTTCCGTGCTAGGGTGCTCTTCAAGCATTTGATGCAAGTGGTTAAGTTTTGTCACGATAGCGGTATTGTCCACAGAGATTTGAAACCTGAGAACATTCTTATGGCCACAATGTCTTCTTCATCTCCTATCAAATTGGCTGATTTTGGGCTGGCAACTTATATAAAGCCTGGTAAGATAGAGGAAACACTGTCTTTTTGTAAGTTATCAAATCCAGAAATGGAGATTGTGTATTCTAAGAATATGTTTTTGTATAAGCAGGGGAAAAGTTGAGCGGGACAGTTGGTAGTCCGTTTTACATAGCCCCAGAAGTATTGTCAGGGGGATATAACCAAGCTGCTGATGTATGGAGTGCAGGGGTTATTTTGTACATTCTTCTCAGTGGAGTACCTCCCTTTTGGGGAAAGACTAAGTCAAAGATTTTTGATGCTGTCAGGGCTGCAGATTTGAGATTTTCTGCAGAGCCATGGGATCATATAACTTCATACGCTAAGGATTTGATCCGGGGGATGCTTTGTGTTGATCCTTCCCAAAGGTTATCAGCTGATGAAGTTCTAGGTATGTCATCTTGTCCATCGTTTCTTATAAACTTGAAATGATAATTAATTTCCTTGAATGGTAGTAGTCATGAGAAAGTTATCCATGTTCCTAAACTGGCAAAGACACCAAGATCTTACTTTTTAGTGTTGCCTATACATTTCTGAACTACAGCAGAGTGATAATTTTTGTGCATTTATTTGTAGCTCACTCGTGGATGGAGCAAGTATCTGAATCAGGTCAAGAAAAATATGATCAGGATGTGTTTGGCTGTGAAGGATTGGAGAATGGTGGATGCTCTTTCTCCACACAATGTGTTTCCCGAGAACAAGATTATAGCTTTAGCATGGCACAATTAGAGCAGTCAACAGATAACGACTGTAAATCATCATTCTCGTCTTTCTTACCTGCGGATAACAACACACTGCCAAATTCCGGTTTTGGTGGGTTTTCTTTTGATGGCATACAACCGGAATCAACCTCAGCTGGCTTCTCGTCAACTGGAATCCCCTCCATGCCAAGCTTTAGCTTTTTTAGCTCAGGGCCAGTGACGACACAGAACAATGACATCACTGAAACAGTTGGAAAACTTCGAGGTACATACTTCACTCTTCCTTGCTTAGAAACTAGAATGTTGGGTTTGATGATTGCTATAAGTCATATACTTTCTAAAAATGGCAAAGACATTAACTTCAAACTCACGAATCAATATCTCAGCATTCTCTGTTTCCAAACCAAATCTTTTTCTGTTGACTGTAGTTGAGTTTGTGTTAATATAATCTAATCTTCTTCCTTGGCATTGTTACCGGAAGTCTGGTATTTGAAAGAGCTGATTAAAGAATCTGTGTCCCATTTTTACAGACTCAAGCCCAAAGAGGTCACTGCCGTCACCTGATTCTTCTTCACAACTTGAGAGGCGTGAGGAAGCAGGGGAGAATCAGACGGAAGCAGCAGGAAAGTCAGAGACAAGAAGGGAAAGAGGAAACTGGTCAAGAATGTCAGGACTGCACAGCAAAAGGAACCGGACCATAGGACTAGGAGAGCTAGATCAGTTGGTGGTGGATGTTGCAGTCACAGAGTCTATAATCAGATGGGCATCTTGCACGCATATTCCCACCGCTCCATCCCTCAGATTGTCGCTCGTTTGCTAGAGCAAGAAGAAGAAGAAAGAAGATAACTGTTATCAGTAAAATATTGTACACATCTGATTTTGTTCCTGCAATCTCTTGGTTTTGTAGTAAAACATTTTCATGGAAACTGACCTCAACTGTATAAACCAATTGGAAAATAGAGTGTGATTTTGATTTTTTTAGAAAAGATATGGTCCAATTATATGTCTAATTCGAAAAAAATAAAGGATAAAAGCTGCGTCTGCCGGGAGTCGAACCCGGGTCTATTGCTTGGAAGGCAATTATCCTAACCGTTGGACTACAGACGCTTAACGAACCGTATATTGATATCTAATATGATAAACCTACGTTCTTGCTAATTCGTTTAGTTCCATCATGATCACATCAAAATAAATTGTAGTGAAAAACCCAAACATTTTCTTTGCAATTGTATTTATTGATCAAGTTTCAAATTGAATTTCCGAGTAAGTTTCGAGTTAAAGATTCTAAACTACAAAGAAGTAAAACAAAATCTACTTTCTAATAACACAAAACATATTGAAGATAAAAAATGTGAAACGAACTAAGAAATTAAGTTTTTTAAACATTTCTCTCGTCGTTTATTAGACCAAAGACCGACTCTCTTCATCGTCTTCCTTCTCAAACTTAACCTGTTCCAACTTCTTGGGTGTCTGACTTGAACCCGAAGATTTAGAGTTTGGATTTGGATCTGGAACCATCTTGAGGATAATGCCCATAGAGATGAGTAACAATCCCGAGCCGTGCTGTTCCGTTAAAGGCTTTGTGAATATCAAGTACGAGAGCAACAACGTAACTGCTTTTCTCGCTGTTGTTATCTACTCCCAAGACAAAAAAAAATAAAATAAAATAAAAAAAAAAAATAAAATAATATGGCTTAAGTTTTGTACGATTCAAGATATTGTAGATTTCTTCTTTCAGATCGAATAAAGTTGCACCAATATCTACAAATCAAATAAATTATAGTCCTAAATGCTTTATCGGTTATATACTAAACTGAAATGCAATAGTTAAAATGGTTAAAATAGTTTTACCATAGCAGTTGTGGCTGCGCCAAAGAGCGCAATGAGGCATAAAACAGAGACTTGTCCGATAAATGTTGCCATGGCTTCGAACACCAACACTCCATATATATATGGATGCTATAAAATGTCAATTACAGAAATTAAATATAATTAAAATTTACATTAGTCAGTGGTCAAATAAGAATTAGAGTAAATGGTATCTTAATAATATATAAAGCTTACTTGAGCGCATGAAGTCCAAGCTGTGAAGAGCTCTCCGGTAAGAATCATTGGTGCCAGTAAGAACGGTAAACCAACTACCGTCGAGCAGAACAACATCTCCATCTACCATCAAAGAGAAAGAAAACCCCATTACACGTTATTCCAGAGAGAGGGATATTATACCATAGAAGAAACTGTAAAAAAAAATGAATTACTTGTGTTGTCTCGGGATTCATCGTGAAGATAGCTTCTTGCAAGTTACCAAGAAAGGCGTCCATGATGAGAGCGCCCGAGATCATCATAACCCCAATTATGCTAAAGTCTGGGGATGAATGGGCATCAGCTAATGTGAATAAGATCAAACCAATTACAAGTAGCAAAGCGGATATGTACTCGTGGACTGGGTACTTTCTTCTCAAACCAGGTATAAATGCTCCCATTACCATAACCGGCAAAACCTAGAGAAAGAGGCAAAAATCAAGGTTAGAGAAGTACAATAGGATCCTTTCATTAAGAAAAATGCACATTTCTTGCTAAGTCATACTCCAGAAGAATTAGGAGAGGTTTTTCATATTATTATACACCTTATATGTATTGATACAAATTCAATACCGTTACTAACAATATAATTTGGAGTCTAGGACCACAAATAGAGCTAAGACGAGATTATCATTAACCTATGCAACCAAATTTTTACGTTACCTACTAAACCAGCAATTACCACAACAATGCTCTACATTGAACAAAAATTGATCCCAAAGATTACGTACCAAACCATAATTCCTCGGCTGGACTCTACTAGTGACAGTATTGGACTACACCACTACTTGGTTGAAGTTAATTAATCTTATTTATATAAGATATACCTTAGTGGATTTGAACATGATTTGAGCAGGGTAATTAAGATAAGCCAAGGAGCCTTTGGTGAGGCCATGAGATCCCATAAGAACACCAGATAGTTTCACGTAAGTCTTCCATGGATTTACCATTTGCTTCGTCCTGAAGCCATGCATGTAAATCAGAGCAATATACACCAATCCTTGCGCAAATGTGAAATACCATCCATAACTGCAACGTACAAACAAACGTATAATATATAATTCAATACTTGTATATAATTCAAATATTATATTATTAATATGTTTCAAATAAAATTTGATATATAAAATTACCTGAATTTAAGCCGGTTGTACACATATTCCTGCAAATTTAAGAAAAGCAAAAAAAAAATAAACAGAGCGTATGAAATAAAAGATCCGAAATCTTAGTCAAATAAAAATGTTAACAAATTAGCATCTAATTACTGTTTACAAATATATTAAGCAAAAAACTACAGAATCTCAAGAGGAGGAACAAAAAAGAAGCAGAATCTCGAGAAATTAAATTTTATAGTATATATTTGTATTAATTGTATACAAATCTCAGATTTAATAATAATAATAAAAAAATATTTGCATTCCTAATCTTCACCTTTGTTTTCGGTAAAAGTCTTTTGTTCTAAAGAAATTATTTTTAGAAGAAGAAGACCGGATTCATCTCTTAACCTTGGAATTTTCTCGGCCATAAAAAAAAAACAGAGAAACACACCGCATGCAAAACCGGAATTTCACACAGACTTAATCAAATCAAAGAACAAATACAAAAATTCATGAAAAATCGAAAAAAAATGTTTATGATCCGATCCTAGTACTGATTTGGTATTATCAGAATTATATATAAAAAGATTTAAAATAAAATAAAATAAAAATAAAAAACGAACCTCACAGATGCCATTAACGAGGTAACCAAAGAAAAAACCGGAAGAACAGATGAGAAATTGTTGCCATCTCGGTTTATCAGAAAGAGGAATTCCAAAGAGTGACATCATTTGTTCTTCGCTGTTCTTCATGATCTCGATCTCTCGAACAAAGAGAGAGAGAGAAAGAGAAAAAATCAAAAATCAAACCAAGGAGGAGGAATGTTACATATAGAAAAATTTGATCTCTTTTTGAATATGTAGGATTAGTAAAAAAGTGGAAGAAGAGTCAGTGGATATTGACAAGTAGATGAAGAAAGGTATAAATATCAAACTGAAGAAAGAACAAAACAATTCTCCTTTTGGATATCTATATTTTGTTTTCTCTCTTACTCTCTCTCTATCTAACTTAACGCTCACGATCACTTTTTATCAAAGTACTTCGTATTTAAATATATCACTACTTGGAATTGGAGAGATTAAGGGTCTAATTTGTCTACGCTAAAAAGGGTCTAATTGTCTTTTATTGTTCTATAGCTTATATTTTTGTATTTATCTTATTACTTAGATAACATCATAACAATGTTTACTTATTAGACCCAAAAAAAAAAACTCAATCAAAGTTGTTGGTGAACTGATTAAACAAACTTAGAGAATATTCGAATTTGAGAGTTTGAAAAATAAATCCGTGAAAGTAATTTGGATTTTAGATGATTATTGATGAAACACGCACTTACTTGCGTAAACTTGTTTGAGTTAGAGCGAATGATGAACTGGCAAAATCAGTTCCAAACAGCCACGTGTTTCACGCTTTAGTTCCGCGCCATGCCACGTCAGACTCAGAAATTTTTAATTCTCTACCAATTTATTTTGGCATTTTGACAAATAAATATAAATCTGAAGACCTCGATCAAAAATTCCGTAAAAGCGACCTACCATGAATTATGTTTCAAGATATCGAATTTATTATTTGCAATCGTGACATGCAGAGTATTTCGGGAATTGCAATTCCACAGTAAAAAACTTATTATTGACATTGATAAGTCGTCGAAATTCATAAATACTTCTTTATAGATGATTTTTTAGAATTTTCACCAAAATTAAAAAAAATAACAAATATTGTATTATTATTAACTACTTTTGTTTTATAATCTTTTTAATACTCATTTACTCATATTTTTTTTATATTTGTCATTTAACTGCATATCTATTTTTAATTGTTTATTATAAAAATAAAAACATTAATTAGTTATTTGATTTCAACAATAAAAATGCATTAAATACATTTAAAAAATCATATTTTGTGATATAAGAAAAAATCCTAGAACATTAACCTTTATGATACGGAAAAAATATAATATTTTTAAGTCGTGAAGTATGGATATAATATTCTCAAGTCAAAAACTGTATATAGTAGTATATACCAATGGTGTCAAACTGTCAATCTCTAATAGTCAAAGATTTTTATCTGCTAGTTTAGTAGTTAGTATCCTTGTAAGATTTGATTCCAAGTAGATGATCCTTTTTTTTCTTTGGAAGTTTGCATATCTACTACAACTGTCTATCAAGTTGAATTGCAAATTGGGCTTAGGCTATATGTATACACAGGTTCGTGAAAGCCCAATCGTTTTATAAAATTTATAATGAAGAAAGATCCAAGAATATTACAAAATTAATACCATCAAGGAACCTTCTAAGTTCTAAACTCGACCAAAGGACACTAACGCAAAACCCTTGAACTCTTTACTTACATACACTCTTTTAACTTTAAATGTAACTTGAATTCAGTAGTTGTAACTCCATAGTGACATATCTTCATAACACGTCTCTTCTTCCATGTAAACGTTAGGAGTCATGTCTTCCATATATGACCGTGGTGGTGACATTAACGGCTCCTCCGCGAGCCTCATCATCGTCGTCGACACTTCTTCGCAGTCCCCATATCCATACGAAGAAGAATTCAACTCCTCCGAACCCGAACCAGATCCTGAACCAGAACCCAAATCCACTTCATCTCCTGAAAAGGGTAAAACCGTAATTCCACCGCCGAAGTCCGCCGGCCTAAACATCTCGGCTGCTTCGGCCGCGGCTCTTCTTATGACATCTGGGTGGTTGGACTCAGGCACAGGGAGCCGCCAAGCGGAGTCGGCGAAATTCAAACACACGGATCTCCCGCGCAGGGCCAGAACCGCCACGTCGTGTGCACGAGCAGCCATATCAGCAGTGGGATAAGTACCGAGCCAAATGCGGCGTTGGTGGATAGGCTCTCGGACTTCGCAGACCCATTTGTCGCCGTTCCTCCGACGTATACCTCTGTAAACAGGGTGACGTGTCTCCTTGAACACTCTCCTTCCCGCTCGTTTCTTAGGCCTCATCTCCGCCAGAATAATCTCGTCGTTGTTCATCATAACTCCTAAAAAGTACGAAACAAATTCGCCGGAAAAATGAAACAAAAGAAAAGGAACACTCCGGTTAACTTCAATTACTGTTTTAAAGAAGGGTTAAAAAAAGAAGAAGATATGGATTCGATTTTCTTGTGAGGATTTGGTTACAAAATATTGAAGTTTTGTTCGAGTGAGAAGAGTCTGTTTTTGTTTGTTTTGTTTCTGACTTAGAGCTCTGTTCTTTTTTTGCTGGGAGTGAAGGAAGCAGAGAAGTGTAATATATATAGGATACGGTAGGACATGAGGGGACCTACAAAACTATGCGAAATGAACGCGCGTAACACACACTTTTATGATTTTATTATTATCTTATCCCACGTATGCCACTTATATTAGCTGTTAGCCGTTATTTACCCAAAAGGTTCGTTCTAGATTTATTTATTCTTATTTGTGTTTGTGTGTTTGAGCTTGAACCCATAAAAAAAAAAGTGTTTCTTCTTTTAAACATTGGAAGATCTAATTCGGCACATTTATATTTAACTCTAGCTAGTATTCATCAGTGCTTACGTTGAGGTTTCTTTACCAAATTATGGGAATGGGATTGGTCTGTAATTATTATGATTTCACAAGTAAGAGGGCATGGCTATTATTACTCTATTAGTAGTGAGTGTTAGTTACTAAAATAAACAACGGACAACTTTCCTCTTTCAACATGACACATGTTTTTTTTACCAATAGAGAAAGAAGAAAATATATCATAGTATTGAAAAATGTATCAATCTATATACACTGACTAAGAAATCTCTCACGAGGAAGTCATTTACCATAAAATTGATAAAGTAAATTTAATCACTCATCGCTTAATTTTGTTGGTTATTTTTTTTAAATACAAATCAATAGTATTATCTTTAATATTATTATATATGAATTTATGAGTGGTGGTGAAATACGTTATCGAGATAATCCATTCAACTCAAAATACTACTACGATATAATGCACATTAAACCACGGCTATCCTTTTATTTAACACTTAAAGTGGTTTTAAAAAATACAGACAAAGAACATTCCTGGAATCTTTTGGTCAAACATAATTTTTTGGCTTTGTTGTTTAACTCAAGTATATAGTTAATATTAAATTCGGATAGTTGGGTCCAGCTGAGCTCTCCCATGCTGAGCTTTCGTCTTTCAGGACCAAAATATCCATTTTTAATTAAAAAGATATAAGTATATCTAAGAATTTTATTTCTATATTTGTTTTCGTGGATAAAGAACACGTGACTCATTTCCATATTAAGGATATTAGTTGTGACTAACACGTGGGATTTCCGTGGGAACTGAGTATTTTTGTACTACTATACTAGGAGTAGATTATAGCACATTTAATCCCTTTCTTTTATTTTAACCAACACTTTAAAAGGGATATTAAACTTGTATTTTAGAAAGTTTTAGAGGATTTTTAAAATTATTTGTTATTTAATTAATAATTTTTAATAATTTTTTAAAATTATATGTTATTTAACTTGGAATTTATATAAAATCATTTAAAATAACGTATAATTTCTTGTTATTCAATTAATGATTTACAAAACTTATTTAAAATCTATTGTTATTCAAAATATTACAACTTTTTTAAAAATTGCTACTTAGAATGATTCTATAAAATTTTTGTTTATTTTTTAGTTGAAAAATATGAGTACCAAAATCATATATTATGAGATGGAATTTGTGAGAATTTCTGGTAAAAAAAAAACAATCAACAGCAACCCAACTCAACGCAACCCAACCGACATAATCATATGACCCCGGTGAAGCATCGTCTCTTTCTCTCTCTCAAAACCTTTAACTTCTCCTCTCCGATCCTATGTACAATCCTCCGAATCCTCTCTCTCTCTAGATTAACAGCTGGAGCAAGACCAGATATTGGCAGATCGCCCAAGCTTGTCATAGCAAATCATACACTGAATAGAAGATAGCGACTCTGAGAACACAGCCTCCGTAGCGAGATTAAGAAGAAGGTTCTCTCTCTCTTCCTCCTTAAATTATTATCGATTTTGATTCTCTTGGAAAATGTCACGACGTGAAACCCATTAATTCTCTTTCAATTAATCAATTTTTTACAACATTCCTTGTTTTAGTCAATTCTTCCTAAGATTTTCGGATCAAGACGATTTTGTAAAGAAGAAGAAGAGGAACTAATGATGATCAAGACGACAACAACAACAACAACAACAACAATGGTAAATAATCTCTTCTTTAACCGAATTACGAACATAACAAGAAAACAAAAATCATTCGATTGTTTTTTTTTTTAAATCGAATAATGGAATTTGGATCATTATTCATGCCTTTTGATAGATTTGGAGCGACGAGATGGAATCTCGGAAGAAATCGGTCCTTGACAACACTTCTCCAATGATTTGGAAGACTGCTTCTGGTATAATTTTGATCATCTTTTTTCAATGTGTGGTTAGGAATTATTTGATTTTTTTTACTTATTGGTTATACTTCTGCATTTTTTTCAGATTATACTTCTGCATTTTTTTCAGATTATACTTCTGTGTATAACCACATTTTAGTTTCGAATATGTTGAATTTGATGTGGTATTGAGTGTTCTATTGTCGTTCTTAGTGTGATTTTAGCAACATTGTTCCGGTGTTTAGCAATTAGCATAAGACTAGTGTGATTTAGCAACATTTGAATTTGTCTAGGGTCTTGGTATAGGCATTGGTCGAGTGTTAGAGACTTTGCTCATTGGTCAAGTGTCTTCTATGGTGTAGTTATTTGTGAATTGAGTTAAGAAATAGACAACTGGTTTGAATACTGGTATTGTGTCTATGGATGTTTCTGCAGTATAGTGGAGAGCATAGGGGAAGGCGTAATGAGTTTGAGAAAGGAGATCACACGTGAGAAAGGAGATCATTTTGTTTTTGTACTGCAATTTGACGGTGGATCATGGTTTATGGGCTGTTCTTTTTGAGTATATGGGCTTTTTATGTTGTTTTCTTATTAGGGTTAAATTATTGGTGCATATATATATCTCGATCTGTAGGTTTTCTTCTGCCCTGCACAATTACTATCATCATACTTGAAGTTCATCTCCGTTTCTGTCAAGGTGAGTTTTTCCTACTGAATTACTTTAATTGTTGTATTTCCACGTTTTGCATCATGAAAGATATAAGAGAACATGGTGATAGCTAGTAGATACCATTGAAAGCAATTTGAAAGCTAGTTTAGCTTAGAAACGTATTGACAGCCATTTAATAATAATACTTGTTAAGATCTGGGGTGTAGCATAACTAATATAAATGTCTTTGGTTTTTTTTGTATTGTGTGGCCATAGTACCATGGAAAATTCACAGGTAGTGGAAAAAAATAAAAATCCATATAATTATTGGTTAGAACCTGAAAGCAATATGTTAGTGCAGCTGCTAGTTGATGCAATCAACGATGGTTATGGTGATGCTAGTGGCAAGTTCAGCAAATTAACTGTGGAGACAAGAGTATTAGCAACTCTAAACAAAAATCTTGGTATTAAAAAAACTTATAAGGAGTATACAAATAGGATGAAGGTTTTGAGGGGTAGGTACAACGGCTTGGCAGAACTTTTCCGTTTCAGCTCTGGTTTTGGATGGGATCCTGAAACAAAGAAATTCACAGCTAGAGATAGAAGTATGGGATGACTATTTGAAGGTAAGAAACTTTATAGTATACAGTTTGTGAATATAGTAGTGTTTCTTATGTACCAAAATTACTAAAATGGTTTTTATGTTTTGAATAGGCTCATACAAATAAAAATCATCTGCGTGATGAAACATTTGAAGATTTCGGAGATTTACACCTGATATTTTCAACAAATGTTGCAACTGGCAAAAATGCCATGGGATTAGGTGATGCCATTGATGAAGATACATATCAAGAAGATACATCTGTTCAAGTTGAGGAGAGCCTACGAAGATACATCTGTTCAAGAAGTTTTCGTTCATTAGAGAAAAGAAGAGGAGAAAAGCTACCTCATAGAAAGAAAGCTAGAACTGCTGCACTTAATTCAACCAATGCTTCTAATGAAGTGAACACAGAAATTAGTCACCAGATTTTTGACATGATAAAGAAAAGGTGGGAAAAAGAATCTGAAGAAAAAGAAGCTGAGGATAAGGCTAATAATGTGTGGGAAGCTATCAAAGAAATTCCTGATTTGGAGAAAGATTTGTGTTACGAATCCATGACACTCATTCACAGCTTAGGGATGAAATATGGGTTCGTTAATATGTCGATAGCAGATCGCAAGGGATGGATCATACAAAACCTTCGTAAACCATGAAAAATGGACTGAAAATGGTTTTCTTTTTCGATAATATACTTGTTCGTTTTCATTTTAGTAATACATGATGAGTTTTTCTTTATTCTTTTTATTTATTTAACCCTGGTCTTGGTTATTTCTTTCATTTTACATATAAATCAGATTATAAATCATGTTTTGTGCTACGTACTAGTACTAAAAAATGTATACACGTTTATGCTATGTCAAAATAAGATTATACATGTTTTGTGTATACATGTTGCATATTTTCATGTTAGTTATAAGATTTGTTTTTGCCGGGTAAAATATAGATTTTTAGGACATAGTGGCGGGCAAAAAACATTAGAGGTAGGGTTAATATATATTTGCTGCTCACCCTCATTTGTTTTATTTCCACACACCAGCCGTCAGTTTCTTCTTGTAAGTTCCAAATTTTCTCATTGTTCTATGCTTTTGTATCGTTTTGTTTACGATTATGTGATTATATTATGCTTATCGTTCAGTTATCTCTATATTATGCTTATCGTTCATTTTTTTTTCTCTCTTGATGATTAGGAGCTGTTTGTTATGATTTATAGCTATGTTATTTTTTTGTGTGTAGGATTTTAACAATGGATCGCATTGTTCAGGAAAGTGAAGAGATAGAATCTAGAAGAAAAAGAAAAAGAATGAGAAATTTCAAATTAGATGTTGATATTATGTTATTGGTTTTGTCAGCGAGAACTCGATATTTCGTACCGCAAATACCACGCCAGATTAGAAAATCAGCAACAACACTTGGACATGAGTATATACTGAAGGCGTTGGCTGAAACAAAAGAGCGTGAGCATTTTCGAGAGCTATATCGTATGTACCCAGAAGCATTTCTGAAACTATGCTCTATTCTTAGATTGAAGATGGATTTAACCGACATAACATATGTTTCTGTTGAAGAAATGCTTGCCACATTTTTGTTCATCGTTAGTCAAAATGCGAGGTACGTTGTAGCTGAAGATAGATTCCAGAGATCAAAATTCTCAATAAGTAAGAGCTTTAACACAATTCTAAAGGCATTAAAAGCACTTGCTCCAAGTTTTATGGCTAAGCCTGGATTTGCAATTCCTACAAAAATAATAGACAGCACTCGATTTTATCTTTATTTTAAGGTATGATAATTTTTTTTCTTCTGCTCGTTTCCAAGTATTTCAAAAAATTATATGACTGATATTTTGTTTATATTATTTTTAGGATTGTGTGGGGGCGATTGATAGAACTCATATCCTTGCAATGATACTAGGACAAGACACGGCTAGCTATCGTAATCGAAAAGGACAAATATCACAAAATGTCTTAGCTGCATGTAATTTTGATTTAGAATTTACGTATGTTCTTAGCGGTGGAAAGGTTCAGCTCACGATGCAAAGGTATTACATGATGTTTTAACAAGAAACACAAACAAATTAGTAGTTCCTGAAGGTATGTCTCACTTATATTTGTATAAAACTAAATTGTTATGTTATTTATCTGCAATTTATCTCACCTATAATTTTAAACTCCAGGAAAATTTTACTTAGTTGATTGTGGATTCGCCAATCGACGCATTTTTTTAGCTCCATTCCGAAGTACTCGCTATCATCTGCAAGACTTTAGAGGACAAGGAAAAGACCCTGTAAATCCAAATGAGTTGTTCAACAATCGTCACTCTAGCTTGCGAAATGTAATAGAGAGGATTTTTGGCATCTTCAAGTCAAGATTTCACATCTTCAAATATGCACCATCCTTTCCATATAAGACGCACGTAGAGTTAGTAATTGCTTGTGTTGGTTTACATAATTATCTCCGTAAAGAATGTCGTTCCGATTTGTTTCCTCCAGAAGAAGATGATGTCGAAGAAACTAACGTTGATCAAAGAAATGATGAAGAAGAAGAACAGCTTCATGGTACTCAAGAATAACAAAGAGTGCTCGCTAATACATGGAGAGCAAATATAGCTGCAAGCATGTAGATTGATGCTATGAATATGGGGTCACTATGACTATGCTTTATTTTTAGATTATTTCATTTCCTTTGTTGGGTAATTCTTTTTTCTTTTCTCTGTTTTGGTTCTTGTCTAGAAACGTAAAAGTTTATTTTCTTTTCTTTTCTCTGTTTTGAAAACGACTTGCAACCTAGTGACTCGACAATTGTCTTCCTTGCAGACCAAACAACCATTTCATCGTAGCAGTTCTCCACTGCACATAGACTTCCTTTTCAATCACGTGGCCAACAAACCACCAATATAAATAATGTATTTGGGGCAAATTCTGCTTTATGTAATAGTTATGTTATGGTATAGAGTTTTCTTTTTTTGGTGTTATAAAATATTTTTAAAATCATTCAAAGTTTACTAAAATCTCATAGAATCTAATAGAATCTCATAAAATCACATTTTATTTTCCTTTTTTTTGATAGAACAACTCTAAAACACTATCAAATCTCTTAAAATCTTTCAGAATTCTACAATTTTAAAATCCTACCAAATCCTAAGAATATCAAGTTTAATACCCCCTCTAAGACTACTCTACGGAGGAAAATCAGCTTGTAAATCTATGTATACTTAATCATCTCACTACAAAACATATATATATATATAATTTTATTATATTTTTTTTTTGATAAATAAAATTATGAAAGAAGAAAAAGAAAAAAAATCAAAATTTAGTACTAAACAGAAGATAATAAATTACCACATTGAACGTTCAGTTTAAACAAACAAAAAACATCGACAATGATGTGATGTATATATGGAAATTTATTAAAATCCCTTATATATTAATAGAAAAGCACACTTTTGAAAAAGCTGATGTGTCGTCGCCAGAGAGGTCGAGACATATTTAGCTATTTAGTCTTATTTAGATTTATTATTTACAACTATGTCATTGTGTTTTGAAAAAAAACAAATGTGTCATTTTTAAAAACTTTATCACATAACTTTATTAGTATTAATTAAGTTTAAGCTTTAAATATACTTTATATATTAGAAAAAATAATTTACTGAAATGCATGTGTAACCCACGCGGATCTCACAAATTCAAGCGGGACGAATGCAAAGACATTTTGCGGCTCAATATATTTAAATCCGTTACAGGATGGCTTACCGGACGGGTTTGATCGGGTTAACAATTTTATTTAAACTATCCGGTTCATGTAATTTTAGTTTTCTGTGATTTTTTATCTGATTTGATAGTTCATGATTTTGATAAAAATCTAACGATAACGAACACTAATTCAGTTCACATTCTATCCAGATTTGTCATCATGTCAATCTAAAATTTTTGGTGAAACGATTACTTTTTAAATTTTCATTAACTTGATGAATTCAAACCAATATAAATTTAAATAATATAATAAATAAATATATTTATAAATGTAATAAGTCAAACAAAAATTTCACTCTCCGTGCAACAACACGGGTTATTATCTAGTAATTTATTAACATCCAAGTTTATCACAATTTCGATAATTTTTAAATGAATTCATTTGAGTTGTAAAAGCGTTGATAAGTGACGATGATGTTGACATTTTGAAGGAAAAAAGCGTTGAAATAAAATGTAAGAATTAGAGACAAAGAGACATGTTGGTTGCCCAATAGTTAAGGCTTCATGCTGTCTCGTGAGTGTCAGTTGCGTGTGTTCTTCTTTCATCTTTTATTTTTCTCTTTCGGAACTTAAGAATATGTGAACACATTTAATTAATGTACATTGTACTATTATAGGCAAATTATATGTATATTCCGTGTATTAATAATTTGCCGGAGCTTACTAATTAAACCTCTTTTTTTTTGGACTATAAACCTAGTCTCTATAAAACGATAAACTTTATTTCAGCGACACTAAATTACTACGTCAAGAAATAAGAAACCAATGTGTAAATTTATAGTTCTTATGTTATTCTAAAGTAATCCTTGCCAAAACACCTCTAGTAATTTGAAAGTGAAAAGAAAAAATGTAACTAATGAAATTAACCATTTCACCATTCGTCTCATATAAAGCATTAATTAATCTCTCACTAAGCACTATTAATACGAAAAACTTACCTTCACAAATGTACATTTGCTTCTTTGATTTTCAGTTACTAATACTGCGAAGCAAAAAGAAACAATCTGGATTCCGATCTTCAAGTTTTGAAGAGGAAGCAAGAGAGCACTATCGAGTTTTCAAATATAAAGAAGAAGCTATTAGAGAGTAGTTGGTACATAAGATTGGTTAACTTAAATACAATTGATTTCCGGTTTAGTTTAGATCCGGTTTAGTTTATTTCAACGGATATATCACAGTTTTGTAAAGTTTGTTACGATTGAGAAAATAAGAAAATTATTTCACAAAACTCTCTTTGTTCTGTGATTCTATTATGGTATCAGAGCTTAGTTTCCGCAAAATCTGGTGATTTCACCTTCGATTTCTTTCGATTCCTTCAACTTACACCGATCAATCATCTTCATCTTCTTCGATTGACCTACCGAAGCTTTGATTTGAAGAAAATGGTGCGAAAAGGGGGAAAATTGAAGAGTAGAAGTGTTACGCCAGAATTCGATGGATCCGCAGCCAAGATTACTCGTGAATCGGCGATCTATGAAGAACCTGAGCTTGGATTTGGGAAATCGCAACGTTCTCAGCGATCGGAGGGATACGGAACTCAAGGATCGATGTCGCGCCTATCGGAACCGTCGGATAATCCTTTCAATCTCCAATCCTCCGATCACCCAGGTTTAACGATCGTTGCTCATGTCTTAGATGGATCAAATTACAATAGCTGGTCTATAGCGATGAAGATAAGTTTAGAGGCTAAGAATAAGCTTTGCTTTATCGATGGATCTATGTTGAGACCAAGTGAAAGTGATTTTGATTTCAAGATATGGAGTAGATGTAACAGTATGGTGAAGTCGTGGATCCTAAATGTCGTCAATAAGGAGATTTATGATAACATTCTTTACTATCAAGATGCTGTTGAAATGTGGAATGACTTGTTTACTAGGTTTCGAGTGAACAATCTACCAAGGAAATACCAACTGGAGCAGGCTATGATTACGCTTAAGCAAGGAGACCTTGATCTGTCCACTTACTTTACTAAGAAGAAGACATTGTGGGAACAACTTTGCAACACTAGGTCTCGAACAGTTAAGAAGTGTGATTGTGATCAGGTGAAAGAATTACTTGCAGAAGTGGAGGTCAGTCGAGTGATTCAGTTTCTTATGGGGTTGAATGATAATTTCAACAATATTCGAGGTCAGATCTTAAACATGAAGCCATTGCCGGGGTTGAGTGAAATATATAATATCTTGGATCAGGATGAGAGTCAACGTGTTGTTGGAAACAGAAAACCATTGGTGACTCCTTCTGCTTTTCAGACTCAAACAGTTCAATCAGAACCGAATCAGATCTTGATGGCTCAAGGGAACTTTCAGAAACCGAAATGTTCACATTGCTCTCGTTTGGGACACACAGTGGATAAGTGCTACAAAGTCCATGGTTATCCACCTGGTCATCCAAGGGCTAAGAAGAACACGTTTATGGGAAGTACCAACTTGACAAATGCTGATCAATTTTATGGTGAAAAGGAGAATTGCCATGAAGAGAAAGAAGAAGATATGTCCAAAGATCAGATTCAACACATGATTTCTTATTTGAGCTCTAAACTCCAATCCACTAGTGTCACTGCCTGCCCGGACAAAGCCATAGCTTCAACTTCAAATTCTGTACCAACCATCTCCCAGATGACTGGTACTTTCCTTTCTCTTTATGATCTCACCTATTATGACATGTTAACTTCATCTATACCTCATGAAACTGAGTTGTCTTTTAGAGCTTGGGTCATAGATTCAGGTGCTAGTCATCATGTTACTCATGAGAGGGAGATGTATGTAGAATACCAAGCCTTAGAAAGAACTTATGTTAGACTTCCTAATGGCCAAACAGTTAAAATAGAAGGGACTGGTTACATTCAACTCACAGATGCTTTAGGTCTTTATAATGTGTTATACATTCCTGAATTCAAATTTAATCTGTTGAGTGTAAGTGTTGTTACTAAAACATTGAAGTCTAAAGTGGTTTTTACTTCTGATGATTGTTGCATTCAGGCTCTTACTCAGGAGGTAATGATTGGAAGAGGTAGTCAAGTTGCAAATCTATATGTTTTGAGTCTTGATAAAAAGCTTGTTAATCTGTCGTCTTCAACTTTTCCTGGTAAGTCTGTCTGTTCTATTCAAAAAGTAGATTCTAATATTTGGCATCAAAGATTAGGACATCCTTCTGTTTCTAAAATAGAGTCTCTTTCTGATATTTTGTTGTTACCAAAGAAAACTATAAATAAGAATTCTCATCATTGTCGTATATGTCATCTTTCAAAACAGAAACATTTACCTTTCAAATCTATGAATCACATGCGTAATAAACCTTTTGAATTGCTTCACATAGATACTTGGGGTCCTTTTTCTGTCCCTACAGTAGATGGCTATAGATATTTCCTGACAATTGTTGATGATTATAGTAGAGCTACCTGGTTATATATGCTTAAACAAAAATCTGATGTCTTACATGTTTTTCCTGATTTTATAACAATGGTTGAGACTCAATATAACACTAAGGTTTGTTCTGTTAGATCTGATAATGCTAATGAATTGAAATTTACTGAATTGTATTTGCAAAAAGGAATTAAGTCTTTTCATTCATGTCCTGAAACCCCTGAACAAAATTCAGTTGTAGAACAGAAACATCAGCATCTGTTGAATGTAGCTAGGGCTCTTATGTTTCAGTCTGGTATACCTTTAGAATATTGGGGGGATTGTGTGTTAACTGCAGTTTTCTTAATAAATAGATTACCTTCCCCTGTTATAGACAATAAGACTCCTCTAGAACGCTTAACATCAGAAATTCCAAATTATCATTCTCTTAAGAGCTTTGGTTGTTTATGTTATTGTTCTACTTCTCCTAAGTCTAGAACTAAGTTTGATCCTAGGGCTAGAGCTTGTGTTTTTCTAGGTTATCCTTCAGGTTTTAAGGGCTACAAGCTACTAGACATAGAGACATACTCAGTTTCTGTTTCTCGACATGTCATATTCTATGAGGATATTTTTCCTTTTGCATCATCTACAATCTCAGATGATGCAAAGACTTTCTTTCCTCATTTTTCTCTTCCTGTGCAAATCAATGATGGACAATCGCCTTTAGTGCAACCATCTTCTGATGCTCCTCACAATTCTGATGAGTCATCTTCCATGGTTTCTGTTCCTTCTGAACTTAAACCAACTCGGCAGAGAAAACTGCCTTCCCACTTACAGGACTTTCATTGTTATAATAACAATACTCTTACTAATAGTAATCACAAAAATACTTTCCCTTATCCATTAGCAAATTATATCTCTTATTCTTATCTATCTGAGCCTTTCTATGCCTTCACTAATATCGTCACTAAAGCGAAGATACCGCAAAGATATTCAGAAGCTAGGCTTGATAAGGTGTGGGTTGATGCTTGTGGAAAAGAGATTGGAGCTTTTATAAGGACTGGAACTTGGAGTGTGAGTGATTTACCACATGGTAAAGTTGCTGTAGGTTGAAAATGGATTTTCACAATAAAATACCATGCAAATGGCAGTATTGAAAGATATAAAGCAAGATTGGTGGCTAAAGGGTATACTCAGCAAGAGGGAATTGATTTTAGTGACACTTTTTCACCGGTTGCTAAACTGACAACAGTCAAGATGATTATTTCTCTCGCACCCAAGATGCAATGGTCCTTACACCAATTGGACATTTCAAATGCATTCTTGAATGGTGACCTTGATGAGGAAATTTACATGAAGTTGCCACCAGGTTATGAAGAGATACTAGGAGAAACAGTACCAGCAAATGCAGTGTGTCGATTACATAAGTCAATTTATGGGCTTAAACAGGCATCTCGGCAGTGGTTTCTCAAGTTTAAATCAACTCTAAAGAGTTTTGGTTTTGAAACATGCCATGGAGAACACACTTTGTTTGTGAAAGAAACAGGTGATCAGTTTCTGGTAGTTGTAGTGTATGTGGATGACATATTGATTGCTAGTACTAATGCTGATGCAGCTTGTGCTTTACGGGATCAATTGGGTTCCGTTTTTCAACTGAGAGATCTTGGTACTCCAAAGTTCTTTCTCGGTATTGAAATCGCAAGGAATGATGAAGGGATTACTCTTAGTCAAAGGAAGTATGTGCTCGATTTTCTGGAAGCTACAGGTTTTTCTGATTGTAAACCTTCTCCTATTCCTATGAAACCTGATTTGCAGATGTCTTCAACTGGTTTATCGGAACGGAAAGCTGAAGCTAACCTTGCAAAGTCTACTGTGCAAGCTGATGAAGAAATTTTGGATACAGAGTGTATTGATGCAGTGAAGGTTGTCAATAAACCATTTAAGAAGTTATCTGCAGCTGAGACTGCACTTATTCCAGATAGCAAACAATACAGGAGGCTCATTGGGAAGTTGCAGTATCTGACTATTACTAGACCAGACATCTCTTATGCTGTATCAAAACTGGCTCAATACTCTGCAGCTCCAAGGAAATTTCATCTCACAGCAGTACATAAGATCTTGAGGTATTTGAAGGGTACGATTGGCCAGGGTCTGTTCTATGGGAAAGATCATGATTTTTCTCTTCGAGGTTTCTCAGATGCAGACTGGGGCGGTTGTCCTGATAATGGACGATCTCATACTGGCTATGCTATATTCATTGGTCAATCTTTGGTCTCGTGGAAATCTAAGAAGCAGCAGGTGGTCTCGATGAGTTCTGCTGAGTCAGAGTGCCGTGCGATGAGTATGATCACCAAGGAGTTGTTATGGTTCACATATATATTGAAGGCTTTGAGGGTTCCCTTTCCACTTCCGGCTTATCTATATTGTGATAACACAGCAGCTCTTTACATCGCCAGCAACTCTGTTTACCACGAACGAACAAAACATATTGAGTTCGACTGCCACAAGGTCCGTGAAGCTATTGAAGATGGAATTCTTAAAACAATGTTTGTTCGGACCAACCATCAACTAGCTGATGTTTTGACAAAGGCTCTCCATCCGATTCCTTTTCAAGAGATTATGCGCAAGATGGGAGTCATCAACATCTACTCCTCGCCATCTTGAGGGGGGGTATTAGAGAGTAGTTGGTACATAAGATTGGTTAACTTAAATACAATTGATTTCCAGTTTAGTTTAGATCCGGTTTAGTTTATTTCAACGGATATATCACAGTTTTGTAAAGTTTGTTACGATTGAGAAAATAAGAAAATCATTTCACAAAACTCTCTTTGTTCTGCGATTCTATTAGAAGCAAGAGAACTCTTAACTGTTTCGAACTTCACTGCAAACTAAAGAAACAAAGATAACGAACAACCCTATGAGTTGTCCTTCTTTGGATCTGAAACATGTCCAGGAGGAGGAACTATTCATTATAAACATCAATCAGTTACATTAGAACAGAAACTAAATTGTTCATAGCTAATTACTACTACTCTGTTATGGGTTTAGATGAAACAGAACAAACCAGGGCTTTCTCGTAGGCATTCACGATAGCCTATCCAAAAAGCTTTTGTTCAATCTACCATCCGATAACATATCCATAACCATCTTTATAGTGGACGCATCAGCAGCGAACCCTCCCCTTTTCAAGTCTTCAATGAGTTCAGATAGTATGTTGTATGTCTTAACATCGGCCTTCACTCCTCTAAGAGGTAGACTACTGAATAAATCCCAAGCATCATCTACCTTACTATCATTGCACATCCCGTGAATGATGATGTTATAGATACCAATATCAAGTTCCATCTTACTCTTCTGCATTTTTTCAAAAATTTCCATTGCTTTTTCTAGTTCCCCATTGTCACACAACCCATCCAGCAAAATAGAATAAGTCACGATATTAGGAGGAACACGACGAGAAACCATCGCTTGGAAGAGTTCTTTAGCAACCTCAACTTTTCCCGATTGACAAAACCCTTGGATTAGAGTGCTATAAGTAACTGTATTAGCAACCACTCCTCTCAGGGACATTTTGCGGAACAATTCAAAACCATCATCGACCCGCTCAGCCTTACAATATCCATTTATGAGAATACCGTAAGTCACAATATCAGGATCACACTCTTTGCTAATCATCAGATCCAGCATCTGGTTTGCCTCGTCTAGGCGGTTCTCCTTGCAAAACCCATCTATCAAAGAAGTATATGTAATAGTAGTAGGAGATATACCTCGTCGAATCATCTCCTTGTACAGTTCTTCGGCCTCTAGAAGTTTTCCCTCTTTCACAAAACTATCAATCAAAGAGTTGAATGTGACAACGTTGGGGGCGATTCTCCTTGTGATCATATCCCTGAGCAACTGCGCACCATCATCCCATCTACCATCATTACAAAAGCCTCTAATGAGAGTGGTGTAGGTAATAACATCTGCTTTAAAACCTTTCACTTCCATTTCGTTGAAAAGGTTGAGTGCATCGTCGAGGTTTTCGTCTTTACAAAGACCATCGATGATGATACTGTAATGGACTACATTAAGCTTGATCTTTCTTTCTTCCATCTTTCTGAGCAACTCCATTGCCAAGGCAGTTTTCCCGGACTTGCACATTACATTTAAAACCGGTCCATATGTAACTTCATCGGGTTGACAGCCATTTTCAATCATTCGATCTATCAAAACCACAGCTTCAGACACTTTACCTTTGAGACAAAGTCCATTAACCAGAGTGTTAATGGTAATGAGATCGGGTGTATGTCTCATTTCTACCATTCGATCAACTAACCCCACCGCTTCGGAAACTCGGCCCTCGAGACATAATCCGTTAATCAGAGTTGAAAAAGTGACTGTGTCAGGCTCATACCCAAGTTTCAGGATCTTCCCCAAAACAGAATAAGCGAAACAAACTCTACCACGCCGACAGAAACAATTGATGACAATATTGAGAGAGTACAAGTCATACGCAATCCCAATCAGCTCCATCTGCTTGGAGAGAGCTAGAACGAGATCATACTGCTTTGTTCTGGCAACGGCACTAGACAATCTATTGAAATCAGTGACAGTGGGAAGAGGACGAGACCTAATCATGGATTGAAAGAGATCAACAGCATCCTCTGCCTTGATATCAGCAAGCCCACTTCTCAATCTCTCTTTATAAGAAAGATTCCTATCGCTGAAACCAGAATAGTCTCGTCCGCAACAAGACGAGAAAACATGAGTTCTTGGAGTACCTGCTCTCTCTAGAAGAAGAAGACGACGTGTCTGAACCAATCCCTTCATGACCCAAAACTATAGAATTTGAAAGCTCTTAATAAAAATAAAAATGAGTGTATGTATCAGCTTCTAATTTCATGGAGGAAGCAATGGAATTGGTAAACCTAAAATCTCTCAAAATCAGATGACTGTGTTCGTCGATATGCTTCTATAACCGGCTTAAAGAGACGGTTTATATCAAACCGGTTATCTTTATCCTCCTCTGCTTCCATTCCATTATTTAGTTGTTGACGAAATAAACAATTTGTTTGTTTCGGTACCGGTTGTCTTGTACCGGTACTACTATTTCATGATTAAATCAACATTTGTTTGTTTAATGACCGTTTAATAGTGTTATTATTCTAATTAACGTATCTTATATAATTATATTAATCAGTTCTCTAGACTGTGTCTGCGTTTTGATCACTTCATTGAATTTTAAAAAATAATTGTGGTGAATACTGAAATCTGAAATGGACTCCAACATTATTCGCTAAATGCACAGCTTCTTCTATAATTGTGAGTGCTAAATAAGTAATCAAATTTCTATAATATAACATAATCACTCGTACGCATGATCTACTTATATTAGTCTAGTTAAAAAATATAAATATATACAACTAAAGCAAAGAGTTGACAAATAAATATTCCTTAGAAAGAGTTAGTAACTATTTCACGAAGAGAGTGGTGACTGGTGAGCCATATGCTAAGCTCAAACCAAGCTTGTAATCCTTCTTGTTCTTATGATCCAAATTTGCAGAAAGAAGACACTCGAGTCCCACATATAATTCCTTTCCAAGAAGTGCAGATACAACACCGTTAGAATCAATTTTTCCCTGGACACGAGACTGAAACAAAAGCTCACTATTATTAGAATTTAAACGGATTTACAGAAGACATTGTTTTCCATTCCATTAAAATCTATAAAAATAAATAGCAATATTTACCTGTTTAGAATTGCAGTCATATCCAACACCAGCTTTAACATCTCTTGAAAAGCAATTGTACGCAAAATCAGTGGCGAGTGAAACCTGATTATGAGCAGAAAGATACATATTATTATCTGTCATGATTATTATTATCACATCGAGCGAGCTTAAAGAGAAAATTAAATGCGAACGTCCAATTACCTTCTTTGAAATCTTATGAACATAGGTCATAAATACATTACCAGTGTTAAGAACTGCCCAGATGCAACCTATTAGTAAAGAAAAGTTCTTAATATGATACTTTCTACGTATTGGGGTTGTAAGCTGTCTAATAGAGTGACTTAGAAGAAACATTACCATCTTATCAGTCTCGTACCTACACCGGACTTTTGAGGCACATTGGTGCAAAAGACCTCACCACCCAAAGATAGACAGGGTGTCACACGCCGTATTGAAAACTACTATCAGTAATCAAAAGAACAACTTTTACAGTAAAATATGAACAGTCATTTCTTTTTCTTTTGTACTAATTGTGAGCTAATTGTTATTGACTTGACGTATTATTGGCTGTTGCCATAATCTTTTTATAGACCAAGTACTTAATTTTTTCAGTATTTGTGTATACAAAGAATTTGCAAATACTAATTAAACAATACAGAAACAATTAATAATAGTGGCATTAAATCAAATGAGAAAGAGTTGAGAAAACTTAGAACAGAACTAAGTGTAGCAAATTTATCTGGATATATGTTGCTGCAGTTAGACCATTGTTCCCGAGTTGAAATTGAGCTCTGCAGTTTAGAGCCTATAGAAATGTGAGACAAAAGAAATTAAGTTAAAGAAACTATTCATCAAAACGTTAAATCACAAAGATAGCCAAATCTTCAAACAGAGATAATAAGATTGTAAGAAAACACATTTTGGACAAACGTGACTCATTTCTTAGCTGGAAAAAAGAAGATTGTAAGAAAACACATTTTGTGAAGCGAATATACACCATAGAACGATTAACAGTATCTCTAGTTGCAACTAATGCTCAAGAAGTGATCTGCTGCAACAGTTACCTTTGTACCTGCCCTCACAGTCAACTTATCAGTTACAACCGCTTTCACTCTCGCAGTTAGTGTACCATCAGTAGCAACATCTCCAGTAAGCGACAGCTGAAACAAAAACACTCAGAACAAAAAAAAAAAAAAGAGTTCAATTTAAAACAATCCAATAACACAGTCATTCTTTTGATATCCAAATAGTTTACTACCTTTGTGTTCAAGTAGTAGGCACCAAGTCCATAATATGCTCCTGGCGCCATCGTTGAACTGTTTGACACAAGAATAAACGGGTTTAACGAGAAACACCAAATAAAAAACAAGGAAATATTGTTTGCAAAATATGACTATAAACTTTTCATCAAAAAACGCTGGGGAGTAGTAATGTAAACCACTGAAATTTAAAGACTCTGCACAAAAATAAAAACTGGTTACAAGAAATTGACAAATGACTTTTGTTGACTACCAAGACAAGACAGACTTTGAATCAAATCCGGATTACTAGATAGTTTCTACTTTACCTTGAAACGAAACGGTACAATGCTGCTAATTAAATCTCTAAGACGACAATACAATTTACTCATAAGCCGGACTACTCATTGGATATCTCCAATTTTTCGATTCCAACACACTAATCAAGAAACACATAGATTGAATGAGATATCAGGGGAATTCAATAAGTTACCGTACGTGGAAGCAAAAGAATTAGAATATTTAGTTATTAGAAAGATGAGAAAATCTCGATCGGCAAAAGCCATCTATGATAATGATACACTTAACTGTAAGCTTCGCTAGTGGCCTCGTCATATCCAACAGGACAAGTGGTGAGGTTCGAGTTATCAACTTCTTCATTGGCTTGTTCCGTCGTAGACGGTGGTAAGTGATCAGCAGCCATCGCTTCGCTGCCGTTATTGTCTCGAGTCCGCGTCTTCGAATTTTGTGCTGATTTGCTTTGTTCGGCTTTCACAGGCACCAACCAATCTCTGCTGCACATTACAACCAATTTCACACACCCAAAAAACAAAAAACCAAAAAAGATTTAAGCTTTAATAACTTCCGATTAGGAAATTTCAACAAGGAGTGAAGCAATGGGACCAAAAACCCTGAAATCTTCAGATACGAGAATGCTTGAAGAACCGGTTTAATCCACCCGACCGGATAAAATAAAACTGGATTTCTTTTTTTGTCTTTTTTAATGTTTTTCTTTTCTATCTAATAATAATCTTTGTGTCTATTAAATTATTAAACCGCTTATTCATTAATTATCTTTATTAGTGGTTGGTACAAAAAATAATTTGTTCAGAGTTTTAGGGGGGGAAATGGGTAAATTAAGATTACGTTTCAACAGGTTTAATTATCGACTTTCCTACAATTTAGTTTGGACATTGCTGAACCTAAAAAAGGAAAATTTGTTGTTTACTAGGTTTACTAGGTCCAAACTAAATTAATGTTTGGACATTGCTGAACCTAAAAGAGGAAAATTTTTTGGTTTGACTAGAGTTTACATAGTTAACGAATTTGAATTTTTTGGTAATTCGATCCTTGAAAAGATCGAGGTAAACAATTTACCATAAAATTACATTAAAAACAGAAAAAACAAATTATGATCCTGTATATAAGGGAAGCAAACTAAACTTGGGTTCAGATGTGGGAGAGAAAGTCAGAAAACACTAAACAAGGATATATTGGAAAGTTGACCAATACAGTACTCGTATACTACATATTATCTAAGTTCCTCATAATGATCTATCTTGAAAAGGCATACATGTGGCTAAATCTAGTTATCGACTTTATGTATGTATGAGCATAAAGTAAATAATACAAGCTTTGTTAACGGGATTCGGTTTTTCCTACATTTTCATAACCTAGTCCAAAACAAATTCACTATAACAAGATAGTAATTACGACTGCATATGATACGGGCACTACTATGCCTATCATTCTTTTCTAGATGAATAAACCATCAAAATATCTCTATATCTTATTGATGGGGCAACACCACACATCTTGTGTGCATCTCTTGAGAATACCTTGAAGCGCGCAAGTCTTCATGAAGCGCCCTCTTAGTATTTATATCTATTCTCAACCCCTAAGGTTGGCAACTTTCCTATTATACAACAAATAGGAATTGGGAGATTAACAATTGCACAATCCATATGATTGACAATTTTCCTATTATACAACAAATAGGAATTTCCTATTCTACAACAAATAGGAAAGTTTCTCTCCATGATCCCATCTTGAATCTTCCATTCAAGATGTTCATCCAGCTCAACAACCGCCACTTGGCTTGTCCAAGTCGGCCTTAAGCTTCTGTACTCAAACTCTTCCATTCAGCTTCTTGTACTACTTCCTGTATTAACGTCGGACTAGTACAAGAACTGCTTCAGACGTTTGATACATCCTCAGATATATCTAACTGCAAGGTTCTTGATTCAATACCTTATCTTTTCTGCTTTGTGTTAATCACTGTGTCAGCACGATCACCAAGTACTGCTTAAGCTCTGCTCTACTTAATCATTGTGTCTGCTCTACTTTATCCCCTGTGTTAGTTTTGTCAACTCTCTTTTTCTGAACTATTGCACCACCACTATGGCATCTATAATATATCTCTGTATCTATGTCTCATCCATTACAGCCACTTAGTAAAGATTTCACCACATGTTCTAAACCTTATAAAACTTCATTCAACACAACATGTTCATTCTCTCCCTTGGTGATTGAGTTTTATAATCCATGCACCTATTAGAACTAGTCTGCTCTGCATCTTCAATCTCTCCTCAATCTCTCCCTAGATGATTGACTTTTCAATTCCATGCATCATATAAAACCACTCATCATAATATCTTCAATCTCTCCCTTGATGACTGCATTTTAGAATCCAAGCACACACTCAATGCTTCGTGTTACATCATGTAATAGTCTTGTATGATCAAACATCTTCATTCTCCCCCTTTTTAACTTAATTTGATACTCAAGCACATCCTTTAATCACTAGTAGAACTCCCCCATAATCTTTGCTCTTAGTTCACATCAGACTTTACATTCTCTTCTGCCCCAGCTTGAGTGCAAACTAAGATAAAAACAAACAACATATCATATTCACTCCCATCTGGACTACCTTAGCTCTGCAACTATCCTCTGTTTTAATGATATTTGTGAGCTGATCGTTACATCTTATATCCAAACCAACAACTCTGTTTTTCTCCCCCTTGCTTGAGTGCATCAATGTGTTCGAAACTCCAAACAAATGATATTTGGTTTTGACATCTTGAGAGTTTCTGAGTTTTAAGCTTGACCTTTGTCTATGAATTCTCTGACTTTAACAACTTCATGGTGATTTCCACAAGCTTATAATTGTATCTTCAAAATCTTCAAACATTCAATTTAGAGAATAACACTATTCCTCACCTATGACAAGAGCCATCTTTTCTCAAACAAATCATCTTAATAGCAACCACCACAAAATTGTATTGCCTTTGTACTTCAAATTAATCAGCATCTCCCCCAAAACCTGCAGAAAATATGCTTCATGGAATCCTTTTACTTTACCCAAAAAGTGAGTCAGATCCTTTACCAAAAAACACAACTGAAATTTGTGTTTTTCAGAAGCATCATCAGGAATTAATCCACTCTTTGTCTCCAACTGCAGCTTGTGCCAATATTCACACCACCAAATGAAGGCTTCACACATTCTCTGATTTGACACTTAGAAACATAACCTTCTTCTTGACAGTCCATAAGCTTCATTCCACTTGGTATTCATACCCACCTTTTAAAACTAAAAGTCATAATCTTCAAAGACTGAAGATCCCTGAAACTTCTTTCACATTCACCATACAAAACTTTGCAAAGAAAAACACAATTATAGAAGTCTTCGAATTAACTTCTTTGAACCGCCATTCTTTGACTATGTTTACAAACTCCACATACAATATCAGAAACTAGCTCCACACTTCTAGAATGTCTATGCAAAATTTTCTTTCATTCTGAGTTCATTTGATCGCTCATTTGATGTCTCCACAGAAACTGGTCAAATCTGAAACTTCTAATAGACTGATTCCGGAACAGACTGAAGATCCTTGAATAAAATGCAATTCAACCGTCAAAACTTCAATCCAACCGTTGAATCTCAAGTCCGTACTATCACAAAGCTCCTCACAAAATTTCAGCTTGATCAGATTACTAGACATCCATCAAACGTTGTCTTCAAACAAACATCACGAAACTGTTTTCTTCTTTCTTCTCTAATCTGGGTTGATGATGCAGTTCATATCTCCTCTTCTCTTTCTTCTCCCACATTGCTGCAGCTCTCTCTTTTTATCTCTTCAATCACACAACCTTCCTTATGATCTTTGTTAATAACATATACATTTTTACATGACCAATCGAGATCATCTCTAAAAATATGATCTGCAGACTAGCCTTCAAGAATTTATTCCACAACTTCTTGTCTTGAAGCAACTAATATTCTGCCTGGGAGACATTCTCTAAGAGACCAGTAATCTTCGTAACCTTAATCCCGTAATTTGCAACAGAAACTCCGACATTTGCAGTTAACCTTTTAGAACTGAAGTCATATGCTTGTAATTATCCAATCTACAGCTTGTGGTAACTCAGAAACGACATCACCAGTCACTTGTAGTATGCAGAGTCTCGATTTTTCATTCTCACAAAACTTTTCTCTAACAAGCCCCTGACCAGAACATCCAAATATATTTATGTCGATTTTATTTACTTCCATACCATACCACTTCGATTATGAATCTGGAGAGCCACTATAGCAACACAAGATAACTCCACAAGACTACATATCACCTTTTCCAGCCATAGAACCTTTTATTCGCTAAAACCTCTAGAGCAACATATATCGAAGAACCACAAAAAAAACATGAGAGAGTCCATTTTAAGGAAAACCTTATCTTATTCTTCGGGCTTGCAGGAACGCCATAGAATTGTACTGAAACTTTTTATCATCTGTCTTGATGCAGTCTTGACGCAGACCATAAACGGAGCAGCAAAACAACCCAGAAAATTATCAAACTTGGTGAAAACATCCAAACCAGTCATATGAAGTCACAGGAAGAAACAGATCACGATTTGGGTTTTCGGTTAGCGAGTTATGATCAAATTCGTAAGACAGCTCCGAAACAAAACAGACCTGCGAGTAGCCAACTTTGAGAGCGATTTACCATCAAACCACAAGGAATCAGAAGGTGATCTTTATATCCATGGAAAGATCTTGCTTTAAAGTTTCTAAAACATCTTTCAAAACTCGAATCCGAGGTCTGTAGCCAAGGAAACTGATCTCAGAAAGTAGCAACCCGATATAGAAACTGTTTTTGAAACATGAAATTTTCTCTCTTTTTAACATTCTTCAGTTTCTTCACAACTACCAATGATATCCTTAAGACTATATTCTATAGGCTGTCTTTCTCAATGTCATGAACCATTGTTACCCATATCAAGAACAAAAACTCCCTTTCCCTTTGCTTTGAACAAGAATACGAACAAGCTCTTTATTTTCTTCTCACGAAGCTCTTTCTATGAAGCTCAACTTTCTTCTCCATCCTGGACAAAAGAGAGCACTCTAAGCTTTCCACTTGAATATTCTTCCTCAAAAATAAACCAACTGAAATCTCCGCAACAAGAAACACAAGTTACTCTTCTTTTCCTATTATTCTTAGATCTGAACCCCTGTATTTTCTAAAGCTTCTTTCATGATAATAGAACCACCTTTCTTAAGAGTTTGATGCAATTTTCAACGTCATCTCTGCAGCTCTGCTGAAATCTCCATCATGATGAATGGACGATTGAACCTTCTTTGCGTACTCAGAACCAAAATTGTTCTTGTGCTAACAATTTTCACTTTTGACCTAGCAGCTTTTTCAATTCGAAACCTAATCTGTAAGGAAAAATCTCAATTTGACAACCGAAACAGTCAATACTTTTGATTTCATAAGCTCTTGTGCACAACTTCTCTTCTTTGTGAGCAATCAGTCAATCACGATTCACAAACATACGTTCTCTAGTGACGTCTTTATCCAATACTCTTTCGAATCAGAAACCAAACCATGCTTAGTTACTATTGTAATTTGTAATCAACCCAACGAAAATTTGCCCAGCTTCTAATCTCAAAGCTTAACCAAGTTTTGGAACAGACCCATCACACAGCTTCAACACGAGACCGACAAAGCTCATCTCTTCACCAAGACTAGATTCGCCTCTTTCATCTGACATAGATACTGACCTTCCTAGCTCCTCCTTAGTTTCAAATTTGTACCCAATAATTCCACTAAGGCTTGAGACGGATTCCCGAATTGCTTACTCTATTTCACGAGCAAATTTTCACCTCACAAAATAAAACCTATTCACGTTCTATGCTTGTGCTTCAAAATCGACATCTTGCTTCTTCCTTCAGGGTTTGTGAATTCTTTGAGAGTTAAGACCTTATCCTTATCTTCGTGTCACTAGAATCAGTTGTAACTCCAGCTATTGTTAGTTGCATCAAAGCATATATATCCCATGGTCAAATTAAAAATCAAATCTGAATCAAGCACCCTCTGACTGTATGAGCTTCTCTATTCAACTTCTGATTTCTTCCTCTAACTCATGATGAAATCTTGCTTTACAATTCTGATTGACCACTATTTATCCGGTCCGGTGACATCACTTTGCAAACCCAAGATATATGTCGAAGCTTTGTTCCCAATTGATTCCGATTCTTGGGCTTTGAAACAAACACCAACCAAAAAGATTTCTTTTTCTAACATCTGACATCTCTCGTACTGGAGCTTCTTCACGCATCTTGCTTCATACTTAACGCCTTCGTTCCTCTCTCGTGGTAGCAAGATCGTGCTGTCAATGTTAGTCCCTTGTTTTTAAAAAAAAAATTCACACATGACTTAAATATCACGATTCATAAAACCATACGAAATCCTCTTCATTCAAACTCCTCCTTCTTTTGACTGCAAAAGAAGCGATGATTCTCAATCTTCTTTTGAACTTGATATTTCGTCAACTTTCATCATAGCCCTAAGACACAGTATCTCTCTTTTGCTTCGTTTCTTCAAATTTCACAAAGCATACGCATAAACACGATCTCACTTCTCATTCTTCTTGTCTAGCCACAAATCCAGAATCACACCCAAAACAAGAACATATCTCTATCGAGCACCGCTCTGATACCAATTGAAAACGCATACTTGTGGCTAAATCTAGTTCCAATCGACTTTCTGTATGTATGAGCATAAAGTAAATAACGCAAGCGTTGTTAACGGGGTTCGGTTTTTTCTTACATCCCCGGACCTAGTCCAGAACAAATTCACTAGAACAAGATAGTAATTACAATTGCATATGATACGAGCACTACTATGCCTATCATTCTTTTCTAGATGAATAAACCATCAAAAGATCTCTCTATCTTATTGATGGGGCAACACCACACATCTTGTGTGCATCTCTTGGGAATACCTTGAAGCGCGCAAGTCTTCATGAAGCGCCCTCTTGGTATTTATATCTATTGCCCAACCCCTAAGGTTGGCAAATTTCCTATTATACAATAAATAGGAATTGGGAGATTAACAATTGCACAATCCATATGATTGACAATTTTCCTATTATACAACAAATAGGAATTTCCTATTCTACAACAAATAGGAAAGTTTCTCTCCATGATCCCATCTTGAATCTTCCATTCAAGATGTTCATCCAGCTCAACAACCGCCACTTGGCTTGTCCAAGTCGGCCTTAAGCTTCTGTACTCAAACTCTTCCATTCAGCTTCTTGTACTACTTCCTGTATTAACGTCAGACTAGTACAAGAACTGCTTCAGACGTTTGATACATCCTCAGATATATCTAACTGCAAGGTTCTTGATTCAATACCTTATCTTTTCTGCTTTGTGTTAATCACTGTGTCAGCACGATCACCAAGTACTGCTTAAGCTCTGCTCTACTTAATCATTGTGTCTGCTCTACTTTATCCCCTGTGTTAGTTTTGTCAACTCTCTTTTTCTGAACTATTGCACCACCACTATGGCATCTATAATATATCTCTGTATCTATGTCTCATCCATTACAGCCATAGTAAAGATTTCACCACATGTTCTAAACCTTATAAAACTTCATTCAACACAACATGTTCATATCTCTCGTGACAAAAACTTCGATGATAGTTCATATCAATGCGTCTTTGACATTTGGTTCCAAGAAGCATATCATACTATCGATCATCCACTAGCAAGAAGATCCACCATAACCTCATATGTTGGATCTGAACTATTCCAAGTTCCACCATCTATTTGACATTTTATTTTATGAATGTTTCTCTTTCTCACCAGGATGGCATTTACTACTCGATCTGGGTTTTTAACTTCCTTCCAAGCCAATATTCGTCTAAGCTCACCCTAATTTTTTATTCTCGTTCCGGTGGTTTCGCATTTATAATGTGGCTATATATAGGTTTTGGGGTTTATCTTCTAACTATTTTATGTTTAATCCAATATTTATTATTTTTGTTTCACTGTGATGTTTATAGTTGATTCTTATATAAGAACAATACTGTATATGGAGTTTTCTAAATTTATGTACGCCTTAGTTCAGTAAGTTTCCTCTTACAGTATATCGGAATCGGATATGAGTCTATGTCATCAACTTTGTTTTTGGCGTTCATCGATAAAGTTTTCTTAGTGAATTAATATGAAAACTAACACCAAAAAAAATGAACCTGCTTCGATATGCATTTTCAAGTAATATATGCGTATGCTTCATCTTAAGTATATATGTATGTGTCAATGCTTATGCTTCATATATAGCTTAAATATTAAAGTATATATGTTTAATAGTTTTCAAAAAATATATATATTCTTCACATTGATTATATAGTAACTAAACTAGCTAGTAAAAACAAGATAAATTATCCCCCAAAAAAAAAAAAAAGAGACTAAATATATCTTCTTAAACCCAGCAAAAATTATAAACTAGAGTTTTTATTCTTTCTCACCTATTATTACAAGAATAACCCCAACAAAAGCCAACACACTTTCGACAACCCCAAGTGAGAAAGTGAAAGAGAATAACAACTGTGCCTTAAGAAATTATTAGTGAAATAACCCTTTCATGATTCATCTCATATTTAAACATTAGTCTCTCACTAAGTTTAAACCCTAACTAATTCAATTTATAATCCATCTTTATGTATATACATATATAACACACACAGTCACACACACACACACACACATATATATATATATATGTAAACTGTTTACTTTTCAATTCTATATATATATGGCTGATGGTCACGACTCACGATACAAATCCTACCAAATGGCCCTCCTAACCAAAAACTTCTTCATCTTCTTTGATTAATTTGCCACCTCGCATGTGTGAAAAGTCAAATCCTCTTCGCTACGTGTGAAAACTCTCTTCCCCAATTTAAAACTTACCACACTAGGAATAGTACGAACAATTCAATGTCTGCTTCCGGCTTAGCTAGCCGGAAAAAGGATCCGGTGTACAGAGGAATCCGTTGCCGAAGTGGGAAATGGGTTTCTGAGATTCGTGAGCCGAAGAAAACCACTAGAATCTGGCTTGGGACTTACCCCACGGCAGAGATGGCAGCCGCGGCCTACGATGTAGCTGCTATGGCTCTTAAGGGAAGAGAAGCCGTCTTGAACTTCCCCGAATCCGCCCGGTCATACCCGGTTCCCGTATCAACATCTGCAGCGGATATACGAACCGCTGCGGCCGCTGCAGCGTCAGTGAAGGGATGCACTGAGGAAGGGGAGGTGGAGAAAGAGGCAAAGAAGAAGAAGAGTAGTAGTAATAGTTCGAAGTCGAGGGCGCGTGAATGCCACGTAGACAATGATGCGGGGTCTTCGTCGTGGTGTGGAACAGAGTTTATGGACGAAGACGAAGTCTTGAATATGCCTAATTTGCTGGCTAATATGGCGGAAGGGATGATGCTTGCACCACCGTCGTGGATGGATTCTCGACCGTCCGATGACTCTCCGGAGAATTCAAATGATGAGGACTTGTGGGGCTATTGATCGATCGGTTTGTGTTGTCCACGTATATGTATGTTATCATATTGTTCTTTTGTTGGTTTGTGTTCATTATATTATATATATATATCACTTATATGATATATCAAATCATATGTTTTTAATTAAGGGTGTTTCTTGTATTGTTGAATTAGGGTTTGGTTTATTTTTTTCCTGGAGTTTTAGGGTTATCAATTAGGGCTTGATCAGCCTTCTAGTGATTTTACCCTTAAATTCGCGACTTCATGTGTTGATTTATATCATTACTCTTGTATTATTTACATTTGCAGCATCTGAGTTAAATAGTTCATGTTCTCAAGTTTTTTTTTTGTAATTCTATATATATCTAAGATGCGACTATGATCTAAGAGCCACTCGTTTATACATGAACTACAAAAGTCTTTGACACATATATATATATATCTCTCTCTTCAGTAGAACATTAAAACGGAGTATAAAATTAACGCCGCATTTAAATTTGGCAAAGCTTTCATATTCGTCAATTAAAGATCCAATAATATGAAGAGCAAATATAATGATGATCTTTGTGGAAATTTCTCTTCTTTGATGAGATAGATCAATCATTTTTCATAAACCATATATAATCAATGGTTTTGACTTTCTATATATATTATTCTTTATAAATTAAAGCATTCTTTAATTCTACATATACCACAACATATCTATCTATATTTTTCGTTTCGGCACATGTTCGTTGCTAAGATATATATTCGGAAATCCATCCAGCGATCTATATTCCACTTAGTTCGTCTTGTAGTGAAATTTCATATGAATCAATCGATTGATTGATGCTTATTTACACAGCGATATATGTATTATATTCATCTAGTGTTCCTTTTAAAAAGTTTTGATGTCCTGAGTTTCCTTTTTTGGTTATGTTTTTTGTTATAAAGGTTGTGCCATATATGTATGGACATGAGTGGATTTTTCTTACTTGGTCCCTTTTTTGTCGTTTTCTTTCTTTGTTTCCTTTAGTAAAATAAAGTTCTGTTTATCTCTTTATTTTGTGACACTATCTTGGTAATAAGTGATTATTTTGTATTAAAATCTTTAACTATACTAGACGGTTTACAAAGTGTTAATTTGATTAAAAAAAATATACAAATTAAAAACATATTTGATTATACTTTTATAAAACAACATAACTCTTGGTCAAATTTCTTATCGTAAAATGTTTTTACTTAAACCTATGTTGTTCCTTAACATGAATTAGTGATATTGTTTTGAATTAAAATTCTGATTCAAGATTTAACGTACGCCAAAAGTTGGTGCAAAAGGTTTTAACACATAGTAATTAAAAACGAAAAATTTACCAAATTTTTTACCTGAAACGGACAAAGAGAGGTTAATTAGGAGAGGTGACCATGTGGCTTTTCTTTAATCATATCCGTCACTAAGTTCAATAGAGCTTTAGCTTTACAACTTTTTAATATTCTATCTAAAAATCATAAAATATAGTAGTATTATTATGGAAAATTTAATGGGTTTCTAGTCTTCAGAAATGGTAAAGGTATGGGTCAGACCAAAGAAATTTGCCTTTTGGTTTTGAAACAATCATCAACAATAAATCATTTTCCTCTTTATATTTTTAAAAAGAAATTCAGGAATTAATTATTAAAATCAACTCGGCTTGTCTCTTCCGACTAAACATTTTCACTGTAATTTTTCATACTTTTCATTTCGACATCTCTTTGCCACGTGTCGCTATATCCTCGTAGCTCTTTGACCTAAATCCTTTTTTGGTTTGTTTATAACAAATCCTAAGCTGTCTTTACTACATAAAATATCTGCGATCGTTGTCTTAAGTATGCCATATACAAACTAAAACTTGTATTAAGAAAGAAACAAAAAAAAAAACCAGAAACATTTCTTCAGATGTACCTACAAATTTCATATACGAGATATGGAGATACCTGAAAACAAATAAAGAGTTAAGTTGTGGTTCTCTGTCACCTAGTAATTTTTGTTTTTTGGCGAGTAGACCATGGATTCAGAGATTCACGTGGCTCGATCGTGTTAGTAATATTGGAATGGTGTATAGAAGATGACATTTCAGGACGTAACATTCCACCGCTCGTGTTAGTGCGTTTTCTACATCTATTAATTCACTACCAAATCGTGGATTCCCTATTTGTCCGATAATTGGTTAGTTATATCGGAAAGCTTCAAAGATTTGTAGTACAATTACTATGTTTTTTTTTTACATATTACATATTATTTCTCAATTCGTATGATAGTGAAAGTTATGTCATAAAAGAAATTTAGGTTATCTCTTCGAGTATATGTAATCTAAGTTTTCTTTCGCTATGAGCTCTTCTTGAGTTCTTGTGTATTTTTTTCTTTTGTGTTTCAAAATGCTACACAAAAATGCTGTGTCACTCTAAAGTAAGTAGAGAATATTTGATATCATATAATCGTGAAAATTTGCAGTTAATATTTCCCTAAACTCAAATGTATTTTGATAGTAATAGCAATTACTTCGCATACATATTACGAGTTTACGACATGCACCACTGTTCTCTCTCTCTCTCTCTCTATATATATATATATATAAAGGAGATATTGCTTGGCATTTACATATATTAATTAGTTTGCTTAGCAATTATTTTGTATGTTTTTTTTTTCTTGAACAAATTATTTTGTATGTCTATGAGATCTTCCGTTTACATATAAAAGTTTCTTTCATAAATAAATGAGATCTCCGTTTACATATAATAGTTTTTTAATTTCATACTAAACTATTATTATGCTATCTCGTAACCTAATTACCTAAATGAGATCTTAACATATATGAGATCTTACGTTTAATTATACATAATAGTTTCTTTCATACATGTTAAGATATCACCGTAAAATCAATTAATAGAAACTACTATTATGCTATCTCGTAACGTAATATAAAATATGTATTTTCTATCATTTAGGTAATTATGTCTTTCTCGAGAGGCTGTTTGACAATATATTGTATCAATCAGATAATTTGATCCTGTTATTTATCAAACTGCGCGCATGCATGATATTTTTGGATTCGATCTCAAGACAAAATAATTATTTGAACAATGAATATATCATATATAATATATATATATATATACACGTAATGTTGCAAAACAACTTAGTATTACTATTAATTACGTTATTTGGCAAATTACACTTTTTTGGATCCTTATCAAAACTATTCCAGTATTCATTAACAAAAGAAGACTTAGCCATCAATTTGAATCTTCACTGCAGCCTCTATTACAATTTGAAACTGATTCTACAAATTACTATTAATTAGTATATATAGTAAATTAATGGTTGTGTAATTGGTTTTTGAAATTTTATTTGTTAATGTTTGTTTTCCTTTTACAACCAGCTGTTGATTCATATTGAACAATATAAAGATTGGTTTCGGACAAATCTTTATACTTGATTTGATGAGATAGTGGTCCACTGCAGATTTGTCTCCCTACGTGTTTTGAATGATACCCCTTCCCTCTTTGGTATGTTTACTCACACTCATAATCATTAATCATTATTTTAATCTTACTTAATTCCCATTAATGGCTGTTTGTTATGATCATTATACAATAAGTATAATACTCTCTCTCTTTAGTAGAAATACTTTTTTTTATATAGAAATTTGATATTACACTCTCTTTAGCAGAAATATTCTTTTATATAGAAATTTGATAATTGGAGTTAGTTAATAATTAAATGTGTTTATAGCTTTATTTACAAAAAATATTATATAAATGTGAACTTTTTATAAAATCATGTCAATCGTCTATTGATAGAGATTTTATGAAAAGTTCTAACACCGAGTGGTTTAGAAAATCCGGTTTATTAATGTTGTAATTTGCTTTCGCTTTCTAATTTAGATACAGTATATGCATTGGATAGCGAAATCATAATGAAAATATCAAAATTTGATAATTGTTATAACCACATCGCAAGTCACAATTATTTTTGTTTTTCAAAGCTTGTTCTATAGTACTATTATCCACACTTTGTTCTGTTATAGGTTTATAACAAATCATGTGTTCCTTTTTATGTGTGCAACATCATGTGTTCTAATGTCATCATTCGAAATTTCGAATCATAGCTAGTAAAGGCTAGCTAGTGGTTGATGGGAGAGAAGCACATCAACGTTTGTTGGGGACTTGGTGTGATTTTGTTTCGTCAAGATGCCATCTTTGTACATTTCCTATTTTTTTTTTGTAAAAAAGAAACTATATAATAGTAGTTTCCTTCGTCATTGGGTAAACCCTGAATCGAATCTAAGAGAGTGACTGGACAGCTATCCATGTGGAGAACACTGGACTATAAAGTCCCCACTGTTTTAGAATTGTAGTTAAGCAGTTTATATATTAAAAACATAATCAAGGAAAGTGCATTATACTTGCTGTAGCCTGTAGTTTTGATCAATCATGGCCTTCTACATCATATTCTCAGTTTTCATTTTTTTCGCATCTGTATTCTTCATTATTTCATTTTTTGGCATCAGTTTTCATTTTTTTCGCATATATATATATATATATATATATATATTAATATAGACCAAAGTACGAATTGTTATGAAAGATATTACTAATTACAATATTTTGCAATCCATCATGAATTTTCAGATGTTTACCTGAAGTATTTGTTTAATAATCCTGGTTGGCAACTTGTTAAAAACAACAACTGAAAATACATTTTTGCCGACAAAGTAGAAATATAACGACATTAGTAACATGGAGTTTGGATATAAACACAGTTTCTTTTCCTTTTTCGGGTCAAAAAACACAGTTTCTTTCATGCACTAATTTTAAATCAAATGTTTTGATACTAAATTGTAAAAATATAGATAGAGTTTGCTATTGGAACTTTGGAAGGTCAAAACGATAGTCGATAGATATTGCTCTTACATTCGAATTTCTATTTTCTTATGAGAAAATAAGTATATTTGCTTTGAAGTGTGTGTGTATTTAAACGTTTCAGTCATCCATTATCTATCAACAAGCTAGGAAGCAAAATTAGAGACTAATCTTATCTGTAAATGTGAAAAATAATAATAATATCATATATTCATATGTACATTCAACGATGTGTATTGGAACAAAAAAGTTGGTAGATTAACTTATTGACAACAAAAACTGATTCGAGTAAATCTTTCAACTTTTATAGATTTACATTTTCGAGAAAAAAGAAAAACATCAAACATATTTAAAATGTGTAGTGTAGCCTTTTTTAGATTTTCTTTTAACCGTCTTGTGCTTTTTTCTTTGGGTATCTTTTTGGGGGGAAAAAGCTGCCGTCAATTGAGAAAAAAATTGCGATTTGTTTTGTGGGGTACTTTGATGGAGATACATTAAGTAGTAAACTAGTAATATTCCTAACGTAAAAGAAAAAAAAAACATCAAAACGTAAACAATACTACTTTTTCACATTTGCAATTTACGTTTACATAGTTATGAAGTTATCCTTACTGTATATCCACCAATATCATTAAAAAAAAAAATCGATGATAAAAATAAGAGATAAACAAGAGAACCGGATCGGTTTGTTTCCACTGCTACAGAAGAAGCAGCTGAGAAGCGCGGGAAACATAATTACCGTTAAGAGAAACCGTTTATTCTTCTTTGCGTGGTTTTGGTCTGGAGGGTTTAGCAGGAACAACGTAACTGAGGAGAATCAATACAACAGGTAAGATTGTTCCAATGTAGTATACGCTCCCATAGGCGGTGACTGTTTCGTGCAAGCTTAACACCTGAGAGGAGAGATTGCAATTAACAAACAATAAAGGCGTTTAGAGTGATCCATCAATGGTGACGGGAAGAAATGAATTGGTTAATTACCATGAAACCGACGGCTGAGTAGTTGAGAACCAAAACGGTGTAAAGGAAGTTTATGAACACCATGCCTTTTCTCAGCATTGCCATTTGTGGACTGATGGCTTGTTGCCACCGGTAAATAACTGCAACGAAGAAAAACAGAGTTAGATCATCAAGAAGATAGACGCAATTAGCAAAAGAGAGAAACTGGGAAAACTGTATTTCACCCCGTGAGCCAGCAATCATCAGAGCTGACTGAACAAAGAACATCATATAACCAGGATAGAGTCCCTGCAAATTGCATTGGATTCGCTTAGTTAGTTTCCAGCTTAAGAATTGGAAATATCACGACGAGAATAGATGATGAATAAAGAACTCACATGCCAAACCGCACTGACAGTTTGTGTAGCTAGTAACTGGAAGAAACCTGCTTTCTTCCCATTCTGCACAAGTCTCTCATACACATCTGCATTGTAAACAACATGAATAAGTCGATTGGATATGGATAAGTCACTTACAATGACTTAGTTTCACAGGCCAACCGAAATTGTCTGCCTTTTTATGAATCTTCAAGCATCAGAAAACTACTTACAGTGACGGAGCCAAGTGCTGACTTGTATGTTCCATACAAGTGGAATCTGAACCGCACTCTTAGCTAGTTCAACACCGAGAATGTCTACGTTCTTGGCACGGTCCCATTTAGGCTTTGGTGAAGCATCATTAGTCCAACCACTGAAACCCAAACCAGAGATGATAATTGAAGCCTCTGAAATTGACCAGATGAAGTAATACTTCCAACGGGCAGTGAATCCAGCCATGTATTGGTAACTAAACTTTCTCAAGAATCCCCATTCTTGGTACGCGGGTTCAGTGAACCGAGTTAAGGGGTATTGAGGTACTAAATAGAGATACAGAGCCATGCAGATCGCAGCTTGAAAAATAGCTCTGACTGTAGCTCCGAAAGGAGATGGCTGCTTTCTTTTATCTGAAGTATCCCAAATCTGGAAAACACCACCAATGTTTTACATATTTACAGTCTAGTCTATAAAAATTCACTGTTTTCTTGATAAACACAAAAAGATCACAAGAAGAAGAAGAAGAAGCTTACCCCTTTCCCTTCGGTCCATTCGAGATAATCTTTTGTTTCATAAACGGGACCAGCAAAATGGCTACCGCAACAGAGGCAGTAACCAAAGTACTCAATCAAAGACGGCATCTGAATCAATCTGTTTTTCTTCTGAGCTTCACGAAGACCTTCCTCCTTCAACATCCCATCATTGTAATTCATTGCACACGAGATCACTTTCAGCGTTAACACCATTAACGCTCCTAATACATCCCAAACAAAAAAAAAAGCCAGTTTAAGAAGCTACTAACAATTACTACTCAAGACCAAATTCATCACCTAACTCGTAAAAACAAGAGCATCCAAAGCATAAAGTAAGAAACTTTTATTCAATTTGTTTCAGATACATAAACCCAATTCAAAATTCATCAACAACTTCATCAGATGAGGGGATTAAGAGTTACCAGTAGAGTCGATTCCTCCTTCTTTCCAAGCATCTCCACTCATGTAAAACACATGACTATCACACACAAATCACCAAACTGAATCAGGCTTTTGTTCCAAAATCAAGCATTGTATCATAGCAAATAAGAAAAAGTTGAGATTTTTGAGTAGTACCAGCCAATAAGATAAGCGAAACCGAGGAAGAAAGTGATGATTCCACACTTGGGTCTATAAACCGCCATTGAAGCATAACCGATCGTCATCAGAACAAGGAAGTGGAGGTTGGAGGAGAATCCAAACGAAAGGTAAGAGAGTAAAGCACCTGAAGCTGCAGCGTACAAGTGTTTACCGATTCCACTCGGAACGATTCGCCAAGCGAATGAAACAGGGATCGTGGCCACGAAACAGAGTAGGAAACGGAGTACGGCCACCGATACTCCGATCGAAGCAGCCATGGAACTCATATCCACCAAACCCATGGCTTTTTTTTTATAACTCGAACCGAGTTTCTCCGGGAAGGGGAAGAGAAAGCTCTGATCTCTCTCGCCGCCGAGGCTATATGGATCCGGCCGTGTCGTGTCGTGTGGTTGTTCGCTTCTTTATTAACGAAAGGTATCAAATTCACCAATAATAAACCGGTCGGTACAATTTTAAACCATCGGTTTAATATAAAACCCTAATTTCCTTTTTTTCATCATCTTACAATCTCTCATTAACAGTTCTGTCATCGTCCTCCTTCTTTAGCCGTCGTTGCTTGATTCTACAAGTTCCTCTGTTCAAGTAAGTTTTTTTTTTACTCTGTTTCGGTTTGAAGGCACTAGGAGTATGTTTCTGTGTTATGGGTTGAGTTTGTTTCTTAGGGAATGCTAAAAAAAAGCTGTGTTCTTTATTGATTAGGTTCAGGTTTTGATATGACGGGAGCTGGTAAGTTTGAAGGGAGCTCGAGTAGGATAGTGTTTGAGGACAGTGATGAAGACCTTTCGTGTTCATCTGTGTCTTCTTCAGATGAGGAGGTTAGTAACTTAATAATAAGAGTATTTGTTGATGAAACTTTAGACATTCTTGTTTGTTGATTTTGAATTTTGAATGATGTCTTTGTTTGGTGTTAGGAAGAAGAAACAGAGAAAGAGTTGACATTTGAGGAAATACATAAGTTGCGAGCTGATGGGTCTAAGCCAGTTACCTGGAAACCAAATCAAGTGAAGAAAACGGGTCGTGCTAACAAAAACAGGTACACACATTGTTTCCCTTTGCTCTTGTTTACCTTCTTTGTTGGTTATGTTTTTGTTAATCTTGGGGTTTTTCATTTGTGATTGAAATAGACCAGTGGAGTTGAGTTCTAAAAAACCTGTGAGTCGTTATAGAGAAGTTATTCATGTTCCAAAGAAGGTAATTGTGAAACTTTTGAATCTCTATTTCTCTTTATTTGTTCTCTCTCTCTCAAGTGTTTGATTCTTGTGGGTGTAGAATTGTTGAGTTTTTTTTTTGTTAAAAGAGTTTCTTTGTTTGCATTCAGGAACCTCGTGATCCTCGCTTTGTTTCATTGGGTGGAAGACTTGACCTTGACGGGTATGTTTTCTCTTGTCAACATGAAATTTGTTATAACTTATAATATGCTTCTTGTTCTTGTTTGAGTGAACATATAAGTTCTGTATCTTTTGTAGTTTCAAGAAGCGATACAATTTCTTCTTTGAAGATAAACTTCCTGTAGAAAGAGAGGTATTTTGATTGATTGACTTTCTTAATGCTGAGAGAAGTTCTTGCAATTTCCTACGAAGTTTGGATTTGTCACGAAGGCTTTTTGTTTGATATTTCGGGGGTTCTTAAAACAGGAATTGAAAAAGAAGCTAAAGAAAACAAAGAATCCAGAAGAGGCCAACAAATTGAAGAACGAGTTAACTTATGTTGTGAGTGATCCTTTCTTTGGCTCTCCTGTTATTTAAAAAACTCTCTGATCATTACTTTGTTTCCTCACTTTTTTTTTTGTCTGTTATATATACCTCAGGAGAAAATGTTGAAATATGAACCATCAACAAAGAACAAGGGAGCTGCGATACTAACAGAACACAAAAAGAGAGAACGAGAAGCCGCGAAAGAAGGGAAAAAGCCTTACTATCTCAAGAAATGTATGTCCGGAGTCTTTTTACTCAAAAATGTCCCACGTTTGTGGGTTGAAACATAACAGTTTTGAGTTTATTTATTTATTTTGCCAACAGTTTACTGAATTGTTTTCTCCCTTCTTATACAGCGGAAATCCGAAAGCAAACACTCGTCGAAAAGTACAACAGTCTCAAGGTATGTAAATCAGTTCTTGACTTCACAAAGATTTTTAAGTGTTTGTATAAAAACGGAATCACTGAATCAGTTTTTTTTGTTTTGGGCATAATCCAGGAATCTGGGAAGCTTTCATCGTATCTTGACAAACGGAGGAAGAAGAATGCAACTAAGGATCATAGGTACATTCCCTACCGTCGATCAGAGGAATAGAGAGAGGCAGATTTGCTTTCAGACCGATCACTTACATCAATTCATGACACTTTTGTGGTGGTCTTTGTGATGATTTTATGCTTGAGAATTGAAAGACAAATGCAGTATAACCTTTTGTTTTTTTGAATTGAAAGCCATAATCCAGTACAAAAGGCTACTTAGTTTGCCGAGAGACTCTAGAGCCATCAGAGGGTTCATATACTTTACTCTTCTTACTTATTTTATCAATTGTTTATTTTATTTTTTTCTTTATTTCTTTTTAGTACTACTTTTAAGCATGAACGAACATAACATCCGAGATAAGATAGATTATATATTTGATGGAATCTGTAGATATATTACTATTTTAACATCTATATTAACATTTTTGCTGCAGTTTTGTCAAAGTAGTCTTGAAGTTTGAAAATATTTACAACTAATGTTATTATTATTAAAACATTTTTTAAAAAAGTTGAAAGATAAAATCGAAATATGCATAAATAAGGTATGTGAATTAAATATCCTTCTATCAATCAAGTAAAATGTTCCTAAATTATCTCCACCATCAAGCCTAATTTTCTGCAAAACTAAACAAAATTTTTGTCATTCCAATACAGGAAGATCTATATTCGCTCCAATCAATTATATTCAATTACTTCAATTTTTTTTAGTTTTGTCTAAAATTTTAATGTTATTATCTATATAGCTAATTGATTTTTATAAAAGGTTTAAAATATATTAGTTAATAAACTTTACTAAATTTAATTATTATGGGACGGGTTATGATCAATATTCTTATAAATTTAAAATGTCAATAATCCATCACTACGACAATCGGTTTTATATACTAAAATGTAATAAATTTCTATAGATATTATTTATATAGAAAATATAGGCCTACAGTGTACTGTTAAAAGACGGTCCTCACAATTAAGTCTATCGGGATTATGAATTTTAGCAAGGTACGTCTGCGGTTGGCGGGTTATCCCGAAAACTACAAATATATGATTAAAATATATATATTATATATAAGTAATATTTTTACATAGTTATGTATATATAATACGTGAAATATGTGATAATGTGAGGAAATTTCATGTATACCAATTAAGATATTTACAAAATATCAATATTATAAGTTATTTTAAAATTTCGTTTTTTTCTTTGCCACTAAATTTTTAAAGAGTAATTAATATAAAATTTAGGTCAGGGACATGCTTAGGCATAACTTTAACGACCGCGATCTTAGCGGGTTGACCCGCTGCAGTCCAAGAAAAAAGAAATGTGAACCAACTTGTTTGACACCTCTATATACATGATTACTATAAACAAACAGGTACAACTTAATAATATAAAAGGATATTAATAATATAAATTAATTTATAACAAAAATCAATTATTGTATTGTAAACCGCAGATTAAATCGTAGAATTAACAATCAAAATACAACTATACAATCTTAAACATCAAATAAAACGTATAAAATTAATTAACAATTACAACTTGAAATTTAATGATTTTAGTAAAAGAAATAATCCCGCGGTGTACCGCGGGTTAAAATCTAGTACTGTAATATAATGTTTATGTTTACGCACATACGACATATTGATTCATGTATGTAAAATGAAGAAGTATAAACAAATACGTATGTACTTTTTCAATGTCTAAGATTCTCTAGATTCTAAAATGAAGCTCATATTCAACTTTACATTTTAATTGATTTGTATAAAATTTGTATGTTATTTAATTATGAATTTTAAATTTATTTTATTGAAATTCACTATTATTAAACTGAAAATTTAAAAATCCTTTATATATTAATAGAGATTTTTGGCAAAAAAAGCTGAGGTGTCAGCATTACAGAGCTTATGACACTTTTTCCTTTATTTGTCATCAGCTTTTAAAAATATTTACATTTATTTACTATTGTATTTTTCCAAAAATACAATTTACACCCAAAATTAAATTTTTATATTATCTTTCTAACTCAATTATATCCTTTAGTTATATTTTCATAAAATCTTTAAAATGAATTTAAAAAACCCTTTGTTCATATGATATAATAATATAAGATGATATTATAATAACTCTCACGGGTTAAATTTTAATTATTATACAAAATTTTTAATATATACTACACAGTCGAATTTTAAATATTTCAATTACCCATAAATATAATAGATTTTGTAGTCCCTTATATATTAATAGAGGAACATTTTGGCAAAAAAAACTGAGGTGTCAGCATTATAGATTTCATGACACTCTTTCCTTTATTTGTCATCCGTTTTTAAAAATATTTACATTTATTTAACATTGTATATTTCCAAAAATACAATTTACACCCAATATAATTTTTTTATATTATCTTTCTAACTTATCCTTTAATTATATTTTCATAAAATCTTTAAAATGAATTTTAAGAACCCTTTGTTCATATGATATAATAATATAAGATGATATTATAGTAACTCTCACGGGTTAAATTTTAATTATTATACAAAATTTTTAATATATACTACACAGTCGAATTTTAAATATTTCAATTATCCATAAATATAATAGATTTTTTAAATCCCTTATATATTAATAGAGGAACATTTTGGCAAAAAAAACTGAGGTGTTAGCATTACAGATTTCATGACACTCTTTCCTTTATTTGTCATCCGTTTTTAAAAATATTTACATTTATTTACAATTGTATTGTTCCAAAAATACAATTAACACCCAAAATTAAATGTTTATATTATCTTTCTAACTTAATTATATCCTTTAATTATATTTTCATAAAATCTTTAAAATGAATTTTAAGAACCCTTTGTTCATATGATATAATAATATAAGATTGATATTATAATAACTCTCACGGGTTAAATTTTAATTATTATACAATTTTTTTTATAAATATATACTACATAATCAAATTTTAAATATTTTAATTACCCATAAATATATTAGATTTTGTAAATTACAGTAAAAACATTAAATAATTATTTTATACCGCACATAATGCGGGTTGTTACCTAGTATACTTTAAAATCTACTGTTATTTAAAACAGTTTTTGAATTTGGATTTTAATAAATTTTAAAGATTCTGGAGGCTTTAAAAGAATTTTTTTTAGTTAAAAATACATAAATCCAAATTTCATGGTTTTAGATTGGATTTGAAAGAATTTTACAGAATATTATATTAATTTCTTTAAAATCTATCAAATTTCCTAAATCTCATCAAATTCTCCAAAATCATGGTTTCAAACTTTCAATATACTCCCATTTGTTTCTTAATTTATTTAAACATAACCTTTGATTATTTCAACTAAGAAAAAAAAAATCAATATTCCTTTTTTTTTAATAGTTAATCTATATTATATCTATATGTCAATTACATTAAAGTAGCTAGATTATTTCAGTTTTACATTAATTGCTACAACTATATTATGTCTTATCTTGGTAAAGGTAAATCTAGCTTAATTTGTAAGATGTAAGATTATACTTTTTAATTAAAAATCTTTTTTTTCCCTAGTTAATTTTCTTTCTTTAGAATTAATATATTGCATATTATGTTGTTAGGTTCATGGTTACAGCGAAAACCAAATGATGCATGTACAACTTCCATGAGAATTGGTAGAAGAAATACTCTATCTTGTTCCGTTTCTATATGTAATCCGATTCAGGTGATTTAGGAGGTGTATTCCATCCAACATTTCAAGTGATTTGTCTAATTTAAAATAATAAATCCTATGACAGTCATGGATTAAAGAAGGTCTAATGAAATCAAAGTGATTTGAAAATCCAATGATAATGACAACATTTTAGGATTGAAATATATATTTTCAGTTAAAAATACAGAAATATCATGATTTTAAGTAGATTTTTTTTTTTTTTGGACAAATCATGATTTTAAGTAGAATGGGGAGACTATTACAAGAAATCATAATTTTTTTTCTAAAATCATCAAAATCATATTAAAACTCAACTCATTTAATATATATGATTGAATATGCTTCCTCTAATTACCAACTTATAATTGTCACATAAAATCACAAATATTTTTTTTTCTGATTATGAAAATATTAACTAAAACACATTTACACATTTCCCTATAAATAAACCTTAATTACACAACAAACAATCACAATTAATAAACACTTTCCATCAGCAATATTTCTAATATTTCTGCCCAAAAAAAAAAACACTCTTTGTACTTTCAAAGAAAATGGAGAACAAAAGAATGGCCATGTTAGTGGTGATGATGTTGGTGATGGGAACATGTTGATTGAGACAGAGGCTGTTATGTCTTTTAAAGTATGTTACGGAGGTTGTCTTCTGGCGTGTGGTATTTTAGCACCCAATATCAAAAAACTTTTCTGTCCTTTCATGTGTATCAAGGATTGTAAACGTCGTGCACTCTCTGTTGAGGCGAATCTAAAAGAGATTAACCAGACTGATTATTTCTGCAACATTGGATGTGCTACCGATCGTTGTGGTTCATCCTCCTCAATCGAAGATAAGGGTAAGTTTTTTTATTTTTTTTATTTTTTTCTTTTCTCTCAGTTCTTGTGTAATTTAGGTCTACTTAGTTTTTACGTTATGAGATAAGAAACTCTCGCCTACGATATCATATTTTGTGGAAACTTTAGGAGGCTATATATATGTTGATAATAGTTATTACATATATGTATTATATTATTATATTGAATTAGCTAGTTAAGTTAGAGAGAGACTAATACAAAGTAAATAGTATAACGTGTAATACAGAAAATTTCTAAGTATGTCAAGAAAATCTGAAACCATTATATACTACTAATCCGTCTTTCTTTCTTCACCTTCATCAAACTTTCTTAATTTTTTTTATATATTAGATAAAACATTTTGTATATCACTATAACTATATTAAATGATATATCAACCTAATATTTATATTTCATTTGTTTTCATACTTTTTTCTTATTCGTTGATAATTGCTTTTGTTTATGGAACTGTAAACTTCTACTTAAAATTTTATATATTTATTATAATATTTAAACGCTAATATATATATATATATATATAATAGTAATATTTGTTATATATATTATTGATATATTAAACTATTTTTTTTTGCCTACATCAAAATACATTGGCACGGCAGATCATGTGGAGAAAGTTTCCGTATGCGTGGATTCATGTTCAGAGACTTGCTCCCACAAGAACTAAAAACCGCTTTTGATGTTTCTTCCAATAGTGTCTAAATTAGACCACTAGTATGTATCGAGCAGGCCAATTAATAAAATAAAACCATTCATATCCAAAATAAAGATACTTAAATATTAAAGAAAAGGATGTTTTTAATAATAATAGTAATATTATGTACACTATAACCATATTATTATTAGGCCTCGGAAAAATAACTGGAACCAAAGAAGCAAATCAAACTGACCCGAAAAAATAAAACCAAAACCGACAAAATATCTTAACGGAATCTTAATTTATTTATCCAAAAATTAAAACCAAACCAAATCGAGAATTGAATGAGTATCCTAAATACCCGAAATATAACTATATGTCCATAAAATTAATTATATTAAGATTTATATAAGCTAATTACCTAAAATTACAATTCTGAATTCGAAAATATTAGTTAATTTTAGACCAAAATAAACATAATACTGAAAATAATTAAAATATCCAAAAAAAAAAAGGTTTTGGTCAAAATTTAATCTCTTTTTATTTTATTTATTTTCCAAAATATTCTGAACAGCACCGAACAGATATGTTAAAATATCCACATGAATATTAAATTTATTTACCCAAATTAACCATAAACTTAAAAAATCGACCTGAACCAAACCGAAGAACTGATCGCCCAAAGCTAATTTCATGTATGTATCTCCCATTTTTTTGATATAGAATGCGTGAAATACACGCATCAGAAAAGAAAGTAAAACACATTCGTGTACGTGCAAGTATATGTACACTGTACATACATTGATACATAAACGTATATGTTGATGTATTATACTCAAGTAACTCAACCATCATTATTAGTTGGATCCCCAAATTAACGAGAGGAATTTGGAAATGATATATTTCCACTATGTAGTCATCACAAAGAAATTACAGCCTTATTTGTGGCTCACTGCATATGTATATGTTGACCAATCCACAGAATTACACAACTATATAAACAGGCCATGTTAACACAACAGCATTCACAACTTACAACACAACACTTTCATTAAAAAAAAAAAAATTGTATCATCTAGCTATAGAGACTAAAGAAATGGAGGGCAAACGAGTGACAATGTTGGTGGTAGTGATGGTCATAGGGAACCTTCTGGCTCAAACAGAGGCTATAAAAATCCCATTTCAGGAATGTTATCCAGCTTGTCTTATAGAGTTATAGGGTGCAAAAATGCGTCAAAGTTTCCACAGTATTTAAAGTGTCCATTCACCGATTCACGCGTCTTAAAAACTGTTTTCATAAACCTTCTCCACCGTCTTTCTTCAAAAAATATTGATGATTCTGATTATTTCTGCAAACTCGATTGTGCGCATCTCATCATTGTGTTTTCCTTTCTTCCCTCCAAAATCCGAGTAAGGTTTTTCTTTACGTCGTGTATACCTTTTTTGTATACTCTCTAAGCCATAATGGTGTTCACGAATATTTGTTACATAAGCATAAGCATAATACAATTTTCTGTTTTCTTTTCTTTTCATTTGTCTTATTCTTCAAACCAGTGACCATATATATAGTTGAGATTTGATTTTTTGTTTTGTAATTGACGTTATCTTTAATGGTTTTGGTTGGTGTTTGTGTTATGAACAGATGTGGAAAGAGTATCAGCTTGTGTGTAATCATGCTCAAACCATTTGTTTGTTTCAATTCAGTACTTAAATCTAATTAATGAAGTGTTGTTCAATTCAAGCACTACAATAAAAACGTGCTAGGATACGTTGATTACTCTACGTCACAATCTAAACCGACCTAGAGTAATCAACTGAAATTTTATTAGGCATACTCATTTTTTATGTTTTCTTTTTTGGTGATTTCTTTTTTCATTTATTTATTTATTTGCAATCTTTTTTATTATAACAGCTGGAAAGTTAATTAAAAGTGAAATATGGGATTTTGGAGGGAAAGTTAATTTAAGTTTGGTGTCACATAAAAACAGTTGCCAAACTTACTTAACTGACTCAAATATTTGACAATATAAGTAAATATTAATTGTTAAAATGATGCTAAAATACTTAACGTCATACATTTTTACGACGGTTTTTAAACTGATGTTATTTGGTTTAAATCGGTTTAGTATTAATGTTCAAGCTCAATAACAACAAACATGTTTTTGTAATTGGAAGAGATATTGTTTAGTATTCACAATTGAGGAAATAGAAATAATGTTTTACATATCAAATCTAGTGATATAGAGAAGGAATCGTACTTTTGCCCAAAAAAAAAAAAAAAAAAAAAAGAGAAGCAATCGTACTCAATTAATCTCTGTAGAATATTTGACCAAAATAAAATAAAACTTTAGAATGAAAGAATAATAAATTAGATAAACAAATATAATGTTTTATATATATTTTTTTTAAACAAATATTTTTATAACAGTGAATGTATTGTATATCTTAAAACAAATTTATTTATTGAATTAAGGGAACTAAAAAATCAAAATTATAATCAAATAATAGGAAAAATAGAAAATTAGATAAAAGAACATAATTACCCACAATGTTTTTTTTTATATAGATAATAACCTACCACTGTTTTATAACACTAAAGTTATAGTCTTAATCAGTTGTTGATTGTGATTAATTTTCTTATGGTTTGTTTGGGGTTTTATATATGGGGAAGATCATGTTGAGAAAGTATCATCAGTATAATATGCGTAGATTTACGTTCATAGATCATGTGCTCCCACAACAATTAAACCCCAAACTCGTTTGATATAACTTTAACTTAATGTCTAAATAAAAGATATAATAAACGAGCGATATATAAAAGACTCATTTTCCAAATGAGAAGTTGAGAACTTATTTCTAGCTATAGATGATATATGCTTCGTGTTACGACTTACGAGCAAGCCAATTGATAAAATAGAACTATCTGTTAAAAATAAAGAGACATTAATAATAATAATAATAATAATAATAATAATAATAATAATAATAATAATAATAATAATAATAATAATAATAATAATAATAATAATAATAATAATAATAATAATAATAATATACATTTCCGGATAGCAAATACTTAGAGATGAATCACATTTCCCCAATTCCCCTCCATGACAAAAAATTGAATAAATTTTTATCATTCAAAAATAAGAATGTCTGAAGGTTTTAACCAAAATATGTGTTACGTTAAAAGTTAAAACACAGCATGCATACATGTTTAGCAAACTCGTTACTAAGTCATATTCGTTTCTATCGTGTGTGTAAACACAAACACTCTACATGGGTAAACAATATTTCAGTCCGGACGCCTTTATCCGTATCATCGAGTTTTTGTGGAAAACAATATTTCATGGGACATTTGTAGGCCCATAATTAGTACGCTTTGGTGAAACTTCGATACGTTTAATCTTTTTGTTTTTAACGAATAATATCCGTGTCGGAAAGGGAATGGAAAAAAATATATAGATTTATCCATCAATTGTCGTATCATCAAAATAATTACACCTTGATTTGTTGTTGACTGTAAAAGTGTTTACTTATACGGAAGATTACGTAATCCCTATATATATATATATATATATATATATAAACAGTACCACATAAAAGTAAAAGTAATAAATAAACAATAGCATCAACGTTTTATAACACTCTTGAGAAAAATGGAGAGCAAAAGAGTTGCGACGTTGATGATGAACAACATTATGATAGTGATGGTACTAATGGGATACCTTCTGGTTCAGACGTCAGAGGCTAAGTCTACTAGCCATTTTAAAGTTTGTTACTCAAATTGTCATATGGTGTGTAAATCTCATACGACGTTTCCAAAATCTCTTTTTTGTCCATTCACATGTCTTCTGACTTGTCTTGTTCCTACTCCACCATCACCTTCTCCTTCTTATTATACTACGGGTTTAACAAACAAAATCGATCGTACTGATTACTTCTGCAAACTCGGTTGTGCTACTCACCATTGTGTTTCTCTTTCTTCCCTCCAAAATCCGAGTAAGTTTTCACTTTTTGCATTCACAATTTTTGGTATAAATATAAACATTCTACATTAATCTCATGCATGTAGTCGTTGCTCACTACAAACTTTATATGATGGTTGTATTTATGGTTGTGTTTGTTGTTTGTGATGCGGACAGATGCGGAGAAAGTTGCAACCTGTGTGGATTCATGTTCGGAAAAATGCTCCAAGGAGAATAAAAACTGATATATGTTTTACTTTAATAAAAAGCAAATCATATTATGTATTGATTTTGTATTGACGCGATATTCAAGCCGAATGAGTGTTTTTTATTTTTGCCAGTCAAATAAATATTATTTCTTTCTTTTATTAATTTTTGGGACTTGATAAATAAATCGATAAAACTGTACGTGAACCGAACACAACTATTCACCAGCTGTAATATTTGATCTGAAACTACGACAATTTTTTTGTTTATTTAAATGTTAAGTCTTGATCTATGAACATGTACTACATTAAACCGTGGTCTAAACCTCACAATAGACCCAATAAGTATACAGTTTTAAACCTTTAATAACTACTCTTTAACTGTATATATAATACGGTAATTCACCTATACATGATTAACTTATAGGGAGGTAATTATATGAGAAATGTCAGAAATAATTCTACACAACTTTTAATTTTAAACAAGACGAAAGCGTCAAAAAATATACATAATATTTTCATAACATGCATAGTTATCAACTAATATTATTTTCTACAAGTTTTATCGTTATGCCACCAAACAAGATATGAAATATAACCAAACATGTGTGACTAACAAAAAAGATTTTGAGTACACATGATTTATATAGTTTTTTTTCTGTCAACATTTTTAAATACAATCCGGCCCTGACAATTTAGAGGCACATATAAGATTAGTCTTTGTTCTCTTATTTTGTTTTGAATTTTGGCTGTTTATTCAGAAAATAAAAATAAATCGTTTATAGACAATATTTGGGTTCATCCCGTACCCAGCTGTGTTCAGATTCATGTATTAAGTAAGTATCTACATTAAAAGGCTGTAAGTTTTACGTTAATGCATATTTTTATGCCATTAACGGAACAGTATCAGCTTCAAATGAGAAATGAATTGTGAAAAATATATATTACCCATTATAAATATATATTAATCAAGAGTCTATCTATATAAACAAACAATACCACCACCACAATCACAAGTAACACACTACTTCCTCATCAACTTTTATAATACATTCTCTATATACTAGAAAAAAAAAATGGAGAGCCAAAGAATGGTGATGTTTGTGACAATGATGATAGTGATGGTAATGGGAAACCTTCTGATTGAGGCAGAAGCTCAAGCTCCACCTCCATCTTCTCATCCTTTCAAAACTTGTTACCGTGGTTGTGTTGTGGGTTGTCTCTACCAGAAGACGTTTCCAAATTTTTTGGGGTGTCCATTAACGTGTGTGGGGACCTGTCTTTTCCCCCAAATGCCTTCTCCTCTTTCACATATGGTTTCAACAAACGAAATTGATCATACTGATTACTAGTGCAAACTCGGTTGTGCTGCTCATCACTGTGTTTCCCTTTCTTCCATCCAAAATCCGAGTAAGTTTTTTTTTTTGGTGTATTATCGTAAGATTATGGGTTATTTTTTTTCTTTTTCTTTTTGTTTATTGAAATTTTATAACATAAGATTTATTGTTTTGTTTGTTGTTGTTTATGGCATGAGCAGATGTAGAAAAAGTTGCAGACTGTGTGGATTCATGCTCGAACAAGTGCTCCACCAAGAACTAATAATCCTAGTTTTTTTTATTGTAATAAAGTAACGATCTAAAAAATTGATTTGTATCGTTTAAGTTTGTTGTTTGTATCAATCACGATGAATATTTATGTCACATTAATGCAAGCAAATCGGTTATGATTACATATTAAAAAAAAAAAAAACTCTTTCTTCGTACTGCTTTCTGTTTCTTTTGTGGGCAGAGCCTAAGTTCATAACAACAATCACAACAACAAGAACAAGAACAGCAACAAGTTTTTTTTCCTCAAAACATTCTCTTTCTCCGGCTTTAATTTCTCTCTTTACTGCATCATCATCATCTTTATTATCCCGATCCCAATTTCCACAAGACTGTTTATGGCTTTGCATCCCTCCCCGACGTTTTAACTAAGCATGGAATCGCCTGCATGTGCCTAAGCTCATCTGCTTCATGATATTTCAATGTGTAAAAGATTCAGACTATGTTTATTTATTTAAATGTTAAGTCTTTATCTATGAACATATACTACATCAAACCGTGGTCTAAACCTCACAACAGACCCCAATAAGTATATAGTTTTAAACCTTTAATAACTACTCTTTAACTGTATATATAATACGGTAATGCACCTATACATGATTACTTATAGGGAGGTAACTATATGAGAAATGTCAGAAAATAATTCTACACAATTTTTAATTTTAAACGAGACGATTATATCATATAAATTTATATGTACAAAATGGTTTTTAAAAAAAAAATCGTCAAAAATATACATAAATTTTTCAGAGCATGCATAGAATATTATTTTCAACTAGTTTTATTGCTATGCCACCAAACAAGATATAAAATATAACCAAACATGTGTGACTAACGGAAAATTTTTTTACTACACATGATTTATATAGTTTTTTCTGTCAAATTTTTAAACACAGCCCGGCCCTGACAATTTAGAGGCACATATAAGAATAGTCTTTGTTCTCATATTTGGTTTGAAATTTGGCTGTTTATTAGAAAATAAGAAGAAATTGTTTAGTTGGTTCCAAATAAAACAATTGTGGATCATTACCAAAATAAAATTTGTTTTCTCTATTTGTTCTCGGCTCACAGCTGTACAGATTCATGTAAGTAAAATATCTGCATTAAAAAGGCTGTCAGTTTCATGTTAATGCATATTTTTATGCCATTAACGGAACAATATACTGTATATATCATCTTCAAATCAGAAATGAATTGTAAAAAATATATATTACCCATTATAACTAAGTAAAGCAAATCAAGAGTCCATCTATATAAACAAACAACAACAACACATATTACCACCACCAAGTAACACACTACTTCCTCATCAACTTTTATAATACATGCTCTATATACTAGAAAAGAAAGAAGAAGAAAAACATGGAGAGCCAAAGAATGGTGATGTTTGTGACAATGATGATAGTGATGGTAATGGGAAACCTTCTGATTGAGGCAGAAGCTCAAGCTCCGCCTCCACCTTCTCCTTTCAAAACTTGTTACCGTGGTTGTGTTGTGGGTTGTCTCTACCAGAAGACGTTTCCAAGTTTCTTGGGGTGTCCATTAACGTGTGTGGGGACCTGTATGTTTCCCCAAATGCCTTCTCCTCCTTCACAGATGGTTTCAACAAACGAAATCGATCATACTGATTACTACTGCAGACTCGGTTGTGCTGCTCATCACTGTGTTTCCCCTTCTTCTTTCCAAAATCCGAGTAAGTTTTTTCTTTTTGTATTATCGTAAGATTTTGGGTTTTTTTTTTTCTTTTTTTTTTGTTTATTGACATTTTATCAACATAAGATTTATTATTGTTTGGTTTGTGTTGTTTGTGGCATGAGCAGATGTAGACAAAGTTGCGGACTGTGTGGATTCATGCTCGGACAAGTGCTCCACCAAGAACTAATAATCCTAGTTTTTTATTTTATTTATTGTAATAAAGTAACGAACTAAAAAAATAATATGAACCGTTTAAGTTTGTTGTTTGTATCAATCAAGATGAATATTTATGTCACATTAATGCAAGAAAATCGGTTATGATTATATATATTAAAAAAAAGCTCTTTCTTCCTACTGCTCTCTGTTTCTTTTATGGGCAGAGCCTATGTTTATAATTAAAATACGTTAATCAGAAAACAATATACATATAGGGCACAACAACAACAACAAGAACAAGAACAGCAACATGTTTATTTATTTAAATGTTAAGTCTTTATCTATGAACATGTACTACATCAAACTGTGGTCTAAACCTCACAACAGACCCCAATAAGTATACAATTTTAAACCTTTAATAACTACTCTTTAACTGTATGTATAATACGGTAATGCACCTATACATGATTAACTTATAGGGAGGTATATGAGAAATGTCAGAAAATAATTCTACACAATTTTTAATTTTAAACGAGACGAAATCGTCAAAAATTATACATAAATTTTTCAGAGCATGCATAGTTTATCAACAAATATTATTTTCAACTAGTTTTATCGTTATGCCACCAAACAAGATATGAATTATAACCAAACATGTGTGACTAACAAAAAATATTTTTATTACAAAAAAATTATTAGGGGTTATTGGTTTGAGATTTGAATAGATTTTTAAAGAATTTAAATATTATGTAGAATCTGCTGTTATTAGATCAAGATTTTGTTAAACTCTGTTAAAGTTTAGTGTTATTAGTTTGTGATTTGTAAAAAATTATTTAAAATCTTAACAAATTTGGGTAATTGGATTCAAAATTTTATAAAGACATTAAAAGTTTTGTGTTATTCAATTAAAACGAAAGAATTTAGGATTGTTAATGACTTCAATTACTATGTTATTGGTTCATGATTTTAGACACTTTTTTTACAAAATTAAGCTATGGAAACTATCACAAAAATACATGAATTGTTTAGAGAACTTTACAAGAATTTAGAAAACTAATCAACAAAACTCTCTAGCAATTTTTAACAATCTTTCACTTATGCACTTTTAATGATTTTGTTGAACTCTTCAAAAATCTTCATAAATTAGAATCCAATACCATCCCCTTATATAGTTTTTTTTCTGTCAAATTTTTAAACACAGCCCGAAAATAAGAAGAAATTGTTTATTTGGTTTCAAATAAAACAATTGTGGATCATAACCAAAATAAATACTGTTTACTCTATTTGTTCTCGGCTCACAACAGTACAGATTCATATATGTAAGTAAATATCTGCATTAAAAAGGTTGTAAGTTTCATGTTAATGCATATTTTTATGCCATTAACGGAACAATATATATATCATCTTCAAATCAGAAATAAATTGTAAAAAAATATATATTACCCATTATAACTAAGTAAAGCAAATCAAGAGTCCATCTATATAAACAACCAACAACAACACAGATTACCACCACCAACTTTTATAATACATTCTCTATATACTTGAAAAGAAAGAAGAAGAAAAAGATGGAGTGCCAAAGAATGGTGATGTTTGTGACAATGATGATAGTGATGGTAATGGGAAACCTTCTGACTGAGGCAGAAGCTCAAGCTCCACCTCCACCTTCTCCTTTCAAAACTTGTTACCGTGGTTGTGTTGTGGGTTGTCTCTACCAGAAGACGTTTCCAAGTTTCTTGGGGTGTCCATTAACGTGTGTGGGGACCTGTATTTTTCCCCAAATGCCTTCTCCTCCTTCACAGATGGTTTCAAAAAACGAAATCGATCATATTGATTACTACTGCAAACTCGGTTGTGCTGCTCATCACTGTGTTTCCCTTTCTTCTATCCAAAATCCAAGTAAGTTTTTTTCTTTTTGTATTATCGTAAGATTTTGGGTTTTTTTTTATTATTTTATTGACATTTTATCAACATAAGATTTATTATTGTTTGGTTTGTTGTTGTTTTGGCATGATCAGATGTAGAAAAAGTTGCGGACTGTGTGGATTCATGCTCGGACAAGTGCTCCACCAAGAACTAATAATCCTAGTTTTTTTATTGTAATAAAGTAACGATCTAAAAAATGATATGAACCGTTTAAGTTTTGTTGTTTGTATCAATCACGATGAATATTGGTGGGATCTAAAAAATGATATTTATGTCACATTAACGCATGCAAATCGGTTATGATTACAAAAAAATAAAATAAAAAACTCTTGCTTCGTACTGCTCTCTGTTTCGTTTATGGGCAGAGCCTAAGTTTTAATTAAAATACGTTAATCATACAACAATATACATATATTGTACGTGTTATCAGAATTAATCTTAAAAAATTTCCATCTTGTCTCATATAATCCATGAGTCGATAATGACATTGTACAAGACAACACTGACCTCTTCGTCGTTGTCTTCCTCCAGTATTCTAAGAAACCTTATAGTAGTTCAATAAGACCACTCTTGCAGAATCCGCTGACAATTGTAGATTTAGTAACTGCATTTGGTTGACAACCCACTTCAATCATTTTTTCCAGTAGAAAGTTCACTTGAGGAATCATATTATTGTCAAACAGACCACTAAAGGCAGTTTTATATGCCACTTGACTCTTGTGCTTTGACTTAATACACATTGTCTTGAGTGTCCGGTCTCTGTAAAAGAGTATCCATGGATGTCCTGAAACAAAAGTTGGAATATTAATTCAGTTCACCCTCACAACTAATGGATTCCAGAATAAAGTCAAGATTAAAGTATCAAACATAGACGAACAAAAGATCCAGCAACACCAAACATTAAATGGATTTGATTTTGATCAATTAGTTGTACAGATTCATGGATTTAAGTAAATATATGCATTAAAAAGGCTGAAAGTTTTATTTTAATGCATATTTTTATGCCATTAACGGAACAATATATATATCATCTCAAATGAGAAATGAATTGTAAAAAATATATATTACCCATTATAACTAAGTAAAGCAAATCAAGAGTCCATCTATATAAACAAACAACAACAACACAGATTACCACCACCAAGTAACACACTACTTCCTCATAAACTTTTATAATACATTCTCTATATACTAGAAAAAAAAGATGGAGTGCCAAAGAATGGTGATGTTTGTGACAATGATGATAGTGATGGCAATGGGAAACCTTCTGATTGAGGCAGAAGCTCAAGCTCCACCTCCACCTTCTCATCCTTTCAAAACTTGTTACGGTGGTTGTGTTGTGGGTTGTCTCTACCAGAAGACGTTTCCAAAAATTTTGTGGTGTCCATTAACATGTGTGGGGACCTGTCTTTTTCCCCAAATGTCTTCTCCTCCTTCACAGATGGTTTCAACAAACGAAATCGATCATACTGATTACTACTGCAAACTCGGTTGTGCTGCTCATCACTGTGTTTCCCTTTCTTCTATCCAAAATCCGAGTAAATTTTTCTTTTCTTTTTGTATTATCGTAAAATTTTGGTTTTTTTTTTCTTTTCTTTTTGTTTATTGACATTTTATCAGCATAAGATTTATTCTTGTTTGGTTTGTTGTTGTTTGTGGCATGAGCAGATGTAGAAAAAGTTTCGGACTGTGTGGATTCATGCTCGGACAAATGCTCCACCAAGAACTAATAGTCATTTTTTTTTTAATTGTAATAAAGTAACGATCTAAAAAATGATATGAACCGTTTAAGTTTGTTGTTTGTTTCAATCACGATGAATATTTATGTCACATAAATGCAAGCAAATCGGTTATGATTATATATATTAAAAAAAAACTCTTTCTTCCTACTCCTCTCTGTTTCTTTTATGGGCAGAGCCTAAGTTTATAATTAAAATACGTTAATCAGAAAAAAAATATACATATAGGGCACAACAACAAGAACAAGAACAGCCACAAGTTTGTTTTCCTCAAAACACTCACTTTCTCCGGCTTTAATTTCCCTCTTCACTGAATCATTATCATCTTGATCATCCCGATCTCAATTTCCACAAGACTGTGTATGGCTTTGCATCCCTCCTCGACGTTTTAACTAAGCATGGAATTGCCTGCGATGTGCTTAAGTTCATCTGCTTCATGATACTTCAATGTGTAAAAGATTCAGACTATGTTTATTTATTTAAATGTTAAGTCTTTATCTATGAACATGTACTACATCAAACCGTGGTCTAAACCTCACAACAGACCCCAATAAGTATACAGTTTTAAACCTTTAATAACTACTCTTTAACTGTATATATATAATACGGTATGCACCTATACATGATTAACTTATAGGGAGGTAACTATATGAGAAATGTCAGAAAATAAATTCTACACGATTTTTAATTTTAAACGGGACGATTATATCATATAATTTATATGTACAAAAATGTGTTTTTTAAAAAAATCGTCAAAAAATATACATAAAATTTTCAGTGCATGCATAGTTTATCAACTAATATTATTTTCAACTAGTTTTATCGTTATGCCACCAAACAAGATATGAAATACAACGGAAAAGATTTTTATTACACATGATTTATATAGTTTTTTCTGTCAACATTTTTAAACACAGCCCGGCCCTGAAAATTTAGAGGCACGCACATATAAGATTAGTCTTTGTTCTCATATTTTGTTTTGAATTTTGGCTGTTTATTCAGAAAATAAGAATAAATTGTTTATTTGGTTTCAAAGAAAACAGCTAGGATTTAACCTGCGGTGTACCGCGTGACAATATTTTTAATTTAAACATTTTAAAATTTATATTGTATTTATTTGTTATTTTATTATTGTTTTATTAATTTTAAAAATATAAAATTTTACAGGTATTTGATAAAAGTATTCAAAGTATAGGATTTTTGTAGTGTTTTCAATGTTTTAACCCGTGTGGTATATGTATAGTCTAGTAATACATTTATCTCCTGGTACAAATCTAAAAGTGTTTTAAAAAAAAAACAATTCCACTTAACTCCCTATATCGGATTAATGCCAACCCGTCTCACCAAAATCAAAATAAGTTTTTGCGAAAAAAATAATAATCAAAATAAGTTTTTTCATACAAAAAATAATCAAAAAAATAATCAAAATAATCAAACATACCGTGTAACCATGTCTTTTTTTTTACTGATATGTGGATTTTCATTTCCTGAAATGATAAAAGCAGCAGAGTAAGATTCATTTGAATAATAAAAGAAAATAATAGAAATTATGTTTTTGTGTGATTCTTACAGTGCCAAGATCAGCTCTATAGTTTCCACGGTGCTGCTTGTGTATTGACGCCACAAGTGAAGGACTTTCACTTGCACCCTCCACGTCGTCTTGTAAGGGCGGACATCTCTAAAAAAAACAAATGTTGCAGCCATTTCTCTTTTAGATATGATGTTGTAGGTTTTGGTCGTAGATGTTTTGTTTAGTTTTTGAAGTTGATATTTATATATCTAAATATGTTTGATGAGGAAGGAGTCTTTTATCTATACCAATAAAAGTGAAATTTAATTGTACAGTAAAACCTCTATAAATTAATAAGGTCGGTACTATGAAATTTTATTAATTTATGAAGAGATTTTTTCATTTTCATATTAAAAAATTTCTATTACAAAATAAGATACTTTTGTTATCATTCCCAATTTAAAGAATTTTCTTAATTTATAATCTTAGTTATCGTAATAGGATGAATGTCAATTGTTTAATAGACTATCTAGGTAAAAATGAGAAATGTTAGAAGTTTAGAGTTTAGAAAAAATTGCTACTACTATCTTTCATGGTAATGATGAAGTTGCAGAAGATATTGCGGTACCTTTAAAACCAATTAATAAAGAAGCAATTATCGCATCTATGACTCTTCACAATTTATGGATATGATTTGAAAATACAACAATGAAAAACTTAGAGATGAGCTCCAACAAGAATGCAAATTCAAGAATAGGCAAACAACAATAAAATCATATTTCACTAGATTTTCTTAGATATATATATATATATATATATCAGTTTATATGATTATTAATTTATGATATTGATGAGACCATATTTTTACATAGCATTTCCAAAAAAAATTATTATCTTATCATTTTGTCAAAATGTCTCATTTTTTATACCGGCCAAACTCATGACCGGAAAAATTTATTAATTTATAGCGAGTATTAATTTATGGAGGTTCTACTGTATTCCGTTTTAAGTTGTTTATATTATTACCAAACAATATTCAGTTTCTAAATAAAATATAAACTGAATTAAATGTATGTCTTCTTGCTAAAGTTATATATTTGTGAATATTGGTTTTCAAATCATTCTAAAATTGGGTTTTCGGTTTAGGAAATTTATTAATGTTAATATAATTATGAAGATTGTAAAATTTTATTATGAAAAATCTGTTGTATGTCATTTAAATTTGAGAGATTCTAACATCCATAAAAATAGTTTTGGAGATTTAACGGGTTAAAACTTTAATGGGTAGAGTTGTTTTTGGAAAAATCGAAATGTATAGATTTTGTTAAGATTTTATGGCAATAAATATAACAAATGTTGGTCAATTTAAGAAAATTTAGTATTTGAGTTTCTCTGCAATGTTCTTTATGGAATGTTTTTAGGGGTTAATGTTGTAAATAAACCAAATTAAATAACCAAAACTTCAAGGGCATAACACAAAATGTAGTTCAAAAATAATAATATAGACTAGGATTTAACCCGCGGTACACCGTGAGACAATATTTTTAATTTTAAAATTTTAAAATTTATATTGTATTATTTGTTATTTTATTAATTTTAAAAATATAAAATTTTACACGTATTTGATATAAGTATTCAAAGTATAGATTTTTGTAGTGTTTTCAAGGTTTTAACCCGTGTGGTATATGTATAGTCTAGTAATACATTTATTTCCTGGTACACATCTAAAAGTGTCACCAATCCCACTTTTATTTAACCCGCAATACATCGCAGGACAATATTTGGTTATTTAACCCGCAATACACCGCGGGTTAAATTTGTTACTCAAATGATGTTGTGTCATTAAAACGGAATAGGTCCTACAATCACCAAACATTTATTTAAATGGATTTTGAGATTTTCATGGGATTAATCGTTTAATGCATAGAGTTGTTTTAGGAACAAACAGAATGTATATATATTTTTAACTTTTGTATGGCAATAAACGTTTAAAATTAGGTTGGTTTAAATAGATCCATTAATTGACTTTCTACAAATATTATTTTATGAAAATTTGTAGGGGTTAATAGATGTTGTGAAGATATTTATGACAATGAACGTATCAAATTAGGTCGTTTTAAATAGTTCTATTAATTGAGATTCTACGAAATGTTATTTTACGAAATTGATAGCGGTTAATGTTATAAATAAAACAAACTAATTAAGAAAAACTAAAAGGGTATAACACCAAATGTACTTCAGAAATGTTAATACAGATTGTTGATCATTACCAAAAAAAATAAAAATAAAAATTGTTTTCTCTATTTGTTCTCGGCTCCCAGCTGTATTCAAATTCATGTATTTAAGTAAGTATCTGCATTAAAAAAAGGCTGTAAGTTTTACGTTAATGCATATTTTTATGCCATTAACGGAACAATATCATTTTCAAATGAGAAATGAATAGTAAAAATATATATTACCATTATAACTAAGTAAAGCAAATCAAGAGTGAGAGTCCATCTATATAAACAAACAATAACAACACAGATTACCACCACCACATTCACAAGTAACACACAACTTCCTCATCAACTTTTATAATACATTCTCTATATACTAGAAAAGAAAAAGAAAAAAAAGATGGAGAGCCAAAGAATGGTGATGTTTGTGACAATGATGATAGTGATGGTAATGGGAAACCTTCTGGTTGAGGCAGAAGCTCAAGCTCCACCTCCATCTTCTCATCCTTTTAAAACTTGTTACCGTGGTTGTGTTGTGGGTTGTCTTTACCAGAAGACGTTTCCAAAAATTTTGGAGTGTCCATTAACGTGTGTGGGGACCTGTCTTTTTCCCCAATGGCCTTAACAGATGATTTCAACAAACGAAATCGGTTATACTGATTACTACTGCAAACTCGGTTGTGCTGCTCATCACTGTGTTTCCCTTTCCTCTATCCAAAATCCGAGTAAGATTTCTTTTTCTATTATCGTAAGATTATGTGGAGTTTTTTTGCTCATTTTGTTTAATATCAATATAAGATTTATTGTTTGGTTTTGTTGTTGTTTGGGAATGAGCAGATGTAGACAAAGTTGCAGACTGTGTGGATTCATGCTCGGACAAGTGCTCCACCAAGAACTAATTATCCTAGTTTTTTTTTGTTTTTTATTGTAATAAAGTAACGATCTAAAAAATTGATTTGTATCGTTTAAGTTTGTTGTTTGTAGTCGTGGGCGTTCGGGTATTCGGTTCGGTTCTGGATATATCCATTCGGTTCCGGGTATTTCGGATATATGAGTTTAGGATCCATTCGGTTAATTTACTATTTCGATTCGGGTTCGGTTCGGTATCGGTTATTTTCGGTTCGGTTTCGGATATCCATAATAATATAAATTTTTCTAAAGTTATTAAATTTGAATAAAAATGTGAAAAATTTTTGTCAAAAATATCTAAAAATTTTCTGGTTATTTGAAATATTTTAATTTTTTGGTCTAAATTTATATGATATCGGTTCAGTTCTGGTTTCAGTTTTTTTAGTTTAAATGTTATTGCCTTATTAATTCAAAATGCATTGACTTGTTATGGTTCGACTCGGTGGTGTAGTGGTTGCAACATTCCTTGAATCCCCACAGATATTTGGTTCGAGTCCCTACAATAGCAGTTTTAACATAAATTTAATTTTATTCGGATCTATTCGGATAACCGAATGGATATCGGTTCGATATCCATGGATACTTTAAACTCTACCCATTCGGTTATTTCCCTCTAACCGAACCCGAACCAGAACCGAAATTTCGGTTCGGTTTCGGTTCGGTCCATTCGGTTCGGTTAAACTGCCCAGGACTAGTTGTTTGTATCAATCACGATGAATATTTATGTCACAATGCAAGCAAATTGAAATTAATACAGGAACGCTCAGTTTCTTTAATGGGCCGGGCCTAGATTCTAATTAAAATATCTAATTTATTTTCTCGTTAATGAGAAAAAAAGAACATATATATAAATAATTTTAAATATACGTTGTGAGACAGATAGGGTTTGCAGAGTTCGTCGATTAAGTACACAAAGAAATCAGACACCGATCGGAGTTTGGTGAGGAAGGACTAAGGAGACCCTTAGATCGCCGAGGAAATGGCCCTGCGTAGGAGGCTGTTATCGTGCGCATCTCCGGTTGCACAAGAGAACCATCCCTCTCGCACACTCTGCTCTGCCTTTGGACAACCCCCAAAACAGAACAATCCCTCCAACTTATCTAAATGTACTTTCCTCAAGCTAGACATGGAACCTGAATCCCCCAAACAACCTCAAGGGCACAACAGCAACATCAACAGAAGCAACAAGTTTGGTTTCCTCAAAATATTCACTTTCTCCGGCTTTCCCTCTTCACTGCATCATCATCTTGATCATCCCGATCCCAATTTCCACAAGACTGTGTATGGCTGTGCATCCCTCCTCGAATTTTTAACTAAGCATGGAATCGCCTGCGACGTGCCTAAGCTCATCTGCTTCATGACACTTCAATGTGTAAAAAATTCTGACTTTTTGTTTGTTATTGACTTCTCTGTCAAATTCAAATCATTGCTCACTCCCAATTGCTACAAGGCTTTGTTCGATTCATTGGCTACTACTAGTTTGCTCCCTGGGATGAAACATCTCTACACGGAGATGTTGGATGTGGTTTCACCAGGCGTTCACACTTTTAACACAATGGTTCATGCGTATTCTAGTCATGGGTATATGGTGGAGTCCAATCAGTTTGTGTGTAAGATGATTCAGTCTGGTTTTGCTCCTAATCTTTCCACATTTACGTCTTTGATTATGGGTTACTCTGTCACCAAAGATTTGGAGGCTGCTCTTAGGGTTTTTCATAAGAATATGGTGGAACATGGGTGTGTTCCTGATTCCAAATGCTATGAACACCTCATTTTGGGGCTTTGTTTTACCAAGAAACTAGGATTAGCACAGAGGTTGTTGGATCAGATGCAAAGACAAGGATTAACTCCAACTTGGGCGGTTTTTGATGAGATTGTTATTTGTTGCTGTAAGCTGAAAAAGTATGGGGAAGCTGCACAAGTTGTGGATCATATGATTAGCAGTGGCGGCTACACACCGGAATTGATACATTGCAGAACGTTAATATGCGGGCTTTACGAACAAGGACAGAGAGAGAGAGCGGATGCAGTTTTCCATAAGCTGCTTCAGTGTGGCGAGTACAGCGATGATGACATAGCTTGGACAATCCTCATTGGTGGTTTGCGTTGGAAAAAGGGTCTTGCACAGGAATTTTCTCCACTGTTCCAAGCAATGCTATTAAGTGAGTGTTACTTGAGCCCTCAGACACATTTTATGCTTAATCAGGTGCTTCACAGGAAGGCTCGATGCGCTTGAGTTTTTATATACATCTGCTCTCTGCTTTGGTTTTCTTTTAACTTTAGCAGACATAAGGCCACTTGTGTGCAATAAATTACTCAAGATGGCCAAGAATGGTGTTGTTGCAACTTATGTTTTCAGAAATTTAGGAGTTATGATCGCTATTCCAACCTTGTTGAATGAAAGTTCTGTAGTGGACTTTTCTAAATGTAACCATATTCTTTTCCAAATGAGTGAGGAACTGAAAGAGATTAAAAACTTCAGGTGCAACATAGCCAGTACTTCATACGAGATACAACCAATACTTAGAGCATGTCAAACCTGTAAAAAGCTATGAAACAAGAAACATATGTCAACCAATGAAATCGTGAAGGCATCTGATGATTCAATCCCATTTGCTTTTGCCAAATGAATCCAGAAAACTTTGGCCCAACTTCCCCTGTTTAAACATATTCAAAACCAATCTAAATGTGTTGATTTGTGGGTTAAATCCATCTGCTTTCATGAGCTTGACGAGGGCAGGTACTTCAGCTTCAAATTTAGACTTAAGGCATCCCCGAATCTGTATATTGTATGTATCCTCATTAGGCGCAGGCCCATCCTCCTTCATCTTTTCAGCCAATTTCTTTGCTTCAGACAGGTCTTTATGATTCAACAACCAGTGGATGATGCAATTATACACCTTAACGTCGAGCTTCACTCCTTTTCGCAAGAGGCTACAAAAAAAATCCCATGCTTCATCCTTTCTACTAGCCTTGTACAACCCGTTGATAACCGTGGTATATATGATATCGTTACTCATTTTCATTTTTTCCACAAGCTCAAACATCTCCAAGGCCTGGTCGATTTTGCCAGCAGTGAAAAGACAACCTAACGATACATTGTAGAAAAAAGGATCTCCAGTAATCTCCCTACTCATCTCAATAAATTCGAGGGCTTTATCTGCATCGCCTGCTTTGCAACAACCTTGAATTAAAATAGTGTAAGTGACTAAGTTGGGAGCAAAGTCTCTCTGATGCGACATCTCATGAAACAGTTGCATTGCATCAACTAGTCTTCCTGCCTTGCAATATCCATTTAACAGAGTATTCTAAGTCACCTCAGTTGGGAAACACCCTTTCTTCTCCATCAAATCAAAGAAACTCCTCGCTTTACCTAGGCGTCTTTTCTTACAGTAATAACTGATCAAAGAGGTATAGGTAGAAGCATCCGGAGCTATACCTTTTTCGATCATTTATTTGTAGAGAGCATCAGCTGACAGAAATTGTCCATCTTGTCTCATACAATCCATCAGAATATTATACGTGGTGGCTGTTGGTGTGATCTTCATCTCAAACATTCCCCTCAGCACTATTAAGGCTTCATCCCATCTGCTATGCTGACAATGGCAGCTTATTACAGAGTTGCAAGTAAAAACGTTTGGTTTTATCCCCTTTGTTTCCATTTCATCGAGAAGCTCCCGTGCTTCCTCTAGTTGTTTGTTTTGGCAGAGAGAGTCGATAATGAGACTGTACAAGACAACACTGACCTCTTCGTCGTTGTCTTCGTCTTCCTCCAGTATTCTAAGAAACCTTATAGCAGTTTCAGTAAGACCACTCTTGCAGAATCCGCTGACAATTGCAGATTTAGTAACTGCATTTGGTTGACAACCCTCTTCATCCATTTGATCCAGTAGAACGTCCACTTGAGGAATCATTTTATTGTCAAACAGACCACTAAAGGCAGTGTTATATGCCACAACATTTGGTTTGCAACCCATAGCCTTCATATTCTCAAGAAAAGCTAATGCATCAGAAGATTTTTTCTGAAGAAAAAAAGCCCTGAGCAACGGGGTAAACGTGAACATATCAGGCTTATGGCCAGCTTTCACCATTCTGGCCAATGTAGACAAAGCAAAACGCAAGTGCGAACTCTGGCAGAAACTATTTATCAGAATATTCAGGATGTAGGTATCTTGTTCAATTCCAGCTATTTCCATCTTCTTGCATAGACGGATCACATGATCATACCGCTTCATTCCGGAGACAGCACTCACTAATTGAGTAAAATCCTCCAGTGGAGGGAGCGGACGAAGATCAATCATGCGATCGAACAAACCTAGAGCTTCGCCTAACTGGTGAGGATCAAATCCTCTTCACATCGAACGTCGTACGTCGAACGTCGAACGTCGTACGCAGAAACAAACCGTCGAACGTCGCCGATGAAGCAATTTCAACGCCGTCCTCAACCTCCACATCGCGTGGGCTTGCATCTGTGCAAGAGAAACGACGATCAACGAACGCAAGAATGAAAGATGATGTATCAAGAAACAAGAGACGACGCGCTACTAAGAAAGAAACTGTTTCTATTTCAAAATGTTTTCCAATCGCGTCTTCAGTTGTGTGCATTATATAACAACCGTCTTTTGTTTCCTAATTTAAATCGTAATAAATAATATTTATTTATTTTTCCTACACAATTGTATTGTTAAGTTTTGTTACTCTTTGTTGTAACAATTGGTATTATTTGAGTTGATGTTGTATTCTTCCAAATTTTATGGAAGTACCCAAAATAACACATGATATATTTTTTTATAACAACTCCGATCCAAAACCGGATCAATCATTTGTTTAGCATATATTCACAGGATCTGTACATAGTCATCGTCAGAAATGCAGACGAGGGAAAAAAACGCAGAATCATATGAAATCCAACTACTAGAGAGATATTATGACGTAAGACTCACTAAGATCGTGGAGAACCCGTAGCTTGTGGTGGCTTAGACAAATGGCCATGTACATGTGTGGGTTAAAAAGTTTGAAGCTGTTTTTTTTCTTTCAGAAAGCTCGGCAGAGTGTATTAGTCGTGGTCAAGTTAGAAGAGTGTTGCTGCTCAATGGGGTTATTGGTGGGACTACAGACTCTGCTTCTCTTTGGTTCTGAGATCCTTACGTTGGAGATTGCAACAACAAGCACATCGACCACACCGCTCTCATCTTCTTCCTCCTCTGTGTTGGAGAATGAATCAGTTGGTGAATCAGATGTTGTCTCCTTTTCTCTGTTAGTTCTGTTTACGTCAGTTTTCTTTGTGGGACTGCGATTCTTGAGGCACTGAGGAGATCCTGCTTGACTCTTGTGCTTTGACTTAATACACATGGTCTTGAGTGTCCGGTCTGTGTAAAAGAGTATCCATGGATGCCCTGAAACAAAAGTGGAATATTAAGTCAGTTTACCCTCACTACTAACACATTCCAGAATAAAATCAAGGTTCAAGTATCAAACATAGACGAACATTAAATGGATATTTACGATTAAAGAAGCTGGAATAGGTTAAAAGGCTTACTTAGTATTTCATCCGCTGTGATTCTGGCAGATTCTTCCCTTGTTAGCATTCTCGCCAAGAGATCACGGGCAGGTTTGGATACAGACTCCCACACTCCCGAGTTGAAATCAAGCTTCACGTTTTTTATTGCTTCGAAAATGGCATCCAATGAGTCTCCCTTAAAAGGGAGTACACCAGACAAGAGAGCATATAAGAGGACACCTGCACTCCAAATATCGACCTTCTCTGAATAATTTTCAGAAAGAACTTCAGGTGCAACATAAGCAGGACTTCCTGCCAATCCTGACAGTGTTTGACCTGTACAAACCAATGAACAAACATGTAAGCAAAAATTTGACAGCTCAACTAAGCTACAGAGAAAAGGTCAAACTCTTATCACAAGTACAATATGTCAAACGCTAAGCCATAGAGAAGAGAAGAGGAACCATAACTTGCCAGTAATAACGACATAACGAATAGTTGACTCAAAGTGATAGTAAAGCATGTACAGCTGCTATCAACCTTTGTCATAGACGACTAGCTCTCATCATCTAGTGTATAGTCAAGAAAAGTATACTCATTACCCAGACAATTGCAACTTAACCTACTAGAGAAAAAGACAAACACAGGACAGTCAAGTTAAATTTCATACCGACATATCGGATTTTAGGGATCAATAGATTTTTTTACCACACCAGTATTGTTAGACACTGATGCCATGCGAACTTTATAGCTTAACAGACACTACAAGTCACTAAAACAATGTATAGAAGCATTTAAAATGCATACACAAATTACTAGGGAAACAGTAACGTCTGAGTATAATTTACCTTTAGCAATTCTCATGGCGAGGCCGAAATCAGCCAGCTGTATCTTCCCTGCAGCAGTTAGGAGAATATTCTCTGGTTTGATATCTCTGTGCACAACTCCCATCTCGTGGCAATAACTGATGACTAGCATGAGGTCTTTGAATATATTAGCTGCTCGCTGCTCAGAATACCTGCCCACCTTAACCATCTGATCAATCAAACGTCCCCCTGAACACAGCTCCATGACAAGATGAAAACAGTCCGACTCTTCATAAACAGCATGCAATGTGACAACACGGGGATGACCAGATAAGTGTTGCATAATCTCAACTTCCCGGTGAACAGTCTCCTCCCCCTTCTTGAGAGTCTTACAAGCAAACTCGGTCCCATTCTTCCTAGACTTACAGATCCTGACAGAGCCGAATTTGCCTTTGCCAATATTCCGACCAAAAACATAGTCGTCGTCAATTTTATTCTTCCTACCAGTCTGAGTGGAAACATCAATGCACCCAATCTTCCTCTTCAAACCTCTTCCTGACGAAACCAAAGAAGAGGCACCACAAGGAGGTGCAGTAGCGACACCAGCAATCCGTCTCTTAAAAGAACCAACAACAGACTCGACAGCTTCATCATCATTCTCCTTGCAACGCTTCTTGAGTCTAGCGTAACCCTCTAATGAGAAATGCGACCTGAAGTTGGATGATCGTGAAGCAGTTGAACATAACAGATCCTCTGGTAAATTCTCCCAACCCTCAGTTTCACTACCTTTCCGCTTCTTCCTCATCAAAACCAGCCACAGATATTATAACCAGTATCAAAAATCACTTACATAAGAAAAAAAATAACAGGTCTCCTCCTCCTCCTGCAAAATCAGAACAAGTACAATCAAAACCAAACAACTACAACGCCACAAAGCAACACAAATGTATACATTTACAAAATGTTTACCCCATCCATTGCACATAACTTTACAAGTACAATCTAGAAAGCAACAAAAGAACACAAAAAAAAAAACGCAACTTCAATGACTCAGAAGCCATTACCCGGAATAAAGAAGAAGAAGAAGAATGCTAGATCGAAACAGCAAAACCCAAAACTCAATCCCTTTAATCAAAGGTACAGAAATAGGATCAAACTCAGCTAAATTAGGGTAAGATGACGAAGCCGATCAGAACAGATGGAGAACCTAATGAAGCGAAACGATTGCGAAATTACCGGCGAACAATTGAATCAGAGAGGAGGAATATACTAAGCTTTACAGAGAATCGAAGAATCAAAGATTGTTATAACAGCTTAGCCAAGATCGAAGCGGAGAAACCCTAGAGCAATCTCGATGAAGCCGATATTTGGGGAAACAAAACAACACAAAAAGCTATAAATCCCAAATCAAATAAAATCATGCAGATCTTCGTTTAGAGATGATATAAGTATATAACCAACATACAATTAGAGAGAGATTTGTGTGATATACAACAGTGGTGCTAATATAATCTCCCTAAACCGGTACAATGTCGGTCGTGTGATATAACCGGTTTATCATTAACCTTCTTCTCCTTCTCGATTTTGACCTGTCTCTGTTATTTTGACAAATTATTTTATTTCAGTTTGTTACTTCTATCGGCTTGTTTTTGATATACTATTACAACAAAATAAAGAGGATACATTAGGATCGGATCTGGTTTGATGTGAAGAAAGGATTCGATTTAATAACATAATTTCTCATAATCTTGATTGGCCTTATAGGGCAAGCTTAGCTGACGATTATACTTTCAATACGAGCAGTTTTCAAACATCCACTATATAAAGCATAATTTTATCGGGACCATAAATTTAAAGTAAAATTAAAAGTCCTATCAACTAAGCATCATAGGATTTGATGGTTGCTGGTTTATTCGGGGTGTTGTTTGGGGTCGCGATTCACGGAGGGGATTATTGCTTGGTTGATTCTCTTTGTTGAGTATACGCGATTTTGGAGGCTCCCGTTTTCTTCTTGCGACGGCTCTTCCCTCTTCCTTCTTCAGCAAATTTTTGCATCATTGGATCTCGACTCTTCATTTTTCTCGGTACCTTGTTCGTTTCTACTGTCTTCCACCTTGGATCCCCTGGTTACTCTGATCAGATTGTAGCCGCTTAAGATCTAGTATCATCAGTTGCTTAGGTTATGTAGATTCCTTTTATAGGCTGTAGTTTCCCTTCTTTGGGCTAAGTTTCTCATCTTCGACTATATTTCTTTGTTAGTTAGGGGATTGAGCTTTGGTTAGTGTTTGGTTTAGAACATTTAGAATTAAGGCTTGTCCTAGTTTAATTACTTGTTCTCTGTGGCGTTGAAAGATTCAAGTGGGTGGGTCTAGTTTTTCTTACAGTTACATCCAGGGAAACCCTTGACAAAGCACTTATAGAGAAAGATGCATCTTATGCGGAGAAAGCCAAGTTTCATTCTCTTGTATGGCCATTTGTGTTGAAGACCGTGAATACCAATTGGTATGCGGGAAGTCCCTATGGTCCTTCGAAAGTTCAATCAGTCTCGAGACAAAATGTTTTTGGTTTAAACAATGTATCGGTAAAATCCTTTCCTCTTCTAGTTGTAGGTTATGGAAAGATCATTATGTCTCTGTAATTTTATTCTCATTTTTTATCTTGTAATTTGTAACTTTTCGGAACTCTAATTTCAATTAATATAATCCTTTCAGTGAAAAAAAAAAAATCAACTAAGCATCATAATGTTTTTATCGAAAAAGAGGATCATAATATGAAAATTAACAAAAAAAAAAAAAAAAAAAAAAAACTCCAGCACACCATTCCATAATCGATATTAATCTAGTACCGATACAATCGATATTATTACTCTAACACAAAGGCTGCCGTTAAGACGAGGACAATAGCTACATTTACACCTGTAGTAAATCCAAAGAAAAAATATTCAGTCTTGATCTTCCTAGTCATTTGACCATATTGGTCGCTATCTTGTTGTACGATCATCTCTTGAATTGTTGCCGTCAGATTTTGAACTCTTAACTCCAATTCTGTAATAGATTTTCTTATCTCCACGTTCTCATTGATTCGAACAGCATCATCTTTCGATAAAGCCATGATTCCTGAGCGTAGTTACTCCTCCTGTCTTGAATTATAAGCTTTAAAACTTAGTCTTCAAAAACTGTTAGAAACAAAAGAAATCTAATTCAAACGTATTTATAAAGTACCGAGTAAAACCCTAATAAATTTAAGGACTAATGATCTTGGTGAACAAGCCTATATATATTGATTGAGAAGATACGTAAGAAACTTGAATTTATGTAGAGATAACTAAATGGAAATTTGAATTTATTTGTAGAGAATAACTTCAATAACAAAAACAAAATGTTATTTTATATATATATATATATATATATATTAAAATGAATAGAAATTGGATATATATAGAATAAAATAAATGTCTTAACATATAATGTGTAAATATATGTTAATGACTAGAAATTGGAAAATACAAAACATCTTATTATAGAAAGCAAGCTTGGGGTTTTCAATAAAACATACAATAAAATTAATTCTTATTTTAAGTTACCAGTTCTACAAGAAAAAATAGATAAAGGAAACTATATTAATTCATATAGAGACGGCAATGGGACACGGAGCTTAGAGACCAAAAGAACTTATCGATTAATACCTAATATTCTATATAATTAAATTTATATTAATATTTAGTTAATTTTATTAGAAACGTTAAAATAAAGTAAAATAGAAACCAAATGCAAGTGATAATAGATAAGATCACATATTTATAATTTTAACAATATTATTAATTAATTTAAGAAATACATTGGTTATTGGTTCGGTTCGATATTAAACCGAATCGAAACAAATCATTTGGATTGAGAAGAAACATAACTAAATGGTTGGAGAGTAAGATTGAGTCGGTTTGAGTTTGGAAGATTATGTTTGGTTTGGTTCGATTTGATTTAAATGTCCATCCCTAGACAAGTCAAATACTCATCGTTAGAGCAAGTATAAATTGTAAACATATATCTGATTTTAAAATAATTTTATTAGAAATAAACTATGCAATCCAACTAAGATATATATGCTTTAAATAATTTTTCAAATTGGATGCCACAAGGGAATGATTCTTTTTCTCTCGTTATGGCACGGCTCTGGTTATGAGAGTTTACAACTCTAGTAGAAATATGTTTTTGATAATTTGAGAGTTGAGACATTAAAACTTTTGTCCTTTCTTTCTTTAACAGTGATGAATATCCACGCTCTGCGCGCGGACTTATGGTTTACTGGTTTTTAAACAATTTTGCTACTAATTTATTTTTTTGGTATAGAATTTATCTTTGTTTTTTAAAAATTTGAGAAATCTTGAAAAATATAATTTGACATTGATTTTTTCAATACTTCACATAGGTTTTCTCGTTTTGTAATTGAATTATTAGATACATGCATAAACTATTTTTTGAAAGATTTAAACATTCTACAATTCTTGTTTAAAACTTCAAAAAATACATTTCAAATGAAAAGTTTGATCTAAGGATACATATTTTGTAACAAAAAGTTTTTTGGTTGGAGAAATTTTACATTCAATAAAAAAAACCTAAGTATTTAGATATATTCATACTTAAGCTTCTCAATTAAACGGAACACTAACATTTATTTTTATCAAGAATTGCAGTTTGGCTAACTTTTTGATAGATATAATTAAAATAGACATCTTCTTCATGTTAGCTTTTCAGTTTCTTAAATATAACTCCAGAATTTAGTTTTAAATAAAATTTTCATTTAATTTGTTAGATATATATATATATATATATATATATATATATAACCAACATACAATTAGAGAGATTGTATCACACAAAAAGCTAAATCCCAAATCATGCAGATCTTCGTTAGAGATGATATATATAAGTTAACCAACATACAATTAGAGAGAGATTATGTGATATACAACACTGCTATATATCTGCCTTAACCGGTACATTGTCGGACAAAATATTTCCATCACGTATAATATATGGTTTAAAATTTCACAATTTAGTTGTGATCACTGGACAAGAAGTATCATAAAACCTTCTAATCTAACTAAGGTAGACGGATTGCTCATAGATACCCTTCTGATGTTGGCTTTCAATGAAAGAGAAACTTCTATTGTTGACATGCTTTTATATTATGGACTTGACTTACTTGATGTCCTAAAACAGAACAAATCATAGCAACACAAGAAGATTGATATTTCAATGCTCTCTCATTCCAGTCCAACATGGATTTAAAAAAAAGAAACAAACCACCGATACATTCCCTAATTGGACAAAAATACGAACCTAACAAGAAACAAGACAATCAGGCGGTGAAAACAAAAAAAAATAAAGCTGGCTTGAATTAAAAAAAAAAAACCAAAAAAGCCACATAAAACACTATTTCGGGACTTTTAACACTCATATATAATATCAAACATTCACGAAAGCCTATCCAAAAAGCTTTTGTTCAATCTACCGTCTCAATCAAAGCTATACCGGAATTGGTTTAGCTGAGTTTTAAAGACAAGTCAAATGCTCCTCGTTAGAGAGAAAGGTTGCTCTTGTGAATTTGATTTTCTTGTATCTTAACTGCAAGTGCTCGACTAAAAGAAGAAGATAGAAAACACAATGGACTCCTATGGCTCCTCAACGCAGCCTACAAGAAGGCAAGAAACGGTGTCGCGTGGCATCTTTCTCCCATTCAACTCTTTCTATCCATTCTTCCTCAAGAGTATTCTATGACCAACTCTTTCTAAGATGAAAACATTCTAAGAAAGCATATCCAAAAAGCTTTTCTTTAATCTACCATCCGATAACATGTCGATAACCATCTTTATAGTGGACGCATCAGCAGCGAACCCTCCCCTTTTCATTTCTTCGATGAATTCAGCTGATGTATTTATGTCACTACCTCGGAGATGTGCTCGGATTAGTGTGTTGTATGTACAACCATCTGGCTCATGCTCATCCTCTTCTTCCATTTTTCTAAACAACAGGTCCGCTTCAGACAGTGAGCCTTTCTTACACAGTCCTCCAATCATTATGTTGTATGTCTTAACATCGGGCTTCACTCCTCTAACTGGTAGACTACAGAATAAATCCCAAGCATCATCCACCTTACTAGCATTGCACATCCCGTGAATAATGATGTTATAGATACCTATATCAAGCTTCATCTCACTCTTCTGCATTTTTTCAAAAATTTCCAATGCTTTTTCTATTTCCCCATTGTCACACAATCCATCCAGCAAAATTTTGTAAGTCACAATATTAGGAGGAACACGACGAGAAACCATCGTTTGGAAGAGTTCTTTAGCAACCTCAAGTTTTCCCGATTGACAAAACCCTTGGATTAGAGTGCTATACGTAACTGTATTAGCAACCACCCCTCTCATAGACATTGTGCGGAAAAGTTCAAAACCATCATCGACCCGCTTAGCCTTACAATATCCATTTATTCCTTGTGATCATATCCCTGAGCAACTGCGCACCATCATCCCATCTACCATCATTACAAAAGCCTCTAATGAGAGTGGTGTAGGTAATAACATCTGCTTTAAAACCTTTCACTTCCATTTCGTTGAAAAGGTTGAGTGCATCGTCGAGGTTTTCGTCTTTACAAAGACCATCGATGATGATACTGTAATGGACTACATTAAGCTTGATCTTTCTTTCTTCCATCTTTCTGAGCAACTCCATTGCCAAGGCAGTTTTCCCGGACTTGCACATTACATTTAAAACCGGTCCAAAGGTAACTTCATTGGGTTGACAGCCATTTTCAATCATTCGATCTATCAAAACCACAGTTTCAGACACTTTACCTTTGAGACAAAGTCCATTAACCAGAGTGTTAATGGTAATGAGATCGGGTGTCTGTCTCATTTCCACCATTCGATCAACTAATCCCACGGCTTGGGAGACTCGGCCCTCGAGACATAACCCATTAAGTAGAGTGTTAAACGTGATAGTGCTAGGCTCATACCCAAGTTTCAGGATCTTCCCCAAAACAGAATAAGCGAAACAAACTCTACCACGCCGACAGAAACAATTGATGACAATATTGAGAGAGTACAAGTCATACGCAATCCCAATCAGCTCCATCTGCTTGGAGAGAGCTAGAACGAGATCATACTGCTTTGTTCTGGCAACGGCACTAAACAATCTATTGAAATCAATGACAGTGGGAAGAGGACGAGACCTAATCATGGGTTGAAAGAGATCAACAGCATCCTCTGCCTTGATATCAGCAAGCCCACTTCTCAATCTCTCTCTGTAAGACAGATTCCTATCGCTGAAACCAGAATAGTCTCGTTCGGAGCAATGGTGAAGTGAAGCATTTCTCAGCGTACCTGTCTCCAGGAAGCGAGGCTGAACAAATTTCGAAGCTTTTTTAGAACTCCATCTCCATATCATCATCTCAAGATGAATCGTTGGTTCCTTTTTAAAACTCACTCTGTCTATGAGTGTTGGTTGAATTGGTTGCAAAGCCAAACCCTATAGAGAGAGACGGCAATGGGGACACGGAGCTTAGAGAACCAAAAAAAACTTATCGATTAAACCGGCTCAATCAAAGCTATACCGGAATTGGTTTAGCTGAGTTTTGCGGTCACGGTAAATGAAATGGGTCTTAATGTACTATTGACTTGACACAACGACAAGTCGAATACTCCTCGTTAGAGCAAGGTTGCTTGCTCTTGTGAATTTGATTTTCTTGTATCTTATTGCAAGTGTTCTGAGAATTGTTTAGTGGTTTGAGTGTTGTTTTACCCAAGGTATTGCAAATGTTACCTTGGGTTCCACTCAGATTAATGGCATACTGTGTAAATTAATTGTTGATTTCAAATGTTGCGACTGTAGACTGTAGTACAAATATGTTTTTGATAACTTACTTGAGAGTTGAGACATTAAAACTGAAAGACAATAGAAACACACAATTTTGAGTTTTACTAAATTTTACTAAATCATTACGTCAACCAACAATCAAAAAGAGGAAGATAAGAAACGGTGTCATGTGGCATCTTCCTCCCATTCAACTCTTTCTGTCCATTCTTCCTCAGAGTATTCTATGACCAATTCTTCAGTCTTACTGACGCTTTTAGAATCCAGACATCCAGTGGAAGCTTTCTCAGCTTCGGACAACTGTCTATGAGTATCAGACGTTGAAAACTGGCTCCATATAGCTCGCAGCTTTCTCTTTGAATTAAGAACGCCAAGATAAACTAGGTTTGGAGCGAGCAGGAGCCACGTCAATTCCTTTACACTATCTCACCCGTCTATTACCACACTAGCTAGAGAGGTTTAAGAAACATGATGTCTTCTCTATTTTTATCTCCATCATTCCGCAATTCTCTATCCACATGCTACAGACATTACTTACTTGTAGCTGCCAAAACTAATACTCTTACCGATTCTCCAGGATGCTCCCTAATAGAAATGTGTTGAATACATCTCCCTACTCTGGGATCGTATACCAATTGATGCTCCCCAACCAAACTTGACGAGAAAGTTATGCTTATGAACTCTAAATTATCTAAGAGCTGCAGCTCTTTCATTAGGTTCTTCTTATCTAGCCACACTTGTAGTCTCAAACGCTTAACTCCTGGAGATCTCGTCGGCTCTATGAACCTGCCAACACAATGACACAGAAGAATGTTTCTGAGTTTTAGTGATCAATCAGTTTAAGAACCTGTTTAGTAGATAAAATATTGGCACATATAATAACTAACCTTTGCTAAGCAAAAATATTTTGGTGTTAACCAAGCCAAAAAAAAAAGGCAAATGGAAAAACACCAAACCACTAAGAAAGCATATCTAGAAAGCTTTTGTCCAATTCACCACTCGTTAACATATCAATAACCATCTTAACAGTGGAAGTATCTGCTGCAAACCCACAACTCTTCATTTCTTCAATAAGTTTAGCTGATGCACCTAAGTCACCATCTCGGAGATGTGCCCGGATCAGTGTGTTGTATGTACAATCATCTGGCGCATTCCCATCTTCCTCCATTTTTCTAAGCAAGATGTTTGCTTCAGGCAGTGACCCTTTCTTACATAATCCTGAAATCATCACGGTGTATGTCCTAACATTAGGCTTCAACCCTTTACAAGGTAGGCTACAGAATAAATGCCATGCATCTTCCACTTTTCCACCCTTGCACATCCCCTCAATGATGATTGTATACATAACAATATCAAGATCCATCTTACTCTTTTGCAAATCCTCAAAAATTTCCAACGCCTGTTTAAGCTTCCCATTGTCACACAAACCATCAAGCAAAATACCATATGTCATAACATCAGGACGAACACCGCGTGAAACCATTTCTTGGAAAAGTTCCTCTGCGATCTTTAGTTTCCCGGATTGACAAAACCCTTGGACAAGAATGCTGTAAGTAACCGTATTGGCAACCAAGCCTCTCTTAGAAATCTTGCGGAAGAGTTTCATACCATCTTCAACCCTTTTCACCTTGCAATATCCTTTTATGAGACTTGTAAAAGTCACGATATCAGGACTGCAATTATTCCGAACCATAAGATCCAACATATGCTTAGCCTCGCTAAGGCGGTTCTGCATGCAAAACCCATCTACCAAGGAGTTATAAGTAATAGTATTAGGAGATATGCCTCTTGCGATCATCTCCTTGTGCAATTCGTTAGCCTCCTGAAGCCTCCCTTCTTTGACAAAAACATCAATCAACACATTGAAAGTGATGACATTAGGAGTGATTTTCCTACTCAACATATCCTTCAGCAACTGTGTACCTTCTTTCCATTTACCAGCTTTACAAAGACCACCAACAAGAGAATTATACGTAACAACACTAGATCTGATACCTTTCAGTTCCATTTCATTGAAAAGGTTAATGGCAGCTTCCATGGAACCATCTCTACAAAGACTATCAATGATTGTACTATAAGTAAACACATCAGCCTTAACATTTCTTTCTCCCATCTTTCTGAGCAAATCCAAGGCCAAAGAAGTATCTCCTGATTTACATATTCCATTCACAATTGAATTATAAGTAATCACATCGGGTTGACATCCGTTCTCCACCATCTTATCAACTAAACCCACAGCTTCAGACACTTTACCCTCGAGACAGAGTCCATTGACAAGAGTGTTAAACGTGGTAGTGTCAGGCACATACCCAAGCTTCATAACTTTCCCCAACACAGAATAAGCAAAACAAGATTCACAACACCGGCAGAAGCAATTGATCATAATGTTCAAAGTGTAGATGTTATGTGCAATCCCACTCAATTCCATCTGCTTGCAGAAATCTAAAACGAGACTGAACTGTTTTGTTCTTGCAACGGCGCTAAACAACCTACTGAAATCAACTAGAGTAGGACGAGGACGAGACCCAACCATTTCTTGAAACAGATCAACAGCATCATCTTCCTTAATATCAACAATCCCACTTCTCAATCTCTCTCTGAAACAGACTTTCCTATTGCTAACATCAGAAAAGTCTCGGTCGAAGCTAGATAAGAAGAACCCAGAAAGGCTATAGAGCAAATCAGTTCTAAGAGTACCTGTCTCCAAGAGATGAGGCTGAACCAATCTCAAAGCTTTCAAATTTAAAGCAATCGATCTCCTTCTCATCATCGTTTCTTCAGCTGAGTTTGTTCGTGTTTTTGCTCTGTAGACCTCCACGGAGACGAACGAGCGAGCTTTGGGAGAAGAAAGAAAACCCGGTTCAATAATAATCCTTTATCAATAATCGGTTTTATTTCACACGGTATAAATCAAATACCGGAAGTGCTCTGGTTTTTTGTTTTACTATGTTTTGACTTTTGAGTCCCCTCTTCTGTCACTTCTCTAACAACTAATTTTGATACTTTTAGCTTCCACGTACCTCCTAAATCAAAAATGTTATTTAAGTAAATAAGATCTGACTTTGTTAGCTTTGTAAGAAATTAATCATTCTTAACGTAACTAAACAAAATAAGTTGTAAATACCGTATCATTAGTTAATTTTCATTGCATATTTACATTAATTAATTGCCCTCTCGTGTTAACGACATGTATGTTTCGATTACACATATATATTAACGTCATGGATATTTTCATCCCTTCTATAAGATATTTTACGTTTTTTTTTGGAAATTTAAATTTTATATGCGCTTTTTAGTGTATATTTAAAATTTATCTTGTATATAGAGTACATTTCCTTTCCTCTCTTTGGTCTTCTTGCTTTGCAAGCAAAAAGCTCAAACAAACTTGAAGAAAACCTTCTTTTTAGTTCTTCGTCTCTGCCCCCATGACGATAACGGCGGCGATGGCTGATCTCTTACCATCGCCTACGACGGAACAAGCCGATGAGAAAACTGATCACTCGAGCCGCTTTTGTCCTATAGTATATGACAATGTCGATAAAGAAGCTGACGGTTAAGTATCATAAATAGCTTTTAACGATAGATATTTTTTTTTGTCCCTTGTAATATTATTCTCTTTCTTTAGCTTTCCACTGTACATAACTTATTCAATTACCGAATATGTCAGTCTAATGGTATCTTGATCAGTGAGTTGGAAAACGAAAAATTGATGGAGATATATATATATATAGATATCCGATGAGAGTCTGGCTTCATACATGAGTGCATTGTATTGTCGTGTTAGAGATTTAATTAGCTGTCTTGTGTTGTTTGTATTGGCCAAGTTCGAGCACTTCAGGCTATACTTTTTTGTTTCTAATTGTTTTCCATGAATCGTTTCAAGGTGGTCTAACGAGATTTACTCATACAGTTGAAACTATCTAGTATGATTTAAATTGTTCAGTTAATGTGGATTTGATTCAAAGTCTGTCTGTCTTGGTAGTCAAAAGTCATTTTGTCAATTTGTTGTAACCAGTTCTTTTTTTTGTTTTTCTGTGCAGTTTCTTTAAACCCAAATTATTTCAAGGGTTTTAATTGGAACTACTCCCCAGCCTTTTCTTATAAAAACTTTGATATCAGGTGAGATTATGTTTGTGTTTATACAGTCAGATTTGCAAACAATTATTTTCCATTTCTTTTGGTGTTTATTCTTGTGTCAAACAGTTCATCGATGGGGCCAGAACATTATGCGTTTGATGCTTCCTACAATTTCCAAAAGGTTTTATTTGGGTCGTGTTATTGGATTATTTAATTAACATTACCTTTTTTATTTTTCCTTTCTTTGTGGAAATCAAAAGATAAAATGTATTGATGCAGGTCGTCTTCTTTAAAGGAATTGTTACTCATGATAGTCTAACTGCGAGTGTGATAGCCCCTGTCATGAGCAGTAAGTTGTTAATGGCTTCATTTATTGAGGTAAGTGTTGCAATTAAATTGCAACTAGGGATATTGTGATTATTCGATGGTGTATCTTCTCTTGACAAAATGTGTACGTTTCTTACATTCTTTTCCAGCTGAGAAAGGGACGTTTGTACGAGACACTACACGGCTTTGATTACTTGGTGAGGAACTTATCTCTATTTGAATCTTTGTGATGAATGTTTGATGAACAATTTCTTTTAACTTTTTTCTTGTAATTTGGCTCACATTTCTGTAGGCTCCAAACTATAGAGCTCAAGTTCAACTCTGGAGCACGGGTTTAATTCGAGCAACATATATCAAGGTAAATTTGCTACTCTCAGTTTGTGTTCTAATTAATAAGCTTTTTAATACTTGAATAAAAATTAGCTCACATATACAAAAGAAAAGAAAAAAAATAAGTCATCATATGTTACTAATTTTACTGCAAAATTTGTTTTTTTTTAAATTGTTGTACAGCGTGTGACACCCCGTCTATATTTGGGTGGTCATTTCTCATCTTCGGGTGGTCATTTCTTCTGGACCAGGGTGCCTCAAGAGACGGCTGTAGGCTATGCTGCAAGATACGAGACCGATAAGATGGTAATGCTTGATTGATAGAAATTATTTGGATCATTTTTTATATAATTGAGAACTTTTCTTTATGAACAGGTCGCCTGTGCTAAAGTTGAAAGCAGTGGTGATGTACTTATGACCTACGTTCATAAGATTTCAAAGAAGGTAATGTGACATTCTCATTTAATTATATCTTTAAAGCTAGCTCGATGAGATAATAAGAATCATGACACAAAATGTATCTTTTTGCTCATAATCAGGTTTCACTCGCCACTGATTTTGTGTACAATTGCCTTTCAAGAGATGTTAAAGCTAGTGTTGGCTATGACTGCAATTCTAGAGTGGTAATATTGCTATTTTTTTTTTAGATTTGAAGGGAATTGAAAACAATGTCTTTACTTTATAAATCCGTTTTAATAATTCTAATATTATGAGTTTTTTTTTTTTTTTTTTTTCAGTCTCATGTCCAGGGAAAGATTGACTCTAACGGTGTTGTATCTGCACATCTTCAAAGACAATTAAATGAGGGACTCAGGTGTATTCTATCTGCAACTTTGGATCTTAAGAACATGGCTCACAGGCTTGGTTTGCGCTTAACATATGGTTAAGAACTGCGGAAAAGATGTCACTATACGTGATATGAACGCACGTGTAAATGACTGGAGAAAAGAATTAACTACTATAAATTATTGAATTCACAAGTTATTGAAATTTTGATGTATGTGAGACTTGTGAGAAAGATACATATGAATATGAATGTTATTCGTTTTGACCTCGTATGATTAGTTTGCATTTATTAGAGATTCATGATGAAGTTGCTAATATTGGCGATTTTGAGAGATTTTTTTTTTTTTTAAGAAAACCCCTTTCAAGAATCTAAAAACAAAACGTGGAATCATTATGCATTCATTCATTAGTCAATACTCTCATTCTACTCTGTTGGTGCAAGACATGCTTCTAAATTTCATCTCTTCTTTGCTCAATGATGCATCAACAATAAGCTGCAATTAACAAACAGTCCAAAAAAGACTGAAACATGCAAAATTACACCTTTGAATTAATCATGCAAGATTACACCTTTCTCATTAACCTCTTGTACTTTGTTTCCAGCTCGAGAGAAGGTTAATAAACTTTACCTCTACCAAACAGTGATTGGGACTAGAAAAAATATGATGCAAACATGACTGTGATGCAAACTAAAGTTGTAACAGATTATTTAGTTTCATAACCAGTACACATTTCATTTACAAATAATATAGTTTCGATTACACATATAATAACGTCGTGGATATTTTATTTTCTTCTTACATATTTGACGTTTTTTGAATATTTACCTTTTCTATGCGCTTTTTAGTATAATTTCTCTTCGTACATTTCCTTTTCTCTCTTTGGTAATTAAAAGTCTTGCTTTGCATGCAAAAGCTTAAACAAACTTGAAGAAAACCCTTTAGTTATTCGTTTATACATCGGGACAATAACGGCGGCGGCGATGGCTGATCTCTTACCACCGCCTACGACCGAACAAGCCGATGAGAAAGTTGATAACTCGAACCTCACTTGTTTTGATGGATATGAAGATGACCATATAGAAGCTTTCAGTTAATTTTATAAATAGCTTTGCCGATCGAGATATTTTAAATTTTTCCTTCTAACAATATTACCTTTCTTTAGCTTTCCACTGTACATAACTTATTGAATTCCCCGGATATCTCATCAATCTATGGGTTTCTTGATCAGTATGTGTTGGAAACGAAAAATTGTTGGAGATATCCGATGAGAGTTTGGCTTCATACATGAGTGCATTGTATTGTCGTGTTAGAGATTTAATTAGCTGTCTGGTGTTTTTTTGTATTGGCCAAGTTCGAGCACTTTAGGCTATACTGTTTCGTTTCTAATTGTTTTCCACGAATCATTTCAAGGCGGTCTTACAAGCTTTACATATAGTAGTTGAAACTATCTAGTACTATGATTTAACTTGTTCAATTTGATCCGGAATTTGATTCAAAGTCTGCCTTACTTCTTGGTAGTCAACAAACGTCATTTTGTCGAACTTGTTGTAACCAGATTTTTTTTTTTTTTTTTTTTTAATTCTGTGCAGCTTTACCTTGTTATTTCAAGGGTTTTTATTTGAAATACTCCGCAGCCTTTTTTGATAAGAAGTTGAATATCAGGTGATTGATTAGTTATGTGTAACTTTTACAGTCATTTTTGCTAACAATTATTTTTCCATTTCTTTTGGTGTTTGTTTCTCGTTAACCCTATTTATTCTTGTGTCAAACAGTTCATGGATGGGTCCAGAACATTACATGTTTGATGCTTCCTACTTTGGCCCAAAGGTTTTTATTTGAAATTAAAGAAAACAAAAAAACGTGTTATTGGATTACTTTAATAAAGAAATACCTTTTTCTTTCTTTGTGGGAAATCAAAAGATAAAATGTATTGTTGCAGTTGGCGTTTGTTGGAAATGTTACTACTAGTGGTAGCCTAAGTGCGGGTGTCAAAGCCTTTATAACTGATAAGTTGATTGTGAAGGCAAAGACTGAGGTAAATTAATTAAGTGTTGCAACTAGAGAAAATGCTGTGATTATTCTATGGTGTATCTCTTCTCTTGACAAAATGTGTGTTTTACATTCTATTCAGCTGGAAAATGCACGTTTGTCCATGTCACTAGTCACATTTGAATACCAGGTGAGGAATTTATCTCTATATCTGAAGATTTGTTATCTTTGTGGTGAACATTTGATGAATAATTTTTTTTGTTTGGCTCACATTTCTGTAGGCTCTATACTATAGAGCTCAATTGGAACTTGGGAATTTTGGCCTACTTGCAACATATTTCCAGGTATTTTTTTTTATTTTTTTGTTTAGCAACATATTTCTAGGTAAATTTGCTACTCTCAGTTTGTGTTCTAATAAGCTTTTTAATACGTCAATAACAATTAGCTTACAAATACAAAAAATATACTGTTTGCATTATTTTTACTGAAAAAGTGGTTTTTTTTAATTGTTGCAACTAATTTTTTTCTGTACAGCGTGTGACACCCCGTCTATCTTTGGGTGGTCATGTCTATAATTTCGGTGTGCCTAAACAGTGGGGGTGTGGGTTATACTGCAAGATACGAGACCGATGATAAGATGGTAATGCTTCTACTCAGTCAGCTTATTAGAGATCGCTCATCGATTGAAAATTTGGATCATATTTTATATTGGCGAATTCTTCTTCTACTGTTTATTTTATTGATCATGTTGACAACTTTTCTTTATTAACTAACAGATCGCCTCTGCTTTCGTTGATATCTCGGGTCTTGTATGTATGAACTATGTTCATAACATCTCAAAGAAGGTAATGGCCCATTCGCAGTTAGTTATATCCTTAAGCTCGATGAGATAATAATAATCATGACACATAATATGTATCTTTTTTCTCATAATCAGGTTTCACTCGTTACTGATTTTGAATACGACTGCTTTTCAAGATATGTTGAAGCTAGTGTTGGGTGTGACTGCAATTATGGACAGGTAAATAATATTGCTATTTTTTTTTTTAGATTTGAAGGGAACTGATGAAAACAGTGTCTTTACTTTATAAATCCGTTCTAATATTATGAGCTTTTTGTTTCAGTCTCGAGTCCAGGGAAAGATTGATTCAAACGGTGTTGTATATGCCCATCTTACAAAAAATTAAATATGGGACTCGAGTATCAACTATCTGCCAGTTTGGATCATATTAAAAAGGATTACAAGCTTGGTTTGTGCTTAAATTATGGTTAAGAACTGCAGAAAATATGCGGTTACTAAAGAGGAGGACTACTAGAAACTCTTTTTCTTTCTTTGTGTGTGTTGGATCATTGTTTCCGTTAGATTCAGATATTGAATTGTAACCCAAGATTATTTAGTTTCATAACCAGTATACATATCATTACAGTCTTGCAACTTCAAAACTCAATTAAGTTAACAAAACAAAAGCTCTCTAAAAAAAGAAGCTCTAAAACTACATCTATAGAAAGGCTTAAAGAACTGCATTAAAAACCTGCTTTAACCCTCTCACTAAACCGGATCCGGTTGAAGCATTAAAACCGCTTCAACTGGCTTTTACACGAGCTTGGGTATACGACTACAGAGTCTAGAGATAACCCGCCTTTGGTATGTGTACAATCGATCTGAGTCATCGAAAACTTAATCTTTGTCGATGACTTATTCGATTCCCGGACAACAAAGTCTCCGGCGTGGTAGTGAGTCCAGTTTCCTCGCTCGGTTAACATGCATTGAGATGAGGAATGTTGACCATCTTCTGTCCAGAGTTGAAACCGAACCGGTTTAATGTCCCAACCATGGACTTGTTCGGTGTTACAGACCCGTCGACCAAACCATTTTCCCGACCGGCCTAGTTGAAGCTTAAAGAAGATGCTGTAGGTTCCAACCGGGAATGGGAAATCGATTTCCCCATCAACTTCAAACCACCAGATTTGTTGAAGATAAGCCACAGATGAAAACCTACAAAGAAGCAATAAAAGATGGTTTACTTTAACAATCGCAGAAACACACAGATCACAGCAACAACTCTGACCATAACATCATCTATCATACCAAATCCAATCAAGTTTTGTATTAAGAAACCACATGGCCAACACACAACTTCAAAGGAAAAGGCATACTTTTAAAGAGCTTGTGTTAGGCAATCGAACCAGCATAGTGAGAAAACTAACCGAGATTCATCAGTGGGGATATGACTCCAATATCTACGATCATCAATGCCTGTGATGGACAATCCTTTAGCTGAAATGGATAGACAAACACCACTGGTTCGTTTGTCTATCCACACCTTCTGCAGAATCAATAGAGGTTTCATAAGTACATAGCTTCTGGATCAAACAAGCTGAGCAAATTTGATTTGAGATTATACTACACAAGTGATGCAAATTCAACTAAAAAAACTCGTTTTATGGGAATCCCCAAATGAAAAAGTTTCCATTTTAGGAAAAAAAATCCCAAAAATTATTTGCTTCTGAAAGCCCTAATTTGTAAGAGAAGGTACCTTGGTGCCGTCATCAAATGAGTTAATCCTGGAGAGACAAGTATAAAGGTGTCTCTTTTGCAAATTTTCCGGGAAACCACCAAGGATTTTCTCGAGAAGAACTCTGTAATTCGGAGGAAGCTTCGATTCCCAGACGCAATCAGCCCAAGAAGCGCCGCGGAATGCTCTGTTGAGCTTCGAGAATCTACAGATCTCAACGGGATCCAAATTCTCAACAATCATAGCCACGCAACCCTCTGGCAAATCACCTAAACCAATCTTCAATAGATCCCCATCCCCAAAACAAGACGACGACGACGAAGACGAAGAAGAAGACGAATCCTTGTGAAGACCAGACTGAGCCACACCCATCTAAAACCCTTTCGACGAGATCTAAAAAATAAATCTCAAGTGGGTTTTGTGGAGATGGGGTCTTCTTGAATCTTCAGAAAAAGGAGACTTCGAAATTTCAAGACTTTTCGTCTTTTTCGCACGCGAAAAAGGAAAGGAATCAAAAGTTTTTTTTTTTTTTTACTCTCAAGAACAGAGCAATAATAAAAGATTAAAGAAGAAAGGTTTTGGTTGGTGACAGAGAGAAGACAATATTGGACGGGTGACGCAAAAGACATGTGGATCGTGTAATAAATAAACAAACGATTTTGAGATACTGTTCAATTTTAATTTAAAAGCTGTTTGGATTGGTTTGTTCAAATATACAGTTGGATTGGATGTTTGAATATTGTTTTCTTGTCCGTTACACCTTATTTATTTTTCTTTATTTCATGAGTTGTGTAACTTGTAATAAGAACCATATGAGTTGTAAACTTGTAAGAACCAATTATAATATCCAAATCCTTACCCATTTGAGTTTTTCAGTTATAATTTTCAGTTATACCTAATCCAAAATGTCAACGAGAATCTGTTTTATCCTTTTTGTATAAACATATAGATTGCATTGTCATTTTAATACTAACGTATACACGATCGTTGTGGATATTATTTTTTGTGTACTAAAGGTATTATATTATGATGTATGATACGTAAAACATGTTTGGAATTGTAATTTGATCAGTCGTACCTTATGATTCAAGAGATCCGACCACTTTAATTATATCTTTGTCTCTAACAGTATTTAGTTTCTCTGCATCATTTTGTATTCGACCATCCCATTGGCCATCGTATGATAAAACTTAAAATTTCACAATTGATGTTTACGTTGCAAGTTGAGATATCCAGTTGCTGATAGTGAATATGAGTTGTCAACATGAGTCTTGTGACACAAACAAAAAAAAAGGAAGTGCCCATTATGCTGAGATATTTTGAAGATATTATTTCTTCAACGCTTTGTAAGATTACCTCTCCTAATGCATATACGAAGACTGAAAATATCTAAACATCATTGCGGTACTCTTTTTGTTTGATAAGAAGAACCTTAGATATTTTGTTCCTCCTATCAGATTAATGTCAGATTCAAAAAAATAAAATAAAAATAAATAAATAAATAAACATTTGCTTCTGTCGGTGATGGACGGGGTTACACTCTGCATAACTACAAAACACACCTAATTAGATTCTTGACAGCATTTGGAGAGTTCTAGAAACATTTTGACATACTCACATACATATATTACTCACTTATCAGAGAGAGCATGCTATGATAGGGTCAGAAGAAATTACTTATATGATGATGCAAATATACCTCGAATAATTTTCCCTGTTTATGGGCTGACCTGAAGTTAAGGCCCACTCTTATGGAAAGCGGGCCCAATACTCTATTTTGCCAACATGGAAAACTAGTATCGAACAAAACCAACGAAGACGTTGTTTAAAAGTTTAATCCCAAGTCCCAACAGTATTAAACGGCACCGTCGTCGTATGTTACGACTAGCTCGCCGCCGGAGAATGAAGCGGGAGGGATAGAGAAACGGTTGATGAAAGAAGCAAAGATTACACCATTAATTATTCATTGAGTGACAGACAATAATAAAAACAAGACTTATATGAAAAAAGATATCAAACGGTGGAAACAAGAAAGATTTAAGAAATAGAGATTAAACTCTGAAAATAACAAACAGGATCACCGATGGAGAAATCATGAAAAACAACATCATATGTGTTGGATTGGAGATCAAGTTCCACCAGTGCTTCTCTTCGCTCACGACAGTAAAACAACAACTTCTTCTTCCCATCGAAAAGTGCTAGTGGCAAGAGCACGTGTGTGCATCTACCAAACCATTGAGAAGTTGTAGCCAGATCAATGGAACACATTTTCTGCCATGTCTTATTGGCTGAATCGAATGACCATATCACTTGGTTGGGCCACTTCTTCTCCCAAACGCACAAGCGGTTGTCGAGGTCGCAGATAGCGATATCTAAATCATCAACATTGGCAAAGGGAGCTTTACAGACGACTTGAAAGGCTTCGGTGTGAAGATCAAAGGACAGAATTTTGGGTTCCTCCTCGCACTCGGTGAACCAATGAAGCGAGCCATCTACATAGACAGGGTCGGGGCAACCAAAAATCCGATAAGGAGAAGCGGGAGAAACATACCTCCAAGAGTTGGTGCTAAAGTCGAAAACCTCGCAGGTAGTAGCGTTGTCTCGGCCGATCTCTGAAGAGTTGTACAGCCAAACGGGCTTGTATGTGCCCGTGATTTTGTCTTTACCGAAACCAAGACTAGGGACCACGTAATGAAGGTCGTAGAAACTACGTCCTAAGTCGAACATGAGTTGTTGTAGCTTACAGAGAGGGAGAGGGCGATACCATCTAGTGGTTGGGATGACCACGGGCGATACCATCTAGTGGTTGGGATGACCACAAAACCGGATTCTGTGTGATGGTAGAGACTGATAAAGGTTGATGAGAGAAGAACACCTTAGTGTTTAGGAAATAGTATATTGACTCTCGTAATCATAAGCTTTATGTTACATAGAATTATATAGTACAAGAGTTTCCTAAACTATAATGATTGCAAATATATAATATCTAAATAATAAATATCACAATATCTCATATTAACTAGAGGATCTTCTAGATCCTTCTACACGCCCCCTCAATCTCAAAGTAGTAATGGAGCAAATGTGGAATTAATGGCTTGAGATTGATCTTAGTAGAATGGTAGAGCTCGTGCTTGAGCAACATTATCGAAGCTTGCTTTCCGACGTCTTGGTGGTGACTAAGTCATATCTTAGATAGATCCGGTGAACATAGATATGGTGATGGCTGTAAGCAGATGTGATGTTTTTTTTTTTCAACTGGATTGAAACATAACAAATAAAATTTTGAAGAAGCATCGATGGCTTGAAAACTGGAAAATAAGATGGTTTTTTTTTAAAAAACAAAATTAAAGAAGCACTATGGCTTTGATTCAGAAGCTCATAAAAAGCTTGAATGTTAGAAGCATTTTTGGCTTGAAAATAAAAATTATAAAAGAGAAGCACTTGGCTTAGATTCAGAGGTTTAAGATAATAGATTTGAATAAGAGAAGCTCGATAGCTTAGATTCAGAGGTTCATGATGAACTTGAATGTGGAAGCATTTGGCTTAACAAGAAAATAAAATAAAACGAGTCTGATGGTTAGATCTAAACTCGGGAGCAAACCTGCTCTGATACCATGATAAAGGTTGATGAGAGAAGAACAGCTTAGTGTTTAAGAAATAGTATATTGACTCTCATAATCATAAACTTTATGTTACATAGAAGTACAAGAATTTCCTAAACTATAATGATTACAAATATATAATATCTAAATAATAAATATTACAATATCTCATATTAACTATAGGATCTTCTAGATCCTTCTACAGAGACAAACGAGACCGTCACAGCTATTATAGGGAACCAAGAATTGGGTGTTATCGGCATCCCAAGGAGTAGGGATACTGACCGATGATGATGAACCCAACACCAGTCTACTTAGAGATTCTACAACCGGGTCACGAATATCATCAGGATATAAAGAGACCATGACAACATCTGGATTACCTCTTGATTGCTGTCCATGTGTCAACTGTCTTCGTTGGAAGAATGGAGATTCGATCGTTGATTTCCATTGTTTCGATACAGCCTTGAATCTCATCAGAGAATCCACATCAAGTCTCTCTAGGATAAGCTCTACGCAATCGTGGGGAAGCGATTCCCTCCTCAAGCAGCGTTGCTTTTTCCTTGACATTCTTGTGATTGTTGTTGAGCAGACCGACCCTTGATGATGATAGATGAAAAGGTTTATTTATATAAAAAAAAAACAGGAAAACAGGAAAAAGCAAAACTTTGGAATTTCCTTTTCCTCAAGGAAACAGAGGATCTCTTTATAATTTCCTTTTCCTCAAAGAAACAGAGGATCTCTTTCTCTCCTAGACCTAAACTCTCATATGGCCGACGTCGGAGGAGATATGGCAGAGAAGGAGCTTGAGAAGCCGACTTACGGGTTCTGGATTTGGGCTATGGCTTCCGTGATTCTCCGATTATTCTTCATCTTTTACTTCCCGGAAAACTTCAAATTATCTTCCCGTCCGGAGGTCTCCACCCCTCTCACAAGCGTTCGCCGCCGTATCTCACTCTCTCTCTCTCTCTCATTCAGTCATTCTCTCTCCACGACTCCACCATCTCGAGTTTCGCTTAACAGTTCTCTCTGTTCGGTTTTTTTAATATGTGCAGTTGCTGAAGGTTACTGGTTGAAGCAGTCATCGATGTCACCATACGCAGGTTTTGTGATTGTCTCCTACATATGGGATTTGAAATTCCAACGATTTATGGAAGTTGAATTCGTACTCGTTTTTTTCCTCTGTGCAGGATCAATGTATCATGGCTCTCCATTGCTGCTCTCTGTTCTGGGTCCGCTCACTAGTCAATGGTAGTAACTTTAATCGATTCAAAGTTTAGATTCTTGAGCTGAGTTTCCGAGGGTTCCTGCATTGTATCATTTGTTTTGAGCCAACTTAAAAGTGGTTTTGATTTGGATGATGCAGGATTGAAGGGCAATCGAGTCACCATTTGTGCAGGTAATAATGTTACTACATTGTAGAAGATGTAGATTACGAAATTGTAGAAGTGATCAAGAATTGTAAATTTTGTGTTCTTGATGGAATTAGAGACATTATCCGTTTTTATTCTTGTCTTGATACCAACCAACCAGCTTGGTTTTTGTTTTTGCAGATATACTTAGTGCATTGCTTCTTCGAGCTATTGGTCAGAAGCTTCAAAAGACTTACAGCATGAATTTGAAGCGACTTGGCGTTCTCAGGTCATCAGGGGACAGAGGTAACTAAGTTATTCAGTTATTCAACAAAGTCAGAGTTGTTGTATCTCTTGCTTATTCAAAGTTAAAACAAGATATGAACTACAATGTTTTTGGGAGCCAATGCTCATCTACAGGTCTTATTCCCGGTGTATATTTATATATGGTGTTGAAGTTTGTTAATGTATACAAAAGCATAGTTCTCTTTCATTCTTTCTGATCTCTCACTTTCCTGTTTCTCTCAGGGATCCTCCCTTGTGGAGATATTGCTGCCCTTGTGTACCTGTGGAATCCTTACACAATTCTTTCTTGTGTTGGGTTATCAACTTCTCCAATAGAAAATTTGGCTGTCATTGTATCTCTTTACGGAGCAGTTACTCGTAAGCTATTGTTGGAAACTTGTCTTTATATCTATATCTTGGATAAAGAAACCTGCTTTGATTTATACTAATTTCATCTCTTTGGTTCTTCTTCTCAACAATTGTCTTTTACATTTGTCAGGAAGAGTTCCCCTGGCTGCATTTGGGTTAATCACGGCCACGCATTTGTCTCTTTATCCAGCAAGTTTGGCGATTCCAGTACGCATAACTCTCATTTCCCTTGTCATTTAATTCTGTATCTCAAGTTTTTCCAGGGTACCAGATTCTCATCTCTTGTCTTTCCTTCAGTTGATCTTACTGTTGGGATATGGTTTAGATGCCCATCCTTTAAAAAATTTCCTTCATACAAGAGATCGAGGAGTTGAGACTGGATCAACCTCTGATGTTTCTAAACAAGACAAATTGACTAGAACTACACAACTTCCTTTTTTATGGAGAACAGTCTTGCATTTCGTATTCTGGGTATTAGTGTTGTCGATCTGTGTCTTGGTTTTATGTAGCTTATCACTAAAACAATATGGTGGGCTTGAGGAGATGTTCAAAAGGTACCACCAATTATCTGTGAAATCTCAATTTATGGATCGTAACCTGATTCTACAGGAGCAGAGCTCGATTTCTCTATATGTTAGGTTCTAAGTTATATCATTATTACTATTTCAGTATAAGGATGCTGTAACGTGTTTGTGCCTTGTGTTTCCTGTTGTAGAACATATAGTTTCATTCTGAATATCGAAGATTTGTCACCAAACATTGGTGTCTTTTGGTAAGTCTAAGGTCAAATCTTTGTGGAGCAATTCTTCTAGTTTCTGGTATATCTTCACATATTTATCCACCTTCTATCTCCTTTCTCAGGTACTTCTTCGCAGAAGCCTTTGAGTCTTCTAGAAATTATCTCCTGATAGTTTTCAACTTATATATTTTGCTTACGTCGCTACCACCGTTAGCCTTCCGATTCAAACATCGGCCCTGCTTCCTTGCTTTCGCTTATTTAGTCATGTCCTCGATTATTAAATCTTATCCTTCAGTAAGTATTTTTAGCTAGCTTCACCATGAAACAATATTTGTACCTTTCTTGAAAAGCTTTTCTGTTCATATAATCTTGAATCTTGAATCTTGAATCTATACCTTAATCTCATTACTAGGGTGGAGATGCAGCTTTATACTTGAGTTTATGGGCATTGTTTGTCAATGAATTATCAGGTAATAAAACAAAATCGTCTCTTTTCTTTCAATACGATCTTGAAACACTCGTGAGCTATTCACTTCTAACTAGGCATCTGTCTAAATGTTAGACATGAACAACTTGTTCTTTATATTATGTGGACATATTGGAGTTTCGCTTCTCAGCCCTGTGGTGCACAACATCTGGATATGGAGGGTAAAGCTTTAAACCTCAACTCAATTCAATGACAACAAAAACTTTCTAAGAAAACATTCGGAACCCATTTGATTTTTTGTCTTTACAGGGAACTGGAAATGCAAACTTCTACTACGGGAATGCTATGGGCTACGTGTGCTTTCAGGTTAGAAAAGCCTAAAACTTTGGATTCATCTTTGGATGCAAACTTGTTATTTTTTTGCATTGAAGGGTCTTATACTCTCATCTTAATAGAGTTTGGTTTGTTGTTTACGGGGTCTGGCTGTGTTTTTATTCTTCTTCAGTTTATGTTTGTGGAAGAAAGTGTAAACGCAATGCTCGACCATGACAAGGCGCTGGAAAAAGCTACTGGAAAAATGACTAAGAACTGAGCCATTCTTTTTTCTAATCAGTCTTGTAGCCTCTAACCATAAACTTGTGAAGAAAGTACACTGTGTGTTTCTCTTTGACCATTGTAAATGTTTGGGCTGCCTGTATGTGGCCCCCTGTAAAATGCCCCCCTGTAAAATAGGATTTCAACTCGTGTACCCCTGTACTTTAAACTCGTGTATCTCTGTACTTTAAGGCTCTACCTATTTTTCCCTAGACAACATATATTCTTCCCAAGTCCACTTATATTAATTTATTTCTATCTAATTAACCAAAATTAATTAAGTTGTAATAAATCAACGTTTTGCATTTTTAAATTGATAATTCGCGATTACTGTACTGCGATTGGCTTAATCCGACCAAAAATATTAGACCCGAAAATTGTTTTCTTTACCCATAAAACCAAATCGATTTGGGGAAAAATTGAAATTAGGGTTTATTTTTCTTCTCTTCTCTTCTTCTTCTTCCTCGAGACCAAGAAAATCGAGTTCTTTTTTCTCGATTCAATTTCTTCTTCTTCTTTCTCCGTTTGTTTATTTCACTTTAACTGGAAGTATGAGCCAGTTTTCTTCTTCTAATTCGTCTCATCTGACTTCGGGAACTACTCACAGGGGAGTTCCGAGTAGGTGTTGGTGTGGTAACGAAAGAACAATGTTCACTTTGAAAACAGATGAGAATCCGTATCGGAGATTCTACAGATGCGTGCAGGGCGTGAAGGTAATGTGATTTATGTGTTGGTTTGTTGAATTTATCAAATATTTTGCCAATGGGTTGATGATTGATTCTCCGATCCGGACATGATGTTAGGATAAAAAGGAGAAACACATGTTCTGTTGGGTTGATGATGCTCTTTTAGAGGAGATAAGAATGATTGAAAGCAAACATAAGCAGCTTTTAGAAGATGTCAATGTTCTAAGAAAGATGGTGGTGGACAATGTCGAGGTCCAAAACAAGTTGATGCAGGAGATGAAACAACAGATGAACAAGGAGATGAATGAGATCATTCAGCAAGAGCTAACGGATACAAAGGAGAGTTTGGAAAAGTCGAACATGAAGACAGTTTGCATACTTGTTGTTGTGGCAGCTTCAATCGTATGGTTGTGTGGAAATGTTGTATGATGTCTTTGAGATTTCTGTATTTCTATTGTTATGTTAAGACAATGTCGAGGGTTTGTGTTGTTCGTAATGAAAAGAGAAGCAAAACATGTGTTGTCAATAATGAACCAAAACATAAATCCGAATCGGCTATATTGTTGTTATCATAAGCATGCTCAAAAGAAGACAACACATTCAATTTTTCTCCAAATCGATTTGGTTTTATGGGTAAAGAAAACAATTTTCGGGTTTAATATTTTTGGTCGGGTTAAACCAATCGCGAATTATCAATTTTAAAATGCAAAACATTGATTTATTACAACTTAATTAATTTTGGTTAATTATATAGAAATAAATTAATATAGATGGAATTGAGAAAATATATGTTGTCGAGGGAGAAATAGGTAGAACCTTAAAGTACAGGTACAAGAGTTGAAACCCTATTTTACATGGGGCCTCGTACATGCTGCCCTAAATGTTTCCGATTAGTATGGGTTTAAATTTCATTATATTTTTGTTTTATTGAAAGAGATGAGAGGGCCAAAAAAAAGAACTTTCATTTTGCATATTTTATTTTCACAAGAAAAAAAAATACTCCGTTAGATGCAATGTAATCGGGTAATAAAAGCTGGGTGGACCTTATGACAAGTGCAAAATCACGTGGTTTTGAAGTGCGAACAAAACAAATCAGCACTTTTGGAGTAATGAGAGCATCCATTTTTAATTTAAAAGTTTAAACCAATCTCATAATTATACGGAAATTAACTTCTATTCAAATGAAGATCAAATCGATGTCATGCAACTACATACTACTATACGTATTCGTTAGGTATACGTATGTATGCATAATAATCAATTGATATTGATACCAAAACAAAAGAAGTCAAATGATCCCATTCATGTTTCCCTAGGCCCCTGATTTATGACGAAGTTCTTTGGTCATTGCTTACCGCAATGCCAATTATTTTACTTCGCCCATAATTTTCTTCTCGAGTTGCTAATATTTTTATTCATCAAGAAACACTAACTGATATCGTGAGACTATATTATTATTAAGTGAAATTGTTTTAAAACTCTTACCGTTTGAATATAGGAATCCTTGAATATATGGAATTATCTATACTTTAACAAAATTTGAATAATAGCTAAGCTAAGCTGTTGTGTTCTTTTGAAGTGTATAATACTCATATATATATAGACACATTCCGCGGTAAAGTTTTTCCTTTTTGCTTATAATTTTAATGGAGTTATCTATATGCTAAATATTATAAGAATATCATAGAATCTTCGTTGACTTGTAATTAAGTAACAGCGAAATTGCTTACGAATACAGTACAACCAAATTCACGTTGTATCATTAAACAACTCTCGATTGTCGTTTTTTCGTATTGTTGTTTATCTGAATAACTAATGGAGTAATTAATTAATTTATACAGTAAATTTTATGGTTAGATTATTAAATATAACCGTTTGGCTCGTAGTGCTGCTATGTTTAGAAGTTTAGTTGAGTTGTTTATAAATTATTTTCTCCTAGTTTGGACCATCAGATCAGATCAGACCTGTTGTTGATTTTTTTTAATATAGTAATTAAGTTTTATATATAAGTTAATTAATTGGGCATGCATCGTAAGTATAAAATAACTTTATAATTGTATGGCTTAAAATTTAACCCTAATAAAAATTTGCGGAAACCTGACAAATTCCACTAGACCACTCGTGTTAACGTGGCTTGAAATAAATAAATACAAACGAAGGATTAATATTACGGTGTCTATGTAGTCAAAACAAACTAAAAATGAGAAGTAGAGACCCAATGGTTCGATATGTGGCTCCCCCCACGACACGAATGGCTTTTTACTTTTGTGAAAGGTCAAACCCTACGGGGACAAGCAGACACGTACGACCGAATCTGTCTTTTTTTTTTTTTTTTTGTATTTTCTTTTAACCTAACATGAACTATTTGATTTTAATATTAACAAACATAACATATTTTGCCTTTCTCATTTATTCTACCTTGTTAATTAAATTAACCACATTTACCTGCCATGTATTTGATCAGGACAAGCCTACGAAAATCATCACCGGCAAATCATCACATTTACTTGTCGTAGCCAAGAGCGACGTCTATAATGTTGTGCGCTAAGACCGTTAAGATCTTTTTCCTTGGCATCATGAGAGGTTCAAATATGGTCTACTGAGTCAGCTACGTTCATAATAAAGAAGGTGATAAAATGATTTCTAGTTGAAAAAAAAATGATTTATACACATTCAACTATATCCGAGTGAAAGTAATCATTTTTACTCTTTGTTCGTTCGTTCCTTTGTTTTATATGTTGTGTAGTACGTCTGAAATTAGAACACACTATTGTAGAATATAAAAGGCTTCCCCCATTCATACGGCATAGACAACATTAACGAACTTTCTCCACAATTCTCTCAAATCCTCGTGTAGCTTCAATCATCTTCCATCTTTAAGTCTTTACTTCTATTTATTAAAACGTAACTCTTTATTTCTTGTATATATATGTGGATAGATTTTGTATTTGCTAGATAAGAGTAAGACATGGTATCTAAATGTTAACTAAGTAACTAAGCCTAGCTAGAAAGATTTAAACTCGGTTAGATGTTACCACTCTTCAACAATGGTCTACTTTGTAAACTGTTGATTTGTTGCTTGATTAATCTAAATTAGTGACTAAATGGATAGACAAGCAAAAATATTCAATGAAAATAAAATGTTTCAGTAATGGGAAAGATAACTAGATAAGTAATGACTAATATATATATACTCTTTACGTTTACAAATCCTTTTGGAAGTTATAAAAGTAATTTCATAACAAAATAAATCTGTAAGAAAACTCCTAAATAACAGCAAAAATTACAATTAGAAGGATCATATTTATATTTTCAATACGAAGATATGTATCACGTGGCCAACTTTTTGTGTTCAAAAGCAGCCAATAAGTTCACGCCACGTTATAGAGCAGAACATGTATATGACTCAAGTACGCACTCTGAAGCAAATACAGTCTTACCAAAGAACAGCTCCGACCAATAGAAAATTTCTAGCTCTTTACTTAAATTATTATTATTGGAATTCTTTTATAAAATTCAATCATCAAAATTTTCTTGCCATCAAGTTAAAATATTCTAAATCCCCATACCGTAATCACAAAAACAAAATATACAAAAAGATTGCAAAACGAGCCAATTCGATCGAATCAATTTGCGCGACTAGAGATAATATAATTAATATTATTTCTAATGTGAATATTTTAAATGATGATTGATTTATCTATACAAAAACGAAACGAAGATATTTCCAAACAAAATTAATATTAGGTGTGATGAATTTGTAACTTTTGATAAATTCAAGCACATAATAAAAAAAAAATAGTAGGTGTGATGAATTTGTTATTCAAGCACATAATAAGAAAATTTAAAACAAAACACAATTAATAGCTTATTGAGTTGTCCTTTATCTTGGTACATCCCCCTAGCGAGCACATCTCAATACTATAATGATTCTATTATTTATGTTTACAGTTTTTAATTAGTTTCACTAAAACCCTAACGAGGTTATACTAACTTACAAATTTGGATTTTTTTCCACCCAGTAATTAAGAGACCTGATTATTTCACACAAACACATCAATCCAACCCTAATCCTAAAATGTAATGTTGGATTTTGCTAGCAATGACAATAATGTAATACTCCTGTTTCATTTTGTTTTGTTTTCCCTATAAAAGCAGTTCTATAAGAACGTAGGCTTTGTCTTAATCACCCTAGCCTGTGTATACACAGTAGTTTCTAGCTAGGTCCAAACTTTAAAGTTGTCTTTTTTGACCCAGGATTACTGATGAAGGAACCACTTTTTGTTACCAATTATGTAACACTCAAACTGCTTTTTATCTAATAGAAGGTGAATAATAATAATGGTGAGGTATTTCACAGTAACCTACCTAGTAATTTTGAGTTTTTGTGGGTAGGAAAGTAGAATTGCATGGTTTTGTTGCATAAATCCTGAGCCCGTGGCTCAAAGGCTAAAACACATATTGTCCTGTGTTATTGGTTTAACCTGATGGGTCCCAAGAGCCGTCTGGGGTTATATATGTCTCACACACCTAAAGCCAAAAAAAAGAAGAAGATAATATGATACTATGATTAAACTCTCAGGTTAAAATTCATAATCTGGACAGAGAATTTGCATATGCAGTGGTTACTAAACAAGATCTAAAAGCTGATGTATGTATTATTTTGCAAGATCTTGAGTTTGACCAGTGGAAGATAATAATGATAATGATTAAAAACACATGACAAGCAGATCTAAAGAGGAGATCCTGAGCATGAATGAGAACAAACTGAAATGTACTTTATCTGTTAGTTTATTTGGGCTTCCCTGGTGTCAAAGATTGTATTAGATACTAGAATTTTAGCATAGATATGGGAATGATAGAAGAAGAAACAATTATGAAACTAATAATGCAGAAGCTGTAAACTTATTATTTTTCCCTCACTTTAATAGCAATATGAGTCTCAAATCTTAAGTTACATCAGTTTGTTATATATTATCACTGTTTTTTTTTTTTTTTTAAAGTGACAATGTTATTATTATCATCAGTGGTTACTTTAATCAAAATCTAATGGAGCTGCAAAGAGGAAGAGCTCTCACAAATGATCTCTCCTAAAATGAAGCTGAAAACTTGCCTAATGTTCAGACTTAGTGTTTTAATGCCATATGAGAGATGCAATAAACTAGGAGGTTCGAGGAACCTTCATATTATATTTCCTAAGATTTTTATTTTAATACTTTAAATAAAAAAAGCTGCCCTTTCACACGGATAATGGTTTCTAATTCTAGAAACAGGTTTTGAGTATTTTTTATTTGCTTAAAGCTTTTTAAAATTTTTATTTACATTCTGCAACTACTTTTTGAGAACATGTTATATTATTATCTAATCAGAGTTATGTCTAGAGACTTGCCTTGCCTATTTAAGCACTCATCATAATGGTTGACAAAGATGGGCCAGCACTCAACTTCTCTTTCTCTCTTTCCTCTGCACGTTTTCAGTTTCTGTCTAAAGAACACAAACCCAATAAAGAAGTCAGAGGGAGAAAAAAAAAAGTTTGATTTGTAGTTCCATCAGAGCAGTTTCATCATATATACTCTTCTTTAAATTTGTCTTACTGTGATGTGGGCATTGTTCATTTGGGTTTCTCTGCTTCTCATAAGTATCACACATTGGATATATAGTTGGAAGAACCCTAAATGCAAAGGAAAGCTTCCACCTGGCTCCATGGGTTTCCCATTACTCGGGGAGACTATCCAGTTCTTCAAGCCAAACTCAACTTCAGACATCCCTCCCTTTGTCAAAGAAAGGGTAAAGAAGTAAGTGTCTCTCTTATTCTCTCATTCAAAGCAATGTGATTAATAACTAATGCTTCTAGTGTGTACGCAAAGGTTTTAAAACTCTTGTTCTAATACGTGTAGGTATGGTCCTATTTTCAAGACCAATCTCGTGGGCAGACCAGTTATTGTATCAACAGATGCTGATCTGAGTTATTTTGTGTTTCAACAAGAGGGTCGTTGTTTCCAGAGTTGGTATCCAGACACTTTTACCAACATCTTTGGGAGAAATAATGTTGGTTCACTACATGGGTTCATGTACAAGTACCTTAAAAGCATGGTCTTGACTCTCTTTGGCCATGATGGTCTCAAGAAGATGCTTCCTCAAGTCGAAATAACTGCAAGTAAGAGGTTAGAGCTTTGGTCAAATCAAGATTCAGTAGAACTCAAAGATGCAACCGCAAGCGTAAGTTTAACAAGCACACCTTTTCTGTTTCAGTTATAATCCTTGTTGCTAACATGTTGGTATCACACATTTTATCAGATGATCTTTGATCTCACCGCAAAGAAGTTGATCAGCCATGAACCAGACAAGTCATCAGAGAATCTAAGAGCAAACTTTGTTGCTTTCATTCAAGGATTGATCTCCTTCCCTTTTGACATCCCAGGCACAGCTTATCACAAATGTCTTCAGGTGAATCCATCATTCTCTTCAGTCTTCAACAATTTCTTGCCTCATCACATATTGGTACTAATGTTTTGAAACTGTCTTGTCTTGCAGGGTAGGGAAAAGGCAATGAAAATGTTGAAGAGTATGCTTCAAGAGAGGCGTAAGAACCCGCGGAAGATCCCAAGGGACTTCTTTGATTACGTTATTGAAGAGATTCAGAAAGAAGGGACAATTCTGACTGAGGATATTGCACTGGACTTGATGTTTGTCTTACTATTTGCCAGCTTCGAAACAACATCTCTCGCTTTAACTTTAGCTATCAAGTTTCTTACAGATGACCCTGCAGTCCTAAAGCGTTTAACGGTTAGTCAGAGGATCAACACAGTATATAGATATCTTTACCAAGAAGTGACAAATTTCTGGTTTATAATCAAAAAGCTAAACTGTGTTCATCTTCATGATCAGGAAGAACATGAGACAATTCTGAGAAACCGGAAAGATGCAGACTCAGGACTTACATGGGAAGAATACAAGTCAATGACTTACACATTTCAGGTTGCTTAAGATTTTGATTAAAAGTATGATAATTTCTAAAGTTTCAATACAAAGTTCAGCTGACTAAGTCTTAAGTAAACTCTGTATGCAGTTTATTAACGAAACAGCGAGACTAGCAAATATAGTTCCTGCAATCTTCAGAAAGACGTTGAGAGATATAAAATTCAAAGGTATGATAAAATAAAGTAAAATAACATTCTCAATGATTTAAGTGCCTCTTTTTTTCTTAAATTATTTATCATTAAGACTTTTGTCAATGGTTACAGATTATACCATTCCAGCCGGCTGGGCGGTGATGGTCTGTCCACCAGCTGTACATTTGAATCCAGAAAAGTATAAAGATCCTTTAGTCTTCAATCCATCAAGATGGGAGGTGAGGTCAAACCTTCTAAGTAACTTCTACTCCAAGTAAAACTGGGAAAAAAATAAAAATAATAACAGAACTAATCGAATTTGGATGTGATGCAGGGATCAAAAGCTACCAATGCATCAAAGCACTTCATGGCGTTTGGTGGCGGTATGAGGTTCTGTGTTGGAACCGACTTCACCAAATTGCAGATGGCTGCGTTTCTTCATACCTTGGTAACAAAATACAGGTTTGTAAAAGCTAATCATCTTAATTACACTCTTCTATTGTGTTAGATTCCAATAAGGCTGATTTGATTCTGGCCCCTTGAATTTATCAGGTGGGAAGAGATTAAAGGAGGAGACATACTTCGAACTCCTGGATTACAGTTTCCAAATGGTTACCATGTCAGACTCCATAAAAAAGAGACTTAGAGAATGTTTTTTAAGTAAAACAGAAGTGTTAGGATTTCTAATACGTCGTTATACATTTTCTAAGACTACAAATCATAAGTTAAGATGTGTCTTAGGTTTTAAAAGGCTGAGAATCAGCTACAAAGGTGAATACAACAATTTTGTTACTAGCTTTTGTGTCTTGCTCAGAAACTGTAATGTATAGTTATTGACCACAAAGGCATGTAAAAGAAAACAAGTACTACTGAGATTTATTATTCTCCTTAAGTTCTTGATCAAATCGTATATGTAAATTTCCTAAAGAAGTATTTATAATGAATATTGATACTCTATCCAAACTATAAAAGCTTGCAGAATCTCCTAAGCCTATAAATCTTCAATAGGAAATACACACATCAAAACATTAGGATGAAGATGAAAGTACTAATGTTTGGGATTGTTTCTGTAAAAGTTACCTTGGAACTTTTCTTCGATTGATCGATGAACGACAACACTGTAGTTTCAAGATGAAGATCGCCGCCAGAGGAAGCCCACCAACCCAAAAAACCATATGTTCCCTCTCGGTGATCTGCTGACGTGTCGGCTACTTTTCACCGGTTTATACATGATGATGTCACTAATTTTTATAAACGGGCTAATAAGTTTCGTTCCAAGCCCAACATCTTTCAATTTGAGGAATCAATAAAAACAATCCTTTTCAATTTGTAGTTACACAACCAAATAGGACAATGAATATAGTTAGAAACAGAGTTTGTAACAGTAATGATGAATGAAAGAAATATCATCAACAAGACCATTTGGAAGTAGGATAACAGTCTAGGCGATGGCACCATTTGCAATGTTTGTTCCCATTCTCTCCTTTGAAAAGCATCACAATCCCAACTGTCAAACCCGCTACGACAACTACACCGGCAATAAAGAACAACATGTACTGGCACGGGTTATACTTTGATCTGGCACGGCCACCATACTGCGAAGAGTTGCGTGACTCTTCCCATCCTAACTGAGGCCGGATCAGTAGTACAAACCCAAGTAAAAATCCGGTTAAGAAACCACCAATGTGAGCAAAGTTGTCAACCCAAGGAAGCAATCCTATTGCCAAATTGATTGCTATGATGAACAAGATTGTGAACAAAGCCGCCAGCTGGAAATTTATCAGAAACTCGTCAAGTCAATGCAACAATGATTCATTACAGTTAATGTTTGTATCTTGAAAAAGAACAGGCACATCATATGGTACCTTGTTGGCGTAGATAGTCCAGTTGATGAGAAGCTCTGATAACATTGCTCCCATGAGTCCAAGAAGAGCGCCCGAGGCACCAACTGAGATGCTATTTTGAAGGAAGAGAGCTGAGAGAATGTTTCCGCCAAATCCCGATATCAAGTAGACGAGTCCAATTCTTACTGCAGAGTCATTTTACAAGACATTATGAATATATGAAAAGAACGGAAGAATGAGAGAATCGCGGGTAATAATAGGAAAGACTTACTGAAGCCAAACTGCTGCTCAAGGCGGATACCGAAGAAGATTACATTGAACATATTAGTAAAAAGGTGAAAGACACCAGCGTGGAGCCACATAGATGTGATGAGCCTCCATTTTTCATTGCCTTGCACGACTTTCCTCCATTCCAAAGCTCCCATTTTCTCCAATCTGAAATCATCATATGGTTAGAATCATCACGGATAGGATAAAACATGGAATCACAACAATACCAAAAGTTACAGACCCCATTGCTAAGGCAGCTCATAATCTTAAATCCAACCATGCCCTCAAAGATACTAGGTCGTTTGACCAAAAATCGTGTAGTTTAGACAACAGAGCACAATGCTGTGATGAACTTTATCTTAAGAACAGAGTTTGTTTTGAGCAAAACATGGCATCAACAGAGTAAATGAAGCAATCGTAGATGATACCAATGAGGTTTGTGCATCAGTAAACTCTAATGGGGCAACGAGATCAGTATTCTTTCATAACATTTTGGAAAAAATAGGGATAATATTGAGACCCACAAGTTTGAAATTGAATTTTAAGGTGTCAAATTTGAATATAATGATCAAACAAAAGATAACTATCAAAATACCCACAAGCAAGAACTTGATTTGTAAGGCAGTACAGGATCAGACTGTCAAAACCTTGAAACTTAAGGGACAAACACTGAGACTTCTGGGGCTTTTGTGATTTAAAAAGACCAAAAAGTTCACCAAAATTAGGATTACGAGTTCTTAAAGAAGCTTACGTGGAAGAAGATGGGCCTAAAAGAGGGTTTTCTCTGAGTGGCTGGAACGAGAACCTACGGAGAAACTTGGCCACGCAATCTCCATTTGCACCATTGGTCGTCTTGGGGCAGTCGTTGATGAACATGACAACGATGAAGACGGCGACATTAGCCACGACAATAGTCGGAGTCAGCCAGGACGTCCACTGGGTGTCCCCTCTGTGTTTCCTACCTCTCTCCATATCTCTACTGGACATTCTCTCTCTCTTCTCTCGTCGTATAAAGAACAGCACAACTGGTGTTTACTATAAATAGTAAACACAAAAAATGAAATCAACGGATGAAAGACGATGAATAAATGGAAGAAGAATAGATTGAGACAGGACACATGAAACAGAGCAATCTATTATCAGAGATTCAGGCAGAGAGTTTTTTTAACCTTCAGTTTTCCTCTGTACCTATTGCTGGATTTTGGAGAAACTCAACCGTTGAATCGGTGGGTTTTCCCAACATATGGTGTCAATGGCAGCTCCTTGAAGATATTTTCTTTCCTTTTAACTTTCTGATAAAAATCTCAGACCTGAGAGAGGAAATAAATCAGACGTGAAATCACTTATATTGATTCTGTTATCATCGTAATTTTGTGGGGTATGATTTGTTAATAAATTGATGATGTGATAGACAAAGTCAATAAGGAATACTAATAAACTTACTATAAGTATATAAATTCCTACATATAATGTGCCTGCACTATCCATTTTATTTACCTGACAAAAATAGACAAATCAACAGGAGGAGGAGCATTGACCAATCCAATATATATATATATATATATATATATGTCTCTCACCACAATCAATGGTCAAACTAAAAACTGAATCTTTGATTATATGATGTAAACACCAAAATTCTAAGAAAGCATATCCAAAAAGCTTTTGTTCAATCTACCATCCGATAACATATCGATAACCATCTTTGTAGTGAAAGCATCAGCAGCGTACCCTCCCCTTTTCATTTCTTCAATGAATTCAGCTGATGTATTTATGTCACTACCTCGGAGATGTGCTCGGATTAGTATGTTGTATGTACAACCATCTGGCTCATGCTCATCCTCTTCCATTTTTTTAAACAACAGGTCCGCTTCAGATAGTGAGCCTTTCTTACACAGTCCTCCAATCATTATGTTGTATGTCTTAACATCGGGCTTCACTCCTCTAAGAGGTAGAATACAGAATAAATCCCAAGCATCATCTACCTTACCATCATTGCACATCCCGTGAATGATGATGTTATAGATACCAATATCGAGTTCCATCTTACTCTTCTGGATTTTTTCAAATATTTCCAATGCTTTTTTTACTTCTCCACTGTCCCACAAACCATCCAGCAAAATTTTGTAAGTCACAATATTAGGAGGAACACGACGAGAAACCATCTCCTGGAAGAGTTCTTTGGCGACCTCAAGTTTCCCCGATTGACAAAACCCTTGGATTAGAGTGTTATAAGTAACTGTATCTGCAACCACTCCTCTCAAGGACATTGCACGGAAGAGTTCCAAACCATCATCAACCCGCTCAGCCTTACAATATCCATTTATGAGGATATTAAACGTCACAGTATTAGTATCACACTCTTTGCTAACCATCACGTCCAGCATCTGGTTTGCCTCATCTAGGCGGTTCTCCTTGCAAAACCCATCTATCAAAGAATTGTATGTAATCGTATTAGGAGATATACCTCGTCGAATCATCTCCTTGTGCAGTTCTTGGGCCTCTAGAAGTTTTCCCTCTTTCACAAAACTATCAATCAATACGTTGAATGTGACAACGTTGGGGGTGATTCTCCTTGTGATCATATCCCTCAGCAACTGTGCACCATCATCCCATCTACCATCATTACAGAAGCCTCTGATGAGAGTGTTGTAGGTAATAATATCTGATTTGATCCCTTTCACTTCCATTTCACTAAATAGGTTGAATGCATCGTCGAGGCTCCCGTCTTTGCAGAGGCCATCAATGATGATATTGTATTTGAATGCATCGAGCTTGATATTTCTTCCTTCCATCTTTCTGAGCAACTCAATGGCCAAGGCAGTTTTGCCGGACTTGCACATTACATTTAGAACCGGTCCATAGGTAACTCCATCGGGTTGACAGCCATTTGCAACCATTCGATCTATCAAAACCACAGCTTCAGAGACTTTACCATTGAGACAAAGTCCATTGACCAAAGTGTTAATCGTAATGAGATTGGGTGTATGTCCCATTTCAACCATTCGATCAACTAACCCCACCGCTTGGGAAACTCGGCCCTCGAGACATAATCCGTTTATCAAAGTTGTAAAAGTGATGGTGTTAGGCTCATACCCAAGTTTCAGGATCTTCCCCAAAACAGAATAAGCAAAACCTAGTTTTCGGCGTCGGCAGAAGCAATTGATCATAATACTCAAAGTGTAGATGCTATGTGCAACCCCACTCAACTCCATTTGCTTGCATAGATCTAACACAAGATCATACTGTTTTGTCCTGGCAACAGCACCAAACAATCTACTGAAATCAAAAAGACTAGGACGAGGACGAGACCGAAGCATGTCTTGGAAGAGATTGGCAGCATCATCTGGCTTAATATCTACAAGCCCACTCCTCAGTCTCTCTCTATAAGAGAGATTTCTATCACTGAAACTAGAGAAGTCTCGTTCGCAGCAAAAGAACAGCTCATTCGGGCTATAGAGGAGTAAATCATTTCTCAGAGTACCTGTCTCCGGGAGGCGAGCCTGCAAAAATTTCAAAGCTTTTTTAGAACTCCATCTCCGTATCATCAACATCATCTCAATTCTCAAGCTGATTCGTTCCTTCTCAAGCTTTTAGCACTCTGTGTAATTTACAAAACAAGCGCTCCGCTCAGAGACAACAAAAAAAAAAGTGAAAAAAAAAGAGAGAAGAAGATAGAGAGACTAAACCGGTTCAGTGACCAAACCCTCGTGGGCCGTGGCCCATATATAATACAGTACTCCGCTTAAATTAAAATTTGTCCGATAGTTGACTGGTGACTAGAAGAAGGGACCACATGAAAACTATTAAATGACTTGAGTTTCAAAATTAATAAAAAAAAATATTTTTACCAATCTCTCGTCAAAAAAAGGGAGAGAGAGAGAGACAGATATTATTTCTGTTAATTTCCATAATCTAATCATCCATCATCTTCTTCATCTCTCTCTCTCTCTCTCTCTCTCTCTCATCTCATCTCGTTCTCTCGAAACCCTAACAATCTCAATTTCGTCTTCTCAGATTGATTCCTTCCCTTTTTATGACGTAACGCTACACCAATTTCAACGATTTAGTTTTTTTTTTTTAATCACACAAAAAAAAAAAAAAAAAAAGAGAGAGAGACAATGTCAACGGAGAATAACAGGGGGAATTCGTCATCCCTGCCACCATCATCATCATCCTCCGACGCAATCGATCCAGCACCGTTGCTTTTAAACGGAGAAGATAATGAAGGAAGCAACGGAGGAGGAGGAAGTGGGGGGGAACGGAGATCTGTGAGGAGACAAGGTTTGAGAGAAGCCGCTAGGTTTCTAAGTCGTGCGAGTAGCGGACGTGTTATGAGGGAACCTTCTATGCTCGTGAGGGAGGCTGCGGCTGAGCAGCTAGAGGAGAGACAAAGCGATTGGGCTTATTCGAAGCCTGTGGTGGTTCTTGACATCGTTTGGAACCTGGCTTTTGTTTCCGTTGCCACGGCTGTTTTGGTTATGAGCAGGGACGAGCATCCGATTATGCCGCTTAGGGTTTGGCTTTTGGGTTATGCTTTGCAATGCGTGTTGCATATGGTTTGTGTTTGTTTTGAGTATCGGAGGAGGAATAGGAGGAGAACGATTAGGAATACTCCACGCTCACGCTCTTCTTCTTCTTCTTCTTCCTCCTCTTCGTCTTCTTCTTCCTTGGAGGAAGATGCTTTGGTTTCCAGGAGGAATTCGAATGAGCACGACTTGTCTCTCGGGCACTTGGACAGCGAAAGCAGCAGGTTTGTGCCTAGATCACATGTTTGTTTCCGGCATTTTGATGTGTATTTTGCCTCGAGCTTGTTTAGATTTCAATAACTTGTGAGCTTTGCTGTGGTAGCGTCTTAAAAGCTTAGGCTGTTTGCACTTAAGTTACATATTTGAGCTAGGCAGGTACATATTATAGTGTGGATTCTTATCTAAATGCTTTGCTCTGCACCTTTTATACAAAGCGTCTACCTTTATGATCCTTGATGCGTTACAATCTAACTGAGATTATATGCAACTTGTGATGAAATTGTGATGTTACATACATATAGGACAATGGATTCACTCCTTTCTTATAACACAAATTTAGGAAATCAGACATTGACTCTTGTCCTTGCTACCAGATTTTTTTATTATTCTTTATTTTTTACAACAAAATTAGTAATACCATGTTTTGAGATTCTTATTTCACTTACTGTTTTCCAATGCAGTGTTGCAAAACATCTGGAATCTGCCAATACAATGTTTTCCTTTATATGGTGGATCATTGGATTCTACTGGGTATCTGCTGGTGGCCAAGAGTTGGCACAAGAATCCCCTCGGATTTACTGGTTTGTTCTTTCCTCCCATCTCTATTATTCTTAAGTGTTAGCCTGTTCCGCCACTGAATAGCATTGCTTATGCCAGGTTGTCTATCGTCTTTCTTGGTTTCGATGTGTTCTTTGTTGTCTTCTGTGTTGCGTTGGCTTGCGTTATTGGAATTGCTGTCTGCTGTTGCCTTCCATGCATCATTGCAGTTCTATACGCCGTTGCAGATCAGGTACTTCTCATAACCAATTCATCTTATATCCTAAGCCGCCATGTTGTGCTACTTGTTTTATAACACAACATGATTAATAAATGCAGGAAGGTGCTTCAAAAGAAGACATTGAGCAGCTCACCAAATTCAAGTTTCGCAAAGTAGGTGATGCCAACAAACATACTGGTGATGAAGCCCAAGGAACTACTGAGGGGATAATGACCGAGTGTGGTACAGATTCACCCATTGAACATACTCTTTTGCAAGAGGATGCGGTAAGTATACACTATAACACATTCAACCCTCCTCCTCGAAGAACAAATCCTAACTTAGATAATTATTATGCTTTATGACTCTTATGATTCTGCATTATAGGAATGTTGCATCTGTCTCTCTGCATATGAAGACGGAACAGAACTAAGGGAACTTCCATGTGGCCACCATTTCCACTGCTCCTGCGTAGACAAATGGCTATACATAAACGCGACTTGCCCACTCTGCAAATACAACATCCTCAAGAGTAGCAACTTGGATCGAGAGGAAGTCTAGACGAATACAGCATTACTTGTTCATGACCCACAACATATTTGATCAGGAGACTTGGGGTTAAGGTAGAAAACAAAACCGGTTTGTTTTATAGATATGATGCATTGTTTGTGATATGATATCTATACAAAATTATTATACTTATTTGTTTGTTTTTGTTTTTCGTTTTTTTGATTTGGAAACTAATCAGGTCTGTACATCTGTATCTATCGTGGTTCTCTTGAAACCAATGTTTTGTACTACCTCTTTCTCACTCTACCTCGAATTTGTTAGAGATTTTCTTCATCTTAGATCTTTTTTAGTTATGTATCAATGAAGATTTTGATTGTTAATTTAATGTTTTTCCAGTTTGTTTTTCAACCTTCAAGCTGAAGTTGTATAGCCAGTGAATAACTCTGATACTACCATAGTACCATCACTTCTAGCTCAAACACACCATCCGATTAACTCTTGAAAACTGAAGTTAAACTGTAATAGTAAGCACAATTACATAACAAACCAAATCCGATTAGATTTTAATTTGTGTTTATGTATATTTAAGACAAAATTTGAACAAAGCAAATCAAAATTTTAGCCAGGACCTGAATCTTATAAGGAAACCGAGATTGTTGTACCGGTTTTATCTTCAGACCCGGTTTGTTTTGTCCGGTTTGGTCAAATTAGAGCAGAACCTTTTTATCCAGAAACTGAAGAAGACGCAAGTGTTGTAGTTCAGTTCTCTTCGTATCGTCGTCTCGTCTCATGGAGAGTATTATCAGGTGCCTTTCTTTTTTATCTCCTCATCTATGGCTTTGAGGCGACTATTTGCTTTCCTATTCTCCTATTGCTTTGTCAGCCCTTACTATCTTATCTCTCGTGTTGATATCTATGTTAGCCATTTAGATTCTGGGTTAGAAATTGTGAGTCTCGGTCTTATTTTTAAGAATCTTTTGGACGGAGTGGAGTGGTTTTTTTGTTGTGTAAACTGTCACATGCTGCTAATTTCGCTTGTTAGGTGATGATGCTTTTCATGCCCGCCAAGTGTTCGACGAATTGCCTCATTATTGTATATTTGTATTGTCTGTTGATATCGTTTGGCGTTATGTAAGCTGATTCCTGTTAGATATATATTTCATTTGGTATTCGTATTACTAGATTTGAGAAAATTTCAGTAGTTTTGTCTACTAATTCAACAAAGCTGATGTCTTTTTTACTTCAGCCTTCTCGGTGTATCTGTGAATAGTATGCATGTCTTATTGCTGTCTCATCTGTATTTCACGAATAACTTCATCTGTCTGATGTGAATTCCATGTACTACTTTGCAGGCTGTTCTGAGTAAACCCTGTGATAAAGAGGCTTTCTTTCTTGTTAACAAGGACACACTAGTGACATGGCTGCATCAGCTTCAACCCGTTTCCTTGTTCTGCTCAAAGAGTTTTCAGCCTTCAGAAAGATATCATGGACTTCTGGTGCAACTAATTTCCACCGTCAATCTCGTTTGCTATGCCATGTTGCGAAAGAAGACGGGTCTCTCACTCTTGCAAGCCTTGATTTGGGTAAAAAGCCACGGAAATTTGGGAGAAGTAAGGCGACAAAGCTTGAGGGAAGTTATGTTACTGATATGGGCCAAGGTAAGGTAAGAGCGGTAAAGAACGATAAAATGAAAGTAGTGAGGGAAAAGAAACCAGCTGAGATAGTGTCGCCTTTGTTTTCTGCAAAATCCTTTGAGGAGCTTGGCCTCCCAGATTCATTGTTAGACAGCTTGGAAAGAGAAGGTTTCTCTGTCCCAACAGATGTCCAATCAGCAGCTGTCCCAGCAATTATCAAAGGTCACGATGCAGTGATTCAGTCTTACACAGGATCTGGCAAAACCCTGGCTTATCTACTTCCAATATTATCCGAAATTGGTCCACTAGCAGAAACATCTAGAAGCTCCCAGAGTGAAAGCGAGAAGAGGGCTGAGATTCAGGCGATGATTGTTGCTCCATCAAGAGAACTCGGTATGCAGATAGTTAGAGAGGTGGAGAAACTGCTTGGACCTGTTCACCGAAGAATGGTTCAGCAGTTGGTAGGAGGTGCCAACCGAATGAGGCAAGAAGAGGCCCTTAAGAAAAATAAACCTGCAATTGTTGTTGGCACTCCTGGGAGAATTGCAGAGATAAGCAAATGTGGGAAATTGCACACTCATGGGTGTAGATTCTTGGTGCTAGACGAAGTCGATGAGCTTTTATCGTTTAATTTCCGAGAAGATATCCATCGAATACTAGAACATGTAGGAAAGAGATCTGGGGCTGGTCCTAAAGGGGAAGTCGATGAACGTGCTAACCGGCAGACAATTCTAGTCTCGGCAACAGTGCCATTCTCGGTTATCCGAGCAGCTAAGAGCTGGAGTCACGAGCCGGTTCTTGTCCAAGCCAACAAAGTCACTCCTCTTGATACCGTTCAACCATCTGCACCGGCGATTAGCTTAACTCCCACGACTTCTGAGGCTAATGGCCAGATTCAGACTACTATCCAGAGCTTACCTCCAGCTTTAAAACACTATTACTGCATCTCAAAACATCAACACAAAGTCGACACGTTAAGGAGATGCGTTCACGCTCTTGACGCCCAATCGGTTATAGCCTTCATGAACCACTCGAGGCAGCTCAAAGACGTGGTCTACAAACTAGAAGCTCGTGGTATGAATTCAGCTGAGATGCACGGAGATCTCGGGAAGCTAGGGAGATCAACAGTTCTAAAGAAGTTCAAGAACGGGGAAATTAAGGTACTAGTGACAAATGAGCTCTCTGCTAGGGGTCTTGATGTTGCTGAATGTGACCTGGTGGTGAATCTAGAGCTTCCAACGGATGCGGTTCACTATGCTCATAGAGCTGGGAGAACAGAGAGGCTGGGAAGGAAAGGGACGGTGGTAACAGTGTGTGAGGAATCACAAGTGTTTATAGTGAAGAAGATGGAGAAGCAGCTTGGTTTGCCTTTCTTGTATTGTGAGTTTGTTGATGGAGAGCTTGTTGTCACTGAGGAAGACAAAGCTATTATAAGGTAAAAGATGTAATTCTGCTTTTGTATTATGTAGTTTTCAGATACTTTTATAACTAGTTACAAGTTCAGAATTTTGTCTCTCTCTCTCTTTTTATTTTTAATATCCTATATATATTTGTATCAGTAAGAACATAACGAGTGTTGAAATTTACATTGTGACATAAAAATCTGTTAGGATCCAAGAAAACGTTTGCAACTGTGAGTATGTATCAGCAAATACAGACAGACTTACGTATCAATTGGATTCGGCGAAACAGTTTGATTGAACAATTCTCAGTCCTGCGTTCATTAGTTTCCATTTGATGTCCAAAAAAAATAGTTTCCATATGTTGAAGACTTACTTCTTCAAGTAAACAAATCTTTACACGAATACGATCTCAAACAATACTGTAATATTTCTTTTTTTTTCTTCTGTCGACGATATATAATTTGACAAATTATATTTGCGTGACAGTAAGTAAAATCTCTTCTAAACCAATTCCGGTATAGCTTTGATTGAACCGGGTTTAATCCTTTGTCAACAGATCGTGCGCATTGTCTGTTTGTAGGGTTAGCAAATTACACACAGTGAAAAAGGAACGATTCAGCTTTGGATGATGAAGTTGATGATGATACAGAGATGGAGCTCTACAAAAGCTTCGAAATTTGTTCAGCCTCGCTTCCTGGAGACAGGTACGCTGAGAAATGCTTCACTCCTCCATTGCTCCGAACGAGACTATTCTGGTTTCAGCGATAGGAATCTGTCTTACAGAGAGAGATTGAGAAGTGGGCTTTTAGATATTAAGGAAGAGGATGCTGTTGATCTCTTCCAATCCATGATTAGGTCTCGTCCTCTTCCCACTGTCATTGATTTCAATAGATTGTTTAGTGCCGTTGCCAGAACAAAGCAGTATGATCTCGTTCTAGCTCTCTCCAAGCAGATGGAGCTGATTGGGATTGCGTATGACTTGTACTCTCTCAATATTCTCATCAATTGTTTCTGTCGGCTTGGTAGAGTTTGTTTCGCTTATTCTGTTTTGGGGAAGATCCTGAAACTTGGGTATGAGCCTAGCACTATCACGTTTAACACTCTACTTAATGGGTTATGTCTCGAGGGCCGAGTCTCCCAAGCCGTGGGATTAGTTGATCGAATGGTAGAAATGAGACATACACCCGATCTCATTACCATTAACACTCTGGTTAATGGACTTTGTCTCAATGGTAAAGTGTCTGAAGCTGTGGTTTTGATAGATCGAATGATTGAAAATGGCTGTCAACCCAATGAAGTTACCTTTGGACCGGTTTTAAATGTAATGTGCAAGTCCGGCAAAACTGCCTTGGCCATGGAGTTGCTCAGAAAGATGGAAGAAAGAAAGATCAAGCTCGATGTAGTCCATTACAGTATCATCATCGATGGTCTTTGCAAAGACGAAAACCTCGACGATGCACTCAACCTTTTCAACGAAATGGAAGTGAAAGGTTTTAAAGCAGATGTTATTACCTACACCACTCTCATTAGAGGCTTTTGTAATGATGGTAGATGGGATGATGGTGCGCAGTTGCTCAGGGATATGATCACAAGGAGAATCACCCCCAACGTTGTCACATTCAACTCTTTGATTGATAGTTTTGTGAAAGAGGGAAAACTTCTAGAGGCCGAAGAACTGTACAAGGAGATGATTCGACGAGGTATATCTCCTACTACTATTACATATACTTCTTTGATAGATGGGTTTTGCAAGGAGAACCGCCTAGACGAGGCAAACCAGATGCTGGATCTGATGGTTAGCAAAGAGTGTGATCCTGATATTGTGACTTATAGTAGTCTCATAAATGGATATTGTAAGGCTGAGCGGGTCGATGATGGTTTTGAATTGTTCCGCAAAATGTCCCTGAGAGGAGTGGTTGCAGATACAATTACTTATAGCACTCTAATCCAAGGGTTTTGTCAATCGGGAAAACTTGAGGTTGCTAAAGAACTCTTCCAAACGATGGTTTCTCGTCGTGTTCCTCCTGATATCGTGACTTATTCTATTTTGCTGGATGGGTTGTGTGACAATGGGGAACTAGAAAAAGCAATGGAAATTTTTGAAAAAATGCAGAAAAGTGAGATGAAGCTTGATATTAGTACGTATAGTATCATTATTCACGGGATGTGCAATGCTAGTAAAGTGGATGATGCTTGGGATTTATTCTGTAGACTCCCTCTCAAAGGAATGCAGCTTGATAATAGGGCATACACCATAATGATTTCAGGATTATGTAAGAAAGGGTCACTCTCTGAAGCAAATAAATTGTTTAGAAAAATGGTAGAGGATGGGCATGCGCCAGACGGTTGTACATACAACACTCTAATCCGAGCACATCTCCTAGTTAGTGATGTAATCAAATCAGCTCAACTAATCGAAGAAATGAAGAGGTGCGGGTTCGCTGCTGATGCTTCGACTATAAAGATGGTTATCGATATGTTATCGGATGGTAGATTGGACAAAAAGTTTTTGGATATGCTTTCTTAGAATTTTAGGTGTTCACATCATATAACTGTCTTGGAGCATTGAAAGATTAAGTTGAGGTAGTCTTTTCTAACAATCCAAGAGTTACATATGACAACATTTGATCAGGTTTGTTTGTTTAGGTTATTTGTGAATGATACTTTTGTTTGTTTTGGAAATTCACAAAGGTGCATTCCGGTGTGTGCTTTCAGGTTTTCCCCTATTATTGAACACATTAAATCCAATGATCGGAAATTGGTTTTGAGAAAAATTGAAAATTCATTAGAATCAACTAATGAACCATTTATATCAACTAATGATACATGTGGAAAATAAAGCACAAGTATATCATATGCATGGTAACTTAAAACAAAGAACGAAGTAACCCCATGGATTGTTGTTTGCCAATTCCACTGATCTCTGCACATCTCATCCACTACATACATCCCCCTTTAAAACCAAATTAAATTGTTTACTAACAATCTAACCCCTAAACCAATCATGTTAACGGTGAAAGCGTTGAACTTACTTCCATCCAAGTTCTTTCTCAGCCTTCTCTGTTGAAGCATAAACTGCTGTTGCATCTCCTGACCTTGTCGGACACAGCTTGATCGGAATTTTCTGCAAACGTTTTGGTTTTACCATTTTATTAAAACAAACCATTACAAAAAAAAAAAAAGTTTACCCTTCTGATTTCCATTTAGCTGTTCTTTTTACCTTGCCCGAAGCTTTTTCAAAAGCTGATACCATTTCTAAACGTTCCTTGTCCAGTCCCTAGATTGTAAGCGGTACAGCCTGATATTACAATAACACATCTCTGAGAAGAATTTATCATACCAAACTAAACTCTATTAACAGTTAACTGTGTGAGAGACTTACCAATCTTTGGATCAGCAAATAGCTTCCTGAGTGCAGCGATATGGCCATCTGCCAAATCCATCACATGGATGTAGTCTCTTACCTGTTTCAACTTTCTAAAATGATAATCCATATCTCATCTTGTTTTTAAAGGCATCCAAAACTTCCTTTTCAATATATCATAAGAAAACTGAACAAGAGATTTGGGGTCTGATTTGTAATTACCGCACTACCATCCTTGGTGGGATAGTCATGTCCGTAGACATTGAGTTCAGGTAGACGTCCAACAGCCACTTGTTGAATGTAAGGCATGAGGTTATTGGGGATGCCCTTTGGATCCTCACCAATTCTGCCACTCTCATGTGCTCCCACAGGATTGAAGTACCTCAGCAGAACAATTCTCCATTCTGGTTCCGCCATGTGAATATCTCTAGCTATTTCTTCAAGAAAGAGCTGCACAAAAGAAAGGTTGAACGTTTAACAATTGAGCACTGTTATCTTTGAAAGGCTTAAGAAAGGATACTTGGCTCAGACAAGTTTTGGAAACATTTCAAGGTATCAATCACAATTGAGCCAACTTTTATAAAGAGTTTCCAAAGGTAGTTTGAGGTTAAAAGCTCGATATACCTTAGTACGACCATAAGGATTCATAGCCTTTAATTCAAAGTCTTCCATGCAAGGAATCTTTTCAGGTTGTCCATAAACAGTGGCAGATGAAGAAAACACCATCTGTATATTCCAACGACACATCAATTTGCATCCCCACCAATTTAAAATCCAACAAGAAAGAACTTGAAAACATTTCTGAAGTTTAAGAATCCTGTCTAACCATTTTGCAGTTGTACTTAGCCATGGTCTCATATAGATTGATTGTTCCGAGCAAGTTATTGTCAAAGTAGCGGCGAGGGTTTCCAACACTCTCACCCACAGCTTTAAGACCCGCAAAATGAATCACAGCATCGAATCTGTTACCTCACAAGAAAACGAAATCAAGCCAAGGGTCAGAGATCCAGAGAAGCTATGAACTCTACTATGCACTTGATATTACTTGTAAACTTTGAAGGTAAGAATCAAACATACCTCTGCTTGGAGAAGAGTTTCTCAATGTCCCCTTTGTTTCTTAGATCACCCTGCAACCAACCAACACCAAAATGTTCAGGCTATAGAGATAAGTTAAAGTTCTTCAAGTTTTATTGTGAACCAAACAGAGATGAAAACACGAGAAACTCAGATTCTTTCTTGTTTACGAATTTGGAAAAGAGAAACGAATCCTCTGTTTCAAAACAGAGAAGACAATCTTATAAAGAAACCAATTTCCATATCCAGAGAGCCGAAAAAAACTGGAAGAACAGACCAAGTTATAAACAAAAACAATCACAGAGCAACAATTTCACTTCACGAAACAAACACCTTCATAGCAAACAGAGTAGACGAAGAAACAGTACATACCAGATTGAACTCGAGCTTCTTGGAGAGATCAGGACCAACAAGCTCCCTAACCCTATCGACAGCTTCGATAACAGAATTATCAAGATTATCGATGATAGAAACCTTAAACCCGTCTTTCAAAAGCTGAACAACGGTATGTGTTCCGATGAATCCAGCACCACCGGTAACAAGAATGTTCTGCTCCACAGAAGAACCCATTTCAAAGACTTCCAAAGATTATCAAAGAAACCCACTTGGCAAAATCGATAAAGGACGAAGCGAAAAGAGTTGGGTAAACCCTTTTGGATAAAGGAAGAAAAGAAAAGAGAAGAGAACACCGAACAGAGCAGAGCAAATGAAGATGAAAAGAGAGAGAGAGAGTTGGGTCCTTATTTAATGATATTTTTGTAGCTTTCTTTACAAGTTGATAAGAACGCACGCAAAGCTAAAAAATAGGAAAAGAAAGATGTTTTTGTTGGTTTTCTATAAAAAGGGCAGTGATGATGATGACAACGATGATGATCCTTCTAAGTTTGTGTGTGTAGACGAGAGATATGATAGCTTTTGTATTCCTCGATTTTCAGTTACGCATTGATCGTGAACCTTTTTTTTTGTTTTTGTCTCTTTTCACAGCGGATTTTTTTAATTATTTAAAAAGGAAATAGTAATAAAGATAAGTCCTTTTTTGTTGTAAAATGAATTAACTACCAAATCTACCTATAGGATTATGGCAAAACAGGGAGTAAATTAGTAATTTAGGATAATTTTCTACTGTTTAAGATAAGATAATCTAATTATTCTGTCCTTCTTCGTTAACAATTGTCTAACTAATTACTGATCGATAATGATATAACACGCTAAAAATTGGATAGTAACGTTGTCCAATCAACATTTTTGGTTATTTTTCCTTTGTTAAAGTTGTCCACAACATTTATCTTTAACCATAAATAAGAATGTGACAGAGACAGCAGAGATCTACAGGTAACTTTACGATCAAATTGATGACAGGGATATCTACAACTTAATTATTTTAGGTAACCAATTGGCAATATGGCCATTTGGGTACAGTTGAAGTGTTTCGGTGTTAAGAGTTACCAAATCTACATTTTTTTTAACAAAATATATCTTAATATAGATACTTTTTAGAAAGAAATTCGTAACACGTTAATGCATCAATTTGCAAGTAGGAATGGTAAATTCCTCAAAATTCAAAACACACCATGTAATTTATTTTACAATGATTGACACAAATTGCGGGAAAAATCTCTCTTACGTGAGAAAACATGTGTTGTGTAGATGAGATTTTCGATCCGGATAACATAAGTGAGAACACAAAAACCCCACCTAAGATATGCAAAGCTATTCCACATGGGTTTTGTTAGCATGTCGTTTTTGCTTAAGATCAACGAAACCCGGAACCCATAAGCCTAAACATCAACATAAAGTATACAAGTGTGGTCATTTATTGTGTGCTTAACTGTCAAATTTATCAATCAATCTACCAAACGTTTTCATAATTGAATTTGGTGTGTTACTTCGAGTAATTACTGCAAACATCAAAATTCAAAAGTATTGGTGCCCATCTTTACTGATTAAGTTCAGATACTAAACATCATCTAAACACTTTAACCGGAACAAATGTAAGTAAAGTACTGTTATTCAGATACAGCTAGCAAAAGTAAACAAGTGAGTCGTTATACTTACCTGGTACTGACTCCTATAGCTGTGTTTATTATATAGCCATAGCAAAGGACTACGAAGAGAGTCTTTGAGTGGTACCTTTCGAAACTGTTACAGCCAAGAATAAGATGGATAAGTCTTGAGACGTTATGAAGTTTATATGCAGCCAAGAGTTGTAATCTTACAACTGTTTCTGCAGTCATCATCAGTTGAATTTGGGGGTGAGATAGAACTGGGGATCTTGGAAAAACCTGGTGAGTGTCTCGGCCTTTTCAGAGGAGAGATCTTTGTTTGCTAAAATGTCTTCTTTGGATGCTTTAGCGATTGCTTCGATTGAACCTATAGCTTGGTATAGCTGTAACCAATGGGAACATATGTAAGCACGCAGAATTCATAGTGAAGCGACATGAATCACAAACAAGTTTTAAGTTTGAAATGTATTAATAGTATCAAAACTGCAAGTTTATCACTTGAGCAGCTCATAAGTAAAGACATTACCGTGTTTGCATCATGTTTGTTAATGTTGGGTATTGATGTTACAACTCTGATGAAAATGTCTGTATCCTGCACTGTTCGCTTTCTCTTCACATGAAAGACAAAAGAAAGAAGGAACCTTTTGAGAAGGCCAAACGAAACATTGAAACCGATCTTTAGAGGGAATGATCTTTGACAACCTACCTCAACCTTGAGTTTAGACGCCACCTTCTGCTGCTTACACACTGCAGCTCAAATTTCAATATAATCAAAAAAAAAAACATAGGAGGTTATCCTAACTAACAGTAAACGAAATGAGTCTTACCCCCACGAGAGTGAGCAATCTTAACAATCTTCTCGAATCCCATCTCAGCATCAGTGACTTGTATAAATGCAGGTTTCCCAAACTCCATCTCATATCTATGAAAAGATTTATCGAGCTAAGCAAAATGGAGCGAAGTGAATTAGATGGGTAGAGACCACTCACTCGAAGTAAGATCGCATGAAAGAATCACTCTGCTCTGTAGTTGAAAGTGTGGCAACAACATAAAGTTGCGAAAACTGTCCTTTCAGCCTCTTTACTCTACAAACGGTTTAAGCCAAAGAAATCAGAAGAAAACAAACAGAGAGACATATAGGAGGCAGTAACAGAGAGAGAGCTCATGGACCTGCCGAAGATGGTGGCAACATTGGAACAATCCCACTTTGTCACAAAAACAAAAGCAACAGAAACACCCCCACAGTTGAAGATCAGATCCTATCAATCACAGCAAACAAGAGAATTCTTTAAGCTAATTTTTAGATCCAACACTCCAAAAAAAAAAAATCTAAGCAGAGCGGGGGAGGCACATTACAGGGGAAATGGAGACAAAGTTAAGACGGAAAGAGTTAGAGCGAAGAAACGAAGATACGAAACTGATGAGTGAAGGTTCTTGTTCATCTTTCCACGCCTTGCTCATCATACAAACACCAGCACCATTCCCTGTCATTTTTATAAATCAGAACACCAGAATTGGCAGATATCGTGAATCAAAAATCACGGTAGTAACATGAATTTACGAAACATTAAGACTCATCTATCACCCAAACATGAGGGGATACCTCGCAGTAATCAAAACACACATCACCTACACTAGCGCACTTATCGTATATTAGAAATTCAAGCAGATACAGAGTCTAATCAAAGTTTGATTAAAGTTGATCTGATCCGAATTCGCAAATATTGAAGGAGGCGAGGAGTACTCGTGTTTCTTCTCTCACAAATCAGAACACCATCCATATATTCTATTATACACCAGAATTGGCAGATCTCGTGAATCAATCCAAAAAAATCAAAAATCATAGTAGTAGTAACATGAATTTACGAAACATTAAGACTCATCATCTATCACCCAAACATCAGGGGAAACTGAGCAGATAAAGAGACGAATCAAAGTTTGATTCAAGTTGGATCTGAGCCGAATCGCAAATTTAGAAGGCGATGAGTACTCGTGTCTCCTCTGACACAAATTGACACCTAACAAACCCTAGACTTGGAGAGTCCGGCTCAGGGGAAAGAGTGTACCTAGATTCGCGAGAGATGAAGGAACTTGATGATCTGTTGAGACACTGTAGCTTGATGATCCCGCCGTCGCCATTGACGAAGAACAACCTCAGAGTCAGTCAGAGAGAGAGAGAGAGAGTTTTTGAAAGACGAAAATATTTTTGGCGGACGACCCAAAAAACAAATCGAAAATTTTGAATGTAATTAGAAAAGGGGAAACAATGTAATACCGGGTTTTGTTTTTGTGTCCCACATCGCTCTGACTTTGGTTTATCCTAAACCGGTTCTGAGTTTATATCTAAATTGATGGTTCACAAGTGTGGTATCTGACTTGAGGTTGAAGAAGAGAAAGAGGAAGAAGACACATAGAGGAGAGGTGATTCTAGCTTTTGTGGGGGTAATTGAGTGTTCACGTCATAAAGCTAAGGAATTGTATTACATTAGATAATCAAATAGTATATTGTTGTACACTTAGCAGCAGTAAGCATTTGAGACAAAAAAAAAAAACAAAAAAAAATGGTGGAATCGTTCATTCCATCCTTAATATTTTCTCATTCTACTCTGTTGGTGCAAGACATGATTGTAGATTTCATCTCTTCTTTGCTCAACGATGCTTCAACAATAATCTGCAATTAAACAAAACAGTCCAAAAAAAAAGACTTTTTAATCATCCAACATTCATAAACAACAAACCATTATTGATTATAATCTTTCTTTGTTTGTTTTTACCTCTTGTACTCTATTTCCAGCTCGAGCAAGCAATTTGTATTGGTTCTCAAACATTGGAGCCATGTACACCTACAAAGAGACACAAACGAAAACATAACCATCAGAGATCTTTGATTCCGGACCAAAACATAGAAACTTTACATTTTTACGCTAAGGAAGTCACAACAGTGCTAAAATCTTGTTTTCGTGTTTAGTATATGCATTTAGGCGATTAAACTGTGTACCTGAAACGTTGGAGCAAGACCTGGGCTCAAAAAGAAACGGCTTTTTGAAACTGATTGGATTCCTTCAACCGCTTCCAGCTCTTTGATCAGAGATTCCACATCAGGCCACTGTAGAAGAAAGTTTTCAAAAACCTCATAATAATGGTTTGATCACAAAAGTCACAAAATTTCTTTAATACCTCAGCGTCGAGCTCAGCTGCTTGTAATCTCCCCCCCAACTGATCATTATCACCAACAACTACAGATTCTAAGGCTTCAGTTAGAGGATCAGGCTGCATAAAGATACATCAAACGGGTTTAGATTATATCAAATGAGTTACCAATTGCTACAAGATCAATTTTTGAGAGTCTCACCGTGATTTCTTTTAACGACAAGAAGATACGTTCAAGAGCAAAATCTAGCTGGTGCACTTTCGCTTCCACAATCTGATAACACCAAAAAGGAAACGTTTTGTCAAACAGTTTTATTACCTTAGCAGTATTTATGATAGTTAGCGATATTACCTGACCAATCTTGAAATACGAAGCAGGGTCTAAAGTTGCATCCCACGAAACTTCGGATTGGTGAACCAATGCAGGTACACCTTCTAGCTGTTTCAACCAGACTTTTTAGTTTTACACAACAAACTGTTTTCTGTTCTTGCAGTTCAATTAGCAAGAAGCTACTACAAAGATTTAATAAACTCTGATATATAGTACCTCACAGAAAATACCAAAATAGGTAATTTTCTTGATGCAGCATTTCACAACATCCCCAACACCAAGCTTAGCCATAAGATTTCGTTTTTTCTCAACTTCCTCTTCATTTTCTCTCGGCCTCATCGAAAATATAAGCTTCCTTGTGTTTCGATTAGCCATAACAACATTCACTTTGATTTTCTGCATTGAGTTAAAAATGTTTAGGGAGGAATAACAAGCATTCCCATGTATGATAATAAAAGTTACAAGACTTTTTTTGTCAAACCTGGCCAACAAAAGATGACAGGAACTTCTGCTTTTCTCTGTCGTATACCATAAGAAGATCCTCCAGCTTCATATCAGGAGAAACTTCTCCATTGATCGTTGTAGCGACTTCAGAATCTAAGCTTGAATTAGGAGATGGAGCTTTACTCGTGACATCTTGACCTCCAATTACTCCAAGGTTTTGTCGATACAATGATGGATCTACACCTTTTCTTCTTAACCATGATTCAAATGCGAGAAATTTCCATTTTGCTGCTAGGTTCCGGTAGGGTAAAAATCCGATCAACGATCCATATGAAACCTGTAAAAAGGGTTTGAAGAGAAAAGAATACAAATTAACAAACAAACAAACAAAAAGGAAATGAAACCAGAAATGAGTACAGATCTTACTTACAGCAAAGCCTCTTGTGCTCGAGCTTATTAGCTCAACATCCGCGCGTAATTCTGTCTTAACTAGAGACTCTGCCTTATTCCAATCATTTTCCTATTAAAATCACACAAAACGAGTTGATGATAGGCCTCTTATCTTATGAACGAATAAATAGTAAAAAAGTGTTAGTTCTGAACCTCCAAGGAAGATCTGGTAGGAGGGCCCTTGAGCTCAACAGAAACTTGACGACCTTCATGGTTCACAATTAACGGTTGTCCACTGTTTGAAACTGATGGCTCCGCAGAAGACGGATCTAATCTATAACAAAAGTAACCAGTCAGTCAAAACTGAAAGAAAGGATAATAAAAGCACGATTCCTCAAAAATCAAGATACAAAACCAAAATTAACCTTTGTGGTTTCCCTTGTAAAGAAGCTTCTACGATGGTTTGAGACATTGGTTTCGAAGGAATTCTCACGAGTAGATCACTGTTAATGGTTTTCTCCTCAGAGGATTCCGAGGACATCTCGCTGTTAAGCTGCATTTCTTGATAAAACAACAAACATATGAATCAGCTCCATGTTAGCCTATTTGTAAAAGGTCTTAGTTGATCTATGTACCAGTTGGAATTAAGTTTTTTTCTGTCTCTGATGATTCCAGAGCTCCGCCTCCACTATCTCCAACTTCCTCTTCTACGTTCTCAGGTGCTTCTGGCTCCTGAATTGAGTTGTTTTCAATCTCTGATGATTCAGCAGCTCCGCTACCTCCAACTTCCTCTTCTAAGTTCACAGGCACGGGCCTCGCTTCAGGCTTCTCCAAAAGAGTATAATCTGAATATGTTCCAGCTTCTTGGTCTCCTTCCTTCATAGTTAACCCATCAGAGAGAAGCTTATCTTCAGCATTTTCGTCTCCCATATCCACGCTCACTGGTTCAGGTTTTCTCAACAGAGTCATGTCACTAAACCTCTCATTCTCCCTCTCATTCCTCATTTTGAGAGTCAGATTCGGTTTCAACCGCAACTTAGACTCCTCATCATCATCATCATTATTAACATAAAAGGAACTCGGTTTTCTCAATATAACATTAGGCAACCTCTGCACCTTAGGAGCAGCAACAGCCTGCAGTGGCTTCTTCAGAACAGGGTTTGGCTTCTTCACCAAAGGCTTTTCGAACTTGACTCCGTCTTTAAGAACAGGCTTTACCAATTTCAATCCATCCAGGGAACTAGATTTCTTCTTCTTCTTATCTTTTGACCAATCCAATGGAATCTCTTCAACTTCAGCAATTTTACCCTTGTTCTTGTAGAAAGACTTCTCAACTTCATTGAAAGTAGCCTCTGGATTCACTTTTCTAGCCACTATCTGTATTAAAATTTCACAATTAACACCAAAATAGAAATCCAAAGCCATAAAAATTTTGAATTTCTCATTTCAAATATACTCAAAGAACCGGTTTTTTTTTTTTTTTAATAAAGAATCTCACCTTAGCCAAAGTCAATTTGGGGTCTTCTCCGAGTAAACGTCCGAATTTGAGCTCCATTTGATCCCATTCGTTGAGCTTAGGCTCTTCCCTTTTCGAAGCCGAAACTAAAAACCTCTTCTGTTCAGCTAATAGAGTATCCCGGTCTCTTCTCACTCTAACCCTAGAAGGAAACAAAGGGAAGTTTCCGGCGAAAGAAGAAACAGTTGCGGCGGAAGCGGAAGCGGAAGAGGATAAGGCGAGAACGTCCATTTCCCGATTAAGCCGAAAGATAATAACTTATCTGAGTGAGAATCATGGGTTCGAACAAAAAATCTCGAATTTTCTCGAGTGAGACAGTGGCTCAAGACTCTGGCTTCTCCACTAACGCTCTGTGTGGAGTAATTAATGGTTACAGACAGAGGAGAAGAAATGGCTATGGCGGATGACGAAGATGGAGCTTCGTTTATCAGTTTAGCTTTGCAATTATATTTCGCTTCCTCGTTAAACCAGTGAGGTTATGACACGTGGTTGATGATGGAGCAACTAGAGAAAAATAGCGATTGCGTTTTTACGTTTTCCCGTTCTTTTGTTTTAAAGACGAACTTCACGTCGTTTTTACTCTCCTTGAACGTCAAACCATTTTCTCACACAGAAGGCGTAAATTCCTTTGAAAACTTAGGGCAAAAGCGTTATTTAACTGACACGTGAAAAAATGAAGAAGGACAAGAAAGAAGTAAAAGAGAGGCGTTACGTTCGGCTCGAACAGCGGTTTTACACTATACACTTGTCGCTCTCTATATGATCATCTTGTGGGTGGGTGTGGCATCTATGGACCATGGTTTTTAAGGCTCGTCGGACAGGTTTTGGATTTTTGACGAATATAAAATTCTGATAACGTTTCTAGTTTCACATGTTTTAGTAAGATTCTCAAGAATCCCAATCACATGTAATATCAAAACGGTGTAATTTTTTTTTTTTTGTATTTTGTTTGAAGAGAAACGTCATTTTATCGCTTCGCTTTAGCCGTTTTCTTATAATGGGACCTATTGTGATATACTATATGGATTTCTCTTGCTATCAATTATATAGTTTCGTTATTTGTATATATATTTATATTTTATTCGACTCAATATAAGTAGATCATGCGTACACGTGATGTAGTAAAATTTGATTAGTGTATGTATTGAGCCGAAAAAAGATCATCGAAGAATTGGTTTTATCATGTCACACCTTTGAAAAAGGAATCCATGGAATCCATAAAAACTAGGTTCTACTAATTAGTTATCTATTTATATTATTTCACAAAAAGAAAAAAAAAAGAAAAAAAGAAAAAAAAAACAAAATTAACCAACATTCAACACGAGTACACATCTAGAAAATATCTTTTACGGAAAACATTTAAAATAAATCTGTCTAAAGTTAGTTAATAATATATGTGCCAAAACATGTAACGTAAACGCCCACAGTTTTACCCCCATTTATAAATGTTATAATTTCAACCTCTTCTTCACTTCAACTTACACCTCAACAAACTCCGGATCAAAACACTTGTTTCATAATCATTATAATTAATCCCCTAAAAAACACCCCGCAAAGGTTTTCTTCTACTTCTTCTTGGATCCTTTTATACAAACCAATGGATGTCTTTATATCGGAAGAGTATGTCAACCGCCGGAGAATGGAGAAAAAAGCTGCCTCCGCTTCCGGCAAAAACATGATGTTAGGCTCTGGTTCAAGCAAGAGACCGGATAAGAGAAATAGTAGTAATCCTCGGATGTCGACATCTCGGCCGGATAATGAGTTTCTCGTCACCGGTGGTGCAGGTGTTTATGAGAGTTTTGTGTTCCACTGCTTCTCGCCGTGAAAACCACCAAAGCGTTCGAGATTAAGTGTTCAAAAGCGCATATGCATGGTCAGTTATTAGTTGTAGCTCTTGTATGTCTGGCTTCGGTTTAACAATCTACTTAAATTTAGTATGTTGTTAATTTATAAATTCACAAATCACAACTCTTCGGTAAACATGAAATCTGAATGATGGTGTGATTCACAACTATAGAATAGACAAATTAAAAAAAGGTCAAAGAAAAATTCAAATATTTTTTTATCGACATGATTACTTAAATCATCGTATAAAATAGCAGTATGATAATAATAATAATATAAATTGGTACAAACAAACGTTTAGAACTACAAAATTGTACAATTGCTTGCGCAATGAAAAAAAGTTCAAACCAATAAATAGTAATTATGGAATTAAGGAAAAAGGTTAAAAGGAAAAAACTCTGACCCAGTCGAACAAGCTAATGATGACTGTGGCTATTTCGAATAGAACACTCGGTTGTGTTTGGTCTTACTGGTTTGCATTTATTAAACTGATAAGAACAGATACTACACTTGATCTTAGCCAAAAGGCCGAGAAAGGTATGATTAGAACGATCCCTCGTGAGCTGCTTCTATATCCCTCGTGTGAGAGCGAGCGAATCCAGAACTATCGATGTGGGACTTTGGAAAACAACTCAAATTAAGTGTAATCGAGTATTTAAATTTCCGGCCCAAATTTAATTATTGAGAATTAGCCCAGTTACTGAAGCTAAATATAATCAATCACTCAATACTTGAATACGATATAACTAGGTAACAATTCGCACTATGTGCAGGATAAATCAATTTAAAGAAAATTATTATAAGTAAATTTATCATTCGAAAACTAATATTTGTTTGTGTCAAATGTAACTAAAGTTTTTCATTTATTTATTTAAATCTGCGTTTTTGTGTGTAAAAAATACGTTTCACCCGTGAAATATTTAAATGTGAAAAAAAAATATTGATAAAATGTTACTATTTATTGCAACATGTCTTTTGTGTGGTTTAAAAATCAAATTCATATCTCTTATATTTTATTTTGTAATCATAACAATTTTGCATGTTTCTTATGTAACCATAACAACATATACTAAATTACTCGGTAGTTTAATTAATTAATTCTATTATATGTTAGTAACAATCGGATTCTAAACTAATTTTTTTTGAAGATAATCTAATTTATTGATTACATATTTGTGATTAGACTATTTAAATATTTTGAGTTAGTTGGTTTGTTAATATTTTCTATAAATAACGGATTATTACCAAAAAATCATTATGAAAAAATTAATGAAATTTCAAAATCAATGTATTCGTGTAAGAATACATTTCACCCGTGAATTATGTGAACGTGTTAAAGAAAATATTTATAAAATGTTACAATTTATGGAAATATATATTTTTTGTGTGCATTAAAAATCAAATTTTTATATTTTTGGTTAATCGAATAACTATAACAATTTTTCATAATTTAATAATCACTCATTTTAAATATATTATGATTTTTTCGGTACTAAGTTTATTTATAATGATAAGGTTATTGTCACATTCTTTTTTTATAACACATAGATTAATGTACAATTAAAAAGTATATTCCTATTCTGTTATCAATATTTCTATTTTTTAATGAATAATCACACTAAATGTTGAGATTAATTAGTTTACATACTTAGATATATATATAAATAATTACACATCATGATATCCCCTAATTTATTGTCATTTTTAGATTTATTTATGAATATCTATAAATCTATATTTATTGGGAATTAAGTTTCCTTTAATAAGTTGGAGATAATTCAGGAGTAATATATTTCTTTTTATAATCAATTATAATAACTATTGAAAGCTTGTTATTTAAATTATTATGGTAATAATACTAACATAAAAATAAAAAAATTTATATGATTTTGTTAATAATTTATATGCTTAATAAGTTATATGTTCTTTATTTTTATTAACTTTATATATTTTTATAGCCTTTTTAGAATATTTTACTTATATTGATTTTAAGAAATCAATATTTTATAAAAATATTGATTTTTTAAAAATAATATAACTTTGACTTGTATATTTGTAAGTAAATTTTAGTGAAATTCTGACTTAAAATAGTATGTAATTATTTAATTAGTTTTAATATGTGATATTTAAAATTGTGTGAGAATTGATGACATATCTAATTATTATTCAGTTAATTGTTTTTTTAAATATAATGGTATGTTAATGTAATTAAGTAGAAAATTTAAGGGTTTTTTGTTAAATGTGTCTCGAGCTTTCTGGCGGCGACACATCAGCTTTTTCAAGAGAATACTTCTCTTTTAATATATAAGAGATTGTATAGTTAGATATTCATAACAAAATACAGTACGTGTTAGCTATTGATCTCTATAGAGAAGGGAAGTGTAACAGAGGTTAAATATGTAATAAGGAATGTATAAAACCCTTATGTACATCACTATATATATTGTAATATCTCCTATCAATAGAATCATCCATTTCCTTACATGGTAGCAGAGCAGTAAAATCCTAGACCTAAATTTTTTTTTTTCTCTCTACTCTCTTCCTCTCGCCGCTTTTCTCCTTCTTAGTGTTCTTCTTTGTTTCTCCTTCTCACCATGGCTGAAACTACCTCTGCTACTATCACCACTGCTTCTGCGGATCAACTTCACCATGTTAACATGGCGAACGTTACCAAACTCACTGCATCAAACTTCTTGATGTGGAGTCGCCAGATCCGTGCCTTGCTCGCCGGATACGGTCTTGCCGGTTACCTTGATGGAACGACAGTGGCTCCTGCTCCCACTGTTCTTCGTGAAGGTCACACCATTCCTAATCCTGCGTATGTTCTTTGGCAACGACAGGATCAACTCATTGTTGCGAGTCTCCTTGGTACAATCTTGGTTGAGATTCAGCCCATCCTCTCTAAGGCGTCAACCACCACACAGATCTGGATTCTTCTTACCTCTACCTATGCGAAACCTACATGGGGACACATCAAACAACTCTAGGAACAGATCAAGCAATGGCGTAAAGGTACTCGATCTGTTGATGAGTATGTTCAAGGTCTTGTCTCTCGTTTTGATCAGCTCGCTACGTTGGGAAAACCGTACGAGCATGAGGAACAAATTGAATACTTACTTGCTGGTCTCCCAGAGGACTATAAGCCCATCGTTGATCAAATAGAGGGACGTGACTCCACCCACAATGCCGGCGCCCCATGAGAAGCTCATTAATTTTGAACTGAAGCTTCAGTCACAAGCATCTAATATATCCGTTGCTCCTGTTACTGCTAATGTTGCTTTCAACAAGTCGTATGGCCACTCCAACAATAACAACAACTACCAGTCCCGCAATCCTCGTAACTCCTCTCGTGGCTCTTCATCCTCTTCGTCCCGTGGTGGTCACGGCAAAGGATATCAGGGGCGGTGTCAGTTGTGTGGCGTTTTTGGTCATAGCGCTCGCCGGTGTTCTCAGCTGTCCACGCCTGCTCGTGGTTTTCAGCCTTCGGGTGGTAACTACTCTTCCTTTCCTGGTTCTTACGGTCAGCCTCAAGCCAATGCTGCTAGCATTCCGTCCTACAACCCGGCTAACTGGGTGATGGATAGTGGGGCTACTCATCACCTCACGTCTGACCTCTCTAATCTATCACTCCATCAGCCATACTCCGGTGGGGAAGAGGTCCAAATTGCGGATGGCTCCGGTTTAAAGATCACTCACACGGGTTCAGCTTTACTCCCTACACCATCTCGTTCTCTTGCTTTAAAAGATGTTCTATATGTTCCTGATCTTTGCAAGAATCTAATTTCGGTGTATCGTTTATGTAATGCTCATAAGGTTTTTGTGGAATTCTATCCTGCATATTTTCAGGTGAGGGATCTAAACACGGGGGTCCGATTACTCCAAGGCCGAACTAGGAACAGATTGTATGAGTGGTCGGTTCATCAAGATACCATCAATATCTTCTCCGCCACTATCTCTCCGAAAACTGATCTCTCTTCATGGCATCTTCGACTTGGGCATCCCTCTTTACAAGTTCTCAAAAATCTTGTTTCTAAGTTTTCATTACCTCTTTCTTCTTCCACTCAAAAACAATTATCTTGTTCAGATTGTCTTCTTAATAAGAGTCACAAGCTCCCTTTCTCAATAAACACAATCGTTTCTACACAACCTCTTGAATATGTTTACACCGACGTTTGGTCCTCACCCATTACTTCTACAGAAAATTTCAAATATTACCTTGTCTTAGTCGATCACTTTACAAGATACACATGGCTATACCCTTTAAAACTCAAATCCCAAGTCAAAGATGTCTTCATTGCCTTTAAGGCTTTGGTCGAGAATCGTTTTCAAACGCGGATACGCACCTTATATTCTGATAATGGTGGAGAATTCATTGCATGCGGTCGTTCCTGGCCTTACATGGTATCTCTCATTTCACAACGCCACCTCATACCCCTGAGCTCAATGGTCTCTCGGAGAAGAAACATAGACATATTGTCGAAACCGGCTTATCCATGCTCAGTCATGCCTCTGTTCCTCCAAGTTATTGGCCTTATGCGTTTGCCACGGCCGTGTACTTGATTAACCGTATACCGACGGACGTGCTTGGTGGTGAGTCACCGTATCATAAGCTCTTTCGCACACAACCGAATTATCTCAAACTGAAGGTGTTTGGCTGTCTCTGCTATCCCTGGTTACGCCCGTATCGTCACAACAAACTCAAACCTCGCTCAACTCCATATGTCTTGTTAGGTTACTCTCTAACACAGAGTGCCTATTTATGCTTCGATCTTGTCAATGGCAGAATGTATACGTCTCGTCATGTTCAGTTTGTTGAAACGAGGTTCCCGTTTGCTGAGCTTCGTGTGCAGAACATCGTCACTCAGCCACCGGTTCAGTCCGTTTCTCATCCATATTCGACATCGATACCGGTCGTGCGTCCATCCTCTCCACCACCGTCGGCCTCATCCCCGGGCCTACATAGCATTCTCCATCCTCCGATCCGTCGTCACCGTCAATGGAGGTATCTCCGGCTTCGTCGTCATCACCTTCCTCTGTTTCTTCGGCTCACGAAAATAGAACGAAGCGGGCTCAAGATAGCTTTTTCTCACAGGCCTCACCAGGCCCATCTACCCAATCTGATTCCACAGGCCTGACTCCAAGCCCATCACATTCAGCCGCTCCACAATCGAGTCCATCACGTAACTCGGGGTTCACATCCTCTGACAGCTCATCCTCCGCAGACTCATCCCCGATAATTGCTCCGACTGTGGCTCCGCCACCTTTACTGCCTGCGCAACCGCCACCACATCAAATGCAGACACGGTCACGCAACAATATACGCAAGCCAAATCCCAAATATGGTCTTAGGTGATAACCACGCCGTGTATTCCAACTACGGTGGCCGAAGCTCTTCGTGATCCGAACTGGAGAGCGGCTATGGTTGAGGAAATTAATGCACAGCTCCGGGAGCACTCGTGGGATCTTACTCCTCCATCCTCGTCTCAGAATGTAATAACCTGTAAGTGGATATTTACGCTTAAATATCATCCGGATGGCTCAATTGCTCGGTATAAAGCTAGATTGGTAGCTCGCGGTTTTAATCAGCAATATGGGGTTGATTACTCCGAAACCTTTAGTCCAGTGATTAAATCGACCACAATTCGACTTGTTCTTGAAATTGCTGTGAAGAAAAACTGGGCGATTCATCAAGTCGATGTCAATAATGCGTTTTTACAGGGTAATCTACAGGAGGAGGTTTATGTCTCTCAACCTCCGGGGTTTGTTGATCGTGACCGTCCTCACCATGTTTGTCGGTTACGCAAGGCTCTCTATGGCTTGAGACAAGCGCCGCGAGCTTGGTATCAAGAGTTGCGTAAATTTTTGCTTGAATCTGGGTACAAGACCTCGGTTGGGGATCACAGCTTGTTTGTTTATAGACAAGGTACTTCGTATGTATATGTACTTGTATATGTTGATGATATCATCATCACGGGTCCTCCTCCACTTGTTCGTGCTTTCAACTCTTCTCTTGCTCGTCGTTTCTCCCTCAAAGACCTCGGTCCCTTGAGTTACTTTCTGGGCATTGAAGCCACACGCACTTCGAATGGTCTTCATCTGATGCAACGAAAATACATTACCGATCTGTTACTCAAGACAAAGATGCAAGATGCAAAACCTGTTCCAACGCCTATGTCCTCGTCTTCTCAACTCACTGTTCTCTCTGGTACGCCTCTTGTCGATGCTAAAGAGTATAGAATGGTTGTGGGGAGTTTGCAGTATCTTGCTTTTACACGTCCCGATATTGCCTTCTCTGTTAATCGCATATCCCAATTTATGCACAAACCTACTAATTTGCATTGGCAAGCGGTCAAGAGGGTTCTACGTTATCTAGCTGGTACTAGGTCTCATGGTATATTTCTGCGCCGGGATGCTTCTCTCACAGTTCATGCGTTCTCAGATGCTGATTGGGGGCGTGATAGAGCTACTTATGTATCTACCCACGCTTATATTGTTTACTTTGGTGGAAGCCCTGTCTCGTGGTCATCCAAGAAACAGAGAAGTGTCTCTCGCTCCTCCACTGAAGCCGAGTACAGAGCGGTGGCAAATACTGCGTCTGAACTCAAATGGATTTGCTCACTTCTGACAGAACTGGGAATCGCTCTACCTGTTGCCCCAGTGATATATTGTGATAATATTGGGGCCACCTATCTTTGTGCAAATCCAGTCTTCCATTCTAAGATGAAGCATGTGGGGATCGACTACCATTTTGTTCGAGAAAACATCCAATCCGGTACTCTCAGGGTCGCTCATATCTCCGGCGATGATCAGCTGGCTGATGCACTCACAAAACCACTGCCTCCACCTCGTTTTGTCGACTTGAATTTCAAGATTGGAGTCAAGGAATTGCCTCCATCTTGAGGGGGCGTATAGAGAAGGGAAGTGTAACAGAGGTTAAATATGTAATAAGGAATGTATAAAACCCTTATGTACATCACTATATATATTGTAATATCTCCTATCAATAGAATCATCCATTTCCTTACAATCTCCATGCAGAATTTTAGTTATTTTATAGTTTGAGTAGAAGTAGTTTTGGTATTTCAAAGTCAACTCAAGAGTTAGATTATAGTTTGAGTAGACTGTAGAACGATGACTCCATCCTCGAAACACGAAAATCTTATTATTGAAACCAGTAAAACATATTGCTAAAAGATAGCAAAACACTTTTTATCTCAAAAATATTGGGATAAAATCTAAATTTGGTTGTGTTATTGCAACATGTGTTACCCCAAATTGTATCTTCAATAATGAATTTATCTATAACTTTAAACAACATCGTTTTGATGTGTGTACACTCTCAACATTACGAGTTTAAGTGTTATAAAAAATAACTTACCAAAAAAGTTGAACTGGATTGAATCGAGAAAATCTTACCAATCTAAACTGGATAATTAAACATATCCAGATGGAATTTTTTGTATACATATTTATACCAAACCGATACTAAACCGAAGACTAAAGTAGTATATTCGTAATATCCAAAAACTCAATGAATAACTTGAAACATCCAAAAAATAATAATCATAATATGTAAACATAAGTTCAAAAATATTGGTTTGTTTATATGCGAAATAACCAAAATAATCAAATATTGTTAGTTATATTTATTGAGCCTAAACAATCTGTTTGCCAAAAACTGAACCAAAATTCATTAAAACTAAAAAAATAATTTTAACTTTTGATGGATAATTCGGGGAAATATATTCTATATGAATTAAAAACCCTATAAAAAATTTTGGTTATCAATTTCAATGATCCCAACTGATTTGGACCAAAAAGAAATCCTTTAACGAACAGAACATCCCAAACCGAGTAAAAAACGCGGAATTCCCACACCTTACTAAGACCGAACCGGGGAAAACAAACATTGGTAAGACCGAACCGGAGAAAACCAACATTGGCACAATTACAAAATGTCAAAACCTTTGCAAGACCAAAAGCACAGTTAGGGTCGTCAACTCGTCACCAAAAAACAAAAACCCCTTTATTGAGACAATAACGGCAGCGATGGCTGCTGATCTCTTACCACCGTCTACAACGGCTCATACCCAAGCTTCATGACTTTTCCCTAAACAACTATACTGTATTTGTTAGCCTGCTTTCAACCTAGTATTTCCATCATTCTCTATTAGAGCAATTCCATTGATCAGAGTGTTAAACGTGGTTGTGTCGTCAGGCTCATACCCAAGCTTCATGACTTTTCCCTAAACAACCATACTGTATTTGCACCATTCTTCTATTAGATATTTTACGATTTTTGCTTTTTTTTTTTTTGGATATTTACCTTTTCACTGCGCCTTTTAGTGTATATTTAAACTTTCTCTTCAACATTTCCTTTTCTATCTTTGGTAAAAGCCTTGCGTTGCAAGCAAAAAGCTCAAACAAACTTGAAGAAAACCTTTTAGTTCTCCGTCTCTACCCCCATCACAATAACGGCGGTGATGACGGATCTCTTACCACTTTTGTACTGTAATTAGTATTTGCAAATTCTTTGTATACACAAAAACTGAAAAAATTAAGTACCTGGTCTATAAAAAGATTATGGCAACAGCCAACAATACGTCAAATCAATAACAATTAGCTCACAAATACAAAAGAAAAAGAATAGACTACTGTATTCATAGTTTACTGTAAAAAGTTGTTCTTTTAATTATTGATCGTTATTTTGTAAAAGTTGTTTAGTTATTGATAGTAATTTTTCAATACAGCGTGTGACACCCTGTCTATCTTTGGGTGGTGAGGTCTTTTGCACCAATGTGCCTCAAGAGTCGGGTGTAGGTTATGCTGCAAGATACGAGACTGATAAGATGGTAATGTTTCTTGTAAGTCACTTTATTAGACAGCTTACAAACCCGATACGTAGAAAGTGTCATATTTTATAGGATTTTTTGCCATTTATACAACGTTATTCTTTGTATATAAAAGAAATATATACATGTCGTAGAATTTTGTAATACGTTTTACAATCAAGTTTGTAAAATTTTAATGAATAATATATTAAATCAAAGAGTCCAAACCTAACTATAAAAATTTAAAAGTAATGTTGTATATGAGTGTGAAAATGTTTAGAAGATACGTATAAGTTAAATAGCGTTTTTTTTTAATTACTTAATATGATTGGTTTATATTTTAGAGATTGAGGGTAAAATTACAAAAAATTGGTGAGTTTAAGAGATTATGTTTGGCTGAAAACCTGATGAATTTATTTATCAATCATATTAAGAACTTTTCTTTATTGACAGGTTGCAAAGAAGGTAATGGGCAGATTTCAAAGAAGGTAATGGGACATTCGCATTTAATTTTCTCTTTAAGCTCGATTTGATGTGATAATAATCATGACAGATAATAATATGTATCTTTCTGCTCATAATCAGGTTTCAGTCGCCACTGATTTTGTGTACAATTGCTTTTCAAGAGATGTTGAAGCTAGTATTGGGTATGACTGGAATTCTAAACAGGTAAATATTGCTATTTTCATAGATTTGAAGGGAATTGAAAACAAATGTCTTTGTAAATCCGTTTTAATTATAATGTTATGAGCTTTTGTTTCAGTCTCGTGTCCAGGGAAAGATTGATTCTAACGGTGTTGTATCTGCACTTCTTGGAAAGGAATTATATATGGGACTCGAGTGTCTTCTATCTGCATATTTGGATCATAAGAACAAGGATTACAAGCTTGGTTTGTTGTTAACATATGGTTAAGAACTCGAGTGTCTTATATCCGTTTTTTCCCCTATGTATTCTCTTCTAAAGCAACATTTTTTAATAAAGTTAAGACTACGAATTAGCTCTGCAATAAAGACTTAACAATTATAAAATCTAAATTATTCTTATTCGTAGTAGCTTACACTTACATACCTAAATTAAAGGTTATTAAAAAGGGTTATTTATAATTCTAGCCACTAACAAAAAAAAAACAAAGATAACGCCAAAAATGTTAATTTAGAAAGAAGAGAGAAGAATAATTTCCTAATCACATCAAGATGTTGTGGAGAGAGAAGAGTTGAGGAAACGCTCTCAGGCACTCTTCCCCGTGTAACCTTAAAACTGCATGGAGTTTTCAAAAAACTGGATCTCACCTACCAGACCTAACTAAAAAAGGCAATATCCAATGGATCTTTCGATACACAAGAAATACCCAACGGTTCCTGCCTTCCCTCTGGTCTGAAAGTCCCATTTCCCTTCTCCCCAATCTATGCTCCGACGAACCACTACTCTTACCAGACTGATACTCCCCCAAGCGCTGGTATGGTTCATCGTACTCCCTCTTAGTTTTTTGTATTTGTAACCCTGTCTACTATTTGTAACCCTGTTCAACTCTTCGAAAAATCTCACCCCTGAGTGAGTAACCCTTAAACCCTAACCTGTTTAAATCTATCTTGATTTTATCCCCCTGTAAGCCATGAATAACAAAACCCCTCAGTACCTAAAAGGCAAATCTGTTGCTAGTGGCTATTCCCCTCCACCCTGTAAAAGAATCAGAGCCCCAGAGCTAGACACGAGTAGCCTCATTGAAGATAATGCTCTTACCCTCATAGGAAGACTGACAAACCCCTCGGTTCAAAGACTTTGGTCTCTCTTTTCTTTTCTCTCGAACCGTTGGAACCTGAAAGGTAAAGCTATAGGGTCAGATCTTAGAAAAGGTTGTTTTCAGTTCAGATTTGACTTTGAAGAAGATCTACAAAAGGTACTGGATAACAGACCCTATCACTTTGACCAGTGGATGGTCATTCTCCAAAAGTGGGAACCAATCATCTCCGAAACTTTTCATTCTATGATTCCCTTCTGGGTGGAGATCCAAGGTCTCCCTAAACATTTCTGGCATCCTGCGATGGTAACCACTATTGGTGAGGAACTTGGCGAAATCCAAGAAATAGAAATAACCAACATGACAGCAAGGATGAAGGTCCTCATTGACGGTCTACAACCACTAGTCAAAGAAACCATCATTGAGTTCCCGGAAGGGGGTGAAGCAAGAATCCAACTATCGTACAAAAACCTCAAATCCCACTGTCTATATTGCAACCGTTTAACGCACGAAAAGAAAAATTGTCCTGGCTATATCGCAGAAAAGGAAAGACAAGAAAGGAGCTCAACAGCTCCAGTTGCGATACCTGAAGTGCGAAGAAACTATTCTACACCGAGTGATAATTTCCGTGCTCCCTCTACAAAGGAGAACATATCTGAGAATCGTGGTTTCTCGAGTGCTGCCCCCTCTGACCACAGGAAAACACTCAGCCCGACGAGAAGTAGGAGATCCTCCCAAACATCTCCTAGTGACTACCATTATGGTCACAAGAAACAGGGTGAAAGCTATTCCAGACGATCCTTCTCTTCAAAAGACCATGTTATGGGAAGCAGGAACCCGAGAGAAAGGATACCATCAAACTCTACCTACTCTTCAAGAGACAGATATGCCAAAGTCAATGGAAACCGCCCAAAGGATAACTATCAATGGAGAGAGGTTTCTACACCTAGAAATAATCACATACCTGAGGCGTCTGAGAACTCAAGAACACGACGACCACCCTTGGAAAGAACCATGTCAACCACTGAAGTCACACCACCACCCCCTCCTCCAATCCCTACTACAGATGAGGTCCTGGGCGAGCTTAGAGACGTAACAGTGCAGTATATTAGCTGTGCAGATCCAGTAGAGAGTGCAGCCAGGAAAAGTAGAGTGATCCAAGGGGAAGCCAGGGGTCTAACGGCTGAAACAGCCTCAAAAATCATCGAAGCAGCTCAGCTGGCTAATCATCTCGCTCTGGACCCCCCCCCCACCTCAAACCAAGAAACCCCACTGGAACTGGAAAAAGATTTGCCTCCCCACCCTTCGCTGAAGGCTCCGGAGGCTAACTCTGGGAAAAAGAGAAGAGGTCGACCTCCCCTGCATAAACCACAGAACAAAAGCCCTTTACGTCTCTCAGGTGCGAAGTCCAGTAAAACGAAACAAATGCAATATACAGAACTCACCAAAACGAAGAGGGACAAAATCTTCAGCAAAGCAGACAACCTTCCCTAAGGCTCCTAGTGACTTACCCTCATCAAGTAATGTTGCACCAAAAGGGACCCTAATTCCAGCTATGGTCAGGAAAAGGGTGGATTTTCACAATCCACCTGCTCCTCTTCCTTAAAGATCTTGAGCTAGAACTGTTGTGGGTTGGGGAACCTCATAACAGTCCAGCGCTTAAAGGAGATGTCCTCCAACATCTCTCCTGAAGTCATGTTCCTCATGGAAACAAAGAACCCTGATGAGATAGTGATCAAGTCACTAAAGAGTCTGAATTATCCGAATCATTACCTGGTATCCCCCCATAGCCCTGGTGGAGGTGGTCTAACGTTACTCTGGAAGAAGGAAGTAGAACTTTCAATCATCTCAAGCTGCCAAAACTTCATTGATACACAAATCAAAGCAGAAGGAAAAACTTTCTTCGCTACCTTCCTGTACGGAGAACCTGAAAGGACAAAAAGGAAGATGATATGGGAAAAACTAACGGAGATTGGTATAAGCAGAGAAGAACCTTGGTATCTGACTGGAGATTTTAATGATATTATTGATACCTTGGAAAAGCAAGGAGGCCCAGCTAGACACAAAGGAACTTTCACTGATATCCGAAGTTTCATGTCAACTTGCGACTTATTCGACCTTTGACACTCTGGTAACTTTCTGTCCTGGAGAGGCAAAAGAAATGATCATTTGGTACACTGTCGTTTGGATAGGGCAATGTCCAACAGTTTATGGGCAGAAACGTACCCCTTTAGCCGATGTGAGTATATGAAGTTTGAAGGTTCAGATCACAGGCCCCTCCTCACTCATTTGGATCTCTCAAAGAAAAAGAAGAAGGGTATTTTTAGATACGATAGACGCCTTAAAGAGAATGAGGAAGTAACATCAATAGTTAAAAGAGCTTGGACCTTTGATGAGACTGAGGATGTGGAGGAAAGGATCACCCGGTGTCGTGGGGAGATCATTGCTTGGACAAGAGCAAAACACCTAAGCAGTAAAGAGCAAATAGAACAACTCAAACATCAGCTCGACGAAGCAATGACAAGTCAGAACCATGATCAAACAGTCATATCTTCCATAAACAACAAGCTGTTGAAAGCCTACAAGGAGGAAGAAGATTTCTGGAGACAGCGAAGTCGACAACTCTGGCTGGTCCTGGGAGATAAAAACACGGGTTATTTTCACGCCATCACAAGAGGAAGAACAGTCCAAAACAAATTTTCTGTAATTGAGGATCCAGAGGGAAAACCCATTTATGAAGAAGAAGGCATCCTCAAGGTCATCTCTGAGTATTTCTCGGAGCTATTTTCTTCCCAACAGAGGGAACGTTTGGAGGTAATTAAGGAAGTAATCGTTCCCTGCATCACAGATGAGATTAATCAGAAACTGATAGCAACTCCTTCTCCTGAGGAGATTAAGAAAGCATGTTTCTCCATTCACGCGGATAAGGCACCGGGCCTCGATGGCTTCTCAGCTAGTTTCTTTCAGTCAAATTGGGAAACAGTGGGTCCGAATATAGTTATTGAAGTACAAGCTTTCTTCTCCTCAGCCAACCTGCACCAAAGCATCAATGCAACACATGTACGATTGATACCAAAAATCCAGAGTCCCCAAAAAATGGTTGATTACAGACCTATTGCGCTGTGTACTGTGTTTTACAAGATCATTTCCAAGCTTCTTTCTCGACGCCTCCAACCTGTTCTTCAAGAAGTAGTTTCCGAGAATCAATCAGCCTTCGTCCCCAAGAGAGCAATCACTGACAATGTACTCATCACTCACGAAACACTGCATTACCTTAAAACATCAAAAGCCAAGAAATGTTGCTACATGGCGGTTAAAACTGATATGAGTAAAGCATATGACAAAATAAAATGGGACTTTTTTAAAGGAGTTTTAGAGAGGATGGGTTTTCATGAAAAGTGGGTACAATGGATAATGCAATGCATCACCACCGTTACTTACTCTTTCCTGCTGAATGGGGCAGCTCAAGGATCGGTGACCCCTCAGAGAGGCATCCGCCAGGGTGACCCTCTGTCTCCGTATATCTTCATACTCTGCAGTGAGGTGCTCTCTGGTCTCTGTACAAGAGCACAGGGTGATGGTAGTCTCCTGGGAATAAGAGTGGCTAAGAATAGCCCTAGAGTGAATCACCTTTTGTTCGCAGATGATACAATATTCTTCTGGAGATCGGATAGACAGAGCTGTGAAACACTCCTAAACATCCTCAAGAGATATGAAGCTGCATCCGGACAAAAGATAAACAAAACCAAATCAGCAATCACTTTCTCATCCAAAACCGCAGAATTTATAAAGAAGGAGGCTCAACAAATCCTTGGAATCCAGAGAATAGGAGGGTTGAGAAAATATTTAGGCCTACCTGAGATGTTTGGCAAGAAGAAAAAAGATATGTTTAATCAAATCATCGACAGAATCCGTCAACGCTCACTGAGCTATTCCTCACGGTTTCTTTCCCCAGCAGGAAAAACTGTGATGCTCCAGTCAGTTCTCTCAGCTATGCCTACCTACACGATGTCCTGTTTTTAAATCCCAGTTTCACTGTGTAAAAGAATCCAGTCTGCCCTCACTCGCTTTTGGTGGGACTCATCAACAGAGAAAAAGAGCATGTCATGGATTGCGTGGTCAAAAATGACAAACTCTAAAAGAGATGGAGGTCTGGGTTTTCGGGACATTACCAGTTACAACGTTGCGCTTCTAGCCAAGATAGGCTGGAGAATTCTTAAGAAACCTTTGTGTCTGCTTGCTAGAGTCTTATTGGGAAAATACTGCTCAGACTCCTCATTTCTAGACAGCTCAGTACCTAATTCTGCTTCACACGGATGGCGAGGCATCTGTGCGGGCAGAGATTTACTGAAGACTCAGCTGGGTAAGATAATTGGCTCAGGGACTGATACTATGGTCTGGTCAGACCCATGGATATCTCTCTCCTCACCATTAACACCTATGGGACCACCTACAGAACACACACAGAATATGAAAGTCTCAGAGCTCTTTTGCCCGATCTCCAAAGAGTGGAATTCAGAAAAGATACGTCAAGTATTACCTCTCTATGAGAACGATATCCTGGCTATACGCCCTAGTGTGTTGGAAGCTGAGGATTCCTTGGCCTGGCTTCCCACTAGAGATGGAGAATATAGTGCAAAATCTAGGTACCACGAAGCCTACAAGATGACAAACCATTGTAAACCTGTTAATCAAATCCAAGGCGACTTCAACTGGCAGAAAAACATCTGGAACATTGACTGTCCGCCCAAGATCAAGTTTTTCCTGTGGAAAGTAATGAGGAATGCCTTACCGGTGGGTGCAAATCTACAGGCAAGAGGTATAAATCCGACAGCGGTGTGTCCACATTGCCAGGAGGCTGAGTCGTGTCTTCACCTACTTTTCCACTGCCCTTTTGCACAACAAGTTTGGGAGCAAGCACCCTTTAAGACCACGCTGATGACAGAGCAAATCACAGATATCCGAACAGGTATAGAACTTTTGAATAAAGTTACCTGCCTACCGCCTATTGGAATCGGGAAAGGTTCTCTCTTCCCCTGGATTCTATGGACACTATGGACCTGCAGAAACAAGAGGATATTTGATCAGAAACATGCAACTCCGATGGAGGTCTTAGGTCAAGCTATCGTATCGGCCAAAGAATGGATCTCGGCTCAGAAACCAATCGAAAAGGTGGTTAGCAAACCTACCAGACCAGATCCAACCATCGATACAAGTACAATAAGGTGTTTTTCGGATGCAGCCTGGCATGAAGAGTCAAGACTTGCGGGATTAGGATGGGTTTTCTCCAAACAATTCCCCAGATCCGACATCTCAAGCCGATCAGTGGCTTACAACGTCCACTCACCGTTACTCGCAGAGGCCCTCGCCCTCTTCCAGGCCGTTAAACACGCCATCGATCTGGGATACCAAAACCTTTCTTTTGCTTCAGATTCGCAGCATCTAATCAAAGCACTCAATTCGGAGCCCTACTCCAAGGAACTCCACAGGATTCTCCATGATATCCTAGTTTTATCACTCAATTTCAATGTTTGTGAGTTTAGATTTGTTAACAGAGAGATGAACAAAAAGGCGGATGAGGTAGCTAAATCAGCTTTAATTATCTCAACCGTTGATGTATCAAACGTTATTTAATGAAAAAGCAATTGTTTTTTGACAAAAAAAAAAAAAAGAAAAAAGAGACATCGGTTTGATAAATAAATGAGAAGACTAAAAAAGTATAGTATATTGGCTAGAAAAACATGTCATTAGACATTGGTTTGGTTTAGAAAGAAGTTACCAAATTTGATTACTTAATGTACTTTGGGTGTGATTCGTCATTGTTGGTCGGTTAGACTCGGGTAAAACCATTTTGGCAACAAGTAAAAGTAATATTAGTGGAACCAAAGGATAAATGATAACCGTTTTTAACTGAACCGTCCCATTAAACCGGTTATAGAAGCATATCAAACCGGTTATCAATCATCTGAAGATTTTAGGTTTCCCCAATTCCATTGATTCCTTCTTCCGTTCTTCGTATCGTCTTCGTAGCTTTTGGTGCCATTTATATTTTCCCCTCTTTCAAATTCTTTAATTTGGGTCATGAATGGATTGGTTCAGACACGTCTACTCCGAAGGACAGCAAGTACTTTGAGAACTGCTTTACTCTTGTCTTGTTGCGGACGAGACTATTCTGGTTTCAGCGATAGGAATCTGTCTTATAAAGAGAGATTGAGAAGTGGGCTTGCTGATATCAAGGCAGAGGATGCTGTTGATCTGTTCCAAGACATGATTAGGTCTCGTCCTCTTCCCACTGTCATTGATTTCAGTAGATTGTTTAGTGCCGTTGCCAGAACAAAGCAGTATGATCTCGTTCTAGCTCTCTCCAAGCAGATGGAGCTGATTGGGATTGCGTATGACTTGTACTCTCTCAATATTGTCATCAATTGTTTCTGTCGGCGTGGTAAAGTTTGTTACGCTTATTCTGTTTTGGGGAAGATCGTGAAACTTGGTTATGAGCCTGACACAGTCACTTTTTCAACTCTGATTAACGGATTATGTCTCGAGGGCAGAGTCTCCGAAGCCGTGGGATTAGTTGATCGAATGGTGGAAATGAGACATACACCCGATGTCATTACAATCAGCACTTTGGTCAATGGACTTTGTCTCAATGGTAAAGTGTCTGAGGCTGTGGTTTTGATAGATCGAATGATTGAAAATGGCTGTCAACCCAATGAAGTTACCTTTGGACCGGTTCTAAATGTAATGTGCAAGTCCCGGAAAACTGCCTTGGCCATGGAGTTGCTCAAAAAGATGGAAGAAAGAAAGATCAAGCTTAATGTAGTCCATTACAGTATCATCATCGATGGTCTTTGTAAAGACGAAAACCTTGACGATGCACTCAACCTTTTCAATGAAATGGAGATGAAAGGGATTAAAGCAAATGTTATTACCTACAACACTCTCATTAGAGGCTTCTGTAATGATGGTAGATGGGATGATGGTGCACAGTTGCTGAGGGATATGATCACAAGGAGAATCACCCCCAACGTTGTCACATTCAGTGTTTTGATTGATAGTTTTGTGAAAGAGGGAAAGCTTCTAGAGGCCGAAGAACTGTACGAGGAGATGATTCGACGAGGTATATCTCCTACTACTGTTACATATAGTTCTTTGATAGATGGGTTTTGCAAGGAGAACCGCCTAGACAAGGCAAACCAGATGCTGGACCTGATGGTTAGCAAAGGTTGTGATCCTAATATCGTGACTTATAGTAGTCTCATAAATGGATATTGTAAGGCTGAGCGGGTCGATGATGGTTTTGAATTGTTCCGCAAAATGTCCCTGAGAGGAGTGGTTGCTAATACAGTTACTTATAGCACTCTAATCCATGGGTTTTGTCAATCGGGAAAACTTGAGGTTGCTAAAGAACTCTTCCAAGCGATGGTTTCTCGTCGTGTTCCTCCTGATATCGTGACTTACAAAATTTTGCTGGATGGGTTGTGTGACAATGGGGAACTAGAAAAAGCAATGGAAATTTTTGAAAAAATGCAGAAGAGTAAGATGGAACTTGATATAGGTATCTATAACATCATCATTCACGGGATGTGCAATGATGGTAAGGTAGATGATGCTTGGGATTTATTCTGTAGTTTACCTGTTAGAGGAGTGAAGCCCGATGTTAAGACATACAACATAATGATTGGAGGACTGTGTAAGAAAGGCTCACTGTCTGGAGCGGACATTTTGTTTAGAAAAATGGAAGAGGATGAGCATGCGCCTGATGGTTGTACATACAACACACTAATACGAGCACATCTCCGAGGTAGTGACATAAATACATCAGCTGAACTCATCGAAGAAATGAAGAGGTGCAGGTTCGCTGCTGATGCGTCCACTATAAAGATGGTTATCGACATGTTATCGGATGGTAGATTGGACAAAAAGTTTTTGGATATGCTTTCTTCGAATTTTAGGTGTTAACACCACTACTCTCTCTCTGTCTCTCAGAACATTGAAAGATAAAAGTCCTCCAAGTGGTCTTTTCTAACATAATCCTGGAGTTACATTACATATAGCAGCATTTGATATATACAGTATACACAACATGTTTTCCTCCTTTAAGAAAAGCTGATCGTCCCACACCAAAATACAGAACCATTCTTCTTCTTCTCGTTAAATCTCCGGATATGAGAGGTCTTTTAAAGTCAAAAGGGCTTTTAGTACAAACATTTTCGGCCCAAAGTCCAATAAGAACGTGAGTAGCATGATTTACACGTGACTTTTACTTAATTGAAAAGGTCCCCTCCTTCCTCAAAATATCTCATTTCTTTGGTGTTGTTCCGATAATCCCAAAACTCTCTGAATCGAATTGAGAGAGAAAGAGAAAGAAGAAAAAAAAAACGAAATGAGCTACGAGAAAGTCCCACCGGAATCGTATCCTCCTCCAGGTTTGTTCGATTCGATTCCCTTAGCTTTTTTTTTTTTTTCTTTTCTTCTGATTGTCTGATTTTGATTCGATTCTCAATTCTATTTTTGTGATCGGACGAATTTAGGATACCAATCTCACTATCCACCTCCGGGTTATCCATCGGCACCACCGCCGCCGGGATATCCTTCTCCTCCGTCGCATCACGAAGGATATCCTCCTCCACCTCAGTCTCACGGAGGATATCCGTATCCACCACCGTCTTCGCGTCCTTACGAAGGCGGTTATCAAGGTTACTTCGCCGGAGGTGGTTATCCTCATCATCATCAGGGACCTCTGCCGCCGCAGAACTACGATCACTGCCATCACGATCATCACCATTACCAAGATTCTGACTCTGGTTGCTCCTCTTTCCTCCGTGGCTGGTTCGTTTCTCTCCACTACTAACCTATATTAACTCTCCCCGCCTTTTTAATTACTTTCCAGTATCATTGTTTCCGTTTATACTCGATTCTTTTGTTTGTTTACTCGATTCTTGTTAACTCATTGTGTTGGTTCAAAGCTGTGATTGAGCTTTATGTTGGCTTTGTTTTTTGGATTCATTGATCTGTGTGACACTTTAGGAGCAACGTGTGGGGGTTTAAAGGATCACTGGTTAATGTTGAACCAAGTGTTTTTTTTTTGGTTTCTGGAATTTGGGAATATGTTTTGATCAGAACCAGATTCCCTTTGAGTTGATTTGTGTATGTTAGTTGAATTTTGGACTAACTCTACTAGGAAACTCTCAGACTTTGACTTCCTTTTCATTTTGTTTGGTGGCCATCGATCGGAATTAGTTCCTTAGATTTAGTTCTTCTAAGGAAGGTTCTGATGAGTTTAGAGCTATTCATTCATCACCATTATCTTCTGCAGCTTTTCTTATGCTCACTCTTTTATAAATAGTTACAGAGTTGTGATTCATTTCTCAAGCAGCCTAAATCATGTTGTTACCACTTGCGATTAACTTTTTTTTTGTTTTATTTTTGGCCGGGTTGCAAATTTTAGTCTCGCTGCTCTCTGCTGTTGCTGTGTGTTGGAGGAATGCTGCTTCTGAGAATGCCCGTCTCTGCGGATTGCTCGTCATTTTATATCTCCAATCGAAGACCTATGCCATAACTCTCTATGTCTTCTTATGTACACTACTACTATGTCATGTTTCATTGTCTGTTAATGTTTGACCTCTTTGTTTGAGAGAGTGCGCTCCGATGGATTAGACAAAGTAGAGGTTTCTTGTGAATGTTCTTTGTATTTTTAATGTGATATTTTGGAAAACATAGTTTGCTATTTTACCCAGATTTCACTTCTTTCAAAGGACTGAATTATATGGTATGCAAAATAAAATGCATATCATTATTAGTTATTCCCTCTTTGTTCGTTCAATTCACAAGTAGTTTTATAAAGGCAACCTTACATTGAAGGCAGATCAGAACAACCAAGTAGCAAACTATCAAGTTTTCACAGAAATCAGTTTTTGTCTGAAGAACCTAAAATTGAAGAAAGAGCTAACGAACGATATCAAATGCATGCCCTAAAACAAATACAAACATGTACCATTGAGAAGTCCACGATGGTCCCAGTTGGATGGATTGGAACATGAGAGAGACTAAAAAATTCCTAACATATGGCGGTGCATCTTTTCTCGTCCCAACCACTGTTCGGTAGAGGTAAAGTTTATCAACCTTGTCTCTTTCGTCTTCTTCATTCAGCTCCATCCGATTACTCTCATTCTCATTGAGGTCAAAGTAAGAATGAGAAAGGTGTAATTTATAACGTCTGTTACTATATCTTGCATGATTCAGTCTTTTTTGGACTGTCTGTTAATTGCAGCTTATTGTTGATGCATCATTGAGCAAAGAAGAGATGAAATTTAGAAGCATGTCTTGCACCAACAGAGTAGAATGAGAGTATTGAATAATGAACTGAATGATTCCACGTTTTGTTTTTAGATTCTTGAAAGGGGTTTTCTATTAAAAAAAATCTCTCAAAATCGTCAATTTTTGCAACTTCATCATGAATCTCTAATAAATGCAAACTAATCATACGAAGTCAAAAAGAATTATAACATTCATATTCATATGTATCTTCTCAAAAGTCACACATACGTAAAATTTTCAACAACTTGTGAATTCAATATGTTCTAGTAGTAGTGGTTGATTCTTTTCTCCAGTCATTTACACGTACGTTCATATCACGTATAGTGACATCTTTTCCGCAGTTCTTAACCATATGTTAAGCGCAAACCAAGCCTGTGAGCCATGTTCTTAAGATCCAAACTTGCAGTTAGAAGACACTCGAGTCCCACATTCAATTTTCTTTTAAGATGTGCATATACAACACCGTTAGAATCAATCTTTCCCTGGACACGAGACTGAAACAAAACAAAACCTCATATTACTAATGGAAAATAATTGTTTGCAAATATGACTGTAAAACTTAAACATAATTAATCACCTGATATCAAAGTTTTTATTATAAAAGGCTGTGATAAGGTCCCAATCAGAGTTTACAAGAACATAAGACTTTAACTATTTTTCTTCATATCCATTATCATAATATTGTAGAAGTATTTATACATGTGAAGGGTGGCTATAAATTAGGAGATATACATGAACCAAATATTTAACATAATCTACCCAAAACCTAATAACAATAAGATCACATATGATATTCTCATTGTTTCTACCCTTATCCTAATCGACACCGATTTACTTCGGTTATGTTCTCATCAGGCTAGGGAGTAGTTCAAATTAAAACCCTTAAAATAACCTGGATTTAATATATCTGCACAGAAATAAAAACTGGTTACAACAATAGTTGACAAAATGACGTTTGTTGACTACCAAGAATTAAGACAGACTTTTGAATCAAATCCGGATCAAATTGAACAATTTAAATCATACTAGATAGTTTCTATTGTATGAGTAAATCTCGTGAGCCCACCTTAAAACGATTCATGGAAAAACAATTAGAAACGAAACAGAAACGAAACAGTGTAGCCTAAAGTGCTCGAGCTTGGCCAACCCAAACAACACAAGACAGCTAATTAAATCTCTAACACGACAATAACTCATAAAGCCAGACTCACTGAACAAGTTATGTACAGTGGAAAGCTAAAGAAAGAGAATAATATTACAAGGAACAAAAAAAGAATATCGATCGTTAAAAGCTATTTATAATACTTAACCGTGAGCTTCTTTATCGATATTGTCATATAGTATAGGACAAAAGCGGCTCGAGTAACCATCTTTCTCATCGGCTTGTTTCATCGTAGACGGTGGTAAGAGATCCGCCATCGCCGCCGTTATCGTCATGGGGGTAGAGACGAAGAACTAAAAGGAAGGTTTTCTTCAAGTTTGTTTGAGCTTTTTGCTTGCATTGCAAAGCAAGGCTTTTACCAAAGAGAGAAAAAGGAAATGTAGAAGAGAGTTTAAATATTGTATACACTAAAAGGCGCAGAGAAAAGGTAAAATATCCATGACGTTATTATATGTGTAATCGAAACTTACATGTCATCAATACGAGAGGGCTACAATTAATTAATGTAATGTATGTCGTATTTACAACTTATTTTTTTTTAGTTACACGAAGAGAATGGTACGTTATATAGGTTAATATATTATACAAAGCTAACAAAGTCAGATCTAATAACAATTTGAACTTTATTTAAAAACCCATGAAGCGTTCATAGAAAACAGTTATTGTCTGAAGCAAAGTACACCTAAAATTGGAGAATATGCTAACTAACCAAACATCAAAAGCCTAAACCAAAAAACCATGTCCGGGGTAGGATGGAGTCGGACTAAAGAATCCTAACATATGGCGGTGCATCTTTTCTCGTCCCAACCACTGTTCGGTAGAGGTAAAGTTTATCAACCTTGTCTCTTTCGTCTTCTTCATTCCCCTCCATCCGATTACTCTCATTCTCATTGATGATCTCTACATTGAGCCGTGGCGAATTCTTAGCCACCCTCTTGCAGCCACCGAGTGTTACTTCACAAGACGACATCCAAAGGGATCGCATTGTTTCGTATTTATGCACGTCACCAAGAAGAGCCGCGTTCCCAAATGGACTGTCTCTTATCTCCAGCTTCCTCAGCTTTTTGCATCCGTTCAACACATAAAGCATTCCTTTGTCAGTCTCCCCTGCAAAAGCTATCGAAAGCATCTCGAGCTCTTCTGCATACATACCGATGTAGAGGAAGACTTGGTCGTTTAAAAGACCGGAGACAGAGAGCCGTCTTAGACCCTTGCAAGCTTGTACGATCGCACCAAAGCCTTCGTCTAGTGACTGAGATGTGATGTGGTCAGGTTTGTGTGGCTCGAGAATGCATAGCCTGAACCGGATGAAGTTTGGGCAGTTCTTGGCCACGGTAATGAGCGCTGCGTTTGTCATTTGTTTGCAGAAGTATAGAATCGAATGAAGTTGGGGACAACCTGCGGAGATGGCGACTAGTCCGACTTCAGTCACAGCTGCGTTGTTGTTATCTTCTTCACCATGTAAATCGGAGGGAAAAACTCTCAGCTCTTGCAACTCTTTACATGTGGCAGCCACAACCACAAGTCCTTTGTCGCCAATACTATCCAATATCTGTAGGTACCATAAACCCCATTTGTTGTCAGGTAAGTAAGAGGACAGGGAAAAAAAGAAAGTGAGATCAAAACGTACCCATAACCGTTGAAGTCTTTTGCAAAGCTGAATAAGCTTGATGAGGTGGTTGCCTCGAATCTCAGCTGCATAGCTGAGGTTCAAGGAGATAAGGTTCTGACAAATCGGGTAGAACGCTGGGAGACAGAGTGGAGCAGCCTCTAAAAAGCCCGACAAGCTCCTTAACGAGGAGCACTTCTGAATAGCAGCCATGAGTTTCCTAAAAGATTCTGGATCAGGCTCATTCTCATAAGACCCTACTCCTAAATCCACAAGCTGCGGCGCACAGCTCATTAACCTTGCGAGTGCGTCAAGCGGTACAGCACGGTTTAGCTTCAAGGTCTTGAGGTTTGGTGACCTCGCGACAAGCCTCTCAAGAGCAGCCACATTGGTTTCTCCTTTAAGACAGGCGAAATTCAAAGAGGTAAGAGTAGTGCAGCTGTCTGGAAAACAGTTCAGCCATTGACCTCTATGATCATCGATTTCATTCTCTTGCAAGTCCAGCTCACGAAGATGCCTAACACAAGAAAGACAACACATTTATTATAAACGACTCAAGAAACGCTTGAAATCAAAAAAGGAAGGAGACAAATATTTACCTGCAATTAGAGGCAATGGAAGCTAAGCCGTCAGTAGTAAAACCTTCACAGCTGACAAGAACCAAAGACTTGAAATTTGGAAAAGAACGTGAAAGAAGCTCTAAGCTTTCATCAGTCACAACCATCCGCTTCAACCTAAGCTCCTCAAGTCCAACACGGCTACTAGACAAAGCTTCAATCCAAGGATGCACGAAACCTCCCCATTCATAAGGAACCAAGTTGAAGTCAGCGAAATGAGGCTTCCCTTTGAGAGTCAAAGACTTGAGACACGGGAACCTCCCGATTAATCTCTCCGGGTTGATGGCGTAGCAGTTCCCGATGAACACTTTCTTCCTACAGAACCTCTCGATCTTGTGCCACGATTTGCATACAAGAGATATCGAGTTCCTGTCTCTGTGAGAAGCTATGAAGTTAAAAACATGCTCTATGACCTCTTCCGGGAAATAATTCATTCTTTTCCTCTCTAATTAAACTTCAAGATCAGCTCAGTGAAGCTTCTTCTTTGGTATCAAGAACCTGAGAGATTCAAAATTATTATACAAAACCCAATTTTAAATGAGTACAGAACAGACATCAGATCCTGAAACTAAAATAGAACAGAGAGATTAAAAGATTCAGATCTACGAGAAGAATAAAATGAGAGATAGATCTACGAAAGAAATGGAGCTTACTACTAAGATCGTCGTCGTGACTAAACTCGCCGATGATGATGATTCGATGGAACAAGAAGAAGAAGAAGGAAAAAGAAACTGAAAACGAGGAAAACGTTGAAAAAATAATGAATCTGGATAAAACTGTGTGTGTGGAGTTAGGCTTCAAGTCCAATGATGATGAGATGATCAAAGATTTGGATGAGAGAGAGTAAGAGAGAGAGAGCAAGCAAAAAAAACAGTACAAAACTCTTATGGTAATAAAAAAAAAAACAAAACATAATAAAGCAGAGGAGAAGCTAAACCTAGCTGACCAAAAGAGAAGCTAAACCATGGTTAAGTTTGAGATTTTTGGTGTGCGATGAGGATGATCCGACGGTGGAGAATGGTTCAATGCGACAAAAATGAATCTGAACCGTTGAAGATGTTGTTGTTGTTGCTCACACTCACTCACACCACTGGGTTGGTTGGTTGGTTAATTAATTTATATAACGAGAGCCGAGAGGGCCTTTCGCCAAAGGGAAAGGGTGAACTGTGAAGTGATGTGTCAAGAGCAAAAGAGACTTTATACAATTGCCCCTACTTTTTTCATTCTATTTACCATTACTGCCACGTTGATTTTAATCCTTTTTGATTTATCTTATTATTGTAATTCTCTTTCACGGTTGTTAGAAAGTCTAACGACTAATTTTAAATATATTCGTGAAATTGATATTTGACGTTGATTAATTAGTTAAAGATACATTGTTCCTTTTGGATTCGTTAGAAAGTGTACGACAAATCATCGAATAAATAAGATCCCTAACGTATACAAGTCGTATTTGTACTGCACCAAATAGCAAATACATACGTTTTACTTAATTCCCATTTTAGACTCGTCATTTAGTTAATGTGTGTGATACTACTAGTAATAAACAAAAAAGAAGAGAAAGTAAGGGCTGTCTGAATTTTTGTCGTGGGACGAGCAGGACACCTTTTTGTGGATTTATACGGAATTAGAAGGTCATGAAATTTTACTCTCTTTTTTTTTTTTTTTCTCTTCCATTTTTTTATATCTTTATTCAATATTTTTTTTATACCAAACAAATCCAAAAGCTAATTTGAACTCTTTATCTTTTTCAAAAGAAGATGGTTATGACTTATGACTTATATGAGGTAGGGTTCAATCTCGATAATTTCGTTACTCTGTCTGTTGCAAAAAAAAAACACCAATTATAAAAAGGATAAAACTTTTCTTTCAATTTCAACTGAAACTGAATTTGATTCTAACTTTACTTACATGGTTCATTTAAGACAAAATGCTAACAATCATAAGTTTATTAATTTGTATGTAAATCTATTATCAACAAGGTGAATTAGACAAAAAAAAAAAAAAAAGGGGAAAAGATAGTATTATAAAAGGAGCAAAAAAAGATGGCGTAGGCTTCATAATCAAACTCAATAATAGACCCACTTGCAGATTATTTACATCGAGAGAGGGGAAGAAATGAGAATGAAAGAGAGAGTACACAAACAAAATCATTGTTACTAGTTTAAAGATTTGAGTCATTTCTCTTGCAAAACACTACTAATTTTGAAGAACTTTTTTTATTTATTTATAAAGTTAGTGGTATTAATTATTGGTGAGTACTTAGGAGCATATACAAATCACATACTATCAACTGATTATCTTTTCGAATTTTCCCAATGGCCGACTAAAACTTATGTGGAAACAAGTTTTGCTTTTGTGTCATTCAAATATCTTATCTTAATTTGTTTCTAACTTATCACATGAGGAGTTCTATACAGTACTATAATTATTCGACTTATAGAATCGTGTTTACAATAAGTTAAGATATAGACCATAATCATCTTTCATCTTATGATCTTTGTTAAGAAAATGAAAAAAATTCTTATAATTCAAAATGTTAAGAATCTTGTGTAAAAAAAGGGGATGAGTGATGATTTCACATCTCTTGACCCATCATATGCTACAATGGCTGCCATGTGAAGGCCACCTTTTAGTAATCATCTCTGTTTACACCATCGATACATAATCTTGTTTTCTTACCATTATCTTGATTTTAGTTGACTCGGCCGATAATGCCTGTATTATTGGATTTTACTGTGCAACCAACCACACATCTCATCTCTAAGTTAATGCGGGTAAATTATCTTGGTAAATTATCTTAAAAATTCCAAGAGTTTATTATAATCCCGGAGAATGAATTATATAGAGAGAAGAAAAGTATTTCGAATATGCAAATACATGATTATCTAGTCTCTATCCTTGGTAAAAAGTTTTATGTATTCATCTTCTAGAACTCTTTATCTTCTTTTGTTTTTTCCCAGCTTTTTTTGTTGGTTCATGAGATTCCTTTTCCTTTTATCTTATGAATCCAAAGGCCCAAAAAGCAGAGAGACTCATAATGACGCATGTCTCACTTATTCATAATCTCTCTACATACCAATACCACCATTACACATATCAACCACACACATCCATATCACATCATAATTATCATTACACATATCGATCGATATACATACACATTTCAAGTATATGTATGTATTGTGGATCTCCCAATGTTGAGAGATTCGGAAAGGAACCCTTTTTCAGTTCTCATTGTCACTCCCTGGTGGTCCAGTTTTTCATTTTGCATTAAGAACATAAGAGTTATGATGATATTCTCCTGACAAAAATCTGTTACTCCTATTATTGAACTATAAGAATCTATGCGTCGAATATAAAAGTGGGTAAATACTACTTACGGTTAAACGATAAAAAACCATGTGTGTGATTCCACACTTCAATATAGATTGCTGCCGAGTCAAGCAAACGACTTTGCAAAAATGTTTTCAAAATACACCTCAGAGAAAGGGATCACAAAAACAAGACACTTGACATTATAAGGGTCACAACTCACTATATTTTCTACCCCAAACAGGCAAGCAGCACAGAAGCACATCAAAGAACGACCTCATGAACATAACAATCGAACAATCGTTTCATCCAATAGTTCTATCAGTCTCCTAAATAGAAGTTGAAGACAGAACAATGGGGATGCGAACTGTAAGTTTCCACCTTTACAATCCTCGAGATGAAAAACAACGAACATAGCCAGTAGTGATCTTGATTCTAGTACTCTCATTATCTCTTAAACTAGATTAGCTTAACCCAACTCGGTCTCGTTAACCTTCTAGGAATCTTGATTCTAGTGCTCTCATTATCTCTTAAACTAGTTTAGCTTAACCCAACCCTGTCTCGTTAACCTTCTAGGAATCTTGATTCTAGTACTCTCATTATCTCTTAAACTAGTTTAGCTTAACCCAACCCTGTCTCGTTAACCTTCTAGGACTTAGGTTGCCTTTGCCAAATGAACACAAGAAAATGAACTAGTTGATTCAAACACTTACTCTAAGCTGCATCATTATCTACATCAAGAATGTTCACTGCAATGCATGATGTAACAGATCCTAGAGTCTATCTACAGAGCTTAAACAGGACCTTTACGGATCATCCATGGCCGGCCATTAGTGTAAACCCTTGTTACAGTATCACACATCTCAAAACCCCTTTTGTTGAAACTGACCAAATCAATACCAGTTTTCTCTAATGCCAAGTCACAAGCAGCAATCTTTAAATCTCACACAGAGTCGAGAAAAGATGATAAATTTACACATCAAACGACCAAAGAGGCACAGTGGATGAGATTGCAAGAACACCATAAGATATTACTATATAATAAGCGACATAGGTCCAAGCGTTTGAAAGATTAGATTATAACCAAGAAGAATCACTGAACAGAGACAAACCCCTCTTTAGAATCAAAAGGAACTAAATTTTTGATTTTTCCTTAAAAGACTAACCTTGTTATAAACTAAGGTTTTTTTTAAGCATCACTATCATCACTGCTATCATCATCATCCTCGCCACGGTTAGTGACATCATTGGAGATGTAAACTCCAGGCTGGCTCGATCGTCTCCTAGTCCTGGACGGAAGGATGTTATCCAAATCAACCTCAGCCAAAGGATCATCTGAGAAATCACTTTCGTCATCTTCACCAAATTCTTGGTCATCATCATCACTGTCATCTTCTTCGTCATCACTTGAATCCACTTCAATCAATTTGCCTTTCCCCTTGTCTTCTCTCGAAATCCCTTTACCTTTCCTATCAACCACCTCTTCAACTTCTTCTTCATCTTCTTCCTCGTCGTCTTCCTCTTCATCTCCAACTTGTTGCTCCTCTTCAGCTTCAAGAAGATCGCCGATTACGCCATTCTCAACCTTTTCAGCTGGTTTCTCCGGACAAACCGATGATTCTGCACCAATCGAATCAAGATCCTCGATGCCGCTTCCATTGTTTTCTCCTCCGTCTTTGGACTCAGGGTTAAGCTTTTGAGACTTGTTTGACAAATTATCCTGGTCTTGGCAAAAGAGATCCGATTTCCGCTTCACAGGAAACGAAGAATCCTGCTGGTTCTCAACATCCGCCATAGATGAATTGAAAACTTCTTACTTGAGAGTGTAGGAATCGCGGTTGGTTTGAAGAAGAAGACGACGACGATTCAGAGTTAGGGCTTTTGAGCTTTCCTTATTATATCTACTACAGTCAATTTTGGTGGTAACCCTAGAAAGGAGTTTTTGATAGGGTTCTTTTTTTCTCAATCAACCCCTGATTTTCACTTTTTCTTCTCTCTCTCTCTCTACTTTATTATTTGGACCTCAATACAGTTCGTGGCCCGTTAGCCCATTTGGCCTGTCTTCTCAACAATTTTACCATTATGCTAAAATAACCGCTTAAACAGTCAAAACAATTAAAATTAATCGCAACATGTAATGGTAAATCTGATGATTGATCATAAACTGACTAATAGGATATTGAGCTCGACGGCTACCTGTTATGAGGATGACGACTAGTACTGATGAGTTATATTGCATCACCAATTCACCCATATGGAAGTTCAGCCAGATTAAATCAAATCCGGATCAATTGAACAAATTAAATCATACTATATACACTAGTATTTTATACACTGTATGTAATAAATTTCGTAAGACTACCTTGAAACAATTTCATGGAAAACAATTAGAAGAAACGAAACGAAAATGTTCCCAAAGTTTGCCCAAACTTGGCCAGTACACAATAGTACATACTTTAAGGCTTGTATAGAATAACAACAAAGCTTCTTCATTGATTGATTCGTCCTGTTTTACATAAACCACTGAGCATTACATTACTCTGCAGCGGATGATACTGTTAAACTCAAATTCCTTCGACAACGTGGATTTATAAAATAAATAAATAAATGATTATTAGACGTTGTGCATAAAAATTTAGGACAAAAAAAGCCCGAGTGTGTGTGTGTGGCAGCAGGAGAACGTGCCGGGGGATATTAAACCGACTCAATGCAACAGTCTACCGGTTTGGTTATCTTAGTCAATTGTTTTATAAGAAGGACCGGTTGGTTATATCCAATTTTGACAGGCAGAGAGGATTTGATTGAAGAAGAAGATACAGATCCATCGGAGAAGAAGACAGAGAGGGAGAGAGAGATTGAAGATCAATGACATCGAGGTACTGGGTTGTGTCTCTTCCAGTGAAAGACTCTGCTTCTTCGTTATGGCAACGATTACAGGATCAGATCTCAAAGCATTCCTTTGATACTCCAGTTTATCGGGTACTCTGATTTTGCTCGATTTGGGTCTCTTCGAAATTGATTCATAATTTATATGGCTGTGAGAGAGAGAGAGAGAGAGAGATCTTGTACTATCTTCTCTCGTAGTATTACTTAAGTATTCATCTGATTTCGTATGGGTTTTGTTTTTTGATTTCAATTTCTCGCAGTTTAACATTCCTAATCTTCGTGTTGGAACCTTAGATTCTCTACTCGCCCTTGGCGATGATCTGCTTAAGGTAAAATTCGTCGATTGCATTTTTCTCTGTTGAGAAATTTTTGTGGGTGGTAATGATTATGATCTCTTGTTGTGGTGGTTGTGGTAGTCGAACAGTTTTGTGGAAGGAGTTTCACAAAAGATCAGGAGACAGATCGAAGAATTGGAGAGGATTTCTGGTGTGGAGAGCAACGCTCTTACTGTTGATGGCGTTCCTGTTGATTCTTATCTCACCAGGTTTATTTTGTTTGTTTTTACATTTTACAAACTAGTTTAATTTGCTACTTATTGGTTAGCCTGTGATCGGATTCGGTAAAGAAGGTAACTTTATTTTTATTTTTGTTGATTGGTTTTAAGGTTTGTGTGGGATGAAGCTAAGTACCCAACAATGTCACCCCTGAAGGAGGTTGTCGACAATATTCAGTCTCAGGTTGCAAAGATTGAGGATGATCTCAAGGTATTATTGAAGCTTCAACCTTTAAGAAGAAAGATTAGTCAAATGAGAGTATATTGTTAGAGTTTCCTTACTATCATTGTTGCTTTGCTTTGGTTCAAATCGTGGTCGTGTTAATGAACTCTGATTGCACGTATTACTCAGGTTCGTGTTGCTGAATATAACAATATCCGCGGTCAACTCAATGCTATTAACCGCAAGCAAAGTGGAAGGTAACTTTTTTTGTTTTCCCCTCATACTTATTCTTATAACAAGTTAGAAATTGTGGGTAGTTTTGCGAAAAGAAAAAAAATGGAAATTTGTTTTCTCATCTATCTAAACTTTGCTTGAAACATGTTCTACCACGTGAAAGTGTTAGAATAATACTTAGTAATTTTCAGAATAATGCTATTGATATTTATCGTTATCTCAGCACTTTCAGTATCTTTGTGGCATTGTGGTTGATCTTCCTCCGTCTTGTTTCAGCTTAGCTGTTCGTGACCTCTCAAACTTGGTTAAGCCAGAAGATATTGTTGCCTCAGAACATCTCGTGACTCTCCTTGCAGTTGTTCCAAAGTATTCCCAAAAAGAATGGAAAGACAATTATGAGAAATTTACCGAATATGTGGTAAACTGTTGACTTGTTGGTTTATGGAATAGACCAATGGTAACGCTATTTATTAGTTTGTGGCACAGTGATTTTAATCGATTTATCCTAACTGTTTTCAGGTTCCTAGGTCCTCCAAGTTATTGTTTGAGGATAATGAGTATGCTCTTTACACCGTCGTTCTCTTTACGCGTGTCGCAGATAATTTCAGGACAACTGCTCGTGAGAGAGGATTCCAAGTGAGTATTCTGTTCAAGTTCCTGATCTTACCTCTCGAGTTTTCGTAGAATTGCTAGTAGTAGTGATTTTTCCTACGAACTGATATTATGCATTGTGCAAGTTAAGACATTTGGTTGATTCTCAAAGCTTTTTATTCATAGTATACTGTACACCATCCTCTTTTAGGTCCGTGATTTTGAACATAGCGTTGAAGCACAAGAGACTCGTAAACAAGAGCTAGAAAAGTTGGTGGAGGATCAGGAAAGTCTGAGAAGCTCTCTTTTGCAGTGGTGCTACACCAGTTATGGAGAGGTAACTACACATTTCTCTACATAGCTATAATCTTGTAATATCGATACCCGAATCTGTTTTGATCATCGGTCTATATATGTAGGTTTTCAGCTCCTGGATGCATTTCTGTGCTGTGCGTGTATTCGCTGAGAGTATTATGAGATATGGTTTACCTCCAGCATTCTTGGTAAATTAAGACTCCAAGCTATACTATTCTCGAGAATCCCTAAACCCTTTTAACTCACTGACCAAATTACTTTCTCTTGTGATGAGTTATTTTCCAGGCATGTGTCTTATCTCCGGCTGTGAAAAGTGAAAAGAAAGTACGCCCCATTCTTGAACGCTTGTGTGATTCGACCAACAGGTATGTGAAAAGTCTACCTCTAGCTGTCTTAGGATACATGGAAGCTGTTTAACATTCAACTTTATATTTATCCTGGAAAGAAAATTGTAGCAATAGTTATGACCTTAATGATGAAAGAACTTGCAGAATTTTGTGGAGAAAACCAAGAACCAAAGTAAAATCAAACTTGAATTTGGTTGATGTGAAATCGAAACCTTACTGATTCCGCCCTGCTTACTGCAATCTTGAGGCCAAATGTAGTAATCAGATATAAGTCGCTTAAGTTGGAAAAAGACCAATTGCCTACAAAATCTTTGGGTGGATTCATCTATATTAAGTAGTGTAGTTCGATTTGAGGTTTTTGAGTCTAATAGCATGAAAACATTGCAGTTTATACTGGAAAAGCGAGGAGGATGGAGGAGCCATGGCTGGTTTAGCCGGTGACTCAGAGACACATCCTTATGTCTCCTTCACTATCAACCTTGCATAAAGTTGATGGGAGATGCTTTTGATGCTTCTCCTCGTCTCTGTCTTCATCTGTTATATTTGTTTGTGCTCTATAGATTTCACATTTATTTTTCGTAATATATTTTGACTCTCAAAATAAAGTGGCACGCGTGAGAAGATGTTGCTGTAATTCTATTTGGCCGGAGTCTTTTAGATTCCCGTGAGTTCAGACACTTGTTGAAGACAAACGGCTATACAGTTGTTAAAAGCCTTTTTGTCATTTTGTGAACTGGTTGATTTATTTATTATATATATCACTCTGTTCCGTTTTGTCTTTTTGTTTTGGTCTGAAAGATATTAGTATCGGCTTTTATTGGTATTTTCCTCGAAACGATGTCCGAAGGTTCTCGAGATTACTAATCATATGGTAAAGTGGTAACATTTGTGGCTGAGTGATATGTAAAATGGGCCAACTTTTAGCACCAAACTTGAAAAAAACATTGGTATTTTGTTGTTAATTTAGTTTTTTAATCTCACTTAAAGCTCTTATATATCAATCAGAGTATTCAACAAATTTGCTATTTGTATTTTGGCTTAAACAACTGTGTAACGATTAAAATCGTTTTTGTTCAAAACTATTTATCAGAGTTTACGACGTACTGAGGAAAATTAAATTACACTCGTATAGTTAGAATACACGCTATACTGGGCCTTGGCCCAAATTATTTTTTGATCTATATATATGTAATTGTTTTTTCTTTCTAAAATTCTTAAGTAAATGCATAATTGTATTACTAAATTATCCAATGAAATACTTCTTTTTCTTGTTTTTTGGTCGGGAATAGTTCAGCTTAGATGTCTGGTTGTTTTCTTGGTACACTGAAATTGATCGAATTTGTTTACAATTACCTTTGGTTTTGTATTCAATAGTGTTTTAAACTATAATTCAGGACCAAAAAGGTTTCTATTTACATTTTTGATATATATGTTGCAGTACATTTCTCACTTAATATAATATTCTCTCTTATTGATGATGATCCAAATAATTTTAGTATTAGTTTTGTAGGTTAAATTTACGAATGTCAATAAACATATCATTTAGTGGCTTTCCAAACAATAGTTAAAATATACTAATATAATATTACTTTGTACAAAATCCGCTTTGGAGTTTGTGGTACTCGAATTTTTATTTAATGAAGATAAGGTCCTTATCAAGGATAATTTACCAAAACAGGCATGACATGTGGTTGATCAAAAGAGCAAAAACTATGTATAAATATTATATCACAATGTCCAAAGCTTTTCGATTTTGGATCGGTTTAGAAACCAAATTGCATTTCTAGATCAAATCAGATCTGTTCTGTTTTTTTATTAGGAATTTTTGTGTCTGTTATGAGGGTTTTTTTTTTCAAATTTCAAGTTTGGATTTTTATTTTTATTTTGGTTCGGTTTGGGATCTTTGGTCCATACCGGTTTGATATAACTAGGGTTTTTTCTCCAAAAACTATGTAATGCCCTCCTTTACATCTCCCACTATATTAAATAAGCCAAAACGTAGCGCTGTAAGGTTTGTTGATCGACTAATTTGTTGATCGACTAACAAGGTATGTTGTCTTAGGATATTTTTAAGCCACTTTTATATCAATCAGAGTATATTATTATTCAACACTTGTATATCAATCAGAGTATATTATTCACTTTACACTGATTCGTGAACACTTGTGTGATTCGACTAACAAGTATGTGAAAAGCCTCTGCCTCTAATCGTCTTAGGATATGTTTAAGCTACTTTTATATCAATCAGAGTATATTATTCAACACTTTTATATTAATCATAGTATATTATTCATTTTACTCTTGATACTTTACTCTGATTCTTGAACACTTGTGTGATTCCACTAACAAGTATGTGAAAAGTCTTTGCCTCTAGCCGTCTTAGGATATGTTTAAGCCACTTTCATATCAATAAGAGTATATTATTCAACACTTTGCTATTTGGGATTTTGGCTTTAAACAAACTGCTTTTTCTCTGACTATGCTTTCTTAATGAAAACTTTTTTTCTTCTGTTGTCTAATCGATTAAAGTCCTTTTCTTTACAAAACTATTAATCAGAGACTCTGATTCAGAGTCTGTAACCAGAGCCGGCCAAGAGGCCAAGCATTGGCTTGCGGCCATGCATAATAAATATAACATTTCGGCCGTTATCTACAAAAATTTTCTTTAGACCAGTGGTTTAGTTGTACTAATGTTGGCACCACTTCATAGGTTTGACCCTCATGAGTTGCATTTAGTTTTTTTTTTTTTTTTTTTTTGGCGCCGGCTCTGTCTGCTTAAGGAAAATTACACTCGCATACTTTTTCTCAAAACAAAGTTATGCGTACACATACGTATAACAGTAACGTATGTATTTTGAAGTTCATGAGATGAAGAACAAAAAAAACCAGAAGAAAGAACGATGATAACCAATAAAGATTACACGTAGATTAATAATGCTGAAACCTAGCGAGCATTGATAAGTCAAGGCATACGAAGCTACGGATCCCAACAATGAGCAGAACTAGATTTCTACAATGAATTTGTTTAGTGAGGAAAACAAATTCAAATAAGTAATCTCTTAAGGAATTCGATTTAAGCTTAAAATTAAAAGAGGAATTAGGGTTTTCTCTCAAGAACAAAAAAGAACTAGGTTATTGTATTAATTGCTGGATGATCACAATGATGGAGTTTCCTCCCCTTTTATACTTTCTCTAGTATTACAAAATAATATTCACTTTCCTTCCAGGTCGAACTGAAATAAGGAAAGTTGCTTCTTTACTTCATATTGGCCGCTTGACAAATCGGGAAGTCGGCTATTCTTTGGGCTGGACCGCCTCCTTCCGAACAGACCTGATGTAGCTACTAAAAGAATCCTAACCGGATTCCCGGTTAAGCAATTGAATTATCTTTCTGGTTTAGATCGGTATGTTGGGGGTGCTAAATCCCGCACCAACAAGAACCAATAAAAGATCAGGACGGAGCCTCATTGAGCTGCATGTAATCTTCCCATTAGGTAGGCCTGAGCTTGGACCAGGCGCGTCTGGCTCTGGAACAGGAGAGGTTGTTGTATCGACTAGCCATTCATTGGTCGGAGAAGGGAAAAACGAAGACATATCTGGTGCACTGATATATGGTAAAACAGCGGGAGAAGCTGAGACTGTGGATTCACTGCAAACCAGAGTCCATTGAAGGGACACAAGGATCATGAGAGACGCCGAAACTGCGAAGAAGCTAGAAAACAGAGCCATGGGTGTTTCTTTTTTTTCTTCTGTTCTGCACAAGAAAGATTTGTTGCCAAGTAAATATAAATAAGAGAACAGAGAAGAAGACAGATTCTTTTGTTCCCATGTGTGAGTGTGGGTGCGTGTCTTACTAAGAAACAAAGAATTGCAATGAATATGTTCACGGACCAAAGTATGTTTCACATGCCTATTTTTGGTTTCGTCCTCTTAAGTCATGTGGTTTCGTCCTCTTAAGTATGGGTTAATAAATAGAAAAGCTTTATGGGTTTGAGATTAATCTGAGAGGCACAGTTCTGAAGTAAATGACAATACATCATAGGTGGAGTCTTCAGCTTATGAGGTCGATGATAAGGCAATGTACTTTGCATACATCGAAGATACTAATGATCCAGAAATAAATCTTTCATTTTGAATTGGAAAGTAGATTGGAAGTTCTTGTTAAAAAAAAATATATAGTTGTAATTGATTATATATATGCAAGTAATTGTTTGAAATTTTAACTAAGAGTGGTTGAGAAAGGGATCATGGATTTGCTATTGGATAATTGTTAGGTTTTGTAATAAATTTAGTTAGGAGAAATTAAGCAGAAAACCATAAATGTTGGGTTCTTACTTATTAGATTAATATTGTTTTGTTGACAAAAAGAAAAAGAGATTAATATTGTTCTTTCAATAACAATTTAGTTTGGAGAAATAAATAATTAATAATTGATAAATTTAAAATGTTGACAAAAAAAAGATAAATTTAACATGTAATCGTTGATTTTTTTCAAAAAATATGGTGAAACATGTACGTAAAATTTTAAAATCAGGAGTTGTTAAATTGAGAGTGAATTTTAGGACTCTCTTATATTTTTATTTTTATTAGTTTTTAAACAATCTCATTACATAATCTTAACATTTTACATTTAACATGTCGTCCACTATAAAGATCAGAACTCATTTTATCATATAATTCATTACATTTAACTTGTGGTATGCTATAAAAATGTATATATAGATTTATTAAAAAAAAAGTATTTTTGGTCACTTTTTATATGTTAAATATTTATCATATTTAGTAAAACTATCAAGTTAAGCTTGAACACTAGAATTCATTAATAATCTGTTTTCCCTGATTGAACTTGAAATTACCACATTTTAACAAAAAACCACAAATCTTTGCTTTTTTGTAAGAGGATGGTGTGTTTTTTTTCTTGTCATCTGAAATTTTATTGATAAACTTGGTTTCACACTAAAGTAGATTACAACAGTTTAGAATACAAGACCCAAACAAGGGAAACATATGCCGACGAACTACAAAAATGTCCCAAAAAACATTAGCCCACAAGAGGGAAACATCGTCCCAAAGTAAATGGAACCACATTGCAAACAAAGGATAAAACAAGGAGAGAAAAGAGAAATAAGCTCTATAATGGAATAAAGGCATGAGAGATTCCCACCAAGCTTTCTATAAACCCAAAGTAAGAAGATGGTGTGTTATAAGTGTAGTTTGATTAATAATGGTTATAAACCCGAATTTTGCTAGAAAATGATAATTATGGTTTGCTTATGAAAAATCTTTTTTAATAACGGTATGTTAAATGATTTTTTGAAAAAAAAAATTCGGGATTGACCCATAACCCAAGTTATTATGAATGAGTTAAAGAATAATTGTTATCCTTATTTGGTTATTTGAATAATTACTACAATTAGTTATAAATCTGATTAGACATCATTCATAACATTAATTAGATTTTAACCCGCGGGACAATTTTTTTTAAAATAAGAACATTTTAATTCTTTTGTTTTTTATATTTAGTTTGTTTTGTTTAATTAAATAATAATTTTATTTGGATTGTCAATTATTAGAATAACAATAGGGGGAATAAATACATAAATATGTAATTTATAAGCTATTGTGAGATTAACTCACAATTTACCAATGATTTAATTGTTTTACAAAATTTTAGTTAAATTACCCTCATTTAATATGTCTAATATTTTTATATTAGTGGTATTTACCAAATAATCAAATGAAGATTTAACCCGTGTTTCAAAACCGAATTAATAATATTTAATATTTATACTAATGTTAATTTAAATCGTCATATTAATTCAAATCGTCGTGAAGTGACATTCGTGCAGTGGTAGGAGGTAAGTCCATTTGTAGAAGGCACCATCACACCCGAGATCAAGTCTCGGCTCCTACGATGTATAGTTCCATTAAATGAGTTTCCATAAATTGTTATTTTAGAAAAATAGTTAGGGGTTAATGTTATAAATAAAACAAATTAACTAACCAAAACTTCAAGGGCATAACACAAAATGTACTTCAAAAATAATAATATAGATGTTAGAAATAATTTTTTTAGCGATTTTAAGAATAATTTAGTTATTGCTATTTTGACAAAATTGTAAGGATTAACTATGCAAATATGGATAATTTTAAGAGTAAAACCCAAAATATAATTCAAAAATGTATATATAGATTCGGCTGTGTCATTTAAATTGAAGAGATCCTACAGTCTCTACAGATCTATTATAATAGATTTTAAAAATTTTATGGGATTAAAAATTGAATGCGTTGAGTTGTTTTTGGAACAATCGACATGTATAGATTTTGTCAAGCTTTGTATGACAATAAACATATCAAATAAGGTCAATTTTATTAGTTCCATTAAATGTGTTTCCATGAATTGTTATTTTAGGAAAATAATTAGGGGTTAATGTTATAAATAAAATAAATTAAATAACCAAAATTTCAAAGGTATAACACAAAATGTACTTCAAAAATAATAATGTAGATGAAAATATTAAATTTAGATTAATTTGTAATGGTATTATATTTTTGTAATGATATACGCTTAATGTTGTGTACTTCCGAATAAATATAGAAGTAGGAATCATTAGTTACTTCTCTCTCTCACTAATGTAATAATTAACAACAATATTTATTAGGCAGTTTTTGGTATAGTTTGATCGAGTTGTGTATTGCTTACGGGAAAGAAAACATGGTGGTTCCCTCCCCCCCCCCCCCCCCCCCCCCCCCCCCCCCCCCCAACGAAAAAACATTCCGAAACTGGAAAAAAGAAAAACATTTGGAAAATGGTCCCTCGGAGTCGGACCCCTCTCTCTCACCTCATTTAACAACGTTATTCGTTATCTGCCTTTCTTACCCTTTACTTTTTTTTAATCTCCCTTTTCATACTCTTTTACACATCTACTATATATTAGTACACACATCTACTATATATTAGTACTTTTTGGAATGTAAGCTTTTCTTACATTTTCATAAACCATAATGTAAAGTATCATATAATGTAAAAAAAAATTAAAATTATTGATGGTAATGATCACTAACTCAGTGTATTGTATGTTTTTTCTTTTTTAAAAATGTATATGTTAAAATAGAAAAAAAAAAACAAAAGTCCATTTTTTTTTTGTCATGTCAATGTGATAATAAAGTCTAGTTCTCTTCTACTTTTTTTTTTAATATCAAAAACGTATTATACCTGCAAAGGATTATAACTTTTTTCACATGGAAACATTGATGAGTCTAGTTCTCCTTGTGGGTCTCTCTCATACGCTACTACTACTATGATGTAGCTAATAATGATATATATAGCTAATCTTTACAAGGAAAGCACAATGTATATAGCCATGTTTTAAAATTGCCTTTGGTTTTGTATTCATTAGTGTTTTAAACTTTGATTCAGGTCAAAAAGGTTTTTCTTTACATATTTGATATATCTCTTGCAGTACATTTATCACTAAATCTAATATTCTCTCTTATTGATGATAATTAAATAATTGTGATATTTGTTTTGTAGGTTAAATCTTGATAAATAATACAAGATTAAATCATTACCACAAACCCAAATCCACAGATCCAATAAACCTAAGTGGAAAACTGACAAACCCTCCGACAGTTTATTTTAATTATGAAAAATGAACTAAATCAATAAACGAATAATATTGTCTGTAACATAAATTGTTATCTTGAAAGATATTTTAAAATTATTTTTCATCAAAAGATTTGCACAAAAGCCGTCCGCTTTGGAGTTTGTGGTACTAGAATATTTATATAATGAAGATAATAACATTACCAAAACAATAACATCTTTATTAAGGATAATTTACCAAAATAGGGTATGACATATGGTTGATCGGAGGAAAAACCTCATATATTTGTATAAATATTTTGGATATAGATAGTGAAGGAACTTGAAGAATGAAATGGTAACGTTGATATCGGTTGATATCTATATGTCAACGTGTAAAGAAACAAATTTTACAAATACAACGTCCTCTTCTTCCTTGGTGTTCTTTCTGAATCATATCCTTGTGAGTAATTTTTGAATTTAAAAAAAAAATAAAATCTCTCTCCAAAATATGTTAAAGTAGTCTAGTGATATAATGTTTTTTTTTTTTTTTTTTTTTTTTGTTAAAACGAAGAACAAAATAGATATCGTAAACGGCTCATACATTTTCTATTAAATCTATACTAAAATGACTAATTTGGCGCGTAGCAACCCCACTGCTCAGTCATTTTAAATTGAAAATTAAGGAAAAAATTTTAAAATAGCCAATTTATTTAAAATATACTATTTTCTAAAATACAATTTAGTTTTTCAAGTTTTCTTTGCTATATAACTTTAAATTTGGAGATTATCGAAGTATATCCATACTAATTTTTTTAATCGAATTAATTATTTGACTTTTTTTATATATAAAAAGTATATCCCTTTGAATTATGTATTTTAACTTATATAGTTTTTATTTACATAAATTTTTAAATTTGGTATGCGTTGCAACTTGCAAACATGCTGATTACTAATTTTAATAAACTAACTTTTTATTATAAGACATGTGTCATCTTTTCCTAATATTTTATGGATTAGAATTTACGCAAGCTTATTTTATAATTGGTAAAAACATAGCTTTATCGCCTTTGGTTTTTATCTTTTAGGTCTTTTTCGAAATTTATATTCCTCTTTACAGTTATTGTCTTGGAGATTTCAATATGTAATTTAATCCTTTTTCTAATATAATTTGGCACAATTGTAAAATTGGACCCCTAACTTGAGTCAATTGCAATTTTAGACTCCTCTTTTTTTCTCTCCAACATTTACCACTTTCTCCCTATTAAATTTTTGGGCATTCATTGTATTCACAAAAATGCCATTATTTCTGATTTATTTGAATTTCTTGCAAAAATGTTTAGTACATCCATATCCTCATCTTCTTTTTTATTTACGGTTGTGCCACCGCCATCAATTTTCCAACAACCATGAACAACCAAATTTGAAGCTCTTAAAGCTTCAACAACCTAAATTTGTAAGCTTAAATAACACCCAATGCTATGAGAACTTCATTTTCTTTCATCTCCTCTCCATTTTAATCCAAGAAAATTTGCAAGTGCATTTATCTTGTTATATGTCATGATTCTTGGATAGTGATTAAATTAGTGCTGGGTTTCTTCTGTGGTGACTAAAGACGACGTCCTCGGTGCTTGACAGCGAAACAACCACCGATAAGGTTATTTTCCGTTAGATTTCATGATTTTCCTTGATTTTTTTTGCGAAAGTAGACTTCATTTGTTAGTCTAACTGTCATAATATCATGTAAAGTCTACTCGGTGGTCAATTTTGCAATTAAAAATTTATCGAGTTTCGAGCTCGTAGACTGAAATATCAGTCTCCTTAATTTCATTCGAAAACAAAAAAATATGGTTCAGACTGCATTATAATCTTTCCGTCAGATACTTCATTTGCAGTCTACTAAGGTGTATTTTTGCAATTGACCAAATTCTTGACTTTTTAGTTATGACTGCCGGAGGAAGTCTACTTACGATAATAAACGAGTAGACTTCTATAGTGACTATTTTTGGCATTGGCCAAAATATTTAAGCATTGACCGTAATATTATTGATATTAAAATAATTAGTTGACTGCAAAAGAAGTCTACTAGTAAAAAAATAAGAATGTTGGTCAACCCCAAAAATGACCACGACAAACTGCAAACGAAGTCAACATTCGTGGAGACTTCGTATGTAGTCTACTTAGCAAAAGTCAAACTTGGTCAATTGCAAAACTAACCACAACGAAGTTTACTTTTTCTAGTTGACGGGTAAATGAAATCTACTTGTCAGCTAGAAGTTTACTACCAAGTCAATGGTTTGGTCAATTTCAAAAATAACCAGAGTTGACTGTAATCGAAGTTAACTTGTTGAAACTTCCTAAGAAGTCTACTCTATTCTATGTTTTTAATTGCAAAACTGACCAAAAAATTAACAAAGGAAGACAACAAAAGAAGTCAACTATCCTAGTAGACTTCATATGATGTCTGTTTTATTAAATTGTAATTGCAAAAATAGACCACACAAAATAGACTTCGAGTTAAAGTCTCTGCGTAGAGGCTGGTTGATGTCTACTCGTTTGACATCAACATGAAGTCGGCAAAATTTGTAAACTAATTTATTGCAAATTGGTGAATAATTTTAAGATTTTTTTGTTGTATTCTTTGATATATGTTATGTACTTGCTTCTATATGTTTTTGACATGATTATATATTATACATATGGAGAAATCAAGTTTTTGGTTTTCTTAGGCAGTTAGGTCATTAACTTTGACTTATTTTGGAAGTCAACGTGTTGGAGTTATGTGTGAAGTCTGTATTGATGACAAGAAAAATAATCTCGGTTTTAGAAAACCTATTCTGGTTTATTTGAAACAGTACCAGAAAAATATAAAGAAACCGACTTCTCTGGCAAACTTCTTTACCAACTAACGTCAAATCAATTAAATCATTTTAAACCTTGTAATGATTATGTCGACGATTTCTTTGGCAGATTTCTGCACGGGAAACTGAACCGTCTGCAAATCAATCAAATCAATTTAATATTTGTAATAATTATGCTGAAGACTTATTCGAAAGACTTCTTCAAAGAATGTAGAATTCTATAAGTATGAAATGAAGTGATATAGAAACTTTCTAAGAATTACCCAACCGTGAATGAGTTCAATCTCCAATACTACAATGAAGTGTATTCTTATTAATTGTTACACTAATTTTTATTAAAATTATAAATTTTTAAGATTTTTTTTTTCAATTTTTTTATATCAATCTTGGTTAGTATTTTTTACTAACTATTTTATTATAATGTATTATTATTGGTATGAAAGAATCAAATATTAGATAATAAAGACTTTTGCCGTGAAAGAATCAACCAAACTTTGTCCTTTTTATTACAGACTCTTAAATAACATGATCACCTCCCGTGCTGATATGTGTCTCTTTTAAACACAGATCACACACATGTTCTTTGCTCATTCGCAGACTTATGTTACATTTGTCGTTATGAAAGTTTTTGATTAAGGAAATTTTCTTTCTATATAATTTTTCTTTTTGCAAATATTTTCTTCCTATTATTAAGGCTTTGTCATACAAAATAAACAATACTTCCTTATGTATACGTTTTTTGTGGCCCATAAATACAGGTTTAAAAATATATATTGTTTTCAATTGAAAAATGAAAATAAACAAGCCACATGGTATACTTAAAAACCTAGTAGCTTCCTTCGTCTTCGTTTCTCTGCTTGCAGCCGTCTATGGCAGTTTTTATTCTTTTGGATAAAAGAATTTCTTTGTTTTCTTGGATATTTAGACTCAAAATTCTTTCATCTCATGGAATCAAAATTGAACAATCAACATACAAATATTCAATTCACTTCACAAGTGCTTCGGTCATATTGTTAGACGCTTCCATTTCATTTCTCAGACGTTTCCAGATCGGAATCTTGCGATTCTTTTGAGCTTCCAGATTAACCTTTTCCGGAATCGCGATTCCCCACGCTTCACAAAAGATTGATTATATATACCTATGGATAGATGTAAGGATTGCTGCAACATCATAAATAGGACTCCATTGGTTCTGTAAGATGTCAAGACAAATACTTCCATCTGCATAGACTGAACAAGACAGCCAGGGGAAACAATAAGATCAAGTAACATAGCCAAAGATTAAACCATTAAGCGCAAAGCATAATTACTACAAGGATTGGATCTATATAAGTTCATGTTTCTCTAGTCCTATATGTAAAAGGAATACACTCTAAAATTTTACAAATCATACCTCCATCCCAAGGTGTATCATCTGGACTGCAAAATCCATGAAGCAGATCAGAATCAAGACAAGAAGGGAAATAAAAAAAACAGTAATTAGCACAAAAGGCAAATGTTTAATACCCGAAGATAACAGCGTTCCAGAGCAAGGTGTTATTGTCTTGAGGTAACACAGCACCGGCGGCTACCTTGGTTTTCCCCGTTCTCGCATCAAGGAGCTTCACAAGCAAACTGGTGATGGATGAAGAATTCCTCACCGGGAAACATAGATCAGAACACAAATCAGAGGCAGTCAAATAGCCACACTTTTAACTCCTCTCTCAACTCTCTCGACCTTCAAACCCCAATAAAGAAAAAAAAAATACTCAGATCTGTATAAGAATTAAATCAGAAGAAAAAGATAGGTAAATACTTCGATTCAAGCTCTTGAAGAGCAATAGATTCATTAAAGCTTACTTACACGTTTAAAAGAGCCATCCACCATCGCCAATCACTAAGCAAGACACTAAGTCTAGCCAAATCCTCCGCCGCAAATAAGCCAAAGTCATCCTAGCACTCATCCTCTCTCTTAACCTCCGCCGCTGACCACAAATGTTCTCCGAATTCAAACGGGGATTAGCAGATCCACAACGCGTATTCTTAGGTGAATTGAATCGAGTAATTGAACCTCGGAAGCGAAACGATAAAGGAAAGAAGAACCAGAAACGAGGACCTAAAGAAGATGGAGGCTAGATTTTTTTTTTTCAGGATCGTGTTGTAATGAATTATATCTAGGGTTTTAAGTTTTTATATCATGTTTCTCTTAACAGAATAAACCGAATCCGGTTAGGTTAAAATGAAGAAATCGATACGCATTCGGTTAGGGTCAGCTATCGGTTTAGTTAAATTGTCAGTAAAATTAAAATAATATAATATTAATAGTTGATAGCATTACAAAGTCAACCACCAATAGTCTACAGAGAATTCTACTTAAGCAAACCCTAAATCAAATAATTTTAACCTAATCAACATTTTCTCTCTTAATTTGATTAGTTTATATGTAAATTTATTTTATTTCAATGCAGGAAGTCTATGTGGTTATTATTTGGTCAAACGGTTAACCAAATTATTTTTAAAATTAAAATTTAACCTATAATTAAGGAGTAGACTTACTTTGATATCTACCTTTTAACGTCAATTTGAAATCAACCATAAAGATATCTATTGCAGACTTCCTCGGGTTAAATCTGTCATTTCGGCTTCTGTTTTTTGTTTGGTCGTAAGGGAGTCAACTGTAATTTCAGTATCCTTAGTGGTTATATTTCTTCAAAAACGAATATAAGATCTACAAGCTCATTCAAATGCAAATAAAGATACTAAAAATGCAATTGTCCATATAACTTGGATGGAAAAAAATAAAAATTAGCGGCTATATATACGTGTATTAAAAAAAGGGATACAGAGTAAAGACAATTCATTCGTACGTATCAAAAGAGGAGGAATCAACTATGAAAAAGGAAAAACAAGCCATATTGCATCATCATCGCGAAGAAAGAGAAGAAGAATTTTAAGAAAAGGAATAAACGAGAAGCTAGTGTTTGCATCATCACTCCCAAACGATATTGTAGAGGAAATTTTCTTACGACTTCCGGTGAAAGCCCAAATCCGCCTAAAGTCTCTCTCGAAACAGTGGAGATGGACGATCGAGTCTCGCAGTTTTGAAGAGAGGCACTTGAAGATCGCCAAGCGATCACACTTGGATTACCCCAAGGTCATGGTCATCTCTGAAGAATATCCTTTGAAAGGGAGTAAAGGTAAGCTGCCTCGTCCAGACACAGACATTGGCTTTAGTACAATCTGTTTGGAATCGGCTTCTGTTCTGTCCTCCACTGTTATCACTTTCCCTCAAGGATATCTTCACTGGATATATGCTTCTGAAAGCTGTGATGGACTTTTTTGCATCCATTCCGTCAGAACACTAGCCATATATGTAGTTAATCCGGCCACACGGTGGCTCCGACAACTTCCTCCGGCTAGGTTTCAGATTTCGATGCTCAAATTGAACCCCACTCCAGAAACTTGGACTTTCGTAAAATCAGTCTGTTATATAGCTTTCGTTAAGGCCATTGATTACAAATTGGTGTGGATGTATAATTCAGATGCCTCGAGTCCAAACGAGGAACTTACCACATCCGAGGTTTTTGATTTTAGGGCAAACACTTGGCGGTACTTTACTTGCACTCCAAGATATCGGTTATTCTGTGACCAAGCGCCAACATCTGCAAACGGGTCTATTTATTGGTTCACGGAACCATACTATGGCGAAATCAAAGTAGTAGCTCTCGATATTCACACCGAAAAGTTTCGGGTGCTACCTAAGATTAACCCGGCTATTGCTAGTTCAGATCCTAACCATATCGACATGTGCACTTTGGATAACGATTTGTGCATGTCGAAAAGAGAAGGAGATACGATGATCCAACATATTTGGAGGTTGAAATCATCGGAAGACTCATGGGAGAAGATTTATACCATAGATTTGCTTTCTTGTTCTTCTTCTTTATCTGAGTTCCGCGATGGATTTAATTGGACGCAAAAGGATTTGGTTGAACCATCCACACCGGTGGCGATATGCAAAAACAAGAAGATCCTGCTCTCACATCGCTATGCCCGCAATCTAATCAAATACGATCCCCAAGCAAAATCTCTTTGTTTATTTTTCCAACGTCCTCTGTGTAGAAGATATGTTTCTTATTTTCAGAGTTTGATCACTCATGTGTAAAAACTAAAAAAGCTATGATGCATTTGGAAGCATGTAAAGAAACAAAAAAAACTGATGGAACAAAACGAGCGTTATATTCTGCCAAAATAATAACATTAACACACTATTTTTTACCATAAGTCATACTAATTTGTAATATCATACAATTTCTCAATTTGCAGAAAAGGTTTTCCTTAATCCACACAAATATCACTACTATATCTTTTATTATGATTTAATATTTTAAATAATGAAATGAAAGCTCTTTTTATTTTTATTTTAATAAGTACATATAGGTTTTCTTTTTAAATCCACATAATATAGTATATATTTATAAGTGTACAATGCATGCAGCATATAGCGATGCTTTTTAAATCCAAATAATAACACAATGTTCATTAATTATTCTTTCTATTATTTTCACTGCATAACAGTGTTCAACAAAAATTAAAAAGCTATACTTTTAAATATGAGTTTTTTTAACAAATCTATCAAGTTCAAAAATCTTTTTCATTCCATCTGCCACATTTCATAACTGTTTTTCACAAATACCACATTCACAACATTAAATAACTAAATTGATCTTGACTAACACTTTTCCCTATTTTTTTTAAACTTTAATAATAAATAAAAACCAACACTTCTTTTTTCTCTCTCTCCATCGTTTTACCCCATTTCTATTTCTTCAATTCTTCCATTGCTTATCTCTCCGTTTATCTAAAAACAACGAATCGACAAACACAACAAAACATTTTATCTCTTTTCGTTGTTTTCTAACTGTTTATCCAAAAATCCCAATAAAAAAACTTCAGTTTTCTTCTTTGGTAGCCAAGGATAACTAATGGAGGAAAGCCGATTTAATCTCTGAAAATTCTGTCCAACGTGAGAGCCACCACAATTTTTCTTTTTTTACATATGTAGTTCATCATATAGTGTAAGTATAACATTTTTCATTTTCCATTATCCCATCTTTGGCTCCTAATCGATAACATTTTCTATTTATCCTTGGTTTGTCCTCTTATGATAATCACAAAACCAGCAGTGGTGGCGTCGAGGAGATAAACCTCATCACTTCAATTTTTTTTTTTTTATGATGTCTAATTTTTTATGGACATATTTACGACTTATCCATTGATTTCATAATTGTCTACTAAGATCTTAGTTTGTTGTCCAGATTCAGTTTTTATAAACCTAAAAATTGAAAGATGTCAATAAACAACAAAACCAACTTGTCTACTAAAAAAAATATGTCTACAACCTTAACAAATTGAAACTTGTCCACAAACACCAAAACCAATTTGTCTATTATAAATCCGAAAAACAAAACCAATTTGTATATAAACAACAAAAATTAATATGTCTACAAAAAAATACCTTTTTATAAATTCACTTAAAATAACTTGTCCACAGCCCCAAAAATTAATATGTCTACCATGATCAACAAATAAAACTTGTCTACGGAATAACTTATCTACAGACTCATCTACAGCCCCAAAAATTAATAAGTTTGTCTGTTACCTATTTCTCTTTCTTCTTCAAAATATTTTACGGCTTATTTTTTGGGTCCACTGATTCTTACTTTTGTGCATATTAAATGTCAATTGTCAGTAGTAGACTGTCCCCTCATATTTATAAAAAAAGACAATTAGTTTAATTATTTTCTCATAAACAAGAGAGTATTTACGACTTTTAAATGTCTCTTATGGTACAATAAAAAGTAGTTTTCACTTATGGTAGAATAGAAAAGATTGTAAACAAATGTGGTAATTTTAACTAAAATCCCTTTAAATATACCCCATTCTCGAACAATGAGCCTTTCTTAAAATGCTTGTAACTCCACTAAAGCAGAGCAACATTTTGAGGCAATATATATATGGGAAGCTAAAGGCTGTTAGAAATAATAATAAAACCAAATCTACCTTGTTAGATCAATTCAATACATATGATATCTAAAATTTATATACAACTTACAAACTGGTAAAATATAATGTATCTAAACAAAAAAACAAAAAAAAAATCAATAAATTAATTAATACCAATTTTAAAAATATAAAAAGTTCTAAAACAGAGTAAATCAATGAGAGCATAGATGGAGAGTATAATGTTTGTTAGGGTGTTTACTCTGTTGCATCAAACACCGTTGATTTGTCGTTTACTGGTTAGAACAAAAAATGAAAGTTTAATTATGAAATCAAGTGAATTGAATAGAGAGTACTTTTGGATATGGGGTTAACATTAAAAAAAATTGTGAGAGTCTTTTCGATTTTGAAAAATAGCGTAAGAGCACCTCCATCGGTTAAAATGGTGGGCTGTTTTTAAATATAAAATTAATAAAATTTGCGTAAATATTTGTGTCTTTGAATAGTCAATATTTGTCACGGCAGAAACACTTTAGACATGATGTCTTCAACATTTATCATTAATTTATTTAAAAGAATAATAAATTTTTTAGTGATACTCCGGTTTCAGGATATGTGGCTAAATCAATTCTTTTAAATCTCTTCACATGTCTCTAAAATCGGAATACTGTGTCCACGTGACAATGACTATGTTGACTTTTCAACACTCTACACACATGTGGAATTAATGGTTGTAATTATACATATGATTGGTATAGGGGTTAAAATTTGGTTTTAAGGGCGAAGTATGGAGTGGATGAGAACTGTGGAATTGGGCAAATAACAACCCATTGAGTCACCAGAAGAAGCTTTGAATTTGACTCACTTTTTGGTTTTGAGTTACCATTTCTAATTACTCTCTATGAAAGCATATATATCCAGAAAAGATATGTGTTATCGTAATACCAAGCTAAAATCTAAGAACTGGACATGAAATATACTTATTTGTTAGAAATGGTGTCAGTTTATGAAAAACCTTCCGACATGGTAAAAAAACAGCTAATGTAGTCAAGAGAAGAAAATAAATTTGTAATGTATATAAGGAGGCCGCAAATTAAGACGACTCACAGAAAACAACATAGATAGTTAGATGTTTAGTAAAAAAAGGTCCATTAAAAACAACATTCGATCCATAAAAAAAAATCCAATAACAAACACTACCAAAAATATCCAAAATCTGACAAATCTGCCGGTAAAAACAAACTCTATGGTAGTGTTTAGGTTTTTGAAGCAACAGAGTGATAAAGCAGGAAAAAAACGTATGTTTGTGTTAGAAATGTCAGCCAAATCAACGAGTAAACCCACTCATTATCAAGCATTGAAAGATTTTAAAAGAGACTGAAGTGGCTGGTTTTGGTCTTGTGATTGAAAACATGTGTTAGACAATTTCAACTTTTTATTGCAAAAACGTCATTGTTTCTCAGTAATTCTGCTTTGCTTTTCATTTATGAGTTGATTAAGAACTGCAAATTCATAAGCAAAAACTCTGTTTCTAAAAAGAAGATGTATTCTTTTTATTTTCATTGTTACAACATGTCCAAATATGAGATGGTATGATGATAAAACAAAAGAGAATTCAGATCTCAAATTAAATATGTAACCAAGTTAAAGAGCATGAATTGGGATTGCTATGATCAGATTAGGGGATCATGACTGTTAAGTTGCATCAAAAGTTAACCTCTATAGCTTTGAACTATTGTCAAGGAGAATTCCATTCATTGCGCATATGAAGACTAGAAAGTGATGTTACCAAAATTAATTAAAATTTGTTGTTGTGTGATGTCGTGACTCTCAATAATATTGGGTTTGTACCGTGGGCGATTGAAGATGGGACTCTCGTTAAATACACATATAATGGAACCAAAAATAAAACTTGTCCAATCGGTAAAGATTACAATATATGCTGATTTCTGTGACATCCCGGTTTCAGAGACATGCATAGAGGTTAAAAAGAATTGTTTTGGCCACCTATGTCACCAAAATGCACTTATCTTTTCGGTTAAGGGTCCTGAGAGAACTCAAGAGTTAAGCGTGTTTGAGCTGAAGTAGTATTAGGATGAGTGACCTTCCGGGAAGTGACTATCAGAACTGTGCGAGTGAGGACAAAACACAGGGAAAAATCATGTGGTGATTTGTAGGGATGATAACAAGTCTTTAAAACTTTCCAGACGTAACAAACCGGTTTTCGGATATGGATGGGCTCACTGGCTTAGTGAGAGGACATGAAGTCCATTAAAACAAGATGTATTCTTTTTATTTTCATTGTTACAACATGTCCAAATATGAGATGGTATGATGATAAAACAAAAGAGAATTCAGATCTCAAATTAAATATGTAACCAAGTTAAAGAGCATGAATTGGGATTGCTATCATCAGATTAGGGGATCATGACTGTTAAGTTGCATCAAAAGTTAACCTCTACAGCTTTGAACTATTGTCAAGGAGAATTCCATCATTGCGCATATGAAGACTAGAAAGTGATGTTACCAAAATTAATTAAAATTTGTTGTTGTGTGATGTCGTGACTCTCAATAATATTGGGTTTGTACCGTGAGCGATTGAAGATGGGACTCTCGTTAAATACACATATAATGGAACCAAAAATAAAACTTGTCCAATCGGTAAAGATTACAATATATGCTGATTTCTGTGACATCCCGGTTTCAGAGACATGCATAGAAGTTAAAAAGAATTGTTTTGGCCACCTATGTCACCAAAATGCACTTATCTTTTCGGTTAAGGGTCCTGAGAGAACTCAAGAGTTAAGCGTGTTTGAGCTGAAGTAGTATTAGGATGAGTGACCTTCCGGGAAGTGACTATCAGAACTGTGCGAGTGAGGACAAAACACAGAGAAAAATCATGTGGTGATTTGTAGGGATGATAACAAGTTTTTAAAACTTTCCAGACGTAACAAACCGGTTGTCGGATATGGATGAGTTCACTGGCTTAGTGAGAGGACATGAAGTCCATTAAAAATAAGAGTGGACCCATAGACTAGGATTGGACATGGAACCGACTAAAAAGTGGAGGTCGCGACGTTACAGTTTCTTTCGTGCATGCTTCCAAGCACATCAACATGAGTGCATGAGTGGTTCTTTATTTAAATATGAGTTGCACTCTCCATTAGTCCATTATATTGTTTTTATTTGAAATCAATAACATTTGGAGATAATGATTAGTATAGTAGTAATCAGATGTGCATATAGCTCGTTTTAATTGACTCATGTCGAAAGGAGAAGGAGATATGATGATCCAACATATTTGGAGGTTGAAATCATCAGAAGACTCATGGGAAAATATTTACAGAATCAGATCTCAAAGGCATTCCTTTGATACTCCAATTTACCAAGTAATCTGATTTGGTGTATTCGAATGGATTCATAATTTATATGGCTATGGATTCATAATTTCCACTTTGCAATTAACCGAAAGCAAAGTGGAAAGGTAACTTTTTGTTCTACCACGTGAACGTTGTAGAATAATACTAAAAAGTAATTTCTAGAATAGTGTATTGATCATATTATTATTATCTCAGCATTTTTAGTACATATCTTTTTGTGGCATTGTGGTTGATTATCACCTGAAACCTGCTCTATTATGAACAACACAATAGAGTAGAGTCTCAAAGTTGTGATTGTGTTTGCGTATATATAGTGACTCCATTGAAACATCAAGCTGATTCTAGCTTACAAGATTAAAGAAAGATTCAGGTTACTCCATTTATTATTATTTTTTTTTAAATCAATCAGAGTTTATCATTCAACAATTTACAATTTGGTTTAAACAGATTGTTTCTTCTAACTTCGGTTTCTTAAACTCGTTTTCTTTTCAAAATTATTAGTCAGAGTCAATATGTTACATAAATGTAAAGATAGGCGTACAGATACGTATATAACAGTAACGACGTAATATACATTTTGGATTTCACGAGATTAAGAACAACAAATTAAAAAAGACTCAGAAGCACGAACTATGATACCACTAGGGAACCAAGAAAGATTAACACGTACATTAACTATGCAGAAACCTAACGAGCATTATTGATAAATCAACTCAAGGCATAGCAAAAAGGAAGCTACAGATTCCCACAATGACCAATCAAAAATGTATTACCTAAAGAATTGGAAAGTGATCATTCATTTGAGTTATTAAGATCGCTAATACATCTGATGTGTTGACAAAACCGAATAAGAACCGAGAGCCTAATAGAGACTAAGCTCGAACATGCTCAAGTTCCTAAATCATAATAGTAACAAGAAAGATTAACACGTACATTAACTATGTAGAAACCTAACGAGCATTATTGATAAATCAACTCAAGCCATAGCAAAAAGGAAGCTACAGATTCCCACAATGACAAATTAAAAACGTATTACTTAAAGAATCGGAAAGTGATCATTCATTTGAGTTATTAAGATCGCTAATACATCTGATGTGTTGACAAAACCGAGACCCTAAAAGAGAATAAGCTCGATCATGCTCGAGTTCCTAAATCATAATAGTAACAAGAAACGAAAGGAAGAAGTAGTAAATAGAGAGATAGAAAAGATAAGAGAAAGAACATTAGATGTCCAGTTTCTTGCGTCGCACGTTACTGGGTTTCTTCGTCTTCTCTTCGGATCTTCTTCTTTTCTTCTTATTTGGCTTGTCTCCTCCCTTCGTGCGCTTCCCATCAACATCTAACTCATGTAGTTTCCTCTGGACTTCTGATTCTGGGATACCCAACTGCTCTAAAATCTTCTTGATTTGCGTCGCTCCTCCACAAGTCACAGCCGCGGAAAGAAGCGCGTTAACTTTTGCCATATCCCATACAACCCTCTCCATCTTCACTATGAATAGAGAGTAAAAGCAGCAGAAAGATCGATAAAGATGAGTGATCAGCGAGGAGAGAAGAGAGAGGAAAACAGAGAAACGAAGACGATTAATGAAGGAACAGAGTAAAATTGTAAACGGCTTTTTCCTTTAAACAACAAAATACAATTACTAATTTGACCTTTTAACCCCACTGTTCGTGCCTTTAAAATCAAAATCAAGGAAAAAAAAAATTCAAAATGCCCCAATTTCAAGTTTTTCGAATACAATATAGTTTTTCAAGTTTTCTTTCCTTTTATATAACTTTAAATTTTGAGGTTATCAAAGTATATCCCTACTAATTTTATAATCGAATTATATAACTTATAGTTGTATATATATATATATATATATATAAAGCTTTTTAAATTATGTATTTTAACTTATAGTTATATATATAAATTATATAACTTATAGTTGTATATATATATATATAAAGCCTTTTAAATTATGTATTTTAACTTATAGTTGTATATATATATATTTTACATAAATCTTTAAATTTGGTATGCGTTGCAATCATGCTAATGATTATTAATTCTAATGAACTAACTTTATATAATAAGACAAATGTCATCTTTTCTTGATATATTTTAGATTAGAATTTATGAACTTTTCTAATTGGTAAAAACAAAGCTTTATCGGCTTTGGTTTTTATATTTTAGGTCTTTTTCTAAATTTATATTCCTATTTCCACTTATTGTCTTTGGAGATTTCAATATGTAGTTTAATCCTTTTTCTAATATAACTTGGATGAAAAAAATAGAAGAAGTTAGCGGCTATATATACGTGTATAAAAGGAGATATAGAGTAGAGACAATTCATTCGTATCAAAAGAGAAGGAATCAACTATGAAAAAGGAAAAACAAGCCATTGCATCATCATCGCAAAGAAAGAGAAGAAGAATATTAAGAAGAAACGAGAAGCTAGTGTTTGCATCATCATCTCAAAGAAAAAGTAGAAGAAGAAGAAGAAGAAGAAGAAGAAACGAGAAGGCAGTGTTTGCACCATCATCACTCCCAAACGATGTTGTAGAGGAAATTTTCTTACGACTTCCGGTGAAAGCCCTAATCCGCCTAAAGTCTCTCTCGAAACAGTGGAGATGGACGATCGAGTCTCGCAGTTTTGAAGAGAGACACTTGGAGATCGCCAAGCGTTCACACTTGGATTACCCCAAGGTCATGGTCATCTCTGAAGAATATCCTTTCAAAGGGAGTAAAGGTAAGCTGCCTCGTCCAGACACAGACATCGGCTTTAGTACAATCTGTTTGGAATCGGCTTCTGTTATGTCCTCCACTCTTATCACTTTCCCTCAAGGATTTCTTTACTGGACGTATGCTTCTGAAAGCTGTGATGGACTTTTTTGCATCCATTCCGTCAGAACACTAGCCATATATGTAGTTAATCCGGCCACACGGTGGCTCCGACAACTTCCTCCGGCTAGGTTTCAGACTTCGATGCTCAAATTGAACCCCACTCCAGAAACTTGGAGTGACGTAAAGTCAGTCTGTTATATAGCTTTCGTTAAGGCCATCGATTACAAATTGGTGTGGATGTATAATTCAGATGCTTCGAGTCCAAACGAGGAACTTACCAAATGCGAGGTTTTTGATTTTAGGGCAAACACTTGGCGGTACTTGACTTGCACTACAAGTTATCGGTTATTCTGTGACCAAGCGCCAACATCTGCAAACGGGTCTATTTATTGGTTCACGGAACCATACTATGGCGAAATCAAAGTAGTAGCTCTCGATATTCACACCGAAAAGTTTCGGGTGCTACCTAAGATTAACCCGGCTATTGCTAGTTCAGATCCTAACCATATCGACATGTGCACTTTGGATAACGATTTGTGCATGTCGAAAAGAGAAGGAGATACGATGATCCAACATATTTGGAGGTTGAAATCATCGGAAGACTCATGGGAGAAAATTTATACCATAGATTTGCTTTCTTGTTCTTCTTCTTTATCTGAGTTCCGCGATGGATTTAATTGGACGCAAAAGGATTTGGTTGAACCATCCACACCGGTGGCGATATGCAAAAACAAGAAGATCCTGCTCTCACATCGCTATGCCCGCAATCTAATCAAATACGATCCCCAAGCAAAATCTCTTTGTTTATTTTTCCAACGTCCTCTATGTAGAAGATATGTTTCTTATTTTCAGAGTTTGATCACTCATGTGTAAAATGCTTTGACGTATTTGGAAGCATGTAAAGAAACAAAGCATTAGTGGAACCAAAGGAAAAAAAAAATGGTTATATTATCCGATAGGCATGTTGTTTATTCATAACAAACGATCGCTATTTTGCCAAATTACACACTATTTTGTTACGCATAAGTCATATAAATTTATAAATATTATACAACTTCTCAAATTGCATATAAGTATTTTCGTTAATCACAAAACTCACTATCTCTCTTATTATGATATTCTGTCGTAACTCGTAGTTACATCATTATGATATAAATTTTGCTAATATAAATAAATCTAACCTTTAATTCAATAAAATGATGCTTACTCTAGATGGAAAACTGTATTGACATGCTTAATATAAAAAAAAAGGTATTAAGCATGGGAAACAGCGAGCGTTACAGTTACAGCAGTGTAAAAAATTTGCGGTTATAGGAAAGTCTGTATTTTTTTTAATAATGTGTCGATGTGAAGAAAGATGAGGATTTGGTTGAGCCATCCACACCGGCGGCTTAATATGCAAGATCGAACAAGAAGATCTTGCTCTCACATAGCTATTCCCGCAATCTGATCAAATAAAATCTCTTTGTTTATTTCTAACGTCCTCGATCGCTCCTCTGTGTAGAAGATATATTTCTTATTTTCAGAGTTTGATTTCTTATATATAAAATGCTTTGATGTAGAGAAACAAAAAGAACTGATGGAACAAAACGATCGTTATATTTTGCCAAAATAAGAACATTAACACACTATTTTTTACCATAAGTCATATTAATTTGTAATATATTGTACAATTTCTCAAATTTGCAGAAAAGTATTTTCGTTAATCCACACAAATATTCTGTCGTAACTCGTAAGTAGTTAACTATGATATAAATTTTTAAATAATGAAAACTGTCTTTATTTTTATTTTAATAAGTATGCTGTTTAAATCCAAATAATAACACAATGTTCATTGATTATTCTTTCTATTATTTTCACTGCATAACAGTGTTCAACAAAACTAAAAAAGCTATACTTTTAAAAATAAAAATGCTTGTAACTCCACTAAAGCAGAGCAACATTTTGAGGCAATATATATATATATATATATGGGAAGCTAAAGGCTGTTAGAAATAATAATAAAACCAAATCTACCTTGTTAGATCAATTCAATACATCCGATATCTAAACTTTATATGCAACTTACAAAATAGTAAAATATAATGTATCTAAAAAAAATCAATAAATTAATAGCAATTTTTAAAATATAAAAAGATCTAAAACAAAGTGAATCAATAGAGCTAGATAGAGAGTATAATGGTTGTTTGGGTGTATACTCCGTTGCATCAAACACCGTTGATTTATCGTTTACTGGTTAGACCGAAAAAGAAAGTTTAATTATGAAAGCTAGTGAATTGAAATGAATAGAGACTATTTTTGGGATATGGGGTTAACATTAACAAAATTGTTAGTCTTTTTGATTTTGGAGAATACGTAAGAAATGGCAATGCGAGAGGATGTGATGATACTCTGTGTCCACGTGACACTGACTATGTTGACTTTCAACACTCTATACACACGTGGAATTATGGTTGTAATTATACATATGATTGGTATAGGGGTTAAAATTTGGTTTTAAGGGCGAAGTATGGAGGGTTGTTCAAAAAAAAAAAAAAAAAAAAAAAAAAGAGGGCGAAGTATGGAGTTGATCAGATCAGTGGAATTGGGCAAATAACAACCCATGGGTTACCAGAAGAAGCTTTGAATTTGACTCACATTTTTTTTTTTGAGTTACCATTTCTAATTACTCTCTATGAAAGCATATATATCCAGAAATGACATGTGTTCTCGTAATATCAAGCTAAAATCTAAGGACCGGACAAGAAATGTACTTATGTGTTAGAAATGTTGTCAGCTTATTATGAAAAAGCTTCCGGCATGGTCAAAAAACAGCTAATGAAGTCAAAAGAGTAAAAAAAGTTTGTAATATATATAAGCAGGCGGCAGATAAACGAGATTGATAATATATGGAAGCAGGCCGCAGACGCAAATCCACGTACTCATAAAAAACAAAGGACATAGATGCTCCAGTTAAAACAAGATTAAAACAAAATCCAATAACAAACCCTCCGATAGTATTTAAACAACAGGGTGATAAAGCAGAAAAAAACGTATGTCTATGTTAGAAATGACGCCAGCTTATGAAAAGGCTTCCGACAAAGTAAAAAAATAGCTAATGAAGTCAAAAGGGTAAAAGTTCTTGTAATGGTAAAAAAAACAGCTAATGAATGGTAACTAATGTCAGCCAAATCAACGAGTAAACCCATTCATTATCAAGCACTGAAAGATTTTAAAAGAGTCTAAAGTGGCTGGTTTTGGGCTTGTGATTAAAAACATGTGTTAGACACTTTTGAGTACATAATTTCAACTTTTTTTTTGCAAAAACGTCATTGTTTCTCAATAATTCTGCTTAGCTTTTCATTTATGAGTTGATTTAGAACTGCAAATTCATAAGCAAAAGCTCTGTTTCTAAAAAGAAGATGTGCTTTTTTCATTTTCATTGTTACAACATGTCCAAATATGAGATGGTATGATGATAAAAACAAAAGAGAATCCAGATCTCAAATTAAATATGTAACCAACCTAATATGTAACCAAGTTAAAGAGCATGAATTGGGATCTCTATATCAGATTAGGGGATCATGACTGTTAAGTGGCATCAAAAGTTAACCTCTACAACTTTGAACTATTGTCAAGGAGAATTCCATTCATTGCGCATATAAAGACTAGAGAAACGATGTTACCAAAATCAAAATTTGTTGTGTGTGATGTCAAGGCTCACAGTAATATTTGGTTTGTACCGTGGGCGACTGAAGATGGGACTCTCGTTGAATACAAACATAATGAAACCAAAAATAAAACTTGTCCAATCGGTAAAGATTGCAATATATGCTCTGTTTCTTTCGTGCATGCTACCAAGCACATCAACACGAGTGCATGAGTGGTTCTTTATTTATATATTATTTGCAGTCTCGATTAGTCCATTATATTTTATTTGTTTGAAATCAATAACATTTAGAGAGAATGATTACTTGGGAGGAGACCATATAAAATGCTTTGGTCCTTAGCCTGAAGGGATGTATGGGCCTAGGTCCGGAACCTTTTAATAATTCAAAAGAAAAAAAAAATGATTACTATAGTAGTAATCAAATGTTTTGTGTTTCTAAATAGCCATGCCAATAAGGGCACGACGTGTTATCTGAACAAATCAAAGCAATGCTTTTAGACACGGCAACTTTAATTTATTGCGATACAGAAGGAAGCATCTGTGTGGACAAGGTTCAATGTTGTCAAAGAGTTGAACTATGAAAATAGATGTCGAGTGTTTGATCCAATTGATCAGGTCATGTAGGAACAAGGTTCAAGTCTATTAAAGGATCACTGTTTTTTAATTTATATAGCTTTGAAACATGTGTGTTGGGTACATATTTTCAACCTGTTAGCAAAATGTCTTGAGTTTGGTCTAATATATTTTTATGTCTAAATTAAAATATTTATAAGTAATGTAACCTCATCCTAGTTACATCAAGAAATGCTCTGTTTCTTACATGCTTCCAGAATACATCAAAAGATGTGAGTATGCATTTTATATATTAGAGATCAAACTTTGAATATAAGGAACATGTCTTAACATTTTGCACTGATCAGAATGATTGAAAACTGAACAGACGGATTTTGTTTGTGGATCGTATTCTACTAGATTTTTGGCGTGAAGACATGAGAACAATATCTTCTTGTTATCGCATATCATCACCGGTTTCCAATGAATATAGTTTTGGAATAGAGACTCGGAAGAAGAAGAAGAAAACAAATCTATTGTATAAACCTTCTCCCACATGTCTTCTGATGTTTTCAATCTCCAAATCTCGTTGAGTTTCGTATTGCGCACCTTTGTCATGATGCACAACCTCTTATCCAGAGTGCACATGTAAATTTCCTTAGGACTTGAAGTGGCGATAACCGGATGAATCTTAGGCAACAACCGAAATGTTTCATTATGTATATCAAGAGCTATTACTTTGATTTCGCCATTATATGGTTCTGTGAACCAATAATTCGAACCGTTTACATATTCCGGACCTTGTTGATTACATATCAGATAACTTGGGGTACAAGTCAAGTACCTCGACGAGTTTACCCTAAAATCAAAAACTTCGCACTTGGTAAGTCCCTCGTTTGGACTCGATGCATCCGAATTATACTCATCAGAATTATATAGCCACACTAATTTGTAATCAGTATCCTTCACAATTGCTAGAGTTGGGACTGCTGTCATGAAAGAGAATAGATCGGGATCATACATATCTAGATTGGGTATCAACTTGTGCATTAAAATCTGAATCCTAGCCGGAGGAAGTTGTCTAAACCACCGTGTGGCCGGATTAACTACATGTATAAACTCTGATTTCGAGGAATAGATGCAGAAAAGGCCGTCACAACTTTTAGAAACGTAGAAATGGAAGTAGATAGGATGGGATTTGGGAAGAGTAAACGATAGAAGTGGAGTCGACTCTAAGGAGATGATTGTCCTAAAACAAATCAAACGACGCGCATCTTCTGATAAGCGGTCGGACATGGCGATGACTTTTGAGTGTTCCATGTGGGATCGTTGGGCAACCTTCAAGTGTCTCTCTGCAAAACCGCGAGACTGGATCGTCGATCTCCATTGTTTTGAGAGAGACTTGAGTCGAATTATTGATTTCACAGGAAGTTTCAACAAGATTTCCTCTATGACGTCGTCCATTAGTGATGTTGTTGATAATGCAATTGCTGCCATCGTTGCCTTCTTATAATTCTTCTTTTGATATGAACGAATGTGTGTTATATAGTTAACAAGGAAAGCCATAATTTTAAAAATATATATATAAAAATTAGGCTTTAAATTTGGTTAATTTCAATGTTTTAATGTTATTTCAAAATTTGACATCAAAGATAATGATTTTAAGTTCAAAAAGGACACAAAGTTATATGAATTATGAAATACAAAACTAGACCAGATTTTCTAGTATTAATTACCAGCTTTGGCAGAAAATCTTAGATACCACTTAATGAAAAAGTTAGAAAATATCAGTTAGATAAGCTATAATAATCTAATCAGATCACTATATGTCACGTATATAAAACCTATTATTATCTTCTTCTTGTTCTTTTTTCAGCATCTGTAATGATTAATTAATTATTCTATTTTTATATATCTTTAATATTAATAATCAAATATTAAGGTATTAAATGTTACAATAATCAAGTTGTAGTACGATTCTATATATGTATTTTTCATTATGTTTTACAAAAAGGAACTAAAAATATTATTTGTTTCTAAAACTACTGGAATAAAACTTTTTTTAATGTAAAGACACATACATGTCTACGTACGTTTAATCTCTGTTCAGCTTAGGTACGCGGAGTAAACGAAAAGAATAGTGAAAAATCATAATTCATGAGCAAGGCTCTTCTTAATGTGTTTCCAAGATCTAGAAATATCTGATGGAGGATAATACATTCATGCATGATAATGTTGATGATCCAACAAAAGAGACTCAAATATGTAACCAATTCCATTCTAATTAAATTCAAAATAAATCACAAATCTAGTCAGTAAAGCATAAAATGAGTACTTTCTTTCATGCTTCAAAACGCAAAAAAAGAAGTAGATAGTATTTTGGTTTAAATATGAGAGATCAAACTTGGAGAATAAGGAACCGATCTTAAAATACACAAAAAATGTTTGAAAAATGAGCAGAGACGTTCTGTTTGGGGATTTACCAAATTGCGGGTATATGGATGTGAGAGCAGGATCTTCTTGTTCTTGTATATCGCCACAGGTATGGATGGCTTAACCAAATCCTTTTGGGTCCAATTAAAACCATCGGTTGAACTAAATCCGTCGAGAAAATCGAAATGAGAATAATAAGAAGAAAGCAAATTTATGGTATAAATCTTCTCCCATACGTCTTCCAATGATTTCAACTTCCAAATCTCTTGGATTCTCTTATTCCCTTCTGTTTCATACATGCACAACCTATTATCCAAAGTGCAGATGTCAATATAGCTAGGATCTGAACTAGTAATAAGGCTAGGCTTAGGCAGCAACCGGAATATTTCGGTACGAATATCTAGAGCTATCACTTTGATTTCGGTATTATATGGTTCTGTAAACCAATAAAGTGACCCGTTCACAGATACTGGCTTTTGGTCATGATATATCCGATAACTTGGTGTGCAAGTCAAATATCTCCAAGTATTTGCCTTAAAATCAAAAACCTCGCACTTGGTAACTCTCTCGTCCGGACTCGAAGCATCAGAGTTATACATGTCGGAATTATACAACCACACTAATTTGTAATCATTGACCTTCACGAATGCTAGATGAGAGATTGATTGCACTTGCACGTCTCCAAAAGTATCTAGAGTGGGGTTTAGCTTGTCCATTGAAATCTGAAACCTAGCCGGAGGAAGTTGTCGGAACCAACGTGTTGCCGGATTAACGACATATATCTCTTGTGTGATTGGGGAATGAACGCAGAAAAGTCCATCACAGCTTTCAGAAGCGTATATCGCATCATGGAATCGGAATGCGTGAGGGAAGTTGAAAAGATTAGAGGGTAAGAACCTAACCGCTTCCAAAGAGATGCTCCTAAAACTAATATTCTTTAAGTCTGGATTAGAAGTAATTATCATGACTTTTGCATGATCTACGTGTGATCGCTGAGCGATCTTCAAGTGCATATGTGAGAAAAAGTGAGACTCGATCGTTGATCTCCATTGCTTCGAGAGGGATTTAAGTCTCATTAGGGATTTTACCGGAAGCTTTAAGAAGATTTCCTCAACGACATTGTCTGGTAGTGACGATGGTGATGCAATACAATATTCACTAGCTTCTTGTTTCTTCTCTTTCTTTGTGATGATGATGATACAATCGCTTGCGTTTCTTTTCCCATGACCACAATTTGATACGAAGTGAATGGTTCCGGGCTATATGCTTCTCTTTTTATACACACTTAGACGCAAGTTCTAATCTATAAAGGATTACCCAATTAGGAAAAAGGAAATGTTCATTAATCCCACAATTTTTTAAAATCAAAACAATAATTAAAAAGAAAAAGGAAATTAAAGAAGAAAAGCTACGTACTTCAATTTCGACTAGGAGAGTATACATATTCGATTTTTTATTTATATTATTTTTAATAATGTTTATTTTGATTTCTAAAACAAATTATTTTTATAAAATTTGGATAAACTGAGACTAATTTCACTATTTCAGCAAAAATACAATAAAATAAACCTTGGATATATACCAATTCCTATTAGTTATTCTCACTAGCTAGCCACACACACACAGAACTATACCAATTCGGTTTTCAACTGGCTTCTTCACAAAACACGTCTCAAGATAAGTTTTATAGAATCAATCATGGAATAGTTCTCTTAAGTGGAGAATATAAACTCAATGAGATAAACAGTAATAAGTCAAATACGGAATCAGATCCTTTAGTGTGACTTGCTTGGAAATTGTGTGTGTGGTTCTTCTGCTTTTTTTTAGCACAAAAATGTTAACACAAAAAAATAACATATATAATATTTATATTATTAATATCGGAATTGATTAAATAGAGAGAGATAGGTGATGGTTACAACTTACAACAAAACAATGAATGCTCTCGTTGGTCCAACTCCTCTTTCTTCTCCGCAAAAATAGCAAGAAATTAAACAAACAAAAACGTTTTTTTTTTTTTTTTTTGTGAGCTTGAGATTATCTCTCTCTCTCTTTCTCGTGGATTCGTTAATTCTTGAAACGAAGAAGAAGAAGATGGATTCTTCATGAAAGCTATGATCATCATGTTTCTTCTTAGTAACCACAATTTACAAGAAGAACAGGGTTTTTCAAGAACGTAGCAGACGCATTTCTTTCTCTCTGTTTCTTTCTCAATCCCTTCGTGTCCCTCAGAGATTCATCAATGTCGGTTCTTTCTTCTCGAACCGGACGAGATCGTCAACGTTACGACGACAACAACTTCCGTCTCGTTTCTGGGTACCAAACCAACCGAACCCCAAACATAATAACAAAAAGATCAGTTTTTATTTTTACTATATAATTTGTAAATCTTGAAAATATTCAAGAAACCCTTAGATCACAAAAATCAAAATTATTGTTTGATTATCTAATTCTTCTTCTTACACATTTGTGAACAGATGCATTCCGTATAGGCTGATTAAAGCTGACGAAATTGAACAAGACTCAACTAGTGTTGTTGACTTTGTAAACAAGCTTGAAGTTCTTATGGTTTCATCTCCTAACCGTCATGATCTTGTCTTCCCAAAGGTTCCTTTTCATCTATTTAGTATCTCTCTCTTTACTACTGTCATTTTGCAATTGCCCATATTTGTGTGTATTATTATTATCAGGGAGGATGGGAAGATGATGAGACTGTTCTTGAAGCTGCTTCTCGTGAAGCCATGGAAGAAGCAGGAGTTAAAGGAATACTTCGAGTAAGTTTTCCCCAACTTTCTAAAACAAGACATTGAGAAAGCTACGTTACAGTTGTTTTTTCATTAGATGTAAGCTTTTTGTGTTATATATATATAGGAAGATCCTTTAGGAGTTTGGGAATTTAGAAGCAAAAGTAGCACGGTGGAGGATGAATGTTTAGGTGGTTGCAAAGGATATATGTTTGCATTAGAGGTTATCGAAGAACTCGAGGATTGGCCAGAGCGAGAGAATCGCCAGAGGAAATGGGTACAAAGCTCTATACTCAAATCTCAAATGTACATGTAGTTACTTATTCATGTAAGGAAGTTGAATGTTTTAATGACCTATATGATCTCTTAACTTTGAGATTACTCGAAAATATGCAGTTGAATGTTAAAGAAGCGTTGGAGCTGTGTCGGTATGAGTGGATGCAGAGAGCACTTGAAGAGTTTCTAAGAGTTATGGGAGAAGAAGGAAGATTGAGAACAGAGGAAGACACAGTGCAAGATTCTTCAAAGTTAGACGAGTGTCAAATAGATCCTTGCTACTGTTTTGTAGTTAATTAGTTTCTTTAGCTATTTGGATTCATTGAATTGCTTCTTCTACTACTAATGTAAACAAAATTGAAACATGAGAGAGGCAAAATTGATTTCAGACGCATCTGATATATTTTAAACCTGTCTTGAACTTTGATATCTTTGTCTGTTTTAAGTGATCAAGATAGAAATTGTCTTTATATGAAACTTGGACACCAAATGCAAGAAGACAAAAAGAACACAGAATAGAAATTAACTAATCTCACACAGATCAATGCTTAAGGATTGACTTCAAATCAAATGAATCACCCTTTAATTCCAAATCCCTAAGCTTATATCACATGTTCTCCCATTGAAAGTTTTAGTTAGGCTTCTTGACATTTGTACAGTTTTTTGTCTGAGACTAAAATGGCAATGTCCTTGTCACCACTTGGCTTGGCTCCATACATTATAAAGGCTTGCCTGTTTTCTTTGCTTGGATGTAATGTAATGTAATGACACAAGATGACTAAACCATATAGCTAAAGTGTGGAAAATATAAAGCAAAAGGACAAAAATGGAGAAAATATGAGACACTTTCTTGTTTCTACATGACACGGTTTACGAAGGACAAGACAGACTTTGGAGTTAAAATTTTTAACTCCCAACTAATTCCTTTTAATTTAATGCCCAAAACCAAAAAGGCATCAACCAAGTTCACACACTCTTTTGCTCTTCTTTCTCCGTTTATAGTTTATATAGAGCAGCCTAAAGGACCCTTAAAGAGACTTAGATAGAGAGAAGCATTGATCTCTGAATATTGTGAACATGTTGAAATCAAGAAACAAGAGCAAAAGCAAACAAGAGAAGAAGTCACAAGAAGGGAAGTACCTTGGAGTGAGGAGACGTCCATGGGGAAGGTATGCAGCTGAAATCAGAAACCCTACTACAAAAGAAAGACATTGGCTTGGAACATTTGATACAGCCGAAGAAGCTGCTTTAGCATATGATGTTGCTGCTCGATCCATCAGTGGCTCTTTAGCTAAAACCAACTTCTTCTACACTGAAAACAGCTCTTCACAAACACAACCACAGCAGTTGTCACAGTCATCATCAGACAAAGGTTCTGTTAATCCCACCATTGTGTCTTTGGAACCTGATATGAGTTTGGAATCTTCTAATCTCAGTTTTCTTCAAGATCAGCCACCAGAAAACCACCGTTTTTGTGCTGCTCCTATCACTTCTTGTTTGCAAGAACAACAGTTTTTGGCTAATCTCACTAACAGTTTCCCACATTGTTATGATGATGATCATGTTGGTCAAAGCAAAGAGGTTTCCTTACCTTCTTTTCCCAGTGATATGTCAAGCAGTTTGTTTGGTTACCAGGACAACACCGGTGAACAGGGCGATGCAGAACAGATGAAGATTGGTTCGGTTCTCAGCAATGATTCACATTGCTTTAAGTATGACTACACCGCAACTTATGTTCAGAGTTTTCTCAAAGATGTCAATGAAGATCCTCATCAGATGTTTGGAACCTCTTCTCCTTCTTTTATCTGATTCGAATCGGCTATACCACCGTTCAACCTTTTGCACTGTTGACTCTTTTGCTTGTCTTGTGAGCTGTATAAGCAGTTTCAATACCACAATCCTCCTGTTATGTAACATAACAAGTATTGTATCTTTCTTTATTGTCAAATGCATTCCCAGACCAGAGTTATGAATTAAGCAGAGGATGTAACAAGTTTGAATCAAGTTTATTACTATAAATTCTCAGCTGCGTCTCTGAAAGCAGCATTGACTTCTTCAGCAAAAGTCTTCTTGGAGACCTGCACGACTAAGTCAACCACTGAGACATTTGGAGTTGGCACACGCAATGCGATTCCGTTGAGCTTTCCTTTGAGGTTAGGGAGCACAAGAGCCACGGCTTTGGCTGCTCCTGTTGATGTTGGAACAATGTTCAAAGCTGCTGCTCTTGCTCTCCTTAGATCACGGTGGCTCGCATCTAACAACCTTTGGTCACCAGTGTATGAGTGAGTAGTAGTCATTGTACCCTTTATGATCCCTACCAAGTTTAACACAACACAAAATTGCTCAGCATTTTACAAGACTGCAACATAACAGTTCAACCTTTTACAAGATGCTTACCGAACTTCTGGTCAAGAACCTTGACGAATGGAGCGAGACAGTTTGTAGTACAAGACGCATTGCTGATGATTGTATCTTCATGGCTGTAAAGTTCAGCATTGACATCAACGACATAAGTTGGGATATCACCTTTTCCAGGTGCAGTAATTAGAACCTTCTTGGCTCCAGCCTGAATGTGCTTTCCAGCACCTTCTCTGTCAACAAACACTCCGGTTCCTTCGATGACCAAGTCAATGCCTAGTTCCCTAACAATCATCACCAAATTTTCGATTTAACATTCAATATAGATCTAGCCGTGTTGATGAATTTAAAAGATATGGGAATTGGTTTTATTAACTTACCCCCAGGGGAGATTAGATGGGTTACGATCAGATACAATCTGAATGATCTTTTCATCAACAGAGAGAGCAGCATCTCCAGAAGGTTTGACATCAGCGTCAAAGATTCCAAGAGTTGAGTCGTATTTGAGGAGATGCGATGCTTGTTTGACACCACCAGTGTCGTTAATGACAACAACATCAAGAGGAGAGTCCTTACGACCATGCCAACACCTCAAGAAGTTCCTACCAATCCTACCGAAACCATTGATGGCTACCTTTATCTTGGCCTCGGTCACCCCTTTCCTGTATCCACCATTGCTTCCCATCTACAATACATAAACAAAACAAGACGTACATGATTCACAAAACCACAAAGAAAGACGCAGTCATGGCTGATCATTGCTTGCAGGCTTCTTCAAAGATAGACAGATCTACAATGGTGAAGGCTTTAAACACAAGAAACAGCTCTCGAGTTTACAAGGTATTGCACCATCAGGTATATTACAGAGAAGAGAAGCAGTAGAGAGGAATGGAGAAAGAAAGGAACTCACTGCAGAAGTCTGGAAACTGACGAAAGAAACAAACTCATCGGAAGAAGATTTCTTGGCAAAGGGAAGAGCAGAGGAGTTTCGAAGTCCTGAAAACTCAGAGAAACCCTGAAATGCAAAACATGAGAGTATTAGACGATGATTAAACTTGTCAAGGGCAGAATGCAGATAATGAGGAAGGGAAATGAAATAAAACCTGAAGGGATGTTTGGACACAGAGAAAGTAGCCGAAGCCATAGCTACCGTAGAGAAGCTGCGTATAATGTAGGCATGTAGCAGAAGAGTCAGAAAGTAATGTTGAAGCAGTGAGTGGTAGGTAATATAGAAAAATATAATTGCTGAGTTGGAGGCAAAGAAGATGAGATTCTGGATAGCTTTGTCATACACTTGTATGGTTGTGGTTCGTTCACACGTCTTTGCCTCTCACTTGGGCTTCACAAGTGGATGGGCTTCTCCATCATGTGGTCACATTTGCACAGCATTTGATCAGTGACTCGACATTCCTTCTTAGGACCATTGAAAAGTCAAACGAGATTCTCTGACATCTCTTTGCTGCAGATGAAAATCACAGACACGTTAAGAACGAGTGAATATAAAAATAAAATAAAAAAATTCTTTATATAGTCTGAAGCCTTTTACAAGATTATATACCTTCTTCGTAATCTCAAAGAAAGGTGTGTCACCATTTATATAGTAATACCAGAAACGGATCATTATAACATAATACATAAACTCGGTTTAAGTCACTGCTAATGGATACTCCGAATTATCAGGAGAAAGAAACCAGCCTTGCATCCCTCTCTCCCAAATTTAAGCATTGCGTCGACCGATCACCACTGGATCATATAGTTGAAATGTATAGACTTGACGATCACAACACTGGAACTGAGGTTAATGTTTTTATACTTAACAAAGTACCAAATCTTTAGAAGAACAAACCTTAGTTGAACTTAAGTACTGACGGGTTGTCAACTAAGACCATCTTTGCACAGCTGAGCCATATCATCCAAAATTCTGTTGAGGATTTACCTTCATGAATTTGCCTGAAAGGCTTAGACTTAACAAGTTCTTAAAGGACTGAGAAAAAATACGAGCCTACTTGCAGGTCTATTTTGCGACTTGTTCCCCATTGCGCATTGACTTTATAGAAAGCTAGTCGAAGAGGTGCAATAGGAACTGAGATGTGTCATTAACTCTAGCTGTCCATTACTCTAATCAAATACAAAACTATACCTAGTTAACCTGAATACACACTTCTCAGGGATCAGGCTGTAAAGATTGTGCTAAGAAAGAAAAAGCGATGAAGCAAAGTTCAAGATCAAAGAATCATTCTTACTTATCAATCATACATCAACAAGAGTCCGTTCAAGCTTTGCAATTTGAGGATACCAGCAAGATCAAGCAGATTCATTAATACCATTGATAACAGTCTTTACATCTTGAGGATAGTAAGAAGGGTAACCAGACCCTTATATGATAGAAAATGGGTAACCTAATCTGATAAGAGATGAGAAATTCTTTTAAAAGATCAAACCCTGAGAATTTGCAGCTTGGTGGAGAAAGCAATTGCGACCCAATCAGGTTGAGAAGACGATCACTGCAGCTGCTCAATCTCAGCACCAGCTGTGTAAGCAAGAATAGGGTCAAGACCACCTTCAACAACATGCTGTCCCATGGATGAAATATCCCAAATCAAAGCTTGAAAAATCATCTCCTGCGGTACAAATGTGACAAGAGCTATGAGGCGTCCAAGCAATGGCATTGACACTAGATTGATGTCGTTGAAGCTCCACCACAGGAAGAGCCGGGAAACGAATGTCCAACACCACAACCTTAGCACTGTCCATAATAATAGTAGCCATGTACCTAGGATCCTGCTTGTTCCAACCAAGACGCACCAAAGGAGTATCTGGCTCAGAGCTCTCATAGATAATAGTCGAATGTTCCTTATCACGAAGATCAAACACCCTAACAGAGCCATCAGCTGAGACAGAGGCAAAAACACCAACACCACCCCAAGCAATATCAGACACTTCTTTATCATGTGCAATAAGCTGAGTGTCAACAGCTTCACGCTCAATGTCCCAAATAGTGCAAGTCGTATCAGTACTAGAAGTCCCAATTCGACGCGGCTCAGCCTCGTTCCAGTCAAAGGAAGTAAGAGGACCACAAAACTCACTGTTCTTGTTGCTATTGAGACAAGATTTGAGCTCAACGCGAGAATGATCATCAGCGATTCGCCAAAGACGAAGGAAGTCACTAGAAGTAGCGAGAAGATCAGGTCTTTGACATTCCTTGTCAGGGATGAAGATGGTCTTGGTCGGTGGGTAAGGATGCTCGAAGGAGAGATTAAGATCGGAACGGATCTCGCCATTGGATTCATCGAGCTGCACAATCTCGACTCGGTTCGGGTACTGCTCGAGCAAGCTGGTGATAGCGAGACGATACTTCTTGTCGCGACGAACGCTCCAATTCATTGCGTAGATGTGCCATGGCGCTTCGTATGTGTAGATCTCTGAACGTTTTTGCTGCTCATCGGAACCATCTTGAATCGGATCGCTGCTCTTTCCCATCGTCAAAATCGAGATTCCGACCAGAAACCCTAGAAATCTCCTCCGCTACTTCCGCCTCTATCACTAACACTGATAGAGACAAAAAATGGATAATTCCAATTTTTTTTATTTAATTCATATATTTTGTTAAAAAAACGACACCGTTTTAGGAAGCAGAGTAAATATATAGGAATTATCTCTTTTCTTCACGATCAAGGTTTAGGACAAAAAGAAAACAGAAGCTAACAACAACAAAGACATGTTTAGAATCCTCAAAAATTACAACACAAAAATTGTCTAACGAAGAACAGAACAAAAGATTCAACTGTCGGAGAAGAAAAAAGCTTAAGAAAGAGACAAGATTCTCAATGTTCTATAGAAGAAAACTTAAATTTCTTTTCTTGATAAAAGACCATCTTTATGCCACATTTTTTCCCTCCCTGTATTGATAACGAGACCATCACCAAAAGCTGTCCCACTTTAATCAGAATCTTCATAAACTTCAGTATCCGATAACTCATCAAATGTCCTCATGTCAAGCTGGTAACGCAACAAACCACCAATCCCACCAAATCCTCTGCAAAACTGTGACCCTTCTTGGGATTTGTTTGTCACAAACTCAAGAGTGCAGCCGAAACGTTTGTACTCGTTTGCAAACCATTCGAGCAGAGGCATCTTCTCCTGGACTTCTAGCTCTGCGTTGGTCTCTGAATCATGGAAGTTGCTTGTATCAGACTCTTGATCTTTCCCCAAGTGTTTCACCACCATTTCTCCTGTCGTGCTGTTCTTAAGCTCGTATCTGTTTATGTCCAGATTCTCCCAAACGATCAGGGTTTCGATAGCACCCATTTCTAGAGCCTTTAGAGTATCCTCCACACCGAAAACATACTTCCCGGTATCTTGGCTTATCTCCTCAAAGTACTTTCCAATCAGTTTCTTCTCCTGTATGAACTTCACGTTGGATAGAATCTCAGCAGACAGCTCAATGGCTTGGTTGAAACCGTTCTCACCTCCGTAAGAAACATCGACAACATTCAATATCTTAGCTTGAAGACGAGGATCAAACAGCTCTGACTGACTGAGCTCGGTTTTGAAATCAGCTGAACCAGCAAGGATCAAACCAGAGACATTAGGCTGACTTGTAGCTGGATTGATGTAAAACTGTGTAGCAAGCTCAGCGGTTTTCCTAACATAGTTGTGTCTCTTCTCCATCCTAAGCCTAGCAAAACGAAGCGCAGATTGTCCTCCTCTTCCGTGCTTCTTCGGGAGATCAACAGTAAACTTGTGAAGAACCTCTCTAGTATTCCCACTCAACGTACCAAACAGTGTCCCATTTCCATCCATAACGATGAAGCCAAACTTGTCATCAGACTCAAGAAGCTCGTTCAATGCCTCGGTATGGAACTTATTGTCACAAAGGTACAAGGAAGCGTTAATTGGCCTAAAGGGCTCGAAATCAAAAGTCACTTTCTTCTCTTTACCATCATCATTAACAATGGTTCCGGTGTAGAGAACAAGACCATTAGTAGGAACCCTGTTGTAAAGCTTCAACCTTTGTTGAGCAGAAGTGATGGCAGACAAAACAGACTGACGATTCACACGACTCTTAATGTTTGAAGCAGTTCCGTATTCATCACCAAGCATCTTGGTAACACGAGATACCTGATCACGAGGAGGCATGATAAGAGAGATCATACTCGTTCCATTACCTCTAGCTGACTCAAGTCCCTTGATTAGTTTCTTAATCTTCCAGATCTCAATGTTCGTATCCGATTCTTCTGCCATTTTTTTTGCTTTCTCGAGGTCGAAGATGGAGAAGGAGAAATCAAAAGCAAACCCCAAACTGCACAGAAGAACAAAATTAAAGCAAGTTTGATAAAAAAAAAAAAATGAGTACTTTGAACAACGTGAATATCGGATACAACACTAAGAAATCGAATTGGGGTTTTAACTGAAGTAAAGATCAAAACTTTTCTCAAAACGATTACGACGAACAGATTGAATCGATTAACCAGAGAGATCGGGATCGCAGCAAACGCAAGCAAGCACGTACCTTTTTCTCTCTCCTCCGGCGGCCTCTCTCCTCCCAGAATTATTGATTCGAGTTCGACTAGGGTTTTCCCAGATTCTAACCCCCCAAAACCAATCACGTGAAGCTCACGTGCTAACATTAAGCTAACCGGTTTAAATTTCCGTTTTAAAACCGAGATGAGCTGATGGGCTTTTATCTCAGCTAAAAAAGGCCCAGTTACGTGAAAGGTAAAACCGACGCGCTAGTCTCCTCCATTACTAAGACTGCGTGCCGTTTTCGGTTTGCATCATAAGTTCAATGTAAATGAGTAAAAAATGTTAACCATGGGAATTGGGATATTGGGATGTATATATTAATTATTATTCTTCTCATCAGATGAATCTAAACGAGATGGCTAACGATTCTTTATGAGGTTTTCTTGCCCTCCTGTACATTAGAATCAGAGCATTGCCAGAGAAATGAAGAAGAAGAAGATGCATTGCCCTCATTATTAAGGCAACACAAAATAAAATGAACAAGAAAGAAGAAGATTATAGATTCAAATGATGTTTAGATTCGGATCGTTTCGATGAGAATCAGCAAAATCTCTCACTAATCGCTTCAATGCTCGACCATGTTTCCCTTGCATATGTCCTCCTACTTGACTGTTATTATTTCCAAAATTGCAGCTTTTGTTCTCAAGGTAATCAATCCCTGCGCCCCCAAGAGCTTCTGACCATTCCCTCACTATGCTCTCTGCTTCTCCTTGCTTTAGATACTCACACGGGAGTGCCCAAACCTGAATACAGAAAGAAAAAAAAGTTACCAGACCAAACAAAACAGAGGTGGTGTTCGGTCTTAATGTGGTCACAAGAGAGGTAGAGAAAGAGAGAAACCGCAGAGTTTAGCCATCCTTGAAGAGATTTCCAACACAGCACTCCTTTCCATGAAGTCCTCTCACATAAACTGCAGATTGCAGCTAACTGTTGCAGTATCGTCGAACACTTTTGGACCTATAACAAAAACAGAACCGAAAAGGTGAATCAAAGATCCCAATCCATCAGTGCTTTTGCTTGAACGATTATACTCGAAATATTTACCCTTGACATAGCTGCAACTCCAAGTAGAGCATAGACCAAATTAGACAAAAGTCCCTCTCCGCAGTGAGATACAACCTGGACAGAGACCACGCTGAATGATCCTTCCGATATGCAATTCACAGTTTCGATCATGGATGAAAGCGAAACCTCCAAGAAACCTATCAAATTCAAAAACCATAGTGTAAGCAGTATGCTTACGACCCAAAAGTTCATGCCAATAGTAAACAACTGCAAACTTACCTGACAAGTATGACATTGCAGCTAAAGCAGCGCCTCGGTGCATAGCTGTACAACAAATAGCCGCTTTGTGGAAAGAAATTTCAAGTAGTGTTCCAGAAGTACCCAACAATTCCTGTGTCATCAAAAGAAATAAAATCAAACCTTCACCCCCAAGACTCCTTTTAAAAAGATATGAATTGAAAGTTATATACTTCAATGAGCAAAGAGTGATTGCAAAACCTTATGACAACCGCGGATCAATGCCGATGCGAAATTCACATATGCTTCCACCAAATCGGGTTCTTGGTCGCATATATATGATGAATTGATGCCCATCAATGATGATGCTTGTGTAAATCTCTCAAACGTAGTGATAAACAAGGACCCATATTCCTCCTTATGACAAAATTCTTCGGCGATTACACATGCTGATAAAAAGTTTAGGAAAAGGCATACTTTAGAGAACTGGCTGATCAACTAATTTACCTAGGGTATAGTTTATTTAAGCTAGCCAATAACAGCCATTATTAAAGATTAAAGCTAAGAGATTTTTCTCCTTCACGAAACCCTCACCTGTTCTTATGTAACATTCTTGGCTTTGAAATGACAGAAAGTTTCTCGATAGACAATCCAGTACACTAGGTAGTAGCAGCATAAAGTGCTCACCTGTAAATAATGCAAATATTAAGGTGTTAAAACGTCAGTGAAACCAGCAAATGCAAATGAAATGATTGAAATGGCTTGATTTGGAGCCATAATGGTCCCAAAATCATATGCATAGTGAGACTCTTAGGGTATGAAAGCAAAAAACAATTGGTAGATATTCTGAGAAGTACTAGTATGAAGGACGCCATGGAATAACGAATTGTTCCAGGCTATAAAGGAATGCCAAGATGAATGTAGCGTCATAGAATAGAGAGATGAGAAGTTTGAAACCTGATGACTGGACTGCAACTGAAAGAGCACGACATGCTGCTGCAGCTAAACTACCACTCTCCATGTGTTCAGACCTAAATAGCTTCTCCAAAATGGGCCAGAAAACGGTCAACAAAGAAAGGATTGGACCATCTGCCACTGGGACAGAGGATAGGGACGTCGCAAGGTGACTGAATACAGTTCCAATCCTGAATCATGAAACAAGTGAAGAGCAAATTAATCAATATAATATACTTGCCAAAGTTTTGTACACCATATAAGAAAACTACCAGAGAGTGCAAGCTACTAAAAATCATGGATAATTTGTTCAGAGTTACCAAATCTATCTAACGCAGATGATCAGGAAAATCTATGTAACGTAAAATTGTGACAATCTTTTCATAGATGACTTGAAGTCCCGACACCGCAAACAGGTCACCAAAAACTTCTAGACTACGCCACAAGTAAGCTAGATCGTAAATATAGCAGTCACAGAAGCAGACCTGTAAAGACCTCTTGTCACAGAGCTCAGCATTCGCGTGTAAGTGGCTGGACTCTGTCTACCAGAAGACTCAACGTCTTCATCTACCTAAAACCACAAAGGTATTAGTCCAAATTCTATCTCAGAAGAGCCTCATCTGTCATATCACTGGGGAAGGCATTTGATTACAAAAGCCAGGAAACAATAGAAAATGAAAGAGAAAAGAAAATATAATTTCCCAGAAGCACTTCTATCTACTTCTAGTCACAGTTAAGGTAAAATGTTGAATAGTGGCCTCAGAGATGTGGACAATTAGCTGATTCTTTTTCCATTAATAGAGAGCAAAAACAACGAGCTACTTGTTCAGGAACAAGAAAGATAAGAAGAGCCTTCAAGTATAACTCTTTCTAACTAAACAATATAAACACTTACTAGTTGTGAAAGAACTTCATAACTTGACGAAAGCAATTGAGTTAATAATTTATTTTGTAGTTCTTTGTTAGAAACAGAGCCAAGGATGACAGTGATAGCGGTAATGACTTCTTCCTCATCTTCCAAGGCCAAATTCCACTGCTCCAAACACTAAGAAAAGTAAAAATAAAACAATTCAGGAGACGCAATATAATATCAGTGCAATTTCAGTTTGTTTTAACAGTTAACGGAAGGGTCAGATGATGCTAATACCTCCCCTATCCTCATTAAGATATCCAAATTTGATGTTTCCTGGATTACAGCTGGAGCATCTTCACAAATTTTACGCAGAGCAGAAGCACAAGCATGTGAACAAATAGGTTCAGAAATTCCTCCTGCAAGAAATAATCTAAAAGTAGAAAGACCATTAGGTTATCAGACATATTGATGTTATAAGATAACATACACCTTCTACAAGACTGTAAAAATACCAATCAGAAAACAAAGAAAAAAGAAATAAACAATTTCAAGCTCATCTGACAAATATGTTATTTCACGGTCATTAAAGAAAGTATACTTACAGCAAGGGTCTGGCGTTACTTGGAAAAACAGAGATCCATCTTGAATAAGAGCCAACAACATCTGCTAGTGATCTGTATACCTAAAAGATGATTATTGTCAAATGTTGATTGCATTAACATTACCAGTAAATTGTTAGTAAGCAAGGGTATGAACTGACATACAACACATATAAACCCCTTGAGCTCACTAGATGGCCTAGCGGAGAATGCAGAAACCAATTGCATGATCAGTGAAAAATCAAAAGCCTCTCCCTCTTGCAAGATAATTTCAGAAACCTGAAACAATAGAATCCTTTAGTAAAAGATAGGGATTGACAATAGAAAATGCAACTCCTGAAAACTGCGAAGATTAAAGCTAACATCACCAATCTTTCAAAAAAAAAAAAATAATAACGGATGGATAAATAACAGAGAGACGGGACAATTCACAGTAGAGAACCCATACAATGTGATCCCAACATTCTCTGGGTTGTTCTAAAAACCAGAAACTTAAAATGAAACAATTTGATTTAAAGAAAAGAGGTCAAGGTTGCTCACCGCATTAAGAGCAAACAATTTCGCCTCAACCTCCCTCAAGGGCATCGAAACATTTGAAGAAGGCAGACCACCAAAAAATAACTACAGGTATATTAGCAGGAAAAGGTTAAAAATAATAGAACAAAGAAGCCGTTTCAAAGTGACACAGTCCAAAAAAAAAATTAAAATTTAAGGTAAGATTCCTCTTACACAAACCCACAGCATAATACAAATTAGTTGTGTAGCGAATACTGACTTATATACTGAATTTGAATTGTCAATTGGCACACCTTACTCACAAATGTTGTAGGATGGAGTAGCTGACAAATATCAACCAAGAGCTCAAGCAAATTATTTCTAAAATGCAAAAGGCCATCGGGAAGATCAAGTCCTGGACCCTCATCACTGGAGGTAAACTCATCAACCTGAAGATAGATCGCTAAGGAAGTTTAGAAGCACAAAAAAACGAGCACATGTGCAACAATTCATGGACTTATGAACATTTACGAAATGACAAAGCTAGAATAACAATATTAGGTTGATACAGTGAGTGGAATGTGGTACAAAGAAGAAAGGTAAGACAGAGATGCAAGAAACTGTGAATGACAAGCCTAAAAGTTTCAAAATTGTGAATTGGAATATAGTTTCCACCAAAACCTATTAGTTGACCAAACTTAACCATAAAGAATATAACATTAAGGACAGAATTCTAGGTTAACAGAATCGTACATTATAATTTGTTTTCTTTCAAGGTATTCTGGTTCTACAACTGATATGATAGTGCTTCTAGATATATGAAAACTGAACTAAAGAAAGTTGCCAAGATGTAACCTGAGCGCGGAGAACAAGAGCATCAACTAAAGCTGAGAAAACTGGTAGAAATATATCTTTCACACGATTTCTGTCATTCTGTCTGTTTCCACCTAGGCTAAGTATATATGTTGCAAAAGTTGACCTGCAAATAATAATAAAGTCTGAGAGCAAAGAACAGCCAGCAGAAATCCCTCTGATGAAGATGGCAAAAAAAATATTGTAAAGAAGCTTAATAAGACCAAAATAATACCAAAACTGTACAGTTGAGTCCGCAATCTCCCAGTCTTCACTTGGAAATGACACGCAGCTGGAAATATAATTGATCGACAGTAAACAAGAGTAATGTGGAAAAGATATTAATGCAACCCAAAAGAGAAGTCATGTTTGGAGAAAACATAAATCGAGGAAGAAAAATTTGGGAAACTATGTGAATACATAGACTGTCAAATGATTAAGGCCTTCAATTGTTTCTAACGCCGAATTTTAATGTCCGCGTTTGTATTTTCATGTGAGAAGAAAATTGAATACAAAATAATCAGTTTTATATAAATGCTTTTGAAAAGTGCAAACACAAACCAAGAAGAATCACCCGTTTACAATTAACATAAGGAATTTTGGTTAAAAGGCAAAAATGATGTGAGTTTATATGGAAAAATATACACTATATGTATAAGTAAACACGCACGCAAACAAGCAATGAAGACCTACTATTCACCTCAAAATCGCATCAGTCAGAATAAGCGCTTCAGAACTTGCTTCAACTATCAAACAGGGTGCCTGAAACATATTGCAAACTGACGTGAGCCTCGAGACAAAGCAAAAAAAATAAAGTTAAGTGAAGAGTAATAACGTCACAACAATATATAACACTCATGAGGAGATAAAATGGAACTCAAACTCACAGCTTGCCCGATTTCAGACATCAAGCATGCCAGGCCAGAGACAATTTTCAGATCAGCATTTATAAGAGCTGGTTTTAGAAGTGTATCTCTGAGAAACTGTACTTTGTACAATAAAACCTGAGGAAGATCCTGCAAGAAGAAAACAAGTCAAAGCTAAGAAAATCCAGACACATACACTTTTGCTATTGAACTATAAGATAATATGTAAGCTTTTGCTATTACACTATAAGACAATACATTGATACTAAACCCTATGCAGTATGCAAAGCATTTAACCATTATGTATAAACAAATCATAGCAGAATATACAAAGAAAAAGATGCCAATACAATGTAGTTCAAACATACCTCATGCCGAGTAACAAGTTCAACAAGCACTTCAATGGCGAGATCAAAAGTAGTACCCTATGGAACGCAGATTAATCAAAACACAAGATTGAATAGAAAAGCAGGTTGCAGAAAAGTGACAGTAATTTTAAACTACACCACAAAGAAAAGTCACCTGCAGGGCATTGAATACATAGTTAAGAAGGGGATGTGAAGGCGCTGCGCCTTGTGGAATCTCAGAGAAACATCCAGCACGGACCTAACATAAAGAGGAAAGACATCAACATGAAATCCAGTGAAAACTACAACGCGAGGTCTACATGAAAAAAAAAAAAAAACAACATACCCAACTCAGTAAGCAACGAAGTATTTTACGGTTGTTGTCATGCGGATAATGAGGGGAAGCGAATTGCTTCTCAGACTGCTGGAGTAAGAAATCAAGAACCATGGAAGTATGCGAGAGAAGCTGTTACATAGCGGTTCAAAAAGCGAGGTTGAGTAAAAACAAGGATAAAAAAAACACAAACTTTTGAGTTGAGAAAAGAAAGGGGAGGAAGAAGAAGAGAAGGGAACAACAAACCTCTTGACGAAGATCAGATTGATGAGAGAAATGGCGAGTGTCAGAAATCTCTTCAGGTAAGACGGTGAGAAGCTCAAGCAAGACGACATTACCATCATCCTGAGCCTGAAGAGTCTGGAGTGCGAACATCAACTTATCAAAGGGCTTTGAATAAGGATCCGCGTGAAGAAGAAGCGCCGAGAGAGCTAAACATATCTGCGTCAATAACTGCAATTCCCCCCCCCCCCCAACCACAATTCCAATCGTTTCATTCCCATCGCCGGAGCAAACTACACACAAACAAAAAGAAAGAAGGGTACAATAAATACCTGAGGAACACCGGAGCTGTATCTCTTAGCAGCAAGAAGAAGGGCATTGAGAAGAGCATCTTTAGCAGTTGATTGAAGATTCGACGCTTCGTTCTGAATCTGAAAACCCAAACACACACACATAAAAAGAGAGAGGGAGAGGTTAAAACAAAACAAAAACAAAAAGAAGGGGTTTTTTGAATCTGAGGGATGGAAAAATTTGACCTTTCGACGGAGAATTTGGGCGGCGAAGAATTGGAGGTCGAAAAGAGAAACAATCGGGGAAGTGAGGAGAGAAGTGGAGACATCCCAAGCAGCGGGAGTGAGCTGGAATTGAACAAGCCATTGATTAGCTGCAACTCTGTTGGAAGATTCTGGATCGTGATTCAATACATGAATTGCTTCTGCTACTTTCCTCTGTAACTCCATTCAATTCTTTCTTTTTTGCATTCCACTCTCTCTCTCTCTCGTCTCGTCTCCCTTCTTCCCCTCTTGAGATGACTCTTCGGAATAATTTTTTTTTTTTATGTTTTGAGAAAAAGAAAAATTTAAAAAAAAAAATAATAAAAAAAAAAAAGAAGAAACAATTTAATTCAATACTGCTCTTTTTCTCCCTCGGTTGGATTCGATTCGATATTTCAATTAAAACTAAAAAGAAAAAGCAAATATATATATATATATATTACATTAAATATTTGTTTAAAATTGCTAATCATGTTAATTAATATTTTTTCACAAAATGCAACATTCAGAATCGATGAGATTAATGCTTTCAAGATTAGTTGACTATTAAAGACATAAGTAGGATATTGTATTAGGATTGTAATCCGACAATCCAACCAAGTACTTGTGTACTACAATAGCCAATACTACAGGTATTATTAGAAAGAGTTAGTGTCACAAAACATTAATTAAGTCTAAACTAAACCCAAGCAACATCTACCGTGTTGACAAGTACTTTGCCAAAATTGCCCCATTATATTTTTGAGAACCCTATTGTAGGCTGTTAAAGGCCCATTAGGAACCATTGTATTCCCTAATGGCCCATTCAGTACCCGAACCAAGATTGCCGGTAAGCTAATAATAACAAACAAAAAGCCAATTAAATGCCAGAAGAGAGCAAGTACAAATACATATTGAGACGTGTTACTTACTTCGGAAACCATCATTTCACCAAGCCTATTGACATTATGTCATCCAATTATCATATGGACATGGTCAATTTCTCAGTATTATATGACGAGATTAATGATTATGATGGTATCGAGTTGGATGCATTACACTCTCACATTAATAGACAAACGAAGCTATAAAGGAGTGGGAGAAGGGTCGTCGAGACTCGAGACAAGGACAACTCTTTCTCCAACTAAGCCACTGCTACATTTTTGGAGCTTTCTTTTCTTCTATCAAAGTGTAGTTCAGTCCGCGTAATCTTAATTAAGTCAACGAGAACAATCTCTCGACCTCTTTCTGTGTCCATTCTTGTTTAATTTTCTATTTTTTCTGTTAATCAACGAAAATTTGATTCTGATTCTTTTCCACATAGATGTATTGTTACTATATTTGTTTCATCAAAAAACTTTATAAATTGAACCATGATCAACCTCATCAACATTCCATTAATACAAAAAAAATTGTATATTCAATTTTGTGTATTCCAAATTGTCTAGTACATTGAATTTAAAATATTATATACATACATAGTGTGAACTAAAAAAGTTAAGAAGATTGTATAGGTTATCCAATTCGAAAAGTCTCACAAGCTTCTTTCTGTAGTTATTATCTAACTGTGCAATAATTTTATAAACCAACGAGAATCGGTATTAAATTCTTCAAATGCATAACTAAACCGGCCTTGGGTTGGGGGCTCCATCCGTAGGACAAGGACGACATGTCGTGAAGAAAGTGTCTGAGACTAACGGTCAAGAATTATAAATTCATGTCGAATAAGAATAGTCCACATTCGACTTGGCCAATGGGGATCCATGGTTTGGTTCATGTCTATATCACTTCATTGTCAAGTGTAATACTACTACGAGCTTATAGAATTTTTATTTATTCATTCTTCTGATTCAATCGTGCAGCCAGGTTTTACTTATGATTTTAATAGTTATACAAACTACAATTTTATTGGATAACTTGTTTTTTATACCCTCGAGAGATTCAGATAGTTGATTTAAAAAATAATTTAGACGACTTTTGGAATATGCAGCTGAGAAAGAATAGTAATAATATAGTTGGTCGAAACATCATTAATCATGCAAGATGTAATACTTAAGTCATTTTGATAGAAGTAAACTCTTTTCACCATCGCCAAGTACCGTCCGTACATCCAGGTCAGGAGTTTTTTTTAAAATAAAGAATCCAACAATTTTAATTATAAGTATAGTGTGACATTGTAAACAAAAACCACTCTAATTTCAACAATACTTAATCACTGTAAATTTTTCAGATATTCAGTTTTATAATAGCTACAAAGTTCAAAGGAATTAGTATGTGATTCTGCTTGGTATTTTAGCGGAATACGCAATAAAAACATTAATGTTACAACTTATATGATAGGTTACTAAAAGCTTTTAAAGAAAACTCTTGTCTAAAGAAGAAAGTTAGAATTACAAAAGGTAAGATATAATTTGATTCTGCTTCAAATTTATTAATAATTTCTTACCTGCTTTAGAGAGAAAACAAGATTTTGATGAGGTTTCACTGATGTCATATTTTGTATACAAGGATAAAATGTTGAAATGTCAAAAGAAATTAGAAGGAGGGAATCTATCTCTAAAGTATAGTTTCATAGGATTCCAACGAGGTCCAGAGGTGAAGGAGATGCTAAACAAAAGTCTTCGATCCCAAGATTCCACACATTTGTATTACAAAAGTCCTCAATTTCAGGGACCTACAGAATATTCTTCAAAACTAAAATTAAATTAACGATTCCAAATTGAATTCTCTTAGTCCAAAAAAACGGCTTACTTCTAAAATGTTTTAAAATATTCTTATGGTTTGTGTTCGAACAAGTTTCTAAACTCAAGAAAATAAAACCCACTACTAAGCAAATAATATGTTAAGATCTATAAAAAGTAAAAACATTTTCAAGAGGTTGAGATATAAATATCACCTCCTCCAAAATAAATAAACAAAAACATTTAAGATAACTTGAAATTGAGTGATACGATGAACACTCCAAATCTATCCAAATGACTTAATAGTATTTATGACATATTACAATTGTATACAAACGTCATGTTCATCTGCAGTTGTACACTTAAAGATACTTAATTTGAAATCTGAAGGAATTTTTTTTGTAGACTTTGGGAATTACCTTTACAAAAAAAACTTGATGATAAAAACATAACATAATTTCAACAATTAGAAGACTAAAAGATATTTAAAAAAATTATGTATCCATCAAAATGAATACAATCATCACAAATCTAGTAATAATTTATGAAAATAATAATAAACATAGTATTCCAAAGATATTAACAATTATTATTAAGTTGAAGTGGTAATTGTAGTATATATGTATGTCATTGTTATAAAATTCAATATATCATCCTGAATTTATTTATTTTTCTCTATAATTTTCAAAAACTCACACAATTAATTGAATGTAAAAGAAGACAATCTAAGACGAAATCATATCTAAAATTTTCATTTTTCAAGAAACATTTAACATAAAATGACTATTTACTGATCTCATAAATTTTGTTTTTTCTCTATCAAAATGTCACTATCTACAATAGATAAAATCATAAAAAAACTTAATGTTTAAGTTGGATATTCATTCTTATTTTTGAATATGAAATCTCTTATTTTGAGTTTGATGACTATGCAACTTAAACATTATGTCTTTAACTAGTAGTACACATACTAACATTTTTGAAGAAAAAGTAAATTATGAAATCAATGAAGAGTCATTTTATGTTAAGTTACTCTATAAATAAATATTTTAAATATGATTTTGTCTTAAATTGTCTTTTTATATTCTATCATTTGTGTGAGTTTTAAAAAAAAAATATTAGAAAAAGGTAAAAAATATATATTTACAAGATTATGGTTTTGTAATCCTCCATTTTGGTTTTTTTTTTTGTTTTTTTTTTTAAAAATCATTTCATAGAAGAGATATATAGATAAACAAAGAGTTTAAAGAATCAACAAGTTGAGAAGTTTTGTTCCAAGAAACACACAAAAGAAAAAAGAAAAAAAAGAGTAAGACTTTGCCCAAGTTAATGCTTCGAAGACTTTACCTTTGCCATGGTTAAGGAGCCCAAAAGTTCCAACTGTTCCCCGAGTCTCAAGAATTGACTTCGAGAACTAATATTAATAACAAAAAGTACAGCAACTACTGTATTGAATTCTAATAGTTATTGTAAGATTTCAAGTAATTAGTATACCAAAAATTCTTTTGAAAACTTGAATTTACCACTACTTATGAGTTTTTGATAGTCATATGAACATATATTCAATGACAAAAATAAAATAACTACTACATTATAGTAATTAATTTATTGCATCTTATGCAAATGCAATATTGCATGCATTTGGGGATGCTATGTTTTTAGAAAATAAATGTTATTTAAATTTATTTACTTTTTTATTTTAGTATTTAAATGTAATTTCAGATATATCTAGTTTACCACTATATATATAATTACTTTTTCAGTCGTGTAAAATTTGTCAAAACGACATTGACATTAAAAAGATCATTGTCATTGATTATGAGTTTTTTTTTGTTAGATAGTTATTTATATCTATAAGAGCATCTCCAATGGTCCTCTATCTTTTCTTCTATAATAGAGATCCTCTATAATAGAGGTGAATTTTGCTCTAATCCACATCTATTTTCATCTCTAAAATAGAGATTGCTATTTTTTCCTCTATTTATAGAGGAATTCTATTTTTTTCTACAAAGGGTTCCTCTATAAATAGAGAAACTCTATTTTAAAGATGAGAATAGAAGTGGGTTGGAGTAAAACTCACCTTTATTATAAAAATCTCTATTAGAGGGAAAAAAAATAGAGAAAACAACTGGAGATAGTCGAAGGAGTTTGTAGTCGAACACATGCAAAGAATATTAATTGTCGCAAAATCGATTTGAAACTCTTTTTTGTCGTTTAATGAATTTCTTAACTAGATCTTAATGCCGTAGCTCCAACATTCACAACAACAAAAAAATGGAGTGTTTAACATAGATAAACCTCAAAAGAAAAAAGATCCAAATCTAAAAACCTAAATCCACAACCCAAATATCTAAATTCATAACCCAAAGACCAACTCGAACTTAATATCGTGGCAGTTCACCGTTCACAACCCAAAAACAAAAAATGGAGTGTTTACTGTCTTCTAATTGAAATTAGGGATGGGTCTTTACCAAATCATCCAAATCGATTTGATAATAAATGAGTATAACTCTCCATCTTAAAACTAAAATACACTTTTAACTTGGTTATAATAAAATTTCAACATATAAACAAAAGAAAAATTGGAGAACTAAAAAATTATACTAAATTAAAATTAAAATTAACTCAATACCATACCAAACCATATTTGAGTACTCTTTTGATCATTAGTCGTCCTAAACAATCAAAACCTAAAATTCATTGCATTTGCATAATAAAACCTTACTGATTTAAATATTTTTCTTATGATCAGAAGAATATATCATCCAAAAAATTGATTACATCACACTTCACAAGAACGAACACATCCATGATAAAGTCAGAGCCTTAACACTCTCCTCCTCTATATAAACTCATAACCCTCAAACCTGAGATTCCTCATTCCTTAAACCCTAAACCCAAAATTTTCCCAAAGCTTACGAAAAAATGGAGGTCGAAGGCAAAGGAGGAGAAGCTGGAACCACCACCACTGCAACTCGGAGGTTTGCACTTCCGGTGGACGCCGAGAACAAATCAACAACTTTCCGGCTCTTCTCAGTGGCTAAACCTCACATGAGAGCTTTCCATCTCTCATGGTTTCAGTTCTTCTGCTGCTTCGTCTCCACTTTCGCAGCTCCACCTCTCCTCCCTATCATCCGTGAAAACCTTAACCTCACCGCAACCGACATCGGTAACGCCGGGATAGCCTCTGTCTCCGGCTCTGTTTTCGCACGTATCGTCATGGGCACGGCTTGTGACCTATTCGGTCCACGTCTCGCCTCCGCCGCTTTAACACTCTCCACCGCTCCCGCCGTCTATTTCACCGCCGGGATAAAGTCTCCGATCGGGTTTATCATGGTGAGGTTCTTTGCCGGATTCTCTTTGGCCACTTTCGTCTCGACACAGTTCTGGATGAGCTCTATGTTCTCTGGACCCGTCGTGGGATCGGCTAACGGAATCGCCGCCGGGTGGGGAAACCTCGGAGGTGGAGCGACGCAGCTGATCATGCCTATCGTGTTCTCGTTGATTCGGAGAATGGGAGCCACCAAGTTCACGGCGTGGAGGATCGCTTTCTTCATCCCTGGTCTGTTTCAGACTCTCTCTGCTTTCGCCGTTCTCTTGTTCGGTCAGGTACAAACAAACACACTCTCACCGGTTCGGTTATTTTGCTATTATTCAATTTATCCGGTTTTGATAATTTATTACCGTTTTGTTTGGTATTGTTTAAATTTACTTGGTAGTAAATATTACTTTTGAAATAATATAATTGAAACTATTATAAAACTACCTTTATTATTATTATATGCAGTATGCATAAATGAAACCGTTTTGATTAAATATTTCTCTAAAAAACAATCGGTTTAAAGATACCGGTTTGAATTTATTTCGCTCATATAGTAGTAATGTATGATACGGACCATTACTATTAGTATTATAATATTCTTAATTGTGTACTTGAAATTTTTGAAAAGGATCTTCCTGATGGAGATTACTGGGCGATGCACAAATCTGGAGAGAGGGAGAAAGATGATGTGGGGAAAGTGATCAGTAATGGCATCAGCAACTATAGGGGATGGATAACAGCATTAGCATATGGCTATTGTTTTGGAGTGGAGCTTACGATTGACAACATCATCGCAGAATATTTCTTCGATAGGTTCCATTTAAATCTCCAGACAGCTGGGATTATAGCAGCAAGTTTTGGGCTGGCCAACTTTTTCGCTAGACCTGGAGGAGGAATTTTCTCTGACCTAATGGCGAGACGGTTCGGGATGAGAGGAAGGTTGTGGGCTTGGTGGATTGTGCAAACACTAGGAGGTGTGCTGTGCGCATTTCTTGGCCAAATTCATTCATTGACATGGTCTATAGTTGTTATGCTCATCTTCTCTGTATTCGTCCAAGCCGCTTGTGGACTTACCTTTGGAGTTGTTCCATTTATTTCCCGAAGGTAAAGTGCTCTCTCGTACATTTTTGATCATTTGTATACAGTTTTGGTATTAAATTGTTTGTTTTTTGGTTATGTAGATCTCTTGGGGTGATATCGGGAATGACTGGTGCGGGAGGCAATGTAGGCGCGGTCTTAACTCAGTTGATATTTTTCAAAGGATCAACATACTCGAGAGAAACGGGTATAACTCTAATGGGGATAATGTCAATTGCGTGTTCGTTACCAATATGCTTTATTTACTTTCCACAATGGGGAGGTATGTTTTGTGGACCTTCTTCCAAAAAAGTGACTGAAGAAGACTACTACCTCGCTGAATGGAGCTCTAAAGAGAAGGCTAAAAATTTACATCTCGCAAGCCAGAAATTCGCGGAAACCAGCGTTAGCGAAAGAGGTCGGGCCTCAACTCATCCCCAAACTTGATAAATTCATGGTCTTTTTTTGTTTTGTTTTAATTTATATGTATGCTTTTGTCTTCTTCTCTTTCGTTTTGCTACGTTTTGCCTAAAAGTTTTCAAGAACTACTCATTTTCTTTTATTTTATTTATAAATGTGTGTGTGTTGTGTAAAACACCTGCTGATTACTGCTTTCTTTGTATGGGAAACTTTTATATATGTTTGTTCATCATGAAATGAACCAACGTATTATCATTTGGTATACATAATTTTTCATTTAGTTTTCTTTTTCGCTGATCGTGATGAATAACGATATAAAGCAATACAAACCACTAAATATTTTAAATTATTGATTATGAGTGTTTTGTTAGATAGTTATTCATATAATCATATCTATTGGGATTTTGTAGTGGAAAACATACATAGAATAGTTATTGTCACAAAAATCAATTTCAGACCCTCTTTGTGTCGATTATTACATTTTCTAACTTGATCTTAATGTCGTGGTGTTCTACCGTTCACAACTCAAAAACAAACAAAAGGTGGAGTGTTTAATGTTCCGGAGTCCCAAAGACTCATTCTGACTAAACCTAAAGATGTGTCTTTACCAAATCATCCAATCATCCAATCGATTTGATATTAATTGAGAGAAACTCTCATTCTCAAAACTAGATTACAATTTTAACTTAGTTATTGTTATAACAGATGTGAGCAAGATGATAGAAAACGTAAAGAACACGACACAGATTTAACGTGGTTCACCAATACTTTTTGTTGGCTACCTCCACGGGCAAAGAGACAGATTTTATTATTGGAGAAAGTACAGAGATTTCAGAATACATGGAGGCTAGGTTAATAAAAATATATATAGGAAGATAAAACTCTAGTTAACCCTAATTTAATTGGGCCTAAATTCATGGGTCCAATCCAATTCAAGTCATATCCAACAAATCTCCACCTTGACTTGAATCCTCCAAAACAGACAGATGTAACAGACAGATGTACTAGAGTTCTCCTTTGCTTTATTAGATGTCTGATGCTTCGTCAAGCCGGAATGCTATATCAGATGTCTGATGCTTCGTCAAGCCACAACGCCCCATTGGGACCAGATGCTCCATCAGGAGCCTGATGCATGTTCAGAGGCCTGATGTCCCTCCAGGGACCTGATGCCTTGTCAGAGGTCTGATGTCCCTCCAGGGCCCTGATGCCCCATCAGGGGCCTGATGCCTCATCAGAGGCCTGATCGCCCTCCCGGGCGACTAACAGCTTGAGATATTCAGCAAGTTGAAACAATGTTTAAACTTGCTATGAGGTACCGGTTTAGTGAATATATCAGCAGGGTTGTCATATGTCCCTATTTTCTTCACTTAAATCTGCTTTTCATTTCTCAGGAAATGATATCTCACATCAATATGCTTGGTCCTTTCATGATGGACATGATCCTTGGCTAAACAGATCGCACTCAAACTGTCACAGTACACTGTAGCCTGATCATGATGCAAACCCAGATCGCTTATCAATCCTTTCAGCCATATGCCTTCTTTAGCAGATTCTGTCAACGCCATGTACTCTGTCTCAGTAGTCGATAACGTCACAGTTGGTTGCAGAGTTGCTTTCCAGCTGATCACAGAATTACCCAAGGTAAACACATAACCAGTCATCGATCTTCTGTTATCTACATCTCCTGCATAATCAGAATCAGAATAGCTTGCAACCAGGCTCGGAGCCTCACCTCCATATATGAGGCCAACATCAGTTGTACCCTTCAAGTACCTGAAAATCCTCTTCACAACTAGCCAATGCTCTTTTCCTGGTTGTCCCATGAACTTGCTCACAACGCTGACTGCATGTGCAAGATCTGGCCTTGTACAGACCATTGTATACATCAAACTTCCCACTGCACTAGCATAAGGAACTCGAGACATATACTCCTTTTCCTCTTCAGACTGATGAGCATACATGGTAAAATGAAGATTGACAGCACTCGGAGTGTCAACAGGCTTTGATGATGACATACCAAACTTGTTCAACACTTTCTGAATGTAGCTTTTCTGTGACAAGAAAAGCTTCTTCTGATTTCTGTCTCTGAGGATTTCCATTCCTAGAATCTTCTTTGCTGCGCCAAGATCCTTCATCTCAAACTCTGCACTTAGCAGATCTTTCAATTTCTGTATATCACTCATCTGTTTGGCAGCTATCAGCATGTCGTCTACATAAAATACCAAATAAATGTAAGATCTATCTCCCACCTTGCTGATGTAGACACAACAGTCATATGGATTCCTCATGCAACCCAACTCTATCATATAGCTGTCAAACCTCTTGTACCACTGTCTGGGAGACTGCTTGAGTCCATACAGAGACTTGTTCAACTTACAAACATGATTCTCCTTCCCAGGGACTTGAAAACCGTCTGGTTAGGTCATGTAAATTTCTTCCTCTAGCTCTCCATGAAGAAAAGCCGTCTTGACATCAAGTTGCTCAAGTTCCAAATCATGATGTGCTACAATTGCTAGCAGAGCTCTGACGGAAGTGTGTCTGACCACAGGTGAAAAAATCTCATTGTAGTCCACCCCTTCTCTTTGACTGAAACCCCTAGCAACAACTCGAGCCTTATATTTGACTCCTTCTACTGGTGATATCCCTTCCTTTATCTTGAAGATCCACTTACAAGTAACAATTTTTCTCCCAGGTGGTGGTGTCACAAGATCCCAGGTCTGATTTTTGCTGTGAGATTCCACCTCATCACCCATTGTAGCAAACCATTTCTCTGCCTCAGTCCCTGAAACAACTTCCTGATAAGTGGATGGCTCGTAAGTATCCACTTCTTCTGCAACATGTAAAGCATAACCCGCCATATCCTCAAAACAAGACCCTGTTGTATCCTCAACATGGTATCTTTGAGGTGGTCTAACTCCAACTCTTTTTGTTCGGTTCAGAGCGATACTATATGGTCTATCTTCTGATTCTACAGGTTCTTGCAAAACAGCTTCTGGTTGTATGTCTTGATTCTCTTCGTGTTTCTGCAAATCATCTGTTTGATCCTCTGTCAGCTCTACCTGTTTATCAAAACTACCATTCTCGACTGCAGCTGAAGACTCTGTTGAAATTCTGAGCATAAAACTTTCATCAAAGACCACATTCCTGCTCAAAATCACTCTGTTCTCTGATGGAGACCAAATCCTATATCCCTTGAATCCATCTCCGTAGCCTACAAAAACTCCCTTCCTTGCTCTTGGCTCCAATTTTCCTTCATTAACATGATAATAAACTGTGCAACCAAAAACCTTTAGATTAGAGTAATCAGCAGTTTTACCAGACCAGACCTCTGTAGGTGTCTTGCACTTGATGCCTGTGTGCGGTCCACGGTTGATCAAGTAGCAAGCTGTACTTACTGCTTCAGCCCAAAATCTCTTTTCCAAACCAGCGTTTGAAAGCATACATCTTGCTCTCTCCAACAATGTCTGATTCATCCGTTCGGCAACACCATTTTGTTGTGGTGTATTCCTGACTGTGTGATGTCGGGCAACCCCCTGATCCTTACACAACTGAATGAACTCTGATGAACAAAACTCCAGACCATTGTCCGTCCGCAGCCTCTTGATCTTCTTTCCTGTCTGATTTTCAACCAATGTTTTCCACTCCCTGAAATTCTTGAAAGCTTCACCTTTGTGTTTTAACATGATCACCCAGGTCTTCCTTGAATAATCATCAATCATTGACACAAAGTATCTATGACCTCCCAAGGACTCCACCCGAGCAGGACCCCAACAATCTGAGTGGATGTAATCCAAAGTGCCTTTAGTTATATGAACAGCTTTAGGGAACTTACTACGATGAAGCTTCCCAAGAACACAGTGTTCACAAAACCCTAGGCTCTTGATCTCATGGCCACATAGAAGATCTTCCTTTGATAGAATTTGCATTCCCCTTTCACCCATATGACCAAGCCTCATATGTCATAACTTTGCCATATCCTCCTTGTGAATCTTTGGAGATGCAACATTTGCTAAACCTGCAACTGTGGATCCTTGTAAGATATACAAAGTACCACGCATGTTACCCTTCAGAATCACATTAGAACCCTGATAGACTCTCAGAACTCCGTTCCCACCAGAATACTTGAAACCCTTGCTATCAAGCAAACTCACATATATCAAATTCTTCTCCATCGATGGAACATGTCTGACATCGTTCAATGTGCAGAATCTATCATCATGTGCCCTTATCTTGATTGAACCAATCCCAACAAACTGACTTGAAGAGCTGTTGGCCATCTTGATGCGGTCATTTTCTACCTGAGTTTATGTTGAGAACCATTCTCTCATTGGACACATATGATAGGATGCTCCAGTATCTAGAACCCACACATCAGAGTGATGAGCGTTTCCATCAACAACTAGAGCAAAATCCTGTTCGGACTTCGTATCATTTTCTGCTACAGCAGCAAACCCGAATCGCTTCTTTTTAGGGCAGTCTGTTTTCCAATGCCCTTTCTCCTTACAATAGTTACAAATATCATCTGGCTTAGGACCCCTTGAAAACAACTTTCTGTTTCTGTTATTCTTACTGTATCCATGCCCACTACTGCCACTGGCTAATAACCCAGAGGCTTGATCATCTGTAACTGTATCAGCCGCCTGATGACGCAACATCCTGCTGTGAAGAGCCGATCTGACTTGTTCCAAAGTAACTGTATCTTTGTTCACTATAAACGATTCCACAAAGTTCTCGTATGATAGTGGTAAAGATACCAACAGAAGTAAAGCAACATCTTCATCCTCCACCTTAACATCAATATTACGTAGGTCAAGTAATACTGAGTTCAACTGATCCAAATGATCTTTGAGTGGCGTACCTTCTTGCATCCTCAATGCAAACAGACAACGTTTCAGAAGCAATTTCTTATGCAAAGATTTTGTCATATACAAAATCTTTAACTTATCCCACAGATTGACAGCAGTGGTTTCACCTGAAACCTCAATGATGATCTCATCTTCAAGACACAACAGAATCGTGGAATGTGCCTTCTCTTCAATTTCGGCTACCTCAGCAACATCGCCTTTCTTTTCCTTCGACAAGGGTGCCCAGAGGCCTTGTTGCTTTAACAGAGCTTTCATCTTTATCTGCCAGAGACTGAAACTATTTCCCAGAAAACTTGTTAATCTTTACATTCACTGCACACATCTTCTCACCAGAATAAACACATAGAATTCCCAGAACCTAAATTTGCACAAACTTTCTTCTGCACGGATTTTGCACGATCCTTCTGCACGAATTTTTCACAGACCCAACTTCGGCACTAGATTTGCACGAAGCTTATTAAACCCGAAAAACGCACGAACGCAGAAAACGAAAACTTGTGCACTGACACGAATTTCGTACGGATCTGAAACTGCCCGAGATTTGCACGGATCTGAAACTACACGAAATTCGCACAAAGAACGCAGAAAGAAATAAAAAAAAACTTGTGCTCTGATACCAGTTTGTTATAACAGATGTGAGCAAGATGATAGAAAACGTAAAGAACACGACACAGATTTAACGTGGTTCACCAACACTTTCTGTTGGCTACCTCCACGAGCAAAAAGACAGATTTTATTATTGGAAAAAGTACAGAGATTTCAGAATACATGGAAGCTATGTTAATAAAAGTATATATAGGAAGATAAAACTCTAGTTAACCCTAATCTAATTGGGCCTAAATTCATGGGTCCAATCTAATTCAAGTCATATCCAACAGTTATAATAAAATATGAACATATACACAACAGTTTTGAGAACAACAAAAATATACTAAATTTGAACTAAAATTAACTCAGTTTTTTTATCATAAGTTGTCCTAACAATCAAAACCTAAATTCATTAATTAATTGCATTTACATCTTAAAAATAAAACATCAAAAATTCTTGATTTAAATAATTTGTTTAGGATCGCGTTAGAAAGAAGAATATATTATCCAAAAAAAAATGATTACATCACACTTCACAAGAACGAACACATCCATGATAAAGTCAGAGCCTTAATTACTGCTCTCCTGACCCTCAAACCTGAGATTCCTGTTTCCTTAAACCCTAAACCCAAAAAAATTTAAAGCTTAGGAAAAAAATGGAGGTCGAAGGCACAGGAGGAGAAGCTGGAACCACCACCACCGCAACTCGGAGGTTTGCGTTTCCATCTCTCATGGTGTCAATTCTTCTGCTGCTTCATTTCCACTTTCGCAGCTCCTCCTCAACCGACATCGGTAACGCCGGGATAGCCTCTGTCTCTCCGGTTCTGTTTTCGCATGTATCGTCATGGGCACGGCTTGTGACCTATTCGGTCCACGTCTCTCCTCCATCTCTTTAACACTATCCACCGTGTCTCCGATCGGGTTTATCATGGTGAGATTCTATGCCGGATTCTCTCGACCCGTCGAGGGCGTAGACAATTACATGGTTACTACTTTGGTGTTTTATCGCATTATTAGATATCAATTAAGTTGAAAAATAGATATAAGTTAAAATCAACTTTATATTAGTAATGCAGCATTAAGGACAAACAAAATTTAGCTGAACAAAACAAAAACATAATTACATCCTTCAGCAATTATTTGTTTTTCTAAAGATTTACCATGTAACCTTTCAATTTTTAATTGATCAATATCTTTGATATCTTTGAGATAGACAGAAAAGATAAACTTTGTTTCCAGGGTTACAAGTTTATATGGGCCTATTTCCCATGTCCTCCATCTCTCGTTGGCCTATTATTATTATTATTTTATTTTATTTTTGTAACGAGCCCAGCTTATCATTTACAGTATTTTATTTTTCTAGACTACGAGCTAACTAACTACATTAGAGTTAGAATACCGTCTGAGGAATACAAAGGTGGAATGTGTTTTTGATACACAAAGCCGGCTGGACTAAATCCTCCAGACACTAGCCAATGATAAAACAGAATAACCCTGGCTCAAGGAGAAGCAAGACAGATAAAGGATAGACAAAATCCACAAAAGATGAACCAAAGAACAAAGACGGCTAAATCAAAATTCTACCGATTAATAAAGTCCGAAAGCTCCTTGGAACCAAAATAATCAAAGCCAATCACTTACCAAAACAACTAGCGAAACCTCTGATAACGTCTTCCCATGATGAGTACGTGAACCTAGACTTCTATTCCGGCGAAAAAGAACCAAGACATATAGTATAATCCACCCAACTTACTACTATCTTAGACAATTAGAATAATTTTTTTATTATGTTTCCCAATCTACCACATTGATTGCTTTGCACGTAGAAGCCATATGGAGTTCACGAACCAAAGAATCTAAATGGATAAAGATACACAAATTAGAAGAAATCAACTTGTAATATATTCTTCTAACGATTTCTAAATTTGATTGCATTTGATTTAATTGTATTGGTTCTAGCATAGTCGTGCGATGAAATATCACAAAAGTCGTCCTTTGATTTTCTATGTCGACAGTTATACAATAATAGACACATACACACACTCACAAATAAAATTCGACTGTAAAACACTAAGTCAAAGGATTAACAACTGGTGTAAAGCTGTTTGATAAAAATAAAATTAAAAAAATTCAAGTGTGAAGTTGTCTTTTACCACTCTTCCAAAAACTCCTACATATCCAACCTAGGTCTATATTTTTTAAAATGTACAAATCTATTGACTAGGCTCTGGCGTGATTGATCCATGTGTGCAAAACGATTATGTAAGAAAATATAGACGAATCTAAATTAATATTTAGACCCATAGAGAACTAAAAAATATTAAAACTTTTCCTCGTGTCTATATATTTTAAGTAAAGAAAAAAAAAGAAATTATAAACTTCTATATAAGTCATGAATCATTGATATCTAAAGATCGCAAGATCCTCAATCTTCTCCTTAACTCTAAGCACTCTCTCTATCTCTATCTTTATCTCTCTTGTCGTCGGAGAATGGAGAAAGACAATGACTTAACGGATCCGATCCTGTCGTCAACTGAAGAACTCGACCCGGCAACCCAGAAAGCATTGATGGATTATCTTGGAGTCGGGAGCAGAGCATCTTCTCTTGTCTCCTTCTCCTCTACTGCCGTCGATATCCCTCCAATCTCCAACGTCGGAGACTTTGTCAGAGAGTTTAGAATTGAGTCTAAGAAGCTATGGAAACTAGCAGGCCCTGCCATTTTCACATCGATGAGCCAATACTCTCTCGGAGCTGTCACTCAAGTTTTCGCCGGACATATTAGCACCATCGCTCTAGCCGCCGTCTCCATCGAGAACAGCGTCATCGCTGGCTTCTCCTTCGGTATCATGGTACGCACTACGTTTTTACATTTACATGTCTTCCCTGATCACATTTTTCCCATTTTGTTTTGTATAAAGTATATAAAAAAATCTTTTGCATGTTGAAGAACCAAAAAAATATTGAATTTACTGCAAATATGCTGAAAAAACCTCCAAATATTGTGATATATATACATAGTTACTACAATAAGTTAAAGTTGCGTATTAGTATCCTTATAATTATGTAAAATTTTGTATCTCTTATATATAATTTCGAAGTTTTAAGAATCTACATGCGATATATAAACTTTACGATGAAAATGGTGTCAATCTATATAAAACCCTTAATATCATTTTGTTGTACGTTAGCCGTACTATAAAACTAGTTTAATACGAGAATGCTATATCAGTAATCTGTATGCAAATTTTAAAATTTTCTCACGGTTATTATTTCTAGCTTGGAATGGGAAGTGCGTTGGAAACGCTATGCGGACAAGCGTTTGGAGCAGGGAAAGTATCAATGCTCGGTGTTTACTTACAACGCTCGTGGGTTATTCTAGGTGTAACCGCCCTCTTCCTTTCGCTACTCTATATCTTTGCGGCTCCAATCTTAGCCTTCATAGGCCAAACCGCTGCAATCTCGGCCGCGGCTGGAATTTTCTCCATCTACATGATCCCACAAATCTTCGCCTACGCCGTCAACTTCCCAACCGCAAAGTTTTTGCAATCACAAAGCAAGATCATGGTCATGGCAGCAATCGCCGGTGTGGTTCTCGTTTTCCATAGTTTCTTCACGTGGCTAGTCATGTGTAGGCTCAACTGGGGACTTCCCGGTTTAGCTTTAGTGCTTAACACGTCGTGGTGGTTCATCGTTGTGGCACAACTTGTGTATATCTTTAATGGTACGTGTGGAGAGGCTTGGTCTGGATTTACGTGGGAGGCTTTTCATAATTTGTGGGGGTTTGTCAAACTGTCCTTGGCTTCTGCTGTCATGCTCTGGTGAGTGCAAACCCTTTTTTTTCCGGTTATTTTGGGCCGAGTTGATCCAACCCCATTAATTCATATTTTAATAAACATAAAAATTATTGTACCTTTGTAGTTTGGAGATTTGGTATTTTATGGCACTTGTATTGTTTGCTGGATATTTGAAGAATGCTGAAGTCTCCGTAGCTGCACTCTCCATATGGTAAAACTGGTTATATCTCTTAATTAAGATCTAAACTAATTAATTAAATAATATCTTCACGACATGTAAGGTTTACATGATTTGTTATTTGATTCATTTGTTTAAATTAACATCATAGAGATTCTCTGAATAAGCGTAGTCCTAACGTGCGTAGTAGTCTATATTTGTTGTGTCTCTGTGGCCAAATAGCCGATTTAAATATTTCACACGATTTATAATCGATCTAATGTTGCTAGCGCCTGCACTAATCAAATGATGCACTCACATACGCTAATCAATCACTAAATTAAAATATAGCTAGGAATTACAATAATGCATAAGTAAAATTCAAAATTTTAGTACTTTTCATTGCATATGTGGTCTAATTATTTGTTTGTTCTCTTGATGGTGTGTAAAAATTATGAAGCATGAACATTTTGGGATGGGCAGCTATGGTTTCAATTGGGACAAACGCAGCTGTAAGGTAAATTCTCACGTGCATGCGTCCCACACAACACGTGTGAAGACAAACTTTTTCCAACATCTACATATCTCACACCTGCCTAATAGTGCTTTTTTTTTTTGGTTGGCAGTGTGAGAGTGTCAAATGAGCTAGGAGCTAGCCACCCAAGAACGGCCAAGTTTTCTCTAGTTGTGGCGGTGATATTATCGACAGCGATTGGGATGTTAATAGCAGCCGTCCTACTATTCTTCCGCAACGAGTACCCGGTTTTGTTTGTGGAAGATGAAGTAGTTAGAAATGTAGTTAGAGAACTCACACCAATGCTTGCCTTTTGCATCGTCATCAACAATATTCAACCTGTTTTGTCTGGTAATATTTGTTTTAGTGGACTCCAAAATATTATATGGTTGTACATAAATTTCCAACTACAAAACCGATTAGATATGGGCCATATGGCCATACGTTGTAGTTTGTATCAAGTTTTATCTGACGTGGCATTATGATAAATTTTGATAACGCAGGAGTGGCTGTGGGAGCGGGATGGCAAGCGGTTGTAGCGTATGTGAACATAGCATGCTATTACTTGTTCGGAGTCCCATTTGGTCTATTGTTGGGATTTAAGCTTGAATATGGAGTAATGGTAATGGAAATTCACATCCTTTTTTATTAAAAAAATAAAACACTTTTTAGGGATAGACGAAAGACCGGAGTTTTTGATGTTGTGGAAACCTATATATATTGATCAGGGAATTTGGTGGGGGATGATGACGGGAACTTTTGTTCAATCCGTAGTCTTGACTTGGATGATCTGCAAAACCAATTGGGACAAAGAGGTAAGAAACCAAAACTTTATAAAAGTGAATAAACAGACTTGGATGATCTCGCTCACCAGAGTTGTTGTTCTAATCTATATTTTTACGTAGGCTGCAATGGCAGAGGAAAGGATAAGAGAATGGGGTGGAATACCAGAGAAAGAGAATCTTTTGAGCTAAACAGAATTGTTACTTCAAAATATGTTTAAGGAGATTTAATTGCAATTCACATTTTTGTATCCTAACCTTAAAAAGAAAATTTGGTTCTCTTTTACTAATAAATTGCTTTTAACTTGTTATGTCGTCAAAAAATGACAAATTATTTTGAGAGTTGGAGCCGAGTCTTAATAAAAAAAATCTTAATGAGAATTGTAATCTCTTTACATTCACACACCCCATGCCCAGTTGCCCACATCCAAATCAGTCTTTGTTCAAACCTTCAAACGATCGAAGAGCTAACTAAGAAAATGATCAACTAACTGATCATATAATGATAGCAGATTCAAGTTCAACATTGAGAAGTGAAATCAGATACTGTATTGAGAGCCACACAAACATTAAGGGACATTTATAAAATCATCAATTAGGTTAAAAATTTAAAATAAGAATAGCGTCAAGTAATCAATCTCTAGGGTTTTTTTACGCGGCAAGTAATAACGGGCTTACTATTGGGCCTGAAGAAAGCTCGGACCATTAAAGAGCGAGAAGAATCCGGTTCCCGTTTTTAACCGACCAAAGCCGAAATTAAATTCTACTGGATTTGGTTTATGGTCTGATATTTTAATAGAAATAAAAAGATAATAAAAAATAAAAATCTAGCACAATGAGTGAAATATAGAATAAATTAGCACCGCTAAAACGAACCGAAAAAGTTGAATTAATCGTATGGAAAAAATTTTACGAAGTTAAACTGGATAATTAAACATATCCGGATGGATTTTTTTTTGTATACATATTTAGACCAAACCGATACTAAACCGAAAACTAAAGTAATATAATCGAAATATTCAAAAACTCAATGAATACTTGAAACATCCAAAAATTAATAATCGTAATATGTAAACATAAATTCAAAAATATTAGTTTTGTTTATATGCGAAATAACAAAAAAAATCAAATATTGTTATAGATTTATATTTATTGAACCTAAACAATCTGTTTGCAAAAAGCTGAACCAAAATTCATTAAGACATTCAATGGTTGGTTGGTATGCTCCAGACCAAACTAAAACCGGACTAATCCGCTATTTTTTTACCATTCATACATTTGTTTAATATACTTTGGACCAAATTCAAACCAATAAAACATATGTTAGTATGAAGTAGACATGAAATGACCAATAACTTCATACTAAAATATAATTATCTATCCACATTTTTTTGTCTGCTTTAAAATTGCTCCATAATCTAGCATCGAGTTTAGTATACCAAATTATCAATACGCATTGTTTAGTATGGAGTGTATGGACTAACCATTCAAAACCTAAAACTAAAAATTCAATTTTAACTTTTAATAGATAGTTGAAGGAAAAGTATTCTATATAATTAAAAACTCTATAAATCAATTTCAATTATCCCAACTGATTTGGACCAAAAAGAAATAGAGACCTTTTCTAATACCGTTTTTCAAAAATACCTCCTCTTTCAAATTTTACAAAAAAGTTAAAAATTAACAAATTTTCAGAATTTGTGTGTAAACTTATAAATATATACACAAATTACCTTTATATATGTGTAATGTTTATTATATATTTTATAAATACAGTATAAATACTTTTTAAAAACTGTTTAAAAATCTTTTAAAAATCTTGTAATATATTTTAAAACTTCATAAATATTTAGATCAACTCTAGAGGTATAATCTAAAAGTATTTTGTGAACCATATAAAACTTTATAATTTTTAGATTAAAAAGGATATTTTAAAAAATAAATAAATAAAAAGAGTATTTTTAAAAAGGATACACCAAAAAAAGTATTTGTCGAAAATTCTGAAAAGAAATCCTTTAACGAACTATCTAAAATCGAACAGAACATCCCAAACCGAATAAAAAACGCGGAATTCCCACACCTAACTAAGACCGAACCGGAGTAAACCAACATTGGCACAACTACATAATGTCAAAACTTTGGCAAGACCGAAGCACAATTAAGAGGCTCGTCCCCCAAAAAAAAAAAAAAACCTTTAGTTCTTCGTCCTCCCTCGAGACAATAACGGCAGCGATGGCAAATTTCATACCACCGTCTATGAAGGAACAAGCCGATGAGAAAGTTGATAACATTATGAGAAGGTTGATAACGCGGAACCTCACTTGTCCTGTTGGATATGAATATATCGATATAGAAGCTTACAGTTAAGTATATATATTATCGATCTTTTATTTTCTTCTAATATTCTCTTTCTTTAGCTTTCCACTGTACGGTAACTTATTGAATTCCCCAGATATCTCATCAATCTATGGGTTTCTTGATCAGTAGTAATGTGTTGGAAAACGAAAAATTGTTGGAGATATCCGATGAGATCGTCTCTGGCTTCATACATGAGTGCATTGTATTGTCGTGTTAGAGATATTTAGCAGTCTTGTGTTGTTTTGTATTGGCCAAGTTCGAGCACTTTAGGCTACAAGATTTACTCATACAGTAGAAACTATCTAGTATGGTTAAAATTGTTCAATTTGATCCGGATTTGCATTCAAAAGTCTGTCTTAATTCTTGGTAGTCAACAAAAGTCATTTTGTCAACTATTGTTGTAACCAGTTTTATTTTTGTGCAGATATTTTAAACCGTGATTTCAGTAGTTTACATTTGAACTACTCCCCAGCCTTTTTTGATGGAAAGTTTAATATCAGGTGATTATGTTTTTTGTTTACAGTCATATTTGCAAACAGTTTTTTTCTTTTCCTTGTTTTTATTTGGTGCTTCTCGTTAGGCCCGTTTATTCTTGTGTCAAACAGTTCAACGATGGCGCCAGGAACATATTATGGACTTAGTGCCTACTACTTGAACACAAAGGTAGTAGTAAACTATTTGGATATCAAAAGAATATCTGTGTTATTGGATTAATGTTTAATTGAACTCTCTTTTTTTTGTTCTGAGTGTTTTTGTTGCAGCTGGCACTTACTGGAGGTGTTACTACTGATGGTAGACTAACTGCGACAGTGAAATACTAACTGCGCTATAACTGATAAGTTGACTGTGAGGGCATATACAAATGTAAGTGGTTCAACAGATTGCAGCGCTAGGCGCTCAGGCAACGTCTAAACAGCTGCCTCGACCGCCCATAGATCTCGTTTTAGTTTTCTTTTAACTTCATAAATTTAAAAATTTGTTAGTTTTATCTTCATATACATAGTTATAAACGTTCATATATTATTTGATATGAGTTAAAAAGTCCATTTTTTTTTACGATTTATTATTTTCATATTTCTAAAAGATATTTATATATGTAATTTTTATCTATCAAATAATGTTTTATATTGTAAACGTCTAGCATCTTCCGGACCCTGATTAGGTGTTGTAGGAGCTAGACATGCTTGCTTTAATACCTAGCACTTTCTTAAACATTAGTTGTAACTAGAGATAATGTAGTTATTCAATGGTGTATATTAGCTTGACAAAATGTGTTTTCTTACAATATTCTTTTCCAGCTAATAAATCAGTCACGTTTGTCCATGACAAAAGTCAGCTTAGAATACATGGTGAGGAAATTATCTCTGTTTTAAGATTTGCTATTTTTGTGATGAACAGTTCACATTCCTATCTGTAGGCTCTAAACTACAGAGCTCGATTTAAACTCGGGAGCAATGACCTAACTGCAGCTACATATATCCAGGTAAATTTGCTACTAACAGTTCTGTTCTAAGCTTTTTCAAATCTTTCTAATTTGATTTCTGACATTAGCCACTATTATTAATTGTTTTTGTACTGTAATTAGTATTTGCAAATTCTTTGTATACACAAAAACTGAAAAAATTAAGTACTTGGTCTATAAAAAGATTATGGCAACAGCCAATAATACGTCAAATCAATAACAATTAGCTCACAAATACAAAAGAAAAAGAATAGACTATTCATAGTTTACTGTAAAAAGTTGTTCTTTTAATTATTGATCGTTATTTTGTAAAAGTTGTTTAGTTATTGATAGTAATTTTTCAATACAGCGTGTGACACCCTGTCTATCTTTGGGTGGTGAGGTCTTTTGCACCAATGTGCCTCAAGAGTCGGGTGTAGGTTATGCTGCAAGATACGAGACTGATAAGATGGTAATGTTTCTTCTAAGTCACTTTATTGGACAGCTTACAAACCCGATACGTAGAAAGTGCCATATTTTATACAGTAGGATTTTTTGCCATTTATACAACGTTATTCTTTGTATATAAAAGAAATATATACATGTCGTAGAATTTTGTAATACGTTATACAATCCGTCTTTTTACACTCAAGTTTGTAAAATTTTAATGAATAATATATTAAATCAAAGAGTCCAAACCTAGCTATAAAAATTTAAAAGTAATGTATATGAGTGTGAAAATGTTTAGAAGATACGTATAAGAGTTAAATAGCGTTTTTTTTACAAAGTTTCAGTTCTCAGGATATTCTTAACCATAAGTTATCTCAGGATACGCATTGTATTGTCTACCCATTGTCTCAGGATACGCATTGTATTGTCTACCCATTGTGAATTTTGATCCAAGAAACTGAAACTTTGTTTTGAAAAAAAAACATTCATCTATATTCTGCAAAACTCAATTGAACATAAATGTCAAATACTCGCCGCCCTAAGCTACTATAGGTCTGGTCATTTGAGAACAATATATTATCTTTGCAAAATGGAGCTGCAATTTGTAACTTCCTCTTATCATGCAGAGTCCATAGTACTTGAGTGATTATGAAGCAAGACGGGCACTTTTGTAATACTCTGGAGTTGATTCATTGATCAAGTTAAATGTGTCTGTTGCAATTATATTTCGAGACATGGGTTGTTAAGTTAAAGACTAAAAAGAGAGAGCCTAGTTTATTTGTTTGCTTAAACAATCAACTCCATAGATGATGTCGGGGCCAATTCATACACAAACAAACATAATTTGGCTAAAACATACATTCAATTCCGGTCTATGACATACCGGGTGAAGGATTCTTGAACCAGGGTTGTCTTTTCTTCTCCCAAAGATCGATTTTGCTTTATTTTATTTCAAGTTGCTTTTGGAATATTAGTATCTTTAATTTTTCATAGAAGTGGAGTAGTGTGATCATATTAAATGGCATGACATCTTTAACAATGCATTGCATTGGCATTTAACTGAAATCAAAATGTGCACAAAATTTAAAATATGATGACAATTGGATAATCCATATGAAAAAGTGATTTTACTTAATTCCATTTTTGTACTGAAGCAACGATTTAAGTATAAATATTTCTGAAAATGTGGATGATTAAAAAATAAATAAAAATTTGGATGATTTATGTAGGATTAAAATAAAGGATGAGATATTGGAAGACATTGTGTAAGACAGTAGGAGTAATAATCTCAACATAAAATGCTTTGAGATGTCACAATTGCGTGTTAAATTTGTTAACTCAATTGAAAATTTATCCATAGAAATATCATGTGTATTGTGTAATGAGTTTTTAGCTATTAGTCTTGTTGGAAAAAAGAAACAATAAAAATTTATTAATAGCACTGTACAGTATTATTAAACTATGTAAAACAAAGATATAAATAAAGTGTCCACATGCTCAAACGCATATTGGAATATTAGTATCTTTAATTTTTCATAGAACTGGAGTAGTGTGATCATATTAAATGGCATGACATCTTTAACAATGCATCGGTATTTAACTGAAATCAAAAATTTATGGGCCAAAGCCGAAACCCACTTCGTCGGCTTTTTCCAGGCAGCAGCAGCAGGTTTCTCCACGGCGGCGGCAGCAGCAAGTTTCTCCACGGCGGCGACAGCAGCAGGTTTTTCTCCACGGCGGCGACATGTTTCTGCTCGGCGGCCGAAGGTTGTTTCTTTTCTTCCTTCTTCGGCTCGACAAAGTTGTTTACAAAGTTGTATACTTGTTTCCTAATTAAATTAACTATGTATGTAGCTAGTACGAGGAGAGTTTAGGGAATCTCTTATATATTTATATAATCTCTCTATATCATAATAGATGATTTTTTAGAAAAAAACATTTGTATCACAAAGATTGATTTTACGTAACTTTTTACTAATTAATGTTAAGAAATTGTAATTTTCAAAAATTATTAACTAAGAATTTAAATTTTGATGAATTACTATGGTTGATAATAATTACTATTGGTTGACATTAACTAAGAATTTTCCGTCTTATAAATAAAAAGTATATTTATAGCTAAACATTCAATACTTTTTTAATTTGTGTGAAACTCCTAGAAAATCATCTTTATGATACAGAGGGAATAGTTTGTAGGTGCATATTTGTTTCTAATTAAACTAACTATTGTATATAGTTTAGTAAGTATTAATCATTTTATTAATCAAATCAATCAGTAATATTATCTAAAAATATGCTACTATTACTAACACCTATATAGCCATTAATGATAGCTACATATATATATATATATAGGTTAAAATATAAATAGCGTCAAGTAAAAATCGCTAGGATTTTTTAAGCGAGGGCGCCTTAGGAAAGCTCGGACCTTTGTTAAAAAAAAAAAAAAAAAAAAAAAACTCGGACCATTAAGAATGAGAAGAATCCGAATCCAATTCCGGTTTTTAAACGACTAAACCAAAATTCAATTCTACTGGATTTGGTTTATGGTCTAATATTTTAATAGAAATAAAAAAATCTAATAAATAATAAAAATCTAGCACAATGAGTGAAATATAGAATAAATTAAACACATGGAAATTGTGTTATCCTAGGAAATATGTGTATTCAACAAAAAGAGTAAATCGTTATCTCTATCTGATTTTTTCAATCAACTTTTCTTTTATAAAAATAAATCATTGTGTAATAATCTTTTAAGGTTTTAATTAATTATAATAAATTATATCTTACCAATTTTAATGTTATTAATTCAATTCTTCCTTCACTCTGTTTCACTTATTCAAGTTTTTGTTTCTATCAGACCTTCGATCTCAATAAGCTCTCATCATCAATCTCGTAGAACCATGGATCATGATCTCGAGATCTTCCCTTTACTCTCCTACGTACTCCACCATTCCGATCCCGCTTCACACGCACCACCATCTCAAACGATTCAGCAATCTCTAGCGAATCGTTACCCTCTGCTCACCAATCCTCATGTAATCTCCACGCTGATTGATTCGATTCCCAGTACAATCACGCAGACCCTTTTCGTATTCGGCTCACTCGGTCCACGGCCTGATCCTTCAGCTGTCTCTGTTGCTCGGTCTAAGATCGTTGCGATCCGAGAGAACGATTCGTTGTCTCCGGAGGATGCGGCTAAGGAAGAAGAGGTTTACGCTACGGTTGTCAAGTTGGAGGAAGTTCACGAGGGATACGAGAAGCTTTTGAGGGATTTGGAGGAGGAGCTTAGTAGGGTTTATGGTTCGGCTGTTGAGTCGTTGAACGGTGGGGATGAAGTGAATGAGGAGGTTTTAGCTGTGATTAAGGGAGCTGAAGATGGTGGAGTCGTTGAAAGGATTGATCTTTCTGATCGTCAGCTTAAGCTTATTCCTGATGCTTTAGGGAAGATCGTTGGTTTGGTTTCCCTGGATCTCTCTCGCAATGATCTCAAGGTATTGTCCCCCGAGACTTTGATTCGTTTCTACATGAGTCTTGGTGTGTTTAGTTTCGAAAAAATTGGTCTTTTTGCCATAACTCATTAGAATGATATCGATTAGAGCTTCCATGGTCTCATGAATCTCAATGAATTCTCTGATTCATTGATGTTGTATTCTGTTAGGGGAAAAATCATGTAACTTTCGATGTCTTACGTTTTAGAATTTGGAATGTGACTGGCTTTAGCTTATGAAGCTTCATATATGTGTGAAGCTTAGAACTATTTGGTCGACGATCATATAAAGGATTGCAGATAACTCCTGATTCTGGTGATCCAATTGCTATCTTTAAGCGTTTAGATGTCTGTGAAGCTTTATATTTTTAAGTGATTGATAATCTGATGAAGAGATCTTGGTTGGAGTCATTTTGTTTGCGTTGTCTCTGGACTCTGGTAGTAGCTAAAGCAGTTTTTTTCTTTTTACAGAAAAATTTGGTCTTTTTGCCATAACTCATAAGAATACTCTCGATGAGAGCTTCAATGACTTCATGAATCTAAACTAGTTCTCTGATTGGTAGAGGTTGTGTTCTGTGAAGGGTGAAAATCATGAAACTTTGGAATGTGACTTGCTTTAGTTTATGAATCTTGATGTATCTGTGAAGCTTGATTAGTCATTGGAACTATTTGGTCGATGATCATATAAAGAATTGCAGATAACTCATGATTCTGGTGATCTAATTGCTATCTTTAAGGGCTTAGATGTATGTGAATCTTTTTCTTTAAGTGATTGATAATCTAATGAAGAGATCTTGGTTGGAGTCATTGTGTTTGCGTCGTCTCTGGTAGTAATTAAAGCTGTTTTTTTCTTTTTGCAGCTCCTACCTGATACAATCTCAGGACTCGAGAAGCTAGAGGAGCTAGATTTATCTTCAAACTCACTCAGGTCTCTTCCCGACTCTATCGGGCTATTACTTAACCTGAGGATCTTAAATGTGACGGGGAACAAGCTAACTTCACTCCCTGAAAGCATTGCGCAGTGCAGGTTTTTGTGCTCATACGTTTTGTTCATGTTTTAGCATATTATTATCCAATTCTGAGGAGAGATATGTTCTTGTGATTTTAGGTCATTAGTCGAGTTAGATGCAAGCTTCAACAACTTGACTTCTTTGCCTGCAAACATTGGATACGGATTACTCAATCTCGAGAGGCTATCGATCCAGCTGAACAAAATCCGTTTCTTCCCCAATTCCATATGCGAGATGCGTTCTCTAAGGTATCTAGATGCACACATGAACCAAATCCACGGCCTTCCAGTCGCTATAGGGAGACTCACAAACCTCGAAGTCATGAACTTGAGCAGCAACTTCAGCGACTTGACTGAACTTCCTGACACCATCTCTGATTTAGCTAACCTAAGGGAGCTAGATCTCAGCAACAACCAGATCAGAGTCTTGCCTGACTCGTTTTTCAGGCTAGAGAAGCTGGAGAAACTGAACTTGGACCAGAACCCACTGGAGTTTCCTCCACAAAAGATAGTTAACCAAAGCGTTGGATCGGTTCGAGGGTTCATGAGGAAGAGATGGGAAGAGATGGTCGAGGAAGAGCAACTGAGGAGTGTGATTGAAGCTGAGAAGCAACAAGGAGGAGCAACAGGTTGGCTCTCATGGGGAAGCTCCATTGTTACTAGCCTTTTTTCAGGAGGTACACCACATAGTGGTGCAGCTAAGAAAGACTCGTTTCTGGATCAACAACTCTAAATATTTTACTTTTGGTGTTGGCTTGAGGTTTCTTTGATGACTTCCTCTAGTTTTTGTTTTAACAGAGTCCGTAGAGTGTTGACTTTGGTTTGACTAAATGGGCTCCCCGTAACCCTTTTCAGGCCCAAGTTGAAGTCGTTATTTAATGTGCCTTTCTTATCTTGTGACCCATATATGGAAAAAAAAAAATCTTATAAATTCACTATACAAACTAAACATCTTATTTTCTATTCATTTTGATAAAATAGAATTATTCGTATGCACTGTACGTTTAAAATATTAAATACAGTATATTACAAAGACACTTGTGAGACAAAAGCTGTTGAAGAACATCTAGTTACAGAAAAAAGGAATGATGAATCTTGGGACTAGGGTTTCTACATTAATGAACCAATAATAATAAAGAGACAAATTAGGAGTGATAATTTGTATGTTCTCATTTAATATCTGCCAGTTTCTACTTTCTTGTTTGCTAATGGTTTAATGGGTGTACATTGTATATGCAATACATATGAATCTGACCCTATGATAATAGAGGTAGAGAGATTAGGAGACAAACTGATCAGAACCAAAAAAAAAGTACTGATCTTACTCTCTCTCTCTCTCTCTCACACACACACAGTTTGGCAGATCATTTGCTCCTCTCCTCTCTTTTTTTTTTATTCCTAAACAGCACATCAACTTAAAAACAACCTATCAAACGTAATAGTTGTGGTATAAATGAAGAAACCGTATATTTACATTCAAATTAAACAATTTTTTTTTAAATTAATTATAACAGAACACTTGTATAACAGTACATTTATATAACCAGTTTTACAAAGCCTTTAAAAGTTTACAAAGCCTTTAAAAGTTATTTTTAAAATAATGTGTTGTTTAAAAAGTAAGCTTAAAATTAGCTCCATAATCAATGCGTAAGTTTATATAGACTAGGACCCATCGCTAATGTAGTTACTCTTCAAACAGTTATAAGTTTGGTATATCTTCTCGATTGTCTAAACGAAACGTGCACTTACTATTTAATAACAATGATATTTATAATGTTAACACTAATTGACAAAATGAACTAGTGGTTAAGTTACTTTTCAGACTAAACATCAGTTACTTATCAAGTTCTCAGACGTTAAATAATTAAAAGTGAACCTCCGCCTAAGTTTACGTAAGCCAAATTATGTTGTGTTGTTATAAGTTTATAACTCGTTTTTTAAAGTATTTATTCGCATACTAAGAGAAAATCATGTCAAATCGGGATTGGTTACCCATTTTTTCAACAATTCGAAAGTTTCGTTTTCAATCGGAAATTATACATTTTACTCATCAGAGAGTGTGGATGCATTTAATGATATTTCGCCCAAATTTCTTTATACTAGTATATAATGAGAAGCAAAAAAATACTACTATTGATCAGTTGAGCAATAAAATAAATATAAAAGTTTAGAAAATGCAGATAGTCAAATCAAAGAGTAATAATTATGTAACGCATGGGTGCGCAGGGTCCACATCATAGGGGGCAAAATGATGAGAATGATCTTTTCTGATGTCCCAAAAGGTCACTCACTTTTAACGGGATTTGTTTTCTAACCTATTTTGTATCACATATTTTAAACTCGAAAAAAAAACTATGTAAAATATAGTAGAAGGTTATATAGATGGAACTCAGAATTTGAATTAGAATTCAATATAATGTCGCGAAACGATCGTTATTTTACGAAAAAAATAATTATATATAGTAAATTTAAACTCATTTTAGATATAGTAACATATTAGCATGGATTAATTATTTAATTGTTCTTGGAAGGATCAAGAAAGGTTGAAGATGTAAAGTCCGTTTCTCAAGGAGAAAAATTGATTGATTGAATTTTTGGAGTTTTGATATTTTTGACAATCTCTTTCTTTGTCGTTACAAAATCTCCTTTTTCTCGACCCACCATTTACTCCGCGTAGCTCCTTCAAAAATCTATCAAATCATACTTTTGTGATTAGTTACACTATACTCTTGTCATATTTATACCTAAGTACTTTATAGTTTATACTAATCAAAAAGAACAATTTTTCTTAGCAAATATGTTATGGTGTGCTGTGCCATGCGGTGTAAACATGCAGCAATTATATACTATACTGTATAGAGATTTTTATTTCTATTTCATGTTTACATATTAAATTTTGAATATAACACAATAAGAATACTAGTCCAAATAACAAAGATATATAAGTATTTTTGTTTTTTTTTTGTTTATATTTTAAAATAATTATATATTGATACTAGTAACATGTTTTGTCAAACTTAGTAAATCTAAATCCAAACAGAATAGAAAACCAATCATTTTCCTTAAGAAAACAAGTTTGGTGGAACTTAAGTCATGTGAGATATGTAGATTGAGAATGTTTGATTATAAACAACTGGTTAAGTACGTTTGACTCCAACTAATCTGATTAGGTTGGTATAAAATGATTTTACGTGCCCATCCCAAATTTGCAACTTGCAAAGTATTTTAAGTTGATCTGCTTAGGTATTGAAAGATAAATACATAGAAGAAATTAACTCAGAACACGAGCTATCGTAATAACTGACTTCTTGACATTGGAAATCACAGAGATATTTGCTAAAGGACTGAGCTGGAAACCCAAGGTCTTTAGTTCCCAAAATTTTGAAGAATCTCTCAGTGATCATTTATTTTCCAATTCCAACAAACTCTTTAGTTTTACCGTATACTAGTAGTTAATATGATAGTAATTGTTATGATATTTATTAACTCAACCTACCCCAGAAAAATTTTTATACTCCATCAAGCTTGGATTTTTTTTTTGTATGCAATAGTGCAGTACTGTTTAAGATCTTCCATAGGGGTTTAACATTTCAGCATAATGCAAAAGGTTACTAAATTAAGTTGACATTATGAGTTTATGACTATGCTATATACATTCAAATTTTAATAATATTTCAACGCCTAAATTTAGCAGAGGAAAGAAGAAATTAACATGTTTTTTTCTACGTCATTATTTAAAGATTATATGATTGTTTTCGATGGTGGTAACGTATTGGAAGATTGTATAAACATCGGAAGATTGTATGTAACGTTAAATAATGACAGAAGCAAAAAATAAAAAGCAATCTTCTGAATTCTGATACATGAAATACATATATGTCTCGTACATACGTTTAGACATACCTGTAATGTCCTCTTCGTACAATAATATACACACGTGTCAGATATATACTGAAGTGTTTCTACGCATATCTTGTGTTCCATAATTTATCTCTACCATTACAAAATCATTAATTTTGTTCTCGACATCAACGATAGTACTAAACATTAAACAAAAACACACTTACAAAAGGATTATTCTAATTGGTAGGCTAAGAAATGATGGGTTTTCCCTTTTACTAATCATACAATAATAATGTGAATATGTTTAGCATGTGTGAAAACTTTGTTGGTCGATTGCAAACGTTTTACAAGCAATAATAATGTGGTTTTTATTGCCACTAGCATCATCATACAAAACCACTAATGTTTAGATTCCTTAAAATTAATAGTTTCTGTAACACACATGAAAGAGATAACATATACTCAGATTTGAATGTGGTATCTAGGTTTATAACACAATCGAGTCAAACATCATGTGATCGAGTCAAACATCATGTGAAGGTTAAAAACTAATTAAAGGCAGTAGACCAATTTATCAGTAATTATTCAAATCAAGTTTTAAGTCTCAACTCCAAAGTTTTCATCAAGATATCTACTGGCATTTGTTTAACTTTTAGTTATATGTATATTATCGTCCTACATTGCTAACACTATATGAAAAAAAAAAATGAAAAAAAGAATAACAATTTTATGTACCTATAAATAGATAGAAGAAGCACAATCTCTTTCAAAGTGCCCAACCACCAAAGATTTCACATTTCTCCGCTTAACAAACCCTAGAGACCAAAAATGGAAGAAGCCCTAAGGAACTTCCACGGATCTAACGAAACCGACCCGATTAACCCTTTCACGAGAAACTTCACCAACGCCACATCTTCACCAGTTAACCGCAAGAAGTCTTCAAAGGATACGACAGTCACCGTAGCCGGAGCCGGTAGCAGCACGACGAGGTACCGCGGCGTTCGTCGGAGACCATGGGGAAGATACGCGGCGGAGATACGTGATCCGATTTCCAAGGAAAGACGATGGCTCGGAACATTCGACACGGCGGAACAAGCAGCTTGTGCTTACGACTCCGCGGCTCGTGCCTTTCGTGGAGCTAAGGCTCGTACTAACTTCATTTATCCGACAGCTGTTATTGTTCCTGAGCCAAGATTCTCTTTCTCTTCCAAGAAATCTATGCCGTCCGTCCGTTGTCCTCTTCCGTCTCTACCGTTAGATCACTCTATACATGAGTTTTACGGTGCACCGGCGCCACAACAGAACATAAACACTCAGTCAATCTTCTTACGCGACGCTTCGTGTTCCTCTCGTAAAACCTCGGCGTTTAATAACTCCTTCAACGGCTCATCTTCTTCTCACTCCACACCTAAAACGGCGTCCATTACGTCTTCCGAAAACGAAAACTACGATTCGTTTTTCCCGGAAGAGTCCTCTGATTCTGGTCTATTACAAGAGGTCGTTCAAGAGTTCATGAAGAAAAGCCCCGGCACTCCTCCGCCGCCGCCGCCAACACCACTTCCGGTGAGCAGCCATGACGAGAACTCCGGTGATTTCTCTGGTCTCTTTATCTACTCTGACAACATGTTTCAAGAGACGAAGGAGGCTCCAACGTCGAAACTAGATCTCTACGGGAATTTCCAAGGTAACGACTCCGGTTATTTCGACGGCGTGAGCGCCGCCGTAGACGGTGGCTTAACTTATGGATCGAACGAGTGGGCGTATCAGGAAATGTTGATGTACGGAACTCAGTTAGGCTGTACTTGCCGGAGATCGTGGGGTTAGCTAGAAATATCCATATTCCATAATGATTATGTTTTGTTGAGTTTTGGTGCTTTCTAAATAGTTTAATGTTTCTATCTTTCCCAATGTTGGATATTAACTAAAAAAAAGGTCTTGTACTATTCCGTCTATTCGCTAGTATTATAAATTATGTTATTGCAAAATTATAATCAAGTTTTAGAATTGAACTTTACCTTTATGGGTTTAATTTATTTCCATAAATTATGTTATTGAAAAATTATAATCAAGTTTTAGAATTGAACTTTACCTTTAAGGGTTTAATTTATTTCCATGGCTTTTAAAAGCTTATATCAGCGCCTTCGAATATTTTGATCTTTCAAGTTTATTCTTCTGGTCTTCGTGTGTGTGGAAAAAGTTACTGAGAATACAAGTTTGAAAAGGTCATTTAGTATAAATAATTTTATGTACTCATCAAAAGGAAAATATAGTTAATGTACGTGTAATGATTTAACTACTATCATAACTCATAATCATATGGTAGAATTTTGTTAAGAAGTAATCGTTTGCTTAACCTAAGCGATCTAGCTTATTACTAATTAATAGAACTATGATTCAGAAGGATAGACAAATTCCTATGTTAAGCAATGTTGGCATCGACCCATTTAAAGTGTGAATCTGCAGATGAAAAAGTGATATCCTTACATTTATATGTTTGTAGTCTGAAAAGTGAACTCTCGTTCGTACGAAAGGCAGTGTTTGTCTCTGTCTTCTCCAACTTTTTCGTGCTCTCTTCATTCTATCACCAAAGAAAAAACTAAACACAAGATAATAATAATAAGGGCCCCTAATAATAAAGGTCAAGAACTTTAATACTGACTGACGCCAAAATAATTCAAATGATTTAATTATTACATAATTTTCCCACACGTTTATTAATAAATAATTAAATACTTTAGAATAAACTGTCAATATACTCGATGCAGAAAAAAAAAACTTGAAATATATACAAAATGAGTTTGGTTTATTGTGAATATATGATGAAATGCAATACTTTTTTTGCGGTGTTTTTTTGTGTATTGCGTCGGTGACTCGATCTACGCCACATTTTTATATATGGATGAAAATTAGTAGTATACAACTAAAACAACAAAATGGTACCAAACTAAATGAAGGTACGTTACAAGAATGGTCTCAATATCTTGATTTTGGACACACACACTAACATATGTTACAATTTAATTTTAATGTCTCATATAACTAGACAACTTAGATATTCTTGTTAGGTGCTAACTTTATATATCTCAACGAATTAGAGTGAACTTATACTAGGGCATAGATCATTAAAGGGTGATGGTGAAATTGTCTCAAGATAAAGGCGCAAGGCTAGGGTTAAGACTTAAGATGTATTTGTAGAACACTTAAAGCTAATATTCGGTAGGTGATTGTACATAGATATCATGTATCAGCTATCAAAGTAGGATTGGGAAAATATCCGACATTCGAAATCCAAATCGTTCACGTACCGTAATGATTCTACATTGATTAAAAGCAAGTATGTATGAATCCACCTATTGTATCAGGCTATCAGCTCCACAGCGATAGCATAGAACTATAATAGTTAAACCGCAAAATTTCTCTCCACAACAATTGAAACATGGGTCGCAAAAGACTAGGCCAACTTTGAACTCAGATTTTAGACCCATTATGAGATTCACATCCGAAAACTGGCATTCTTGGACACTTGATTGCTCATTGCTGAATTTACGTCGGCTAATTGCTGTGATATAAATCATTATGTTAATCTTATATAATCTATATGATCCTGGAATACTTAACGGTTGTTTACTAGTAGTTTACTATATACTGTAGTTTGTAAACTCGATGTATGAAAGTGTAGTAACATTTCTTAGCAAAATTAAAATTTACCCTGTTTTCCTTCCTCTTCTTAATTCATACTTAATTTCCCCGACTATACTTAATTATGTGTCATTGAGCGGTGTAAAAAGCCTTTAGATGATCATCATCATTCACATAAGTGGGCTTTGTGAGTTTGTGACTCGTGACGTACCAGCCATTGAAAACCTCTAAATTTATTAGTGGGAGACCTTAAAAAATCAAGTCAACGACGACTAATCAAACACAACGTAACACGTTAACGTATGCAATGCAACTTTAGGGGTCTTATCAACGCATCACTGTTTCCTTTATGTTGAGAAGAAAACGTTAAAAACAAAATCAAATTGCGAAACATGTGAATTATCTCTTCTCTAAAAGCGCCTCAACATTCGTTTTCATATTCCACTCTGTCGAATATTAATACTCATACGTAATATATCAACAACTTGTCACTACAGAAACTGAGGAATCATATTTTTTCTAAACCTTTCATTTTTTTGGGGGGGTCCAAGTAAAAAGAGTTAGATAAGAGATATGAATAAGAGAAGTCAGAAACGATTTCTCAAAATGATCCTATAAGTGAACGACTTTATATAATTGTATAAGTCAATGTATCGCCGACCTATATCACACACAAGTGACGATGATCGACTGGCTTTTGTTTTACAGATTTTATACACAATCATTGAATCATATTGTCTTCATTAACATATTAATAATTCTTCGTTAAAAAGAATTGTTGTTACTACTACACATGAAATGATACCCTCTGTCTACCGGAAAAAGAAAAGATAATTAAATTACATCTAAATCATTAACGAAAGAATCTTTTTTCATTTAACTTTTTTTTAAGGATGTCTAAATGGGCCAAGTAAGCCCAGTTACAAAAAGTGTGAGGAAGAGAGATATTTTTAGAGAGACACGTGTTAAAAGCGTAGTAAATGAAGTTAATTACACGACATACTAATAAACAGAAGAGAAGAGAAGAGAGAGGCGTTGAGTCAGATGTCCGAAGAGGCCTCGTGGTGGGGCCCGAGCAAACCGTTATGCTGCTTTTGTTAAATGACAAAATTAACCTCCAGACAGTCGCGTTTGAAACGGTCATGTTAGAGAAGGGGTTAAATAGGTAAATTCGCGGAATTAAGAATAATTATGAAAGAGGCCCCTCCATTCTCTTTCTTAATCGCGTCGTGCCACCCCATTTCCAGAGAGGACACAGCCTTTTTCATCCCTTCCCTCCTCCCTCCTTCCCCCCCTTTCTCTCTTACTCATTCCTCTTCATCCATTGCCTTCTTTTGCTTTTGAGTTCCTTCTCTGTTTTTTTTTTTTTTTTTGGGAAAGTTTCTATTTTTGTTTTGTTTAACTGTGTCGTCTTCAAGCTGAGATTGGAGAGAGAGACTGAGTGATTTGAATTTGTGATTTTTTTTTTTTTTCTGGGGGGAGAGAGAGAGAAGTGTACAGTTCGTTTTTTTGGTGGTTGGCATTTTGGTGGATCTGAGTTTTGTGGGGGGGGGGGGGATGTGGTGGATGATGGGAGAAGCTGGTGGACATTACTGTTCTAAGAAGACTGATGATATCTGCGGCGGTGTTTGTAGTCAGGTTTGTTTCATTCAATCTCGGATCTGCTTTTCTTGTTTTGTTCTGTTTTCTGTGAGATAACGAAAGAAACTACATTGATGTTTTCAGAAAACGAGATCTTTCACTTCCTTTTTCCTTAGAAAGTTTCAAAATTTGATCTTTTTGAGATCTTAATAAGTCGACCCACTTCTTTGCATTTGATGGTGATGATGGCATCACTCACCAATTCTGTATTTTGAGGAATTTACTTGGATCTGACTATCTGAGTTTAGATTTATATTCGTTCTTGATTATAAATAATTTTTAATTCAGATTTAAACATTTCTTTACTCGTCTATGTGCTCTGCATATTGTTGTTGTTGTGGAATTAATTATGGTTTCTAATGTTTATTATTATCTATCTGGCAGGAACCTGGAAGATTCTTCAGCTTTTCTAGACTTTGTTGTGCTCTTCGTGGTGTTGATATGAGGACATATATCTTTCTTTTAGTGATTGTTCCTACATGTGTACTAGCTGGTTATGTCCACGGTCAGAAGATTTCTTACTTTCTCCGGCCATTGTGGGAATCCCCACCTAAACCTTTTCATGACATTCCTCATTACTACCACGAGAACGCTTCTATGGAGACTCTTTGTAAGCTCCATGGCTGGGGTGTAAGAGAGTACCCTAGACGAGTTTATGATGCGGTTTTGTTCAGTAACGAGCTTGACATCCTCGCTGTTCGTTGGAGAGAGTTGTTTCCTTACATCACTCAGTTTGTTCTCCTCGAGTCAAACACAACATTCACTGGCTTGCCGAAGCCTCTTGTATTTGCTGCACACCGAGACGAGTTCAAGTTCATCGAGTCACGTTTGACTTATGGTACTGTTGGTGGAAGATTCGTCAAAGGGCAGAATCCGTTTTACGAAGAGGCGTATCAGCGTGTAGCTTTAGACCAGCTTCTGAGAATCGCTGGGATTACTGATGATGACTTGTTGTTGATGTCTGATGTTGATGAGATTCCAAGTAGACACACCATAAACCTTTTGAGATGGTGTGATGAGGTCCCTAAGATACTTCATCTGCGGCTCAAGAACTATCTTTATTCTTTTGAGTTCTTAGTTGATAACAAGAGCTGGAGAGCTTCTGTCCATAGATATGAAACGGGTAAAACACGGTATGCTCATTATCGACAGTCTGATGAGATCTTGGCGGATGCAGGATGGCATTGTAGCTTTTGCTTTCGGCGGATCAGTGAGTTTATATTCAAGATGAAAGCTTATAGCCATAATGATAGAGTGAGGTTTGGTCATTTCTTGAATCCTAAGAGAGTTCAAAGAGTTATATGCAAAGGAGCTGATCTTTTCGATATGCTCCCTGAAGAGTATACCTTTAAGGAGATTATAGGGAAAATGGGTCCAATTCCGCATTCTTTCTCAGCTGTTCATCTTCCTTCGTATCTCCTGGAAAATGCAGACAAGTACAGATTCCTCTTGCCAGGAAATTGCATAAGAGAAAGCGAATGATAGATTGAATCTTCACCACATGGAGTCTTACTTCTCGTTCATCTTAAGACCTCTACATTGAGAGAAAACAAAGGCTGGCTTGAATCCTCCTCCGAGGACTAATAACACTTACACAACTGATATATAATCTCTGCAATTTTGTCTGAGGCGTATTGCTGTTGGTGAATGCTGCAGAGTTTTTCATCTGGCACTATGAGAGGATTATTACAAAAGGAAGATTGTTGTATATAGATAGATCTCTTTGTTTCTTCGGGATTCTGATTTCGCATCAGACATGAAAACCTTCATTCTCTGTGACTGTGCATCATCAAACATGAGTTTGTGTTCTTCTGAGTTTCCCTTTTGGGAAGTTTTGCGTCAAGACATTCTTTACTTACCCTTTATGTACATCTCTTTCTCCTTCTCTTGATTTCATTGGGTTTGTTATGTAGACGAGGATTGGTGTTTTGCATGATTTTGTTATTAATAGACTTGTTCTCATGAGTAATGAGTAAAGCTTCTGATGCTTGGATCGAATTCAGATTATTGTTTATAAGGAAGAAGCTTCCAATACATAAACTTAGATAAGGAACATGATCTAGTAATTGTTTTCCAGATTCTGAAACAAATATATGACCCATCACCTATATCATAATTTGAGAAATGGAATAACAACGGTCAAGAACACACAAAAGAAAGAAAAAAAAAAGGAAGGATGAGCTCTAATTGTTCTTTCAAAATTGTTTCCTGTGTATATAGTTGCTTAATCATCATATGAACATTATAGTATGGATTAATCATCATATGAACACTCAAGAACATTTCTAGACTCTACCATGTTGTTTGTTCAATTCTTCACTTGTCTCTCTGTTTGTTTAGTATCTGCTAATGAATCGTTGAGTTTGCTAATTCCTTGAGATACTTCTTCTCGGAACTCGCCATTCGGCTTTGGAACATTGTCCATTCCCGTTTACATCTGTCTCTCACCTTCGCAACAAAACCATATAACCATCATCATCAATTAGTTAAAAAGAAACCGCTAATTCTCTGTTACAAGCTGATGTTTCAAAGTTCTTACCCCTTGCCACCCTGCTTTACCGTCTTGTGCCTCTCCCTGGTAAAAAGAAAACCAAAAAAATATATATGAATCAGTATACGAACTAAACAGAAAACTTGTAATGAACTTGAGAAGGTATTATCTACAACCTGGCTGCCTAAAGAAGGAAGCGATTGATGAATGATCCATTGAGAATCCACAACTCCTATCTTCTCATGTGCAGGCTATTTGTTATATTAGGAAAGTTTTTAGTAGATAACCAAAACACATGTCCAATGTTTTTCACAATGAAGGATGTAAGGAAAATGATAAACCTCAACACATTTACGGAGTGCGAAATCAAGACCCCAACCGTGAACCAAGTCGTTCTGGATCAAATGCCATACGCAACGCCAGGCATCTCTTGAAAAAACTGGAGCCATTATCTCTATAAACCTGTGAAAGTATCAAGTGGAATCAAGATTATTGTATTGACTGAGATGAGATCTATGTTATTGTGATGAACAGTTGAGACTACGTACGCGGCACAGGGAGGCAAGTGAGGATCATTGCATCGACCTGGTTTCTCCTTGGCATCTCTAGTGATTAGATTTTTCAGAAAGAAACGATTAGTTACTTAAAGTTTCCGCCTTCTGCAGTTTGAAATTTGTAAAGTTTCTTACTTGTGAACTTCTCCTTTGGTTTTTCTCTTTGTTATCTCCCATGTAATCTTTTTTTTAGACTCCACTGCAGGCTGCGATATCTCTAGACCGTGTTTCTTTATAAGCCTGATGTACCTGCAGAAGAGAATGAAACACATATTCACATTTGCTGGACTAGGTTCGTGTGGCGATTTAAAAATCTTCCATTAGAAATGAGCAAGAAGACGCACTCTTGTACATCGAAGTTTTCAAGGCCGAGGTCTTCATCCCAGATGAATACATAGTCATAAGGTGCCACGATGTCAGGATGCAGAAACCTTTTAGCATACCACCTTGTGATGATATTCATAACCAGAGAGATTCAATGGTTAAACAAGCTAGCCTCACGAAGATTCCAGTAGTTATAGCAAAGTATAGTTATGTTTACCATTTGGTTTGCTTTGGCACGCTCACGTGTATTGCGCGTGTGGACCATTCGAATTCATCCCATTCTGTGGTTCGTCCATCGTAGTGGAACAGAACAATTGTGAAATCTTCTTCTGAAAACTGCGGAAAAAAAGAAGAAAGACTCTAAGCTTTTTGCAGAAAGATAAGAGAGCGTGCATCAGTTTTTACCTTCTTAACACAAGCATCAACGTTTACTTTCTGACCAAAACCGACAGTAAATGCAATGAGATACTTTGGCTTCACAGGAACATCCTAAAGAAGCAAGACACAAGAACAAACCCACAATCAGACAGTTCAATGCTGTTGAAAAGATGAAAGATTCCCAAGATCAAACAATAAAGGATCAAACCATTATATTACCTCCTCAGGTAATCCCCAAAGTCTGCGTAAGTAGTAATCTGATTCAGATGCAATGATACCAGGAGTCAGCATCTCTGCACCTCGGGGATTAGATGGAACCCAAATCTGCATAGTCCTCATTAAGATTAGTTTACAAGATCTTGTCACTACCGCTAAAATATAAAAGAGAAGGAATTATGCCTTCCACTGCGGTGCATCACTGGAATTATCCCCATGTAACGGACTCCTAGATGACCATGTATGCAAAAGTGTTTCACTTGGTGTTTCTGGTGTCTCATCTTCTACGTAAGCAATATCAACAGAGGGAAGAATGCTAGAGGGAAAATTCAGCTGAAACCACATGAAACAAGATATCAAGCATAGTCTTGAGAGAAAAAATATGAACAAAAAGCTAAAGATAAGAAGCTAGCTCACTTTTGTTAGTGATAATGTAGGGAACGATATCCCCACGAAGAAACCGATAACTATTCCTACGAATGTAGCTATAACGAGTCTCATTCCATCATTAGTCTTTTTACCATTCGAACTGCAAACAAAGGACATGACATACAAATTCATTTGGTTAGTGTGATCAGCTTAAAACATGAATCAAGCAATGAGCTCAGGATATGGGTGAAAACTAACCAGCGACTCGAGTTGTCTGTTCGATTAGCCATGTCCTAAATCCCGTTAAGCTCACCAGAAACAAAAATCATTCAATGGATTCTTCAATCTCTAGAAAATTCTTATCTGCATCACAATAAAAAAGTAAACTTTAGATTCAGATCCAGTCCACAAAACTGAATTCAAGTAGAGAGATTTACAAGTTATGGAGAAGAAGTTATAAAACTAGTGAGCTAGTAATACTAAGCTTGAAGCTAATAAAAAAGAGCAAACAACCTCAAAGACGGAAAATTTTGAGAAAACTCTATGATAATTGCTTCCTAATCAAGACATAAATATCGTTTACACTCCTCAGATCGAAATCTGATGCGATTTTCATTAGCAAATTGTAATCTGTTTCATGGAACGAGACCCAAAAAATCCAAAAGATTGACAACTTAAAAGCAAGATCCATGTCATGAATTGGAGAATTACTTACTAGCAAGTAAACAAAGTAACGAACTTTGAGCTAATTTAAGGGACAAGACACAACCTAAAAGACGACGAATCAGATTCGAACATAAGAAGGGTAATCTCTCCTCGAGTAACAGAAGTAGTAAAATCACGTTACAAACAATAAATGAAGCGAGAGAGAAGCAACAACAACGGAGATAGAAAAAAAAAAAAAAAAGGGTCGAAGTAACGGAGCAAAGATCGTTGGATAACGTAAAAGGATGTAAATTTAAGCAATAAAAGCAATACCCAGAAGAGTGGAACGAATCAAATCTCAATAGAAGCCGAAGCCGTCGTCTTTGAATTTATTTTTTGTTTCTGATGAACTTAACTGAGATATATATATTTTTTTTTGAGGCTGGCGGGTTAAAGAATTGAGTTAATTAAAAGGGGAAAACAAAGCAGAGAGGATGAATCAATAAAAAGAGAAAGTCTTTTTGGATTCAAAAGAACAGCGTAGTTGTGTTTTTGAATTGATCCCCATGTGACGCGACTTAAGGGTAATGTAGGTCAATAGAAAAGTTGACTTTTTTGACTTGGCTTGCGATGACACTAAAGGCATTTTTTTTGGCTTGTGAAGACGCTAAAGCTTTTCCTTGTAAGTCGGTGATTCTTCCACTCCACGTGTGTGAGTGATCAATGAGAGTCTCAGAGATTAGAGTCATGATCTGATAAAAGACTGCGATTCTAATTCTAGGGCTCATGATCCAAAGATGATGATATTGTAACTTTTGTGTTTTCTTTTACAAGTTAGAAAACACAGATGATGAAAAGAAAAACACATTTTGGTTAACATTGACCAACAAATGATACAGTGGTTATCGTCAGTATGCTTCTTATAACTTATAAGTTGAGGGTGAAAAGATCTCGTCGAGGCTCCTTTATGAGAGAGATGTCATTAGCTTTTTACTGGCCGGAAACAAAAACAAATACGCAATTCTATTCATCTAAATGAACTAGTACAACTTCTTGTGATTGAACTTTAAAGTGATATCTAAATAACGGTGAATATAAAATGGCTATGTTCATCAGTAACTAATTCCAAAGGCCTTTCGATTGTATATTATATTGATAAATGACCATTTAAACAAATGGAACAAAAGGACTTCATGGCCCAATGGATAAGGCGCTGGTCTACGAAACCAGAGATTCTGGGTTCGATCCCCAGTGAAGTCGTTCTCTTTTTTTGTTTTTTTTGTTTTTCTCTGTTTATTTCCTCATAATTGATTTCAAACGGATTCTGAAACGATAAGAAAAATATTCTTCTGTAAATCATCAAATGCAATCTTTGCAATAGAACATAATGAATAAGGCAAGACGATAGCCTTATAAGCTGTAATTGGAAGAATCTATGCTTTCTTCGTTTCTGCAATGTTTTTTTAAAAAATTCCGAGTCTTCTTTATAATTCAACATGATCTATGCGCAAAGAAGCCAAAAATGTGAAATATCACTTCAACCAAAATGACACAAATCTCCACAACTTTGAAAAAGAAGATAACAACCAGAAAGTGTTTGTAAATCGAATTTTTAAACAGAGAAGAAGAACAGAACAGAGTCTCTGTCTCCAAAATTGTGAAGACACATCAATTGTCACAAGTCTTGCGCCATGCCGTTTCACGAGCAAAAGACCAAAAGAACAACAAGAACGAGAAACCATTAGGCTTCAATTCCGAAGATGAACCAATGAAAAACAAAAAAACAAAAAAAAACCTCCTAAATTAGGTTTTTTTTCAAAGGAGATGAATGTTTCTTATTAATATTATTGCAGCTTCTCTCTTATCCGTCTTCTTCAAAATCTGGGAATGGTGTGTCAACCAAACTCCAATCTCATCATTCCACGTTCATCTTTCGCTTCCTTCTTTACCATCCTTGCCTTGGTGATGACGATGACCTGCGAAGCCAGAAATCCGAATTGTCAGTTTACTCGCATCTCAAGATCGTGATGCAAGATGCAAAAAGAATCAGTAGGAATGACTCAAGTTTGGATCTTTATACTAAAGTCAGCATCCATACTAGGTTTCTAGACTTTCGGGTGCAATAACAAATCCAGATAAAGTAGTAGGCTTTTGAATGTGGAATACATATTGTAAGTTCGTTGTTTGTAATGGGATTGAAGCAGAGGTTAATAACCTGTCAAAGTTTCTGTTGCTGAAGAATCCACGTTCCTTGCTTCCTTGGAAGTTTCTTCGATCATCTACTTGTCTTGGCCAATTATCACCTGTGCCACGTGATCGAGGTCTTTCCATGGAATCGACATTCCTAGACTCATCAATTGATCCAGCCCGTGAATGAGGTCTATCTGAATAGGAATTTCTGCTTGCACTGGATCCAGGTCTCTCGACTGCTCTTGGCCTGAACCTGACTTTGTCGTCCAACTCACGGATCAGTAAGTCCAGGTCCTTCTCTTTCTCACGTATAAGATCCGGTAGATTATCGTTGTGATTTTCGGCTTCTGGTTGAGATTCCTTGCTCTCAGGTGCGATGGCTGCTTCCTTCTCGGGTTTCTTCCTTAATTCTTCGATCTCTTCCTTCAACATTCTCTCTTCTTCTGTTTCAGGCCTGGAATTATTTGTTTCATAAGACAGATATGAAAGTGAGACAAATAGCTACTTGGCAGATGATGTAGAAAGTCATCAACATTATCAGAGAGACCATGCGTTAAATCAACTGAACTAGACACAAAACTCAGTTGAATGTGAGACCATGCGTTAACAAAACAAAAACTCAAGCTAAGATATGAGATGTCCCAAAAAAAGGCAAGATTTAGCTTACAAGTTACACGCATACAATTCTATAAATTCCCAGAGAGGCTGTACAAACTGAGAGAACAAACACGTGTGAATTGGTCAAAGCAATGGAATGGGTACTACTACACATTCCGTACTTCGCATGAAGTGACTAGGTAATGAATCAAACTTTCGAGAAGAGTCTATCCTGTGTTTAAGAGTGCTTAAAAGGACATATATATTTAACATGCCAATCAGAAGAAAACCTATAGGCTACAACTTAAGAAGTCAAGTCAATTATCTTCCATTTTGAATTTGAAACACTAAGCAGAATTGGCAAAACTATCTATAGTTATTAGTTTGCATACACATTCCCACCCTCTAATGATTCACTAGTTAATATCACTTCAAAAATCAAACTTTCCGGTTCAGTATGCAGAAAAAACGGATTATTTGAGAATTCATATTCAAACCACCGCGGCAACATAGAATTAAAGCAAATCCACATTTCTCAGAAAAAATAAAGAAAATCCAGATGAATAAGGACCTGTCAACCCTGCGATGCTCGAGTTCAGAATCCATCTTGCGCCAATCTTTCCCTTGTTCTTCGAGCAATACTTCCCTAGGCTTTGCATCGCCAAAAGGATTCACCTTTGGTCTCGGTTTCACCACATTCTCCACATTGTTCAGTGCTGTACTCTCAGACCTGTTAGATTGAGCACTTGATGGTCGACTAGATTGTGCGCTAGATGGTCTGCTCGTTTGTCCCTTCTTGGCCTCAATATCTGAGTCAATTTTCTTCCAGTCCAATCCTTTCTCCGCCAAAACTTGCTCTCTTGGTCTAGCTGCGCCAAATGGACTCGGCTTACTAGTCTTCACAGCTGTTTCCGTTTCAGTTTCAGTTTCAGTTTCAGTTTCAGTCACTCCTGTATCAACTTTACGTGGCTCCAAAACAAGACGACGACGCTCCTCCTGAACACCTCCGGAAGGGAGAACTCCTCGTGCCCATCGATCAGGCTCCGGTCCAGAGTCACGGTAACCCGACCCAAATGTAGATGCTTTTGCTTTACCTGCTCCCCAATTATCAACCTCGTCAGCTTTAGAGAAGCCACCTCCTCCACCACCATAACTGCCACCGCTACCACCTCCGCCACCATAACTGCCGCCGCTACCGCCAGCACCAGCGCCACCGAGACCACCATAACGACCACCTTGACGTCCTTGATCAAAGGAAGGAAGCGATTTCTTTCCTTTTCCCCAATCATCATCCTCATCAGCCCTAGACACTTGTGGGAAATCAGAAACCCTAGAATTAGATCCCCTCTGATCATCGTCAAATCCGCCATAAGATCTCCTACCACCACCACCACCACCGCCCCAAGACCCATCAGAATCATCTCGATCTCGTGACATTCTTCCCGGAGGTCCACTAGACCTTCCTCCACCGTAACTAGAGAATCCACCACCGAGACGACCAGGTTGCATTTCATCCTCAGAGCGTTGTCTTGGACCAGTGGGAAGCTGAAGCATCTGTTCCCTCGTCAATCCAGCAGAGCTCGGTGCAGCGTATGGTCCGTTTGTAAACTCCGATAGAGTCATCTTCTTCTTCTTCTTAGAAGACTTAGCAGTGGCAGCCTCTTTCAGACTCGGGAAACTCTGTGAATCCGCCGCCGTAGCTGTAGCTTCAGCAGCTTGCTCTTCATCGGCACGCTCAGCCTCATCGGCCCACGCACCGATTCCACCCCAAGGTTTCGACATCTGTGAATTCAAATCCAAAATCGGAGATAACCACTCAGATCTGGAAAAAGAAACCAAATTGAATCTGTAAACGAGTCCAATTAAAAGTATTCCGAAGCTCCGAGTGAGTAAATCCAAATCACTGCCCAAGAAATCGAATCCAATCTCAGATTCTCTCGCCGTCGCCTAAAAGATGAAATTTTGTATGATAAAAATCGGATTTTTTATTCCTTTTTGAAGGTTTGTTTTTGTTTGTAGGTTTCAGAACGGAGGAGCAATGGACGGAGAAAGAGATATCATTACGCGCATGATTGGAGCGTGTGAATCACGTAGCAATCAGTTTATGAGGAAGTTACTGGCTTGAACGTTGTGCCGTTGTGGTTCACGCGACGTGTAGGCAAGTGACGGTTGACTTGAAGAGGAAACGAACGGTCATGGAGTCATTGTTTTTAGATGAATATTATCAAACGTATCTTTTTTTTTTGCCCCACCAGCTGTGTTTTATGTGGCCATCTTTACAAACATAAGAAAATCTTCTCGCGTTGTTGTCAAATGTGAATCCAATGGCCAACACATTCATGTTTCAGATTTTTGAATTGATTCAAAACATAAACTTAGAAAAGATCTTAAGAGTAATACACATTCGTTGTTTTGCTCTATACATAAAACCTTATAACCCTTGGAAAGCTCAGCAGTGCCCATTCACAGTCTCAAAACAAAATGGCTTTCTCTATTCTTGTCTGAGTTTTCATATCCAAAATGAAGAAAAAAGCATCCAAGTTTCTTCTAGAGAGATGTGTCCTAGTCTTTCTCAAATCTCATTCTGAGATCTTAGATAATTCATTACCGGACCCATAGCACTGCCTCGCAGTGCCTTGTAAGACCATGAGCCTCCACTTGAACTCCCTTTCTTGTTCCAGCCATTATTGGCCTCAGACAATTCTGCTTTCTTTGCACTTAAAGCTTCACTTAATTCCTCCCAGGGATTCACTTTTCCATTTTCTGCAATAGACATAGGTCCAATGAAGTAAAATAAAACGCCTTTCCAGTACCATATAATCCAAGTTTGTTGGAATACTTACCTTTTATAGGGGTCTGCAAATCTTTGCTTGCGCTTAGCTTTTGCTTTGTAGCTGACTGGTCAGGCTCGGGCGGTGCTGACTTGGTGACTTCTGCGGAATCTGATCCCCTTGTTTTGACACTGCGGACATCGAGCAGAGCAGAAAATTCTATCTGCAGAAGTCAAGTCTTTCTTATATTAGAATTGTGATGCTTAGCAAGCAAACTAGATCTGTGTTCTTGTTCATAAGATATGACATGATATAAACCATGAAGCATACCTCCAAGGATCCGTCTTCTTTATAAAGAGATGTATCAGGTTGCATTGAGAAATCATCGTCCTCTTCTGTCTTTTTCTCGATTGGAAATTCTTGAACAGGCATCAACGTCACCTTCTTCGAGTCTGGATCATAATAGCTTATCTTCCCAACCTACCAAGAGAAGTATATTGTAAAGGGAATAGGTTCCTCAAAAAAGAGTTGTTTGACCAATTTGGCTTAAAAGAAAGAGAGTCAGATACTTTACCCGAAAAGAGGAAACCTCAGGCGTCCAAGATGATGTTAGCTCAAGGAGACGGTATGCAATAATATCTCCTTTCTGTAATGTTAACAAACCAAGAGTTGATGAGTTAAAAAATGCTGAATTTATAAATAGCATGCTGGGGGGTAGTAAATGATATAATCAAACCTCTACTGAGCCAGTGTAAGCCACAAGTTGGTCATAATCGATCGGACCCTTTGCAAATGTTTCAGCTTCCGCGGGTTGTGTCTGATAAGGCGTTTCTTCATTGAAATCCTGAGCATATCGTTTGGAAAATCTTGTCTTCTCTGTGCCCCATTTTTGTCCTTTCTTCTTCGCCATGTTTCCATTCCACAAGAAGTTTTCCTAACATCATTTAGTCATGATCATTAAAGATTCACATTTGGGAAAGCTTTAAGGATACAAAGATAAGGGTAAGTCATACCGCAGGAGGTTCATTTTCAACGGGAGCTTCATCTGTTCCAGCTGAAAATTAAGCATATACGGGAAACTGTGAGAAGACTTACAAACGCAAAAAAGATACGCAGAGACAAATTCACATAATAATATTACCGAGCGGCTTGAAGCGAATGTGGCCTGGTCTCACTTCCACAGGAACCACTTCATCCCCAACACCATCACCAAGCTCATCTTGTTGTTGATGTTCAAGAGCTTCAAAGTGATTTTCCTCAGCCACGTGGTGATCTATAGTGATGACTGGTTTTTGGCTAGGTGCTACAACCAACTGCTTCTGTTGAAGCTGCAAATCATGAAACATATAAGAAGATATCAGGGATGAAGAACATGCCGTACATCACTAAAACACATGATAGATACATAAGTCTTATCATTTTAAGTTTTGTAAGTATTTGATGAAGAACCTCTTCCTTTTCTAGTTTTGTCTTCTCTCTCAACCATTGCCGTTTAGCCTTTTTACGCCGAGCACTTCTGCTAGGTGTCTAAAATAAATATAAAGAAGAGTTACATTCCTTATTGCAAAAAAGGACCCATAGGAAGCTAACGGAGTAAGTGACACAAAACCCCAATCCATGCATCGACAAACATCAAGAAGTTTTACATAATACACATTGCTCATTCTAGTTCTTTACGACAATGAAGTCAACTCAAACCTTTTTAGTGTCAGCAGATGGTTGGCACAGATCGTTAGGCTCTTTGCCATCTTCTTGTTGCGATGACCTGCACTCAAAAGTAAGGCAATGGAAATATGACTAGTTAGAGAAAAGTCAGGATGATTAGAGATTCACAATGAGTTTTAACAACGTAAAAGTCAACCTACCTCTTTGAACTGGTAATAGGCTTGGTTTTACTGACATTCTGTTCATCATTTTCAGCTGTCTGTACATCCAATGACCTCTTCTTCTTCGTCTTCTTCACAACATTGCTTACAATAGCTGCGTCTTCTCTTTTCTTGGGAGATTCTTCAGTAGTAGCTAACTTACATTTTTTCCTCCTACATCATCATCAAACATGAATTACAAAAAAAACACATTTAGGTGATTAAGAATCGTTCTAGTAGAGATCCTACTTGGAGCTTAGGCTTTTGCTTGAAGCTTTACGCTTCTTGGAAGTCTTCTTCTCTGGCACAAACTCCTCCGCTATCTCTTCAAGCTCATCTTCCTCAGACTCACTTTCATATCCTCCAGTTTCCTTTTCGAATTCCTCATTAGCAAGAAGCATTTCACCAGGACGAATCTGAGGCCTCTCCACAACCTCAATCGCCTTGTAATCATTCTCCTCACTGTCTTCCCCAACAATCTCCAACAACGATTTTTTCTTCTTCTTAACACTACCAAAAAAATCGAAAATTTTAACACTAACGATACTTGATAGAGCTCTAATGTAAGTAAATGCTTCACAAGGAAAAAAAATCTGAAAAAGAAGAGATTGATGAAACTTACCAAACGATATCTTTATCCTTCAATACACAGCTCGACTCGAACGGTGGCAAAACGAACCCTTCCATCTGAAAGACCAGAAAAAATAAGTGAATGTAAGCATTAATGGCGTCAACATTGACAAATTTGATTTCACTGAAATTAGGGCAAAAAGAAGTAACCGTACAGATAGAGTGAGGCCATGAGGACAAGCTTCAAAGAGGTTGAATGTATGAAAGATATGATCAGAAAACTCTGAAACAGTACGCTGACATTTACGATTCAGAACAACCCAGCTCCGTGTTAGACCTTGTTTCTTCTGATACTTACTCAGAATCCGTCGGTCCTCAAAAACCAGACGAACCCTCAACTTCTCTTCCTCCATCGTAGACGAACTTCAGAGAAAGTAAAAATGTGAAATTTCCCTAAAAGTTTTGAGCTTTCTGAATCCTGCTTAAAGGCTTAAACCCTGTAATGAGCTCGTAAACGGAGAAAGAGGAGAGAAAGAGAAGAAAGAACAAGCCAAAACCTAACTCTCTCGTTCGCAGAGAGGTTTTGTCAAGAGATTATTGGGCCTTCTTTTAAGCCCACTTTAAGAAAGCCTCAGATTAATAATGTTGGAGCCTAAGTCTTCTCGTTGTTTTCCCTCTAGCTTAAAGCTCAGCACCAGCCGTCGTCGCCGATCTGATGTCGCCGCGTTGAAACAAGAAGGGGCGAGCTCTGATATGATCATATGCGTCGAGCTCTGATATGCATCAGACGCTGGGCGCAGTACGCCTTGCATACCGCTCGCGTATCGCCAACCTCGTGAAGTCAGGTATGATCGACAACGCTGTTCAGGTGTTCGATGAAATGCGTCAGTCAAGCTACCGTGTTTTCTCTTCCGATTACAACCGTTTCATCGGGGTTTTGGTCAAAGAGTCTAGATTTGAGCTTGCTGAGGCTATATATTGGGATATGAAGCCAATGGGTTTCTCCCTCATCCCCTTCACTTACTCGAGGTTTATCTCGGGTTTATGTAAAGTTAAAAAATTTGGTCTCATTGACGCCCTTCTGAGGGATATGGAAACCCTTGGATTCATACCAGATATCTGGGCGTTCAACATTTACTTGGATCTGTTGTGTCGAGAGAATAAAGTAGGTTTTGCTGTTCAAACGTTCTTTTGTATGGTTCAGAGAGGTAGGGAACCGGATGTTGTATCTTATACTATACTTATTAATGGGTTATTTAGAGCTGGTAAGGTCACTGATGCTGTTGAGATTTGGAATGAAATGATTCGTAGCGGAGTTAGGCCAGATAATAAAGCATGTGCATCACTTGTTGTTGGGTTATGTCACGCTCGGAAAGTTGATTTGGCTTATGAGATGGTGGCGGAGGAGATCAAGAGTGCAAGAGTTAAGCTTAGTACAGTGGTTTATAATGCGTTGATTAGTGGGTTTTGTAAAGCGGGTAGAATAGAAAAGGCAGAAGCTTTAAAAGCATTTATGAGCAAGATTGAGTGTGAACCGGATCTTGTTACATACAATGTTTTGTTGAATTATTATTATGATAACAATATGTTGAAGAAAGCGGAAGGGGTGATGACTGAGATGGTAAGAAGCGGGATAGAGCTTGATGCTTATAGTTATAACCAGTTGCTTAAGCGGCATTGCAGGGTTAGTCATCCTGATAAATGCTATACCTTCATGGTAAAAGAGATGGAGCCTAGAGGTTTCTGTGATATTGTCTCCTACAGTACTCTGATTGAAACATTCTGTAGGGCGTCAAACACTAGGAAGGCTTACAAGCTCTTTGAGGAGATGAGACAGAAAGGGATAGTAATGAATGTGGTCACGTACACAATTCTTATCAAGGCTTGTCTTAGGGAAGGTAAATCTAGTGTTGCAAAGAAGCTACTGGATCAGATGACAGAGTTAGGTCTGTCGCCAGATCGCATTTTCTACACAACAATCCTGGACCATTTGTGTAAATCCGGAAATATTGACAAGGCTTATGGTGTTTTCAATGACATGGTAAAGCACGGAATTACACCAGATGCGGTTTCATACAACTCCCTTATAAGTGGCCTCTGCAGGTCATGTAGGGTAACGGAAGCTATAAAATTGTTTGAGGATATGGAGAGTAAAGAATGTTGTCCTGACGAGTTAACTTTCAAGTTCATTATTGGAGGACTCATACGGGAAAATAAATTATCTGCAGCCTATAAGGTTTGGGATCAGATGATGGATAAAGGATTCACCCTAGATAGAGATGTGTCCGATACACTCATCAAGGCCAGCTGTTCAATGAGTGCTGATGTTTAGGCATAAAAAAGGGTATACACTTTTGTAATTTTCAACATTATCTTCTCCTGTGCAAAAATGCCATCTTAGTCAACATTAGGCGGAAAGGAGATGCTGATACAGAGCCATTTCAACTCTACTGATGCCTGCGACTGCTTGGAGAGCAATAACCAACTTATCAGGTTTGAACTAATTTTATTCGTTTTACATAAGCAAATGCGTAGTTGAGCTTGCATAGACTAACTAAAGTATTTCTCTTGTATTTTTTTTTATTGGAACCAACTCTTCTCTGCCTTTCCCTGATGCAGCTGACACGCATTAATACTCCAGAAGGATAGATTGTGGAACAAGACTGCCAGCTCTCTTGCAGAAGAGATTAAACAATTTTCTCTTAACTCAGTTTAAACCCATTCCTCAGAAATATTAGACTGAGGACTGAGCATATTGGACTGATAAAAGGATTTACCTATGCTATGCATCAGCACATCAATCTTGCTATTGCTTGGTATGATTTTTGTTTTTGTTTGTTCACCTCTGTTGCTTAGTATGAAAAGCATGAAATTCCTCCTTAAATTGTACCCTTGTAGAACGTTTTTTTTTAAGCAAGCTTGTAGAATTTCACTTCCACTGTCAGGTGCAGGCTCGATTAGTTTCCATGATGAATATATTACAACCAATGAGGTTTTCGATCTTGATATATCAGGAGCATAAGGCACAATCGATGTATTCTGCCTCAACAAGCTGCATCTTAAAGGCTGAAAGCCAAAAGGTTAGCTCAGGCCTCATAATTTATCTCACTAGTTTACTTTAGTTTCGAAATACTTTGTTTTAACACGTGCCAACCTTTCCTTTTTCTTGTGCCTGCATATATTTTTCATAGACTGACTTATTCTATAACAAGATCAAGCTATGTCGGGCCCAATGATGGCAAATTGGCAATTTTATTGTATTTGTGACAGCTTTATTACCCTTTGCTATAATCATCTCATTTACTAAATTTTATGATGTGTACTGATGCAGACAGAACTAAGCCTTTATAGATGCGAGACAAGAAGAGGAAGAAAGACACTCATTACTGAACAGAGCGTCTATTAATCTTTACCATAATTGGGAACCTGTAAGTGTTACCTTGCTTTCTCTCTCTCTCTTTCCAAGAACCCTATTAAATTTCTTGGTACTGTTACAAAAATAAAAGAGGATGAGAAAGAAGAAATGATGTATCTAGTTTTGTTTGCTTGAGTATGAAAAAGATTACTTGCTTCCTTATGTCAGTTTCCTTTAACACAAGAATCCTACTTAAACTTCTCATCAAGTAATCATCTCTTTCACTTAGAAAAGCACTCAAAAATTTCTCTCTTTATTGCTTTCACGGTTACACCTAGCTCTTTTCTTCTTTAGTTGCTACATCAATGTCTCACCACCACTATGAAACCAACCCTCATTTCGCTCAGTTTCCCTTTCAGGATCAACATCCTGGTGGTCCCTCTAGCTCATGGACCGCTCCACACCACGACCAGATCCCACAGACTCACTCAACTGCTCCACCTAGGGTGAAAATAAAGACTCGAGGACGCCACCAGACTGAGCCCCCTGACATAATCCATGAATTGCCATCTTCAAGACCTTTGCCACTGAGACAAGAGGAACCGTTACCACCACGCCATACTCCAAACTCTGCCAGGCCATTGCTATTGAGCCCTGAAGAGCAGCGACCTCAACACCGTGGCTACGGATCTGAACCAAGTCCATGGGGAACAGCTCCAAGAGAACCAAGTCCATGGAGAACAGCTCCAACACGACCAGTGCATCAACCAGGTCCAAAGAGGACCAAACCCATGACATTGCCGGCCACAATATGCTGTGCAATTCTCCTGGTCATCCTGGTTTTCGCCGGTCTCATCCTCCTCATAGTCTACCTGGCCAACCGTCCACGCTCACCGTACTTCGACATCTCAGCAGCAACCCTAAACGCTGCCAATCTCAACATGGGCTACGTTCTGAATGGAGATCTCGCCATTGTGGTAAACTTCACAAACCCGAGTAAGAAAAGCAGTGTGGACTTCAGCTACGTGATGTTCGAGCTCTACTTCTACAACACACTCATAGCGAGAGAACACATCGAGCCATTCATTGTACCAAAGGGGATGTCAATGTTCACGAGCTTCCATCTCGTCAGCAGTCAGGTGTCGATCCAGCAAATTCAGAGCCAGGAGTTGCAGCTGCAGCTCGAAACTGGACCAGTGTTGTTGAACCTGAGAGGAACATTTCACGCTCGCTCGAACCATGGGGCGTTAATGAGATACTCTTATTGGTTGCACACACAATGCAGCATCTCGTTAAATACCCCTCCTACAGGGACTATGCGAGCAAGAAGATGCAATACAAATCGTTAGCGAGTTGCAGCATTCTGAGTTTCTGACAAACTATATTTGCTTCTTTTGTTGATACATTTGATTATACATATAATATACTCAAATAGATAGTTTATTGTATTTTTGTTGTATGTTTTTTCATATTTCCCTGAAACTTTTAGAAATAAACAAAATGGCAAAGAGGGAAAAAGCATTTGATTTTGTATTTTGAATAATAGAATTGACATTTCTGAATTGTATGTAATTTGATTTAATGTTCCAGAGATGAAAATAGGTTAATTAGAAGAAATCCATAACCAATCGTTGTGATTATAATGTTGTAGCTAGCGCTTTAATTATGTAGACATGATCTAATGATCTTATATCACTTTCGTAAAAGTGAATATGTTGGAATAAAGTCTTCAACTTTGTGCATGTTACACGAAAAGAAAAAGGATATGACCCCCTAAAACATCCATTACTGAGAAATATCATAAGAACAAAATTGCAATACTAAATCAACATATGTCAACATTTAACCAAAAACCAAACTATGAATTAAAAACATTGCACCACATGAAACAATTTTCCGAAAAAAGAAAAAAATATATGATAGATTAAATTCGTAATTAAATAATTCTAGTATGATTGTGATGGGCCCATTAACTTGATAGCCCAATATGATTGACAGAGTTATGGCCCATATTTGAGGTTTGCCCGGAGCTCAAGAAACGATCTCTTCTTCCTTTTTAACTCGTCGTCGTCGTCGTTGGTCACTTTAGAGCATTCTTCTTCTTCTCCTCCGTTAACCCTTTGCCTCGATTTGAATACTTTTCTTCAGTAAGGTACGTTTCCGATCCTAATCGAGCTCTAGTATAGTTGATTTGGCTTTGTAAATGAAGATAATGAGGGTTTTGGGTTTTTTTTTACCGACGCGAATATATCTAGTGCTAGATCTGATTTGAAAGTTTTGAGAGAAAAGCTCTTTGATCCACATCTGATTTCGTGTTTATCTCATTCTAGGTTTAGCTTATCTTTTATGAGAACTTGATTTTGTTTTTTTTCAATAATTTTGTGGGTAGGGTTGCAAACATGAAGCTTGATACTAGTGGGTTCGAGACTTCCGTGCCTACGATTGGCTTTGGCTCGAGCAGCGATATGCTTGATGAGCTTTCTTCTGTGCCGTCGTTTGATCTACCCCACACCAAAGAGGTGAGTTTTTTTTTTGTGTGTGTGTGTGATTTGAAGCAGTATGAGTCAATGAATTATTTGATTACGAAACTGGTTTTTGTGTTGGTTTCAGTTTGATGGATTCCAGAAAAAAGCTGTAGATATGTTGAAGCATGCAAAAGGAACAACTACACTCGCTTTTATCTTCAAAGGAGGTGTTATGGTTGCTGCTGATTCTCGGGCTAGCATGGGCGGATATATCTGTATGTTCTCTTCTTTTATCACTTTAGTTTTAGTTTTGTATGCACACACATCCATGCTTTTTAGCTGTGATATTGCCAAAGATTTCCTCAAAAGTATGCATTTTTTTCATTATAACTAACTGTGGTGGAAACACCATTACAATGAAGATTAATTTAGGTTATTGTCGATTTAGTTTTTTTTTTCTGTATTGGCAAACAATTTCTAGTCATCTCTCTATTGGTCAATGATAGTGAACCAATAGAGGAAAGGAAGCATTTGTGTGATTGCTGTTGATGCTCTTATATCGGTTTTCCCTTTTCAGCTTCACAATCTGTGAAGAAGATTATTGAAATCAATCCTTATATGCTCGGTACAATGGCTGGAGGAGCTGCTGACTGCCAATTCTGGCACAGAAATCTTGGAATTAAGGTAACTAGCTCGATATCTCTGCTTCTTCATCTTTTCTGTGTGGCTATCGGGAATCTTGTTACCTTGCTCTGATTGTGATGTATTGATTTCCAAAAGAGACAGATTCATCTGCCTTGTTGAACGTTTAGAATTATAGTTCTGTCTGTATTGAAGAATGATAAAGAGTTCACTTGTCATATGGTGACCCTATGATCATATGAACTTTTTGGATTCTAAGCATGCATTCTCTGTTGGGCATGTGGTGGTTTTAGAACCCTTGTTCTGTGTACTAAACAATTTCTTAACAATAATAAAGTTCAGCTTTCTGTTTTTGCTGTTCTTAGATATCAATTAAAATAGTACTTAAGATTGATGAACTATAAACGCTCTCTAATGTTAAATCCGGGGGGTAAGAGTTGTTGGATGTAAGTTGATATAGTTCCTCTTCATTTGAGTGGGTCTACCTAGTTCTTACTTAAATTTTGGCTTGTGAGTCTCATTGTGTATGTGGATTTTTATCTGTCGGAACTATGGCTGATCTCTTGATTTATTTATTCTATTCAAGTGTCGCCTACATGAGCTGGCAAACAAGAGAAGAATCTCTGTCTCCGGAGCTTCAAAACTTCTTGCAAACATGCTCTATTCATACCGTGGAATGGGACTCTCTGTCGGGACAATGATTGCTGGATGGGACGAAACTGTCAGTAAAGCCAACTTCATATCTTCAACACTGTTATTTTCTTCTCACTCAAACGAATGCTAAATCCTTTTCTTGTATATAGGGTCCTGGACTATACTATGTTGACAACGAAGGTGGACGACTCAAGGGAGACAGGTTTTCCGTCGGTTCTGGTTCACCATACGCTTACGGTGTACTCGACAGTGGGTAAGTCATCGCCCCAACGACATCTTCATAATTTTTGTCCAAATCCCAAAAGCTAAAATCCAATATCTAATTATGTTAAGCCAAGTTACCAGTTCATATTTGTGATTTTGCTTGTATCATTAGGTACAAATATGAAATGTCTGTTGAAGAAGCTTCTGAGTTAGCAAGGAGATCAATCTACCATGCGACATTCCGTGATGGAGCCAGTGGTGGAGTTGCTAGCGGTTAGTAGTCCCAATGCATTTTGTGGTCCAAATGTGATTTCAAACTTTAAAGATTCTGATTCTTATTTAGCTCATAATATTGGTCTCTTCTCATATGATCAGTGTACCACGTCGGTCCTGAAGGATGGACAAAATTATCTGGAGATGATGTTGGGGAGCTACACTATCACTACTATCCCGTGCCACCAGCCATTGCAGAACAAGTCATGGAGGAAGCAACCGCCGAGTAACAAACCTGTTTAGTTTTGTTATGTTCACCCTTTTTCTGTTCAGACGTTATGTGGTAGTATATACTGAGTTATCTCGAACTTAAGCCTTGGATTTCTATTTTAGTGATCTGAAATGTTGCTCGCAAATTATTCTCTATAAGATTCTCTTTTTCTGCAATAACTTGCTTCTCCCTTACTCGTTGTTTCAAACATCAATGTAGGGATTGTGATTGTTGTGCTCAATTTTTAGTGTTTGTTGTTATATTTACCTTAATCGAAAATCATGAGAAGGAGGTTCACTACCAGACTACAATTGTAAGAGGTTCGGATGAAAGGCTGTCATAGAAATGTTTCATTCTCGTGGCGTCAAGACTGAAGTGTTCTGTTTTGGTAGCATTGAGATTGATTGTTGCATGGTGGCTTTTAGAGAGTTCTAAAGGGACAGCTGAGCTTGGACCACATAAATTGCTTCCGCTCTGTCCATTTTTATCATCAACCTAAATTTCCAAATGAAGCTAGGATCCACAAAGATTGTATCTTTGCGCCGACTAAAAAGACAATACTACTCGCATCAATTTCCCAAAGAACAGAGCCACGCTATCAACAATCTTACTAAAACTCCTCCGGAAACTTGCGTATACGTGGAAGAGTCTCGATTGTGGACAATGACATAGTTCTGTACTTCTGTGGTAATGATTTGTGCAATCCTTCTTGGCAAAGAAAAGCCATCAGTTCCGGACTTGTCAATCAGTGGATCTTTGGACCACAAGACGATTATGCTTTTGTCACAATATGTAAGATTTCAAAGAAGAAATGGAAAAATGTTGCAACTTTTGTTAGCAATTCACAACCACTCAACACACGTTATCAACACCTTTCACCTATCTTATAAACAAACATAACTGTTCGACTAACAGATCCAAAGAAGAAAAAAACAGAGGAAGCAAAAAAATGGCGATCTTGCTCTGTTTCTTCTTGGTCACGCTTGTAACACTTGTGTCATCAATCTTTCTTAGAAAGATAAATGTCGCAAAATACAATCTTCCTCCGAGCCCTCCAAGTCTTCCGATCATTGGAAACTTGCACCATATTTCCCGATTGCCTCACAGATTTTACCATAAGCTCTCCATCAAATACGGTCCTGTGATACTTCTTCGTCTCGGGTTTGTCCCAGTTGTTGTGGTGTCTTCGAGTGAAGCAGCTGAAGCAGTTCTCAAAACCCATGACTTGGAATGTTGCAACAGACCAAAGACGCTCGGGACCGGAAGACTCTCCTATGGCTTTACAGACATCACTTTCTCACCGTATGGTGAGTATTGGCGGGAAATGCGAAAAACTCGCGGTTATCGAGCTTTTTAGCCTTAAGAAGGTTCAATCTTATAGGTATATAAGAGAGGAAGAGGTCGATCTCGTGGTGAAGAAAGTGTCGGAATCGGCTTTGAAGCAATCTCCTGTGGATCTAAGCAAAACCTTTTTCTCCCTTACAGCAGCCATAACTTGTAGAGTAGCCTTAGGACAGAACTTCCACGATAGCGGCTTTATCATCAATCAGGACAGGATCGAAGATCTTGTTACCGAGAGTACGACAACGCTAGGAAGCTTTACTTTCTCAGACTTCTTCCCCGGTGGACCTGGAAGATTCTTAGATTCCTTGTTTCGAACGCAAAAGAGGATAAACAAAGTCTCTGAAGAGCTTGATGCTTTTTACCAGCATGTGATTGATGATCACTTGAAGCGACGCAAAAGTTTGGATGCCCCCGGAGACATTGTTGCCTCGTTGTTGGATATGATCGATAAAAATTATTATTTCAAGCTCAGTGTGGGTAATATCAAGGCAGTCCTCATGGTAATGCTCATTTCTTTGGTTCATTCATATATTCAAACGGTGGTTTATATAACTTCTAAGTGTGTATAAATGATTTATGTGATGCACAGAATGTATTTCTCGCGGGGGTAGACACAGGCGCCATAACAATGATTTGGGCGATGACCGAGCTCGTTAGGAACCCTAAAGCGATGAAGAGAGTTCAAGAAAATATCCGAGCCACCCTCGGGGTCAAAAGGGAAAGAATCACTGAAGAAGACGTAGGAAAGGTTGATTACTTGAAGCATGTTATCAAGGAAACATTCAGATTGCACCCACCTGTTCCGTTTTTGGTACCAAGGGAAACAATGTCTCACATCAAGATTCAAGGCTACGACATTCCCCCGAAAACACAAATCCATATCAACGCATGGACGATTGGACGTGACCCCAAGCGTTGGACAGACCCTGAGGATTTCATCCCTGAACGGTTTGAAAATAGTTCTGTAGATTTTAGAGGACAACACTTTGACCTATTACCGTTTGGTTCTGGCCGTAGGATTTGTCCAGCGATGTCATTGGCGATTGCCACCGTGGAGCTAGGACTGATGAAATTGCTTTATTATTTCGATTGGAGTATGCCTGATGGGATGAAAGGTGAAGATATTGATATGGAAGAAATTGGTACTCTCACGGTAGTCAAGAAACTACCTCTTCAACTTGTGCCCCTTCAACGCTATTGATGAGCAGAAGATCAATGCATGACATGGAAAGAGTACGAGCAGAAACCCTATAATTCCGTAGATATTATTTGCGAAATATATGAATTAATGAATGTTTGATGTACAAATATATCAAAAAACAGTAAAGTTTAATAAGGTTTTCTAATCAAAATCAATTGAAATATAGTAGTTCAATTCGTTGTAGGACAATATACAAACAGTAGTTCTGCAGTTATGACATATCTAAAGGCTTATGGCTACTATGGAAATTTCAAGCTACAGAGTAAAAGTCAAGTCTTACCAACATCTACTTTTTATTCTTTCCTAAGTCTACCTACTCGTCTACAACTATGCATACAATTACGTAAATGGCAGAAAATGAAGTAAATGACAATTGTCAGAGTTGTTACTAGAAATCTTATTTAAGTTCACATTAACGAATCATGACTCATAAATTTAACATACATAAAAAAAAAAAAAAAATTAACATACGTTACCGACACGTATATTACTGTGTAGTTTGTATAAATCCGTGAGGTGGATCAAGCACGTAACGTGATTTTGGGGTTAATTTGTTTTATCTTCAGAAATCAGGCGATGACTTGGTCAAATATTTAGTCTCAGCTATTTTTTAATGAAATCTTTTTTTTTTTTGGTTAATGGTTATATCTAATTCTAGTGCAAAACATAAGACTTTAATAGAGAAAAGTTAAATTTGATCTTCTTTTCTACAAAAAGTGAGAACTTACTAAATAAGAGTTATAATCAAAGGAGATAAGAAGATTAAAAATGTGGAAACAAATGATGTCTTAATCTTAAGGCATGTAGAGGTTGGAAAGTAATCAGTGAACCTAGTGGTGAGATGTGTGTGTGGTCCTGATACTGTTGCTGTTGCAGTTCATTTTCACAATGATTATTTTTTTGGCATCATGTTTATTTGAACTTTTGCATTTCTAATTTTCCCTTTCAGTTGTACACTTATACTGATGGTGATGGTCATTATATTGATCACAAATTCACAACACATCATCCACAAATGTCACTTTCAAACAACACTAAGAGACGATTCTCATATCATCGAAACAAACTTGCACGAAATCCTATTCTTGTTATTAATGTTTATGTCTGTTTCTGGATAGTTATAAATAGTATTTTATCCTGCCGACCAAAATACAAAAATATTATTTTAGTTATACTATTTTTACTTTGTAATATCTAATTTGATACATTGTTGAAATATTCAAATTATCTATGGATGTCAGTAATGGTATTATCTTCAACACTCAAAGTCAAAGAATTACCGAAACAAACTTGCACGAAATCCAATTTCAATTTAATTAAAAAAATGTCTGTTTTTTTTAATTGGAGTCAATTTAATGGCCTATTTATAGTACTGTACGTATTACTAGTAATATAGAAACTCAATAATGCAAGGAAATTTGGATCTATGGTATATAACTTTGATTGATACATGGTAGTTGAAATATTTGAATTAAAGATGAATGCCATAATGGTAATATGAAGGTCAACAAACATGTTGCACCATCATCATCAATACCTCTCAAGGAGAAAAATAATTGGATTCGAACAAAATCTACAGTTCCCAAACGACATCAGCCATTGACATTGTTGATTAGTTTATTTAGAAACACTCAAAGACGATTGACAAAAAAAAAAAGAAACACTCAAAGACAAGAAAAAAATGAAATAACGGAATATGCATAAATTTTGACAATCTTTACCAAAACGTCTACTTAACTATGAGATTCGAAGAAAGTTTCTACATCTCAAAAAGAAGAGTTGTAATCACCATAAAATCTAATCAAAATCTATTAAATTTCCAATTTCACATCCTACCTTACAAATCTGAAATTCACATAACTAAAATAACCATATATACTATACACTCGTTGACAAGAAAAATAAAATAATTAAAAAATAAAAGTTATCAGACTGCTTATCCGCTGACAACAAATCGTATTACGACACGTGGGTTTGGGCCCACAAGACTTGATGGTACTTCTGTCAGATTGTTGATTTCAACGAAGATAATTTCCACAAATCTTGTAACTTCTGTTACACCTTCACAACCACTTGATTTGATGAGTTAACGTATCGATCTCTACGTCAATCAATCCATGTCACTCACCATATAAAGAAGAGTCTTCCATGTTCGAAACTTGTATCTCCAAGAAACAGAGCCAAAAATAGAAAGAATCAAAATAAAAAAAAAAACAGAGAAAAATGTCGATCTTGCTCTGTTTCTTCTTAGTTTCACTTCTTACTCTCGTGTCATTGCTCTTTCTGAAACAGACTAAAAACGCAAAATTCAATCTTCCACCGAGCCCTTCAAGTCTTCCCATCATTGGAAACATGCACCATCTCGCAGGATTGCCTCACAGATGTTTTCATAAGCTCTCGCTCAAGTACGGACCCGTGGTACTTCTTCGTCTCGGGTTCGTTCCTGTTGTGGTGATCTCATCGAGCGAAGCAGCTGAAGCAGTTCTCAAAACCCATGACTTGGAATGTTGCAGCCGACCAAAGTCGGTTGGGACCGGAAAACTCTCTTACGGTTTCAAAGACATCACTTTCGCACCATACGGTGAGTATTGGCGAGAAGTGCGAAAACTCGCGGTCATCGAGCTTTTTAGCTCTAAAAAGGTTCAGTCTTTTAGGTACATCAGAGAGGAAGAGGTCGATCTAGTGGTGAAGAAAGTGTCGGAATCGGCTTTGAACCATTCTCCTGTGGATCTAAGCAAAACCTTTTTCTCCCTCACCGCAAGCATCATATGCAGAGTTGCTCTAGGACAGAACTTTCACGAGAGTGGCTTTGTTATCGATCAAGACAGGATCGAAGAACTTGTTAACGAATCAACAGAAGCTCTAGGGACTTTCACGTTCTCTGACTTCTTCCCTGGTGGAGTTGGAAGGTTCGTAGATTGGCTGTTTCAACGACACAAGAGGATCAACAAAGTCTTTAAAGAACTTGATGCTTTTTATCAGCATGTGATTGATGATCACTTGAAGCCAGAAGGGAGGAGGAACAATCAAGATATTGTCACCTTGATCTTGGATATGATGGATAAACAAGAACCCTCAGATTCTTCCAAACTCAATATGGATAATCTCAAGGCAATCCTCATGGTAATAAATCTCAAAATCTTGGTTCTCTTCATATCTCCCATGTTGAAGTACATGTTGATTAATTCAAACTCTGTATCTTCTTTATTATGTAATCTTCAGGATGTATTTCTCGCGGGGATAGACACAAGCGCCGTGACGTTGATTTGGGCGATGGCAGAACTTATTAGAAACCCTAGTGTGATGAAGAAAGCTCAAGAAAATATTCGAACCACCCTTGGTCTCAAAAGGGAAAGAATCACTGAAGAAGATCTAGGCAAAGTTGAGTACCTGAACAACATAATCAAGGAAACATTCAGATTACACCCAGCACTTCCATTTGTGATTCCAAGGGAAACAATGTCTCACATCAAGATCCAAGGCTACGATATTCCCACGAAAACGCAAATCCAGCTTAACGTGTGGACGATTGGACGTGACCCCAAGCGTTGGACCGACCCTGAAGATTTCAACCCTGAAAGGTTTGCAAATAGCTCCGTTGATTTTAGAGGACAGCACTTTGACCTATTACCGTTTGGTTCTGGTCGAAGGATCTGTCCCGGGATGCCAATGGGAATTGCTACCGTGGAACTAGCGCTGATGAATTTGCTTTATTATTTCGATTGGAGTATGCCTGATGGGATGAAAGGTGAAGACATTGATATGGAAGAAGCTGGTAATATCTCCATTGTCAAGAAAATACCTCTTCAACTTGTACCCGTTCAACGTTACTGATGAGCAGCAATGGAAGCTTTGATGACAAAGAAATTGTATGAAGCAGAAGATGTAACATTATTCTTTTTAGATTTTGTTGTGAATTAATATATAAGAAAAAATGTTTGAATAATACATAAATCAAGAATAATATGAAGTTTGTTCATGTGCTTAAACATGTTACGGTCAGTTGAATGTTATAAAATTTGTTAATGAAGTAGCAGATCTGGACCCAATATTTTCGAGTTTTACCAAATTAAACTTTTTAACAGTATTTTGTTAGTTATGTATATCAAGACATTTCATTGATGAATTCTACTAGAGGAACCGGGCACCCTCAGGTATCATCCTCTGTACTATGGTGGAGGTGGCAACTGGCAAGTGATATTGATGACGTGGCGAAAGTGTTTTGACTTTTTGACTCAGTGTGAGCGAAACAAAACTAATCCATACGTGCGCGCGTGTGTCCTAGTCCATATTCTATACTATACGATCTTCATCCATGCATACGTGAAAAATTGAAGCAAATTAAAAGAAAGATTCATGTTTGTAAAATGTCAATCTTCTTCAATGTCCTCCAATCTTCACGAAGAGTATTTGTATGTATTCATGGTTTAGATAATATAAGTAATAAAATAACAAAACATAAACGTAACTCAATTAATCACAAATAAATCATCAACTCATGTTTTGACATAAAATTATAAACTTAACATGTTAAATCAAAACAATATTACCGAGATGATTGTGAAGCATCGTACGTGTTGCACGAAAAGGGTTTCAAGAGAAATAAATGATTCAATGATCTGATCAAATAAAATTACTATGGTTCGAAACAAAGTTAAATTCCAGGACGGGCTATCTCTCAATGTATTCACGTATCTCGAAATAGTGAAAATATCTACTCGGACAGTACAGTGGAAAGTGGATCTCACCTGAATCGCCCCATCTATCCTCCTGAGGAGAAGTTTGGTTTCATACGGCAATTGTCATTACGGACCTATACGAATATACATACTAGTCAATAAAATTATAAACTAATCAATTAAACCATGTGGTGTTCAAAGAAATAAACAATAATAAGCCATGATATCATTTAATAAATTTTATCAAAGCGTCGGTCATGTGGACAATATATTATACAATATATATATATATATATATGTACTAATCAATTAAACTGATGTTCGAAGAAATAAACAATAATAATAACTTAACTAAGCCATGGGATAAATTTATAATCTTAAATCTATATTAATAAAAAGTAGGAGTTATAAGCTCCTAAGACCGTCCACATAGAATTTTAAACAACCAATAAAAATTTGACATATCACTTATTAACATTTTATACAATTTTCAGAATTTTCTATATTAAGAATTGTTTTAAACAACCTATCATGATTTGATATGTCATTCATTAACATTTTTTGAATTTATAAAATTTTTTAGAAAAAAAAAATTTTAAATTTATGGAAATCAAAGAACTAAGCACAATATTTCACATCGGCTATAATTTTTTTAGACAATGGTTCAGAACCAGTATAAATAAGATTAATATGTTTCCAACAACGAATGAGCAGGAAAGCTTGATTTATCAGGCGTCCAAGTTTAAAAGTTTTATTTGGTTTGATCTGGTTTTTTATTTGATCAAACTAAAACTTTAAACAGTTTCAAAAAAATATTATAATATTTAAAATTTTAAAAAGTTTAAATATTATAAATATTAAAACTTTTAAAAGTTCTTAGCTTTTAAAAAGTTTTTAAATATTATAAGTTTTAAATTCTAAAAGTTTCAAATATTATAAATATTGAAAATTTTTAAAAGGTTCAAATTTTATATTTCGAAACCTTTTAAAAGTTTAAAATATTATAAATATTGATGTAAAACATAAATTATCTTATTTATCTATATTTGTGCTTTTTATTTCTTATGAGCTGTAAAACATATTTTTGTGTATGATTTTAGAGATGAGTTGATATTCTTTCATTAACTTTTTTATTTTTGGGTCTAAGGAAGAAGGATTGACATCGCAAAACCTTAATTTGATGTTTGAGTCAAATTTTGAGGTTTAAAGAAGAAAGATGGACGACAAACACACATGTTTTATTAGCTATACATAGACATGATCAGGGTTACGGTTGTCACGGTTAAGGTTTATTAATCATCGGTTATGGTTAGAAATTTTTGTACCTTAACCAGAACCGTTTAACAAACGGTTACGTTTAAATACGGTTACGGTTCAAGCGGTTACTGTTATATACGGTTATTTGATAATATGATACGATTGATATTATTTGATGATATAATTAATTGATATTATTTATTTATAATTAATATGTTCTTATAGTGTACTCATATTTCTATATATCATATGATTTATATTAAATAAATAATTATTAATATATTTTATTATGTTTTTAAAATATTATAAACCAAGTAAGGATTTTGGTTTGAGAAGTTTCTAAACGCGTGGATCTAAAACCTAATAAGTATATGAATAAAATTGTCAATAATTGGGTGCATGTATTGACTATGCTGGTAATCATGAATTTCACAAATTTTATGAGAAAAGAAATGATTTTGTTCTTGGAGTTTGATGGGTTAACAAGTTGTGTGGTAGTCTAAAAAAAGGTTTTTCAGTGGAAGAATGTGAAGAAGTTGACGAGGAAGAAGAAGAAAAAGAGTATAACGAAGAACCAAATGGTAAAAGTTACAATGACAATTAACACAAAATTTGATAATGAAAATGACAAGAAAGAATATGAAAAATAAGAAAACATTGAATAAAAGACACGAAAACATAGGTGGTAGCGATCAATTAAATATGAAAACGAGTTAAATTCATGATTATAAAATTGTTTCGTTTTTCTGGTGGTCAAAGAAAATGGTTTAAGATATGTGAGGTCATCAGTTTGATTTGCCTCACGTGGACGTCAAGTTAAATTTATGATTTTTTTTTCAGATTTGATTTTATAACACAAGTGATTTTTATATTTTAAAAAATTATGTATCTGAAATTTAGTTTTTTTTCCTTAGTACTAATTTTAATTTTTTTTATGAGATAATATTTTATTACCGTAATCAATTATATATAATTTTTATCAAAATATATTAAATAGACCACACGTAGCGTATATTCAAAACCTAGTATTAATAATAATTATAATTTATACTTTAATCTTTATCAAACCCACCGATTTGCTAAACCAACTTAAATCCTTAATCTACCAAACCAAACAAATAAAGCAACAATCAGTGGCAGATCGAGAACTAATTATTATTAACACGGAGCACATATATCTTTTTTTTAACTAATGAGTTATGATTTCTTTTTTATTTTTTTATAAATTTTTTAAAGACCCTAAAAATTCGAAAATATGAAGAATATTTCACTGATTTTATAATATTTGATATATAAATTGAAACAAAAACTGTAATCTACTGAATTCACAAAATGCTTTTATTAATATTTTAGAATATAGACAATCAAATAAAGAAATAAACAACATGCATTTTGATAAATAAGTACAAGAAAGGAAAAAAACGAAATGTAATTGACAACCAATTAAAAAAATGAAATAAGAGTATAAGTATAAGACACACACAAGAAAGAAAAATAAATTATGTGTATACAAAACAAAAAAATAAAACGTGGCAACTATAGAAATAATTAAAAGCAAAATGAATTGAAAATATTGAACACCTCATCCCTAACATGTTCTAGACACCAATAATTATTGATTTTAATAAGCTATATAACAAACAATAGTTATACTAGTAATTTTATTTTATACTAATGAGTATGGAGCACGTGCTCCCACCAACCCTGGATCCGTCCCATGCATGATAAATCTCAATGATAGAGGCATATAGAGTATTTTCCTATTTTTTTTTTTTATAATAGAGAAATTCTATAATAGATGTGAGTTTTACTCCAATGGTTCTTTATTCTCATCTCTAAAATAGAGGACTATTGGAGTAAAACTCACGTCTATTATAAAGTTCCTCTATTATAAAGGTAAAAATAGAGGACTATTGAAGATGCTCTTAGATGATTGAGATTCGTGATGATAATAAAAAAACTAATATTGTATTCGTTTCATATAGTAGAGAATTTTTAAAAAATACTTTTTTTGAGATAATTTTTTTTTAAATATTTTCTATTTTGAATAGTTTCATTTTTAGCCTTTTTTATATAATTATAATATGTTTAATTAATTTTTTAAAAAATTTAGGTTTAGATTTTTTATTTTACATTTAAAATATAGTTTTGAGGAGTTAAAGTTTAATATTTGGAGTTTAGGGCTTATTTTGTTTTAGAGAAATTATAGGATATTTTAGAGAAATTATTTTGTATCATAATAGGATGTTTTAGAGAATTTATTTTAGATTAGTTTAATATTTTATATTATACTGTTTTGTTTATGATTGGTTAAACTTTTTGAAAGTAATATACATATTTAAATTCAAAACATTTTAGAGCATGTACAGTGGGAGTTCTCATCAAGTCTCAACAATAAAAAAAAAAAAAAAGTGGAAGAAAAAAATGAAAATCGATTCTGTTTTGAAAACTTTTGAGAACCGCGTGAGACACTTATTACACACATGTTAATATATGATTGATTTTAAGTTTATTTTTTATTTAAAATTTAAATAATTAACTAAATTAAATTATATTCCTTCTATTCCTGATAGTTTGATGTTTTAATAAATTTTATTTATTCCTAAAAAATTGATGTTTTATTAAAATATTAAATATAAGAGACTATGAAAGTCTTTGTTCATTGTACATGCTCTAATATTTTGAAAGAGAGGAAATACTAGTACTTATCTCAATTAGTGATGGGGAATCAAAAATTAACTATTGGAAACGACATCAGGTAGAGATTTTGGTGTAGATCTCTCTTAGCATTATCCTAACTAACAAACATGTTGTTTCTCTTTCATGATAATTTTCTCGATAGGAACGTCATCGGAAATTGTCGACTAAATTAAATAATGATTATACTATAAATTTGGTTTTATTTTGTTTAATCTTTATGATCGACAATTATAAAAATCATAAAGCAGCAAATAAGATACTACGAAGAAATATATATTGATACATGATATTCTTGTTTAATATCGTGTAAATTTGACCATGTAAACTCTGACCAAACAAACAAAACAATGATTATACTATAAATTTGTTTTGTTTAGTTTAATCTATATATGGTCGACAATTAGAAAAATCATAAAGCTGCAAGTAAATACGACGAAGAGATATGATGGAGATGGACTGATACATGATACTCTAGTTTAATCTGAAATCTGAATCTGAATCGTCATCAACGAAGACCAAATATATATATATATATATAAAAACATTAAATTAATTCAAAACTGTAAGTAAAAATCAACATAGATAATCTAAAAATACTATATTTAAATTTATAAATATAATAACTCATATATATTATAGTATTTTTTTTGTCAACGTATATTAAATTAGTTCAAACGAGCTAATTCAAAAAAAAATTGTTTACAAATTTAGAAGTATGCGATAAAATACATATCGTGCATACTATATACATATTATATTAATTATTTAAAAACAAGTTTTATATTTTTTAAATAATTTTTCTTGTTTTAATTGAAGTATATTTTTCAATTATATACTTACAAAAATACATAATTTATTTTTATGTTTAGTGTAGAATATTTGTAACTTTTTTTTTATGTAAGCATATATCAAAATCTAATTAGAAAAATTATTTATACATGTATTAAAATTAAAATTTCATCGAATAATTGATACATGTTGCGATTATATTAATTAAAAATTTTGATACTTTAAATTTATATAATATTATTATATAATTTAATTATTTTCATATATTGTAAAAATATGATTCTTTTTGTTTTACAATTAGTAATTTGCTATATTAGTTTAGTTTTTAATATAAATTACGAAAAATAATATGTTTTTACTTTTGTTATGTTTATTTTATTGTATGATTTGGTTTCTAATTTATAAATTAAAAAGGAATAATTGTAATTATTTTAATTTTAGTATTTGTATTTATTATATAATTAGGTTTTTTGTATCTGTGGAAATTTGATTGAGCCATACATATATATTTTTATATTTCAAGTTTTCAACACAGCCGGTCAAAGATTCAGTACGTTGAAAAGATCGAGGATTATTATACAACGGGAACCCCCAAACGTTAATTATATATACGCGTTTTGCTGTCACAAATTAAATAAACAAAAATTATTATTGAGGCGCATGTGACATTTTATAGAATAATCTTCAGAGGTTCTATAAAGAACGACTTCAAGGGCCAGCTACAAATCATCACCCATCAGCATCACTTCCAAGTCCAAGAAAAAAAAAAGAAAGTAGAAACATACAAAACCAAGATCATCCAAGAAAAAGAAAAAAATGGAGATCTTGATCTATTTGTCCTGGGCTTTGTTGCTTGCCCTCTTCTCCTTTGTTTTTCTAAAGAAGAAGAATCAACGACTTCCTCCGGGCCCTAGAGGTCTTCCGATCATCGGAATCTTGCACCAATTCACAGGAATCCCTCACAAGTGGTTTCATCAGCTGTCACTCAAACACGGACCCGTGATGTCTCTTCCTCTAGGGTTTACGACAGCTGTTGTGATCTCCTCAAGCGAAGCGGCTGAAGAAGTTCTCAAAACCAAAGATGTCGAGACATGTACTCGGCCACAGATGTTGGGGGCGAGGAGACTCTCGTATAACTTTAAAGACATCACTTTTGCACAGTTCACTGATACTTGGAAAGAGAACCGTAAAGTCTCGATGGTGGAGCTTTTGAACTTCAAGAAGCTTCAAACTTTTAAGTCTTTGAAGGAGGAAGAGATGGATTTCATGGTGAAGAAGATATCCAATTCGGCTTTGGAACAATCTCCCGTGGATATAAACAACATTTCTATGGGCCTCGTCTCCCACATCTTATGTAGATCATCGTTAGGACAGAACTTGCACACGAACAAGTTTTTCGACGAGGAGAAAATCATACAGCTTGTCATGGAAGGCTCCCTAGCCACAGGTGAATTTGGTGTCGCTGATTTCTATCCTGGCAAACTAGGAAACTTTGCAGATTGGTTGCTCCAAAGAAAAAGAGTGATACTAGAGAAAATGTTTAAGGAGCTTGATGATTTTTACCAACATGTGATTGATGATCACTTGAAGTCATTAGATGGACCCAAAGGTACAGATCCTTCTGCCGATATCGTTTCCGGGATGCTGAAATTGGTTGATAAAAATGGAACTCCTGGTTCCAAAAGCAATTTGGATCAAGTCAAAGGAGTACTCATGGTACGTCAAAACTTATACTATATTTCATGCATATCATTCAATAATATTTCTTTTCTCTCTTTTATATATACTATATGTGGGTAAAAAGATGATGTATCCATCTGCAACATTCTTTTTTTGGTGGACTAACCGCATATTTTTTTCTTACAAGTTATATATAATTATATGTGAATCTACTCTAGTATACATGAGTTTAATCTGTGTGTTGATCATATGCATTGCAGAATCTTTTCCTAGGAGGGATAGATACAGTTGCCATAATTCTGATATGGGCAATGACAGAACTCATTAGAAACCCAAGGGCGATGAAGAAAGCACAAGAAGAGATTCGGTCTGTCCTCGGAGAGAAAAGAGAGAAGCTCACGGAAGAAGACCTAGAGAAAGTTGAATACTTGAAGCTCATAGTCAAGGAAACATTCAGATTGCATCCATCAGTTCCAACTATACCTAGAGAATCAATGTCTCCAATAACGATCCAAGGCTATGATATCCCTGCAAAGACGCGGATGTACATCAACGTATGGGCGATTGGACGAGAGGCCAAGGTTTGGAAAAACCCTGATGAATTCATTCCTGAGCGGTTCATGGATAGTGATGTCCATTTCAAGGGACAACACTATGAGTTGTTACCCTTTGGTTCTGGTCGGAGACTCTGTCCCGCGGTTTCATTTGCCAGCAGTACAATAGAATTTGGGCTCTTGAATATGCTTTACTTCTTTGACTGGAGCTTACCCGATGGTGTGGTCGCCGAAGACATTGATATGGGAGATATTGGAAATATCTCCTTTTACAAGAAAGTACCTCTCGTCCTTGTTCCCGTTAAACACCATTAACGAGATCGTCACAAAAATAATTTCAAACAATTTGTCATTTTGTTTGAAATCTTTAATTAAGTATACCGTTGAAGATATTAATGTTTGTTGTATCTTTCACGATTTTTATCAATAATAAAAGTGTTTTTATTTCTTACTATATGAAAGACTCACTTCCTATACAATGTTACAAACAACTCAATCCTCAGTATTTTTATTTATATAAACTGTATATTTCACCCAATAATAAAGAAGAATAATATACTCCTTCTGTTTTATAATATAGGATGGTTAGAGAAGTATTTTTGTTTCATATTATAGGATGTTTCCAACTTTCTATGCAACTTTTAAATTAAATTTATATTTTATATTTTATGTTATGCAGACTTGTTTATGATTGGTTAAATTTTTAAAAAGTAACTATTTCTTAATATACGTGTTTTCACTAAAACATCCTATATTTTGAAACAAGAGAATATATATTTTGTTTTTTGTAGTTTTCTTATTTCTTTATATAGATTGATTGATCATCCGTCTCTTCCACATATGAAGCGACAGCGACATACTGTAAGGCGGACGTTCACGTTCACGTTCACGTTCATCATATTATTCATATGATGATAAACCCAAAAAAATCGCAACCCTATTAATCTTCGTTAGTACGTATTCAATTATTGAAACTCAGTCACAACTTACAATTTGGACCCTTCATAACTCTCAAGTCTCCGCCTTGATAATTACGTAAAATATAAAAATATCATTGTTAAACCCGTGAGCGACAAGACTACAACAACAACACGTAAGAGTTTGGATTATCGACTAACAAACGACCCGTGAGCGCTGAATCAAGGAGTTGGCCATAATGAATATTAAAAGGTGGGCGATTTCGTTTTTGCTTTTTAGAGCATGGGCATTGGTGTAGGACAAATTTTGGTCCCTCAAATATATTAATTTTATTTTCAGAGTTTCTTAAGTTTGGTATAAGCATTGGTGTCCTTAAGTAAAAACATATTAAAGTTTTAATTTAAATAAAAAATATAACATTGACATTAAAAACATAAGAAAATTACAAAGTTACAAAAACTTGAAGAAGAAAAACAAATATCTTGGATTACAAGGACAATCCTCATACAACATTTTCTTGTGTTTCAAGATAGCTTATGAACCAATGAAAGAAAAAAGCTAAACATCAGAGCTTAAACGCCATATGAGGCAACCGTATAAATAAGAATGGACATAACTAAGCAATTTTGTTCAACCTCTGACTAGAATATTTTAAAAATGTTTTAGATGGTCGGATGAGGGTTGAACTTCACTGATTCGAGCCATACTAGCTCCTTAATCTCTTCTTCAGTGGAAACCGGGTCCTCAAAATCGAAACTGAACTGCTTGGAACAAACAGGCTCATGTTAAGGTCGTGAAGAGCTGACAAGTAAGGATGACACAATGCTTCCTCAACTACAAGATAAAGAGCGTGATCAAGCATTAATTAATAATAAGAAATCATCACTCATATGCCAATCTCGGTATGTAACAGATGAACTTATACCAGATCTTTCCTGAAACAGAACATACCTCAGTTATAAGTTTAAACTGATGAACGTAGTCTTTCCCCGGGAATAGAGGCTCCCCTGTCATAATCTCAGCAAATATGCAACCAACAGACCAAACATCAATCGCATATCATTTCCAGAGTTCCTATAGATATAACAGAAGTAACCAATAGCCATATTAACACAAATGATGTCAATAGCTTAGTAAAATAAGTGGGAGCGTCGATGTTTGGAACATACATGAGTTCAGAGAGACCGCATTTCATATCCTTCTCTGCTAAAGTCGCCCTCTCAAGCAATTTCTTGCTCTCCTTTTTCATTAAGTCTGCAGACATGTTCAAATCCTGAACATGCTTCTCAGCTCTCAAGAACTGTGCCTGAAGAAATGATTTTGAAGTTGATCTAAAAACAAGAGAAGGGACACAAACCAGGGCAAGTATAACAACGAACAAATTGGAATAGTAGATACCTCTTCGCTTTGAAATCGGCCTAATGTTTGACGTATGTCAATTCTTCTGCAAAGAAAACAAAACCAGTAGAGGATACAATCGATACATAAAACTTAGCACCATGTCAACACATAAAAACGTCTAATTCGGAGCAAAACCTGTTTTGAATCGAACTCATTTCAAGTAATTAAAGCTTATGAGATATTGAATTCCAAATCCATGCTTTTGTTGCTAATAAGAATCTCGATTCATAAGAAACGTCATGGTGAACAAAAGAGAGAGAGATTTAACAAACCTGTATAGAGCGGAAATGAGAGGTCGAGTTTTCACGGAAGGAACGAGCAGAGCGCATGGCGGAATCCGTCGATTCCTTCACCGTCTGTTGGAGATCACCCACCCATTTCTCCGCTTCTCCCATGGCTTCCCCCACCGAATCAACCACTCCGATCGCTTTATGCTCAATCGCAGCAGAAACAGTTTCATTCGTGATCGCTGGAGCCGAATCTTCGGTAACGCTGGTTGCTTTGGTAACGACGGAGAGAAAAAAAATGACTCGAGACCACGATTTTTTGGGTTCACCCTACCCAAACGACAGCAACCAATAACACGCCGCCACATGTTATGAAGGACAGACGAAAATACGTCCCCTTTAAAGATACGTTTCTTCGTTAATGGGTCATTTTCCATTTATTTTTAAAACAAAAATCGTGGGAGACAGCCCAAAAAGACGCCAATGCACATGGTCTTAGATCTTGTCTCTGACATGGAAACTTAAAACATCTTTACTCCAGAACGTGTAAATGTTGCTCAGAAAAAAAAAAATTTATTACACATTTTTTTTTTGTTTATTTTTAAAAATATGTGCCAATAAATGAACGCCACGTGTCGAGGAACGTTTCTCACAACGTTCTCAAAATACTCTAGCAAGGAGCCTTACTCTTCTTTTTACTTTTATCTCTCATTTTTTTCTTATTTTTTTAATAAGAGTAACTACATGAGTAACACCAGTAATCATGCTCTTATAATAATATTTTGTTAATAAAGTAGCTGATCTGGACCCAACATTTTAGAGTTTTATAAAAACTTTTAAAATTATTTGGTTAGTTACATAATAACAACAGTATAAACAATATATGAACTGTATATATCAAGACGTTTTGTTTCTTCATTGATTATTATATTCAAAAATTTCTTCTCATATTACTAAACTGGCAGTTCGATGAATTTATTAGTGGCGGTGGTAAGTGTTTTGGCTTCTTGAGTCGGTGTGAACGGAACAAGAGAATGTGTGTAAAACTTGGTTTTGAATACTAAAGATCGAAAGGTTCTTTTTGGATTTTTTTTTAACACAACAACTTTCATTAAAAACTTAAAACCTCAAATGAAAAATGTTCTTATAACTTAGAATCAAACGGTTACAAAAAAGGGAAAGATAAAGACTACATGAGTTTTCCAAAGAGATGCACAACTTTGAGGAGTTTGTAAAAGGTGGAAAATCTTTTGGTGTCTTGTAAGATTCAGGAAATTCCTGACCAAAAGGTTCTTTTTGGATTCTTAAAATATCGAATTCACTAAACTTATAGCCATAAAATTATCCAAAAGTAAAATAATGAATTTGATCTTAGCAGTAGTAGTAGTGTATAAACCTGAGATTTTAAAGAGTTGGGTACAAAACCCATTAGGGAATGCCACGTAGAGAGGGATGGGAGGACATAAGACTACTCCTCCATCCCATCCACGTAGAGAACGATGGGACTAATGCTTTGACGTGAAACCAAGCTTACTATATTTTTCTCTCTTTCTTCTTTTCCAAGCTTACTACTTTGGATTATTATCGTCCTAACATTTGCATATAAATGGCAGGAAATGAACTGACAAATGTCAAAGTTTGTTACAAGAAATTTTTGAAAATTCATTCCATATTCTTTTTTACACGTGTATATTAAAATTTAACATGCTAAACAATTAATGATATAAAAGTTTAAATAAAATTGTACTTATATGAAAGCATATAAACAATCCGATAACTAGATGATCTATCTACATGAAAATAGTAGGATACAAAATAAAAACATACGTTATGTAATAGTTAAACTACTTACTATATAGTTATATAGAAATGTAATAATGCAAGGAAATTAGGATCTAATGGTTGACATATTTGAAATATGAATGTCATAATGGTAAGTTGGTAACGTTCCATGACTTGGAATATTGCAGCCGACAAAAGCCGGTTGGACCGAAAAACTCTCTTACGGTTTCAAAGACATCACTTTTCTCACCATACGGTGAGTATTAGCTCTAAAAAGGTTGTCTTTTAGGTACATCAGAGAGGAAGAAAGTGTGGGAGCTTTGGAGCATTCTCCTATCGAATAGCTTAACATATCATACTACAAAAAAACAGGTATGTGGTATCATTTATTTTGTATTTTTGCATTACTTATAAATGATACAAAGGAATTTTACATCACTTATAGAAATGATACTCACATTGTTGATGCAAATAATTAACATCAATTTATTATCAACTGATGCAATTTTTTTTTTTTTTTTTTTTTTTTTGTATCGGTTGTTATAATTGATAGTAATAATGTGTCAATTACCAATAAATTCACCCAAGTTAGATTTTATCATGTGTTTGCATAATAAGAACTTTAAAATTAAGAACAGCAAAGAACGTTTGGGTTTTACTTTGCAAAAAAAATTACATAAAATAAACCTAGAAAAAGTTAAGAAGATTAATAAACATACCAAAAGCATAAGGGAGCATAATCATAGAATCAAAGTCGGAAAAACACTTACTTATGATTAAGGATCTAATTTGTGTTGAAAACTCTAAGAAGAAAAGAGATGGTAGCTCGGATCGATTAGGTTTCATTTTAGATTGATTTGTCGATGGTGGTACAAATTAATATTGATTTTTTTTTTTTTATGTTCACACAGATTTATTAATTCTATAAATATAATATAATTTAGCATCAGTATTTTATTGATGTAAATTTTATATCATTTTAAAAAGTGATTTAACCAAAAATAAATAATTACATCAATTATCTAAATGATATAAAAATATATTTTATATCATTTTTAATAAAGTGATACAATTTAAAAGAAACTGAATCAATTTTAAATAACTGATGTATAATAAGATAATTATAACGTCAATTGACATAATTGTTGTTAATCATATATATTTGCATCACTTGAAAATAAGTAATTTAAAATTACTTCAATTAGTTTTGTGATACAAAATAAATGATACAACATACCTGTTTTTTTGTAGTGATCATACTAAGCCGTGAGATTTTCAAATATATATGTACTATACAATAATACAAGTAACAAAATAACAAAACATAACTCAATATATCACAAATAAATCATCAACTCATGTTTTGACACAAAATTCTAAACTAACGTAATAAATCAAACAATATTACCGAGATGATTGTGAAGTCATCAGTCATGTACGAGTAATTATACGAATATATATATATATATATATAGTACTAATCAATAAAACAATATACTAATCAATTAAACCATGTGGTGTTCAAAGAAATAAACAATAATTAATAAGCCATGCGATGAATTTATAAACTTTATGTTATATATATATATATATATCAAAAATAAATAAATTAATCAATTAAAACCATGTGATGTTCAAAGAAATAAACAATAATAAGCCATGGGATTAGTTTATAAATTTTATCAAAGCATCAGTTATGGTGCGAGTATATATTATACAAAAAATATATATACCGACAGAAAAATATACGATAAGAAATAAACGATAAGCTATGAGATGAATTTATAATCTTTTCAACTTAAACCATTGAACTACCAAGCAGAACTTACAAGGCAACATAAATAATGAAACGATTCTAGCTACCATGCATGATAGATCTCAATGATATAGCATTAGATGATCTTGATTGGTAAAGATAATAATAAAAAAAAGTTAATAATACTTATCTCAATAGACTTTATAGACTATCACTATAGTAATGAGTGATCGGAAATCAAAAACGTAGATTTCTCTTAGCATGTTTTTGCTAACAAACATGTTTCTCGTTCGTGATAATTAGGTAATATCCCGTATAGAGAAGTTATGGTAAAACTAGCTTCTCTTTTTAGTACAATCATCATTATATTTAGTTTCATATGATCCAACAAATAATTATGTATAAAGATCATTGTAATATTTATTTAATTCCAATTTTGTCTTCGCCTCCTCACATACAAAGCTTCCATCAGGTTTTGTACGAGACTCAATAAAAAACTCTGCTCGACTTGGTGTTTTTCCAGTTTTGATTTTCTTCATTAAAGATACATGCATAAATAATATAGAATATCAGTATAAGAAACTAATGTTTTGTCAAAACTAAATTACTCACAATCTCATTTCTTCTCCTTGGAAAGCTCTTCCTTCCACATAAGTGAGGCATGGTATTGTGTTTTTGGCTCTTTGTATTCCTCTCTTGCATTTTCTGAAAGCTCACATATTAGAAGAAAAATAGTTGCATTGGATGTAAAGACATCCAACTACATGTAGATATTTAACATACAAAAACCTATACCTTCCACTTTTCATAAAATCTCGTCCGAACAAATTGACCCCACTGAAGTTCAGGAATATTTTCGGGTCGATTCAGCAATGTTTCATTCAAAGTATCTTTTTGTGTTCTTTCCAAAGCCGACTTTTGACATCCTTGCATCTGCTACCTAGTGCACCCATCACATATTCTTTTCTAATCACAGGATCATCAAATCTGAATTTGGACTGCAACGACAAACCATAAAACTTGCTATCAAACCAATATTTTGGGTTTTCAGTTCAACATCTCTATCTGTTGCTCGGAATTTGAAACCATTGACATTGTAAGCTGTATACTTCACAACCTTTTCAGATGGACCCAAAGTTAAGCATCGTAAATCTGCAGTTATCCCATCTAACTCATCAAGCTCTACTTTCTGTTTGAACCATTTTGCAAAATTAAGATGCATTTCTCGATCAATGTCAATAACACGACTCCTCTTGCTATGGTGAGATGGGTTCCTTAACAACTCATTTTTATACTTCCTGAAATGATAATAATTAGTAAAAATTAGAGAACGTCAATCAGGCATAATGAAAATGAGTTATTATTAAGTGATAGAAACTTACTCGCGTAAGTGATCAAGTAGATGACAATTAACCAATATATGTCGATGTGCTTGCTGTCTTTCCACATGGTTGAGAGTATAAACTTGACCCGCTCCAACAAACCTTCCAAGGCTTGGAAAAATAACTGGAAGTTCTGAATTTGGTCTTATGCTAGTCTCAACTACAGGTCGATCATCAACACGTCCAATCCTTGTAAATCGTGTCTCTATATCATTGAGATACATTGAACAAAATGTTACACATTCATCGGCTAAATATTGTTCACATATAGAACCTTCAGGCTTAGCGCGATTCCGAACATATGATTTGAAGTGTCCTAGAGTCCTGTAGATAGATTAATTAAGTAAATTTCCAGTTGTGTATATAGATACAAACGTATAATGTACATATATATATTACCTCTCAACCGGATACATCCAACGAAATGGAACTGGTCCACCTAATTTTGCTTCTTCTGTGAGATGTACTATTAAATGTACCATCACTGTGAAAAAAGATGGAGGAAAAATCCTCTCCAGACGACATAGAGTCACTACAATACGGTCTTGAAGTTTGTCAAGCTCCTCAATATCAAGGACCTTTGCAGATATATCTCTAGAAAAATGACAAACCTCAATAATGGCTGATGTCACATCTGTTGGCAGTAGTTTCCGGATGGCGACTGACAATAAATCTCTCATTATCACATGACATTTATGGCATTTTAAGCCTACTAGCTTTCGACTTTTAACATCAACACAACTCGATAAGTTAGACGCATAACCATCAGGGAACTTTACATTCTGTAAGACACTTAAAAAGGTGTGTTTTCCATCATTGTCCAGAGTAAAACATGTTGCTTGATACTTCCCATTATCATCAGGCCACAAGTCAGAACGTATACCTAACTCGCGAAGATCTTTTCTAGCACTCAAATTATCCTTTGATTTTTCTTTGTCGTCCAATAATGTATAGCATAAATTATCAAACACATTTTTCTCTATATGTATGACATCCAAATTATGCCTCAACATAATAAATTCCCAATAAGGCAACAAAAAAAAATAAACTCCTCTTCTTCCATTGTTGAGTACTAGATCGTCCAACATGACTTCGATCTTTTTTTCCTCCAACTCCATCTAAACCATGCTTCTTACCAAGAGTAACATTAACTTGTTCTAGTTGAGGAACAATTGTAGAACCTGATAACGTCACTGGTGGTGATCTGGTTTCAATATATCCGTCAAAATTAGTTACATTTTGACGAAAATCATGATCTTGAGGAAGAAAGCGACGATGACCCTGAAAAATTTTTTTTTTGCCATGGCGTAAACGTTGGCCGGTGCCATCAAAATTGCAGCTTGGACAAGCTGATTTCGTATATATATTCCAACCCGACAAATTTCCAAGACCAGAAAAATCACTAATTGTCCACATGATGGCTGCTCGCATGTCAAATTTTTGTTTTGTGGAAGCATCTACTGTTTTAACCCCATCAAACCATAATTCCTTCAATTCTTTGATAAGTGGCTGCAAATAGACATCAATATCATTACCAGGCATTTGCTTTCCAGGGATAACCATAGAGAGGATCATTGATGTCTGCTTCATTGACATCCACGATAGTAAATTATAAGGAAATAATATCATTGTCCATATGTTATAATTATTACTCATTGTACCAAATGGATTAAAACCGTCAGTCGCCAAGCCTAGTCTGACATTTCTTGGATCAGATGCAAATTCTGGATATTTTTGATCAAATGATTTCCAAGCCTCTCCGTCTCTTGGATGTCGAAGCTTGTCATCATTGTTAGATGCAGTTGCGTGCCATCTCATGTGGGTAGCAGTTTTTGATGACATGTATAAGCGTTGTAGTTTCGGCTTTAGAGGAAAATAACGCAAAATTTTTGCAGGAGTTTTTTTTGTTTTCTTCTCTGATCCAGATACTGTACCTTTTGCTGGAGTTTTCTTCTTTTTTTTTCTCTGATCCAGATACCGTACTTAGCCTAACCTTACTCTTGGCAGAAATATTTTGTTTCCAACGAGAAGCTTCACAAACTTTACAAGTCTCCCTTTTTGCATCTGCCTCCCAAAATAACATGCATGAATTTTCTCATAACTCAATCCTAATTTGCAAATAACTCTCTTCATGTCATTAAATGACTTTGGCAACTTAGCATGTGTAAATGCTTCTTTCAGCAAATCAAGCACCAAAGATATGCCCTTGTTACTCATCCCACACATACACTTGATATGGTAAAACTTCAATATAAAAGACAACTTCGTGAATTTTGTGCATTCATCATATAGCTCTTGGGTAAAATCAGCAAGCAACTCATCAAAACTTTCTTCTTTTCCAAAATTTCCACTTGAAGTTGATGGTCTATCAGTGTCCATAGGTTGCTCACAAGATCCAAATGCATTTTCGCCATACATATTAGTATCAATACCAGGAAAAATATCATCCAAGAGATTCAAAGTTGAATCCATTTCAACTTGAGCTAAATCATCAGTAGGTACTCTTGCATTTTCTGTGACAAATATTCCCTCTCCGTGAAACATCCAACTTGTGTAAGAACTTAAAAAACCATAACACATCAAATCACCTTCAATATCTTCTCTTGACTTGAATTTGGCTAGAGAACACCGGTTACATGGACATTTCATCGTGGCTGCAGTTGATTTACTAAATGTAAAATTCAAGAAATTTTTAACCCCTGATATGTAATCTTGAGATAAAGATGGTTTCTTTATCCATGACTTATTCATCAAAACCTGAAAGAACGATTTGAATTATTTGTAAGTTTTAGAAAAATCACAAAACTAACAAACCTTCAAAACCTTTAGAATCTAGAAATAAATCTATGCATGTACATGACACATCCTAAACAAAACCAAATCGATGTATTAACAAAGAAGTAGTATTAGAGTGTTTCACTAAATTTAGAAATCAAGGAATGTGGTCGTGAAGCCGATGACCCATACAGTGCCGGTTATATATATAATCCTTTGCAATCAGCAGATGTATCTTGCAAATTTTTTTAATTAAGTGTTCATCACCCACGTGATTAGGAGGCAAATTCACCCAAGTTAGATTTTATCATGTGTTTGCATAATAAGAACTTTAAAATTAAGAACAGCAAAGAACGTTTGGGTTTTACTTTGCAAAAAAAATTACATAAAATAAACCTAGAAAAAGTTAAGAAGATTAATAAACATACCAAAAGCATAAGGGAGCATAATCATAGAATCAAAGTCGGAAAAACACTTACTTATGATTAAGGATTAATTTGTGTTGAAAACTCTAAGAAGAAAAGAGATGGTAGCTCGGATCGATTAGGTTTCATTTTAGATTGATTTGTCGATGGTGGTACAAATTAATATTGATTTTTTTTTTTTATGTTCACACAGATTTATTAATTCTATAAATATAATATAATTTAGCATCAGTATTTTATTGATGTAAATTTTATATCATTTTAAAAAGTGATTTAACCAAAAATAAATAATTACATCAATTATCTAAATGATATAAAAATATATTTTATATCACTTTTAATAAAGTGATACAATTTAAAAGAAACTGAATCAATTTTAAATAACTGATGTATAATAAGATAATTATAACGTCAATTGACATAATTGTTGTTAATCATATATATTTGCATCACTTGAAAATAAGTAATTTAAAATTACTTCAATTAGTTTTGTGATACAAAATAAATGATACAACATACCTGTTTTTTTGTAGTGATCATACTAAGCCGTGAGATTTTCAAATATATATGTACTATACAATAATACAAGTAACAAAATAACAAAACATAACTCAATATATCACAAATAAATCATCAACTCATGTTTTGACACAAAATTCTAAACTAACGTAATAAATCAAACAATATTACCGAGATGATTGTGAAGTCATCAGTCATGTACGAGTAATTATACGAATATATATATATATATAGTACTAATCAATAAAACAATATACTAATCAATTAAACCATGTGGTGTTCAAAGAAATAAACAATAATTAATAAGCCATGCGATGAATTTATAAACTTTATGTTATATATATATATATATATATATCAAAAATAAATAAATTAATCAATTAAAACCATGTGATGTTCAAAGAAATAAACAATAATAAGCCATGGGATTAGTTTATAAATTTTATCAAAGCATCAGTTATGGTGCGAGTATATATTATACAAAAAATATATATACCGACAGAAAAATATACGATAAGAAATAAACGATAAGCTATGAGATGAATTTATAATCTTTTCAACTTAAACCATTGAACTACCAAGCAGAACTTACAAGGCAACATAAATAATGAAACGATTCTAGCTACCATGCATGATAGATCTCAATGATATAGCATTAGATGATCTTGATTGGTAAAGATAATAATAAAAAAAAGTTAATAATACTTATCTCAATAGACTTTATAGACTATCACTATAGTAATGAGTGATCGGAAATCAAAAACGTAGATTTCTCTTAGCATGTTTTTGCTAACAAACATGTTTCTCGTTCGTGATAATTAGGTAATATCCCGTATAGAGAAGTTATGGTAAAACTAGCTTCTCTTTTTAGTACAATCATCATTATATTTAGTTCCTATGATCCAACAAATAATTATGTATAAAGATCATTGTAATATTTATTTAATTCCAATTTTGTAGTTTAAGAATTTTTGTACATACAGTAGTTATATGTTGGACACCCAGTTTGGAACGACAATCCATAGGCTGCCAATAAGCCAATAATCTTTTAAACAAAATATACAGTATGTTTTATTAAATTATAAAAAATATCATTATAAATTTACCAATAAATTATGTTTTGGGTCCCGACATACTTTTTATATTTCAACACAGCAGGTCAAAAAAGTTGGATTAATTATATGTCGATTGTATTTATAAGCATCTTGTGATATAATCATATAGGTATATCGTATAAATGTTCTAATTATTATATACGCGCGCGTTTTGCAGTCAGAAATTTTAAAAACAAAAAGTATCATTGACGCACATGTCACATTTTATTGGATAATCTTCAAATTCATTCTATAAAGAGCGTCTTCAAGGGCAGCTACTAATCATCAATATCACTTCCAAGTCCAAGAAAAAAAAGTAAGTAGAAGCAAAACTAAGATCCAAAAAAAAGAAAAATGGAGATCTTGATATATTTGTCCTGGGTTTTGTTGCTTACCCTCTTCTCCATTAATCTTTTTATAAAGAAGAAGAAAAACCCTAGTTCTAATCTTCGACTTCCTCCGGGCCCTCGGGGTCTTCCGATCCTCGGAATCTTGCACCGTTCCACAGGAGTGTAGGACCGCGAAAATCCAAATATATTAGATAACGAATATGATGCCTATGTAAAACGATAAAGAAAGAATAGATTCTCGGAAGCGAGATATGATCTCTTTCCTTAACCCAAAGTAGCTCCCGCAGTGTGGCGGATTAGTGAGTACATGGATCCCAGGATACAACCGAGACGAGCCCGAATCACAGCACTTGATTTCGGACTCAAACGAACGTTGGCTCAACGATACACTCTTGATAACACTTACGTTTCTTAGAGAGAGAAAGAGGAGTGAGAGAGAGTTGGACTTTTGCTGTTTTGAGTTTTGTTTCTTCGCAAGTGTATCAAACAATGAACGAGAGAGCTCTGTATTTATATGGAGAGAACGACGAGATGCTCTCCACAAAATCTGGGCTCGTGGACTGAGATATCGGGGAGTTGAGGTGAGCTGAAGACGCGCCCGAGTATCACACGTTAGCGAGATTTCCGGAACGACTAACTCTTCCGTTTGGAGTTGATAAGATTTCAACTCTCGACTTCATTATGCAAAACGACATATCTTGTTGGACCTAAAGGCCCATTAACCAAGACCCAAACTCTAGCTCAGTTTGATATGACACAAAGGCATGTGTGGTTTGCGTAACGGTCACTCATCTCAAGCTAACCACTTCTCATTCATTATAACAACAATTTTGACAAGTAACTACACTATGTTATAATGCTCATTACAACGAATCCAAAGAGTCCTTAAACCGGTCATTCCGATGATGGACATCACCGGAAAATTCACCGGAAAGATGGCTAAAGCTATGTTGTCAAAATTGTAGTTCCAACAATCCCCCACATGAATAGAATTGACTCTAGACATATGAAGACTTAACTAAACTTAATAGACTAAAAGACTAGACGGACTAGACTGACTCGACTTTCAAGAGTGTATGCGAAAAATAATTGTGTCTGAGATAGTAGCATTTTTCAGCTTTGAACTACTCATTGTTAATATTTGTCGGATTTACTGGCCAGGAGGTGAACATGATGTCTTGAACCACCCGGATATTTATGTAAACCGAGACAACAGGTATAACCCAGCTTCTTTTTCTCGAAGAACCAAGTTCTCTATTGTGTTCGTTTTGGCCATGAACATGCTTGGATTTCATGAGTGAAGTTGGAGAATATAGCCTTACATTTTATTCTCCTAGAAACGGCCTGATTTCACACTCACTAGGTGATTCGCCATTAGCGTTTGTTTTAAGAAGTTTTCCTTTAGGAAATGCTCCACTGATATATCAAAGCTTATGGACTTGATCATTAAAAGCATTGCTTAACCTCTAAAGACACAAGAAGTACTGTTTTTCATCTTAGGAACTGGGATATGACTATTAGTCATACAGTACTCCAGATTGATTTTGTTTGATTTAGTTTTCCCTTTGAACCTAATTCTTGGGATCTCCAGTCATTTAGGTGGGGTTTCCATCAAACATCCTCTTAGATTGTAGGCTTTAGACCCATTCCTCTTGATGATTTTACAACTTGATCTCTAGCTAGCCCTTTAGTAAAGGGGTCCGCAAGATTAAAAACTGTATTTATGTAATCTACTGTAATTACACCAGTAGTGATCAAGTTTCTAATGGTCTTATGACGTCTTCTAATATGACGGTTCTTGCCATTGTAGTGAGTATTGTGTGCTCAGGCAATAGCCGATTGGCTATCGCAGTGTACACATAATGCCGGCACAGGTTTTTCCCACATCGGAATATCTTCCAAAAAATTACGAAGCCAGTTTGCTTCTTCTGCGGCTTTATCTAAAGCTATAAACTCCGACTCCATGGTTGATCCAGCCGTTAGAGTCTGTTTCGCAGATTTCCATGATACTGCTGCACCTCCTAGAGTAAAGACATATCCACTTGTGGATTTTGAGTTTTTGGAATCAGCTATCCAATTGGCATCACTGTATCCTTCTAAAACTGCTGGTTCTTTACCATAGTGCAGCCCATAAGTTTTTGTGTATCTTATGTAATTTAATACTCTTCTTATGGCTTGCCAGTGTTTATGACCTGGATTACTGGTGTAGCGACTTAGTACGTTGACTGCATGCGCGAGATCGGGTCGTGTACAATTGGTTAAGTACATAAGACTTCCGATCACCCTAGCATACTCTATCTGTGACACCGCTTCACTCGAGTTTTTGGTCAAGTGAAGTTCATGATCTACAGGAGTTTTTGCTTTTCCTTTTGAGTAGTTTTTAAACCGCTCAAGTATCTTTTCAGCATAATGTGCCTGTGACAGAATAATTCTGTCAGCGGTTCTAGTGATTTTAATCCCTAGAATGACATCCGCTAAACCCATATCTTTTATGTCAAATTGACCATGAAGCATATTTTTTGTTTGTTGGATTATGTTTTTATTGCTACCAATGATGAGCATGTCATCAACGTACAAACATAACAAAACATACCCACTAGGAGTAGTTTTAATGTATATGCACTTATCACATTCATTTATCTTGAAACCATTTGACATCATTACATTGTCAAATTTTTCATGCCATTGTTTTGGAGCTTGTTTAAGTCCATACAACGACTTCACCAGTCTACAGACTTTATTTTCTTGTCCTGGAGCAACAAACCCTTCGGGTTGTTTCATATAAATTTCCTCTTCTAAATCACCATTTAGAAAGGCGGTTTTTACATCCATTTGATGGATTTCCAGGTCTCTTAATGCTGCAATCCCGATTAGCATTCTAATTGATGTTATTCTCGTTACAGGAGAATAGGTGTCAAAGAAATCAAGACCTTCTTTTTGTCAGAATCCTTGCACCACAAGTCTAGCTTTGTACTTATCAATAGAGCCATCAGTTTTTAATTTTGTTCTGAAGATCCATTTACACCCTAGTGGTTTAAACCCTTCAGGTAGGTCAACTATCTCCCATGTATGATTTTGCATAATGGAGTTGATCTCACTATTAACGGCTTCCTTCCATAAAGGAGCGTCGGGTGTAGTCATGGCTTCATTATATGTTCTTGGTTCGTTCTCTGCAAGAAGAACCATCAAGAAATCTTCACCGTAAGTTTTTCCCTGGCGAGCTCGTTTGCTACGTCTTGGTTCTTTTTCTACTTGTTTTACCGAGGCACTGGCCTCATTAGTAGTGGTGATTGCATCTCTCTCTTCCCAAGTACGTTTCAGATTTTGTTTATCCTTACAAGGGAAAATATTTTCAAAGAAAGACGCATTTCTTGATTCCATTATTTTATTAACATGAATATTCGGAATATCTGATTTGTGAACCAGAAACCGATAAGCACTACTGTTGTGTGCATATCCAATAAAAATACAATCAACGGTTTTAGGTCCGATAGTAACCTTCTTTGGAGGTGGCACTGCGACTTTAGCGAGGCACCCCCACACTTTTAGGTATTTGTATGATGGTACATTTCCTTTCCAAAGTTGATAAGGCGTATCGCCGGTTGTTTTGTGCGGTATTTTATTTAGGATGAGGTTTGTGGTAAGTAAAGCTTCCCCCCACAGGTTTTGTGGTAACCCCGATTCCTGCAACATTGCATTCATCATTTCTTTCAGAGTTCGGTTTTTGCGTTATGCAACTCCGTTAGATTCCGGTGAATAGGGAGCAGTAGTTTGATGTATAATACCATTTTCTTGACAAAAGTCATTAAAAGGTCCATCATACTCGCCTCCTCTATCACTTCTTACTACCTTGATAGTATTTGAGAGTTGATTTTCAACTTCGGTTTTATATTCTTTGAATTTCTCCAAGACTTCGTTTTTACTACGTAACAAATAAACGTAGCAATATTTTGTACAATCATCTATGAAAGTAACAAAATACTTTTTACCGCCTCTAGATTGTACGTATTTTAAATCGCACAAATCTGTGTGTATTAATTCTAGAGGTTTGGTTGCTCTTTCAACACGAGGTGATGGTGTTTTTGTGAGTTTCGCTTGAACGCATACTTAACATTTTTCTTTGGTTATTTTGCATTTTGGGATTAGGTTCAAATTAATAAATCTTTGCAAAGATTTATAATTCACATGTCCTAATCGTTCATGCCATAAATTAGAAGACTCAACCAAATAAGCAACTGAATTTTTATTCATGGAATTGTTTGAAACAGAAGTAGAAGCTACATCATTTTTCTTAAGGATTGTTGCAACACACAGCTTAACAAGTCCTCCCTTAACAAAACCTTTGCCAATAAAGACACCATTCTTCCTCAGAGTCATCTGATCGGACGCAAGGTTAGCAGCAAAGCCATGCTTGCTCAATAGGGTCCCAGAGACCAGATTCTTCCTCATGTCTGGAACATGCTTCACGTTGTGGAGCGTGACGGCCATTCCGGAAGTCATCTTCAAGACCACCTTTCCGGTTCCAACGATCTTGGAGTGAGACACATTGCCCATCATCAGATTCTCACCAGACTTGGATTTCTGATAAGTGCTGAACATGTCTCTGTGAATGCAGATGTGGGTAGTGGCTCCAGTGTCGTACCACCACTCCCTTGGGTTCTCATTGTTCATCACCACATTTTCTTCCGTGACGACCGCACACAAGTCTTTTTCAGTCAAATTGGCTTGATTTTTACCCTTGTCTTTGCTGCGATATTCAGCGGTTTTGTGACTTTTCTTGCCACAGTAGCTGCACTTTCCAGCAATTTTAAAAACAAAAAGTATCATTGACGCACATGTCACATTTTATTGGATAATCTTCAAATTCATTCTATAAAGAGCGTCTTCAAGGGCAGCTACTAATCATCAATATCACTTCCAAGTCCAAGAAAAAAAAGTAAGTAGAAACAAAACTAAGATCCAAAAAAAAGAAAAATGGAGATCTTGATATATTTGTCCTGGGTTTTGTTGCTTACCCCCTTCTCCATTAATCTTTTTATAAAGAAGAAGAAAAACCCTAGTTCTAATCTTCGACTTCCTCCGGGCCCTCGGGGTCTTCCGATCCTTGGAATCTTGCACCGTTCCACAGGAGTGTAGGACCGCGAAAATCCAAATATTTTAGATAACGAATATGATGCATATGTAAAACGATAAAGAAAGAATAGATTCTCGGAGGCGAGATATGATCTCTTTCCTTAACCCAAAGTAGCTCCCGCAGTGTGGCGGATTAGTGAGTACATGGATCCCAGGATACAACCGAGACGAGCCCGAATCACAGCACTTGATTTCGGACTCAAACGAACGTTGGCTCAACGATACACTCTTTATAACACTTACGTTTCTTAGAGAGAGAAAGAGGAGTGAGAGAGAGTTGGACTTTTGCTGTTTTGAGTTTTGTTTCTTCGCAAGTGTATCAAACAATGAACGAGAGAGCTCTGTATTTATATGGAGAGAACGACGAGATGCTCTCCACAAAATCTGGGCTCGTGGACTGAGATATCGGGGAGTTGAGGTGAGCTGAAGACGCGCCCGAGTATCACACGTTAGCGAGATTTCCGGAACGACTAACTCTTCCGTTTGGAGTTGATAAGATTTCAACTCTCGACTTCATTATGCAAAACGACATATCTTGTTGGACCTAAAGGCCCATTAACCAAGACCCAAACTCGAGCTCAGTTTGATATGACACAAAGGCATGTGTGGTTTGCGTAACGGTCACTCATCTCAAGCTAACCACTTCTCATTCATTATAACAACGATTTTGACAAGTAACTACACTATGTTATAGTGCTCATTACAAGGAATCCAAAGAATCCTTAAACCGGTTATTCCGATGATGGACATCACCGGAAAATTCACCGGAAAGATGGCTAAAGCTATGTTGTCAAAATTGTAGTTCCAACAAGGAGTCCCTCACAGGTGGTGGTATCAGCTGTCAGCCAAATACGGACCCGTGATGGCTCTTCCTCTAGGGTTTGCGTCAGCTGTTGTGATCTCCTCAAGAGAAGCAGCTGAAGAAGTTCTCAAAACCAATGATCTTGAGACATGTAGTCGACCAAAGGTGATGGCGGCACGTAAACTCTCGTATAACTTGAAAGACATCACTTTTGCACATTACAGTGACTCTTGGAGAGAGAATCGTAAAGTTTCGATGGTGGAGCTTTTGAACTTCAAAAAGCTTCAATCTTTTAAGTTCATAAGAGAGGAAGAGATGGATTTCGTGGTGAAGAAGATATCCAATTCGGCTTTGGAACAATCTCTCGTGGCCGTGGATCTAAGCCAGATTTTTATGTGTCTCGTCGCCAACATCTTATGTAGATCAGCGTTAGGACAGAACTTGCACACGAACAAGTTTTTTGACGAGAAGAAAATCGCAAAGCTTGTTGTACAAGGCTCCCTAGCCACATGTCATTTTGGTTTCTCTGATTTCTTTCCTGGCAAATTAGAAAACTTTGCAGATTGGTTGTTCCAAAGGAAAAAAGGACAACTAAAGAGAACGTTTAAGGAGCTTGATGACTTTTACCAACATGTGATTGATGATCACTTGAAGTCATTAGATGGACCGAAAAGTACAGATCCTTCTGCCGATATCGTTACCGGGATGCTGGATTTGGTTGATAAAAATGGAACTACTGATATGGATCAAGTCAAAGGAGTACTCATGGTACGTAAAACCTTCTATCATGCATCACTCGATAATCTTTATTTTCTCCTTTTTTTGTTTTCGAGTCCTATAAGTCTATAACACTCATGTGAATTATATATATACTGGCTAAAAAGATGATGTATCCATCTCCAACATTAACTGCTTAATTAACTACAACCACATATTTTTTCTTCTAACTATATGTGAATCTACTTTACATGCATGCAGAATATTTTTCTAGGAGGGATAGATACAATTGCCATAATTCTGATATGGGCAATGACAGAACTCATTAGAAACCCAAGAGTGATGAAGAAAGCACAAGAAGAGATTCGAGCTGTCCTCGGAGGGAAAAGAGAAAAGATCACTGAAGAAGACCTAGAGAAAGTTGAATACTTGAAGCTCATAGTCAAGGAAACATTAAGATTGCATCCATCAGTTCCATCTATACCTAGAGAATCAATGTCTCAATTAACGATCCAAGGCTATGATATCCCTGCAAAGACGTGGATGTACATCAACGTATGGGCGATTGGACGAGACCCCAAGATTTGGGAAAACCCTGAAGATTTCATTCCTGAGCGGTTCATTAATAGTGCTTTTAATTTCAAGGGACAAAACTTTGAGTTCTTACCCTTTGGTTCTGGTCGGAGAGCCTGTCCCGCGGTTTCAATGGCCAGCACTACATTAGAATTGTGTCTCTTGAATATGCTTTACTTCTTTGATTGGAATTTACCTAATGGGATGGTCGGCGAAGACATTGATATGGGAGATGTTGGTAATATCTCCTTTTACAAGAAAGAACCTCTCCTCCTTGTTCCCGTTAAACACCACTAACGAGATCGTCAAAAAAATAATTTCAATTAAACATTTGTCATTTTGTTTGAAAGCTTTAATTAAGTACACCTTTGAAGATTGTTTGTTGTATCTTTATCGCTTTTATCAATTAAAAAGTGTTTTAATTTCTTATATAAAAAAAAAGTATTTTACTCATTGTAGAGATAAAAAAGTGTTTCTATTACTTCTTTATTATTGCTATATTACTTTTTATATGAAATAAAACGTGTTTTTATTTCTTCTTTATCATTGCTAGATATCCATTAAGTATGTTTAATATCTTACTGAAAGAGTTTATTATCGGTCCAAGTGAGATCCGTTCGAGATAGAGTTATTATCACCAGGAGGCGTGTTAAAATCTCATATGTGGTCCTTGGTTTGAAGGAGAGATTGTTGGGATACAAACCAAATCACACATCTGATATTTAAATCATTAATATATAAAGAATTAGAGTCAATCTACTAATTGCCAATTGGTTTTTAGTTAGAAGTCCAAAATAAGCTCAAATTTAACACTTACTTTATTAAATTTATTTAAATTTGTAATTATAAAAGAAAATTTTATAAAACCAATGATATAAATGCATGTGTCAAATGGATATCCAAACAAAAATGAGAAACGTTTCTCAAAGAAGGGTTTTCCTAAAGTACTCTCTTAAATTTGTTAATATATTTATTATTTAATTGGGTGAGAACCTCATCACCATCCACTTGATTTTTAGAAACAACTTCAATCCTCAGTATTTTCAAAAAATATAAACTGGATATTCACCCAATAATAAAGAAGAACATATATTAGTTTTTTTGTAGAATTGTAGTGATGGAGGGACGTTCTTAGAAATATCAAAACCCTATTACTCTATTAGAAGAGCCACGTAGAGAATGATCGGGGGGACACAAACTTCTACTTCCCATCCACGTAGAGAACGATGAGGCTAATGCTTTGACGCGAAACCAAGCTTACTATATTTGACCAAAGCTACTACTTTGGATTATTATCATATCTATCATCTTTTTATAAGAGTACATTATACGTGATAGAAATTGTATAAAAAGTGTAACATTGAAATACGAAACCCAGAAAAGAAACAGAGCCACCAAAAATGTCCATCTTCTTAATTTTCCTCTCCCTCTCCCTCGTACTACCCCTTATCTTAATCTTCTTGAAACCTTCGAAATGGAAGCTTCCTCCTGGCCCAAGGAAGCTCCCGATCATCGGAAACTTACACCAACGCCGAGAATTAAACCCCAGGAATCGTCGTGATCTCTACGATAAGTACGGACCAGTGGTGCTCCTCCGATACGGATTCGTCCCCGTGGTGGTGATCTCGTCCAAGGAAGCAGCAGAGGAAGTTGTAAAGATCCACGATCTTGAGTGTTGTAGCCGACCGGAGACAGCCGGGACCAGAAGGATCTCTTACAACTTCAAAGACGTCGGATTCGCACCTTACGGTGAAGACTGGAGAGCGATGAGGAAGCTCTTGGTGATCGAGCTTTTCAGCTCGAAGAAACTTCAATCTTGTAGGTATATCAGAGAGGAAGAGAACGACTTGTGTGTCAAGAAACTCTCTGGTCTTGCTACGACACGATCTCCTGTGAAACTTGACAAAACCCTTTTCACTCTTGTCGGGAATATAGTGTGTAGGATCGGGTTCGGGCTAAATCTCCGTGGGTGTGAGTTCGTCCATGAAGATAGCATAGTTGATCTTGTGGACAAGTCTGAAGCGGTCATAAGGGAGTCTATGTTCTCTGATCTCTTTCGCGGAAGATTCGGTAGGCTCATCGAGTGGATCTCTGGTCAGAACAAGAGATTGAACAATCTTTTCTCGGAACTAGACACTTTCTTTCAAAATATTCTCGATGATCATCTTAATAAGCTTCGAAGAGAGAGCTCTGATATTATTGACGTGATGATCGATATGATGAAGAAGCAAGAAAGAAATGGAGATTCTTTCAAGCTCACCATTGATCATCTCAAAGGGATGATCTCGGTAAATATATAATGTTTCAAGTTCTTATTTAATCTTGCAACATACCATTCGTGACTTAAGTGTTTTGTTTCTATATATGTCAGGATATATTCCTAGCAGGGGTTAGTACAAGTGCTACCACATTGGTATGGGCAATGACTGAGCTGATCAGGAGCCCGAGAGTGATGAAGAAAGTGCAAGACGAGATTCGGACAACGCTTGGGGACAAGAAGGAGAGAATCACAGAAGAAGATCTAAGCCAACTTGACTACTTTAAGCTCATGGTCAAGGAGATATACAGGTTACATCCAGCAGCTCCGTTATTGCTCCCAAGAGAGGCATTGTCTCATATCAAGATCCAAGGATACGATATCCCTCCAAAAACACACATCATTATCAACGCTTATGCGATTGCACGTGATCCAAAACTATGGGAAAATCCAGATGAGTTCAACCCTGATAGGTTTCTCAACTGTTCCATAGATTACAGGGGACTCAACTTTGAGCTTATACCGTTTGGATCTGGTAGGAGAATGTGTCCAGGGATGACGATGGGAAACACACTAGTTGAACTGGGATTGTTGAACTTGCTTTACTTCTTTGATTGGGGATTGCTGGAGAAGGAAGAAGCCATGGAGATCATCACCGGAAATGAAGTTGCTCTTGACCTCGTTCAAGTTCTTCACCATTAAATATATGGTTTAATTTGGCTATGTAATGTTTGTAATACAGTAAGAGTAGTTATGAAATATGTCCATTAGTATACTTTCTCTTGCTTCTCGACAGTTCCGTAGATTACAGAGGACTTAACTTTGAGCTTTTACCGTTTGGCTCTGGTAGAAATGCTTTTAAAATAGAACTGATCATAAGTACCCTTTGACAGTGAAAGAAGAAGAAAATTTCTTGTATTTTGATTTTTCAAAGATTGGTTTGAACAAATGTGATCAGAGACGTTACAACAGTGTAATAAAAATGGAGAAAGGTACAGTATTTCATCTAACCAAATGATACATCAAATCAATAGTAGTTGTCTCTGTAATTATTCCTCTGGTAATATTGATTGTTATTCTGCGGACGATCTAACCCAGCAGTAAACTCCGTCGACAGGAGACTCGCCTTCATAGTTCTTCCTTCTGGTTCCTTGAGATACATTTTGTCATCCAAGTACGCCATTATATCGGCTATGATCAGTTGAAGATCCTTCGTGTCCTTTTTCGCCCTCAATCTCTGCAAGAAATGCTCTCTCACAACATTCACAACTTTCACAAACTGCGATTTGTACCGCTGATGAAGACCAAACCCTGCCGTCTACACACACACACACGAAAACAGATATCATCAGTTATGATTTGAAAACGTTTTTTTCTATTTACAATTGTCAATTGAAATCGGTGCTTTCTAAGGACCTGGAGAAAGGCGTTTAAGGCTGTTGCAGTAACTCTGTTGTTGGCTGAGATTTTGTTAAGGAACCTGGCTAACCAAGCCCATCCATGTTCTATCCCATGAATGTTAGTAGCATTGCCACCTCGAATATCGGTCTGTAATTTATCAGACAAATAAGGAAACTTACATTACAGGACTACAGAAATGGCAATGCATAAGAGATAATTCATAAAAGAGGCAAAAAACCTGGACTAGTGCACCGTAGAGCCTCATTATGGAACTTAGGCGTTCATATGCTTCTGAATCCCAAGCTGTCTGAATTTATTAGAAATGATTATTAAGAAAAGCAAAGGTCACTAACAATTTTTGTCAAAATAATTTTTAAAGAAGGTCAGGTACCTGTGAGTTTACAATATGCTTAGGGACAGTGTAAATGCAAGCTTTGTGGAATTCAGCAAGAAGAATATCCATAGCTTGTGGAAACTGTGGGCATTAATGGTAGATGATATTCAATAACAGTAACAGGAACAAGAATCCACCGTAAAATATTGAAAATCAAAAGCAGATTTTGTACCTGCGACGTGACGTAAACAATGACGTAGCTGCATGCAAATGGGTTTCGGTCAGTGGTGGAGACCATCTGAAAGAATCAGCAAAACAATAATGGCATCCATCTCAGTCAGAAGATAATCCAACATATGAACATATCAAAGAGTTCTTTACCAATTAGACCCAAGCACAACAATTTTTGTCATTTTCAACATGCAACAGTACAATATGTATTTATGAATAGGTGAATGCTTAACTGAGCAGACATAAAAAGTTACCTTCTTCGCAAAAGTTGCAATACTGATGGATACCGGACAACTAGGGTCTTTAAATATTTTGACAATTTCATTGATTTTCGCACTGCAAAAAGCCCAAGCCAGAAATAGTTAAACACAAGGAAGAATTAACCAAACTCCATGAGGGACGCCTAAGCAAGGTTATACCAAATGCTTTAAAGTTGACATTTCACAAGTAAAACAAGATTCCCAGTATAAAATGCTAAAAAAAGATAGGCATATACCACTAGAGGAGAAAAGCAAAGCTGCAATGGAATGTAAAAGATGTTCTTAACCTTGTCAAGGGGAAAAACTGACAGATTACAGGCAGAAACCATGAACCATACCTTACATTATCTTTTACCCCAGTTATTTGCTTTATCACCCTTGCAATATGTTTTTCAAAACTGCTAAAGTCCTACAAATAGTAAAAACACTCATAACTTGTGAGCAAATATGGATGATAATACAGATTAAAACGTAAGAAATGGATAGGTACCTGATTTGAACTTGATTTTAGCGATTGGTTAATTGCTCCTAACTCTTCAAGCTTCTTCAATCTGTGCTTCTCCAATGTCAAAGCACTTTCTGCAGCTTGGATTGATTTACCTTCCACAATTAATAAAAAAGAACAGTACAAGAAATGAGATCACAAATTCACAATCGTCAATATGAGAAAGAGAGAAAAACCACAGAAACGCAGAAGAAATATATGTACTAAAATAGAAGATAACTAACCCCCAGCTTGAGCATTCGATGAAGCTGAACTACCAGCAACACTAAGTCTCTCTATCACAGCCTTCTCTTCTGCAAGTTTTTGTTCGGCAGCTTTGCGATCTGCTTCTTCCTTTTCAGCTACTTCTTTGGCTGCCTTTCTCTCAACTTCTTTCTTTGCTTCTTCAGCTCTGCTTTTTGCTAACACCTAAATATAAACAAAAGAGAAAGAGTTTAAACAAACTGAGTAGCCGA